>NC_140528.1:69351929-70045262 GCF_057382185.1 Mchenga conophoros
TATGTCATTATAGTTTTCAGACCTTTTGACATTTTGTTTTAAAAAGTAAAACAAATCAACAGACTGAACCATACTCTGTGGAGCTATGGACATTTGACTATTGATATTGTTAGCTGCCACGGTTAGCATGGCAAATCTATAATTCACTGTGACATAAAATAGGCTGGGTATTTTGTTTGCCCCCAAAAAAAGGTATAAAGCAAAATATAATTATAATTTGCAATGTTATAATTACTTTGAAAGTATTTGTCAAACTGAAATTACATTTACATAAATAACCTAATTTTAGATCAATGTTCCCTCTAAGCTGCGCGTGCGCAATTGCGCATGCGGCATGGTCTCTGCGCACAGAAATGAAATCTAACCTGAACTGAAATTAAAATAAATACGTTAACAATTCTGTTTTGCAGTGTTAGTCAGTGACTGGCTGCTCCCGTATGGGATTAGAATGATGCCACCTTATTCCATAGTCCAGCCAATAATGCGATTCACATTCGCAGCTAATCAACGTCGCTGACAGGCTATGACAGCGTCCTTATGTGCCGACACCGGTGTTTTAGCTAGCAAAGCAGCGTGGCTGATGTGGAGTGAAGCCACATTAATGACAACATGAACAACCATGGAAGATGTGAGCAGGACAGACGGAACAATTGACGGAAAAAGTGTGGACTTAATCCCAGTTTTTAAATTGTGTTGATAGGCCACGTAAAACCAAACCAAACCAAAATCAAAAAATTACTTTGGTTGGGGGGAAGTTTAGGAGTGTTTAGAGATGTGAGAGACTTGTGACTTGCGACGTTTAGCGCAAATCTTGTGTAGTTAGTGTGCAGTGTAGTCAATAGTTTTGTTGTGTGTGTCAGAACATTGAGGTGACTGCTGAATGTTACAGGTGTTACAGGAGTGATACACCTCCTGTTGTCAGGCCTGCAGGTATCAGGCCTTTGTTCTCCTTCATCTCATAGTGGACAGAAAGTATTTTTTGGAGTGACACAGATAATTTGTGTGGCATCAGATTTGATGCAGAACAGCTGATTGTTCTGTAAATTCTAGAAAAACGCCTTGGCTGCATTTTTAGGTTAAACAGCTGCAAATAAACTTCGTTGTTTGCAAAACTCAGTTACTTTTTTGAAGAAGCAACTATATAATTAATTGCCCAACATAGGTCATTATATTCTGTATTATGCAGACAGAGAGTTACAGGACTCTCTCCCAGACCACAAACTCATAATACAAGTCACAGCTTTATAGGAAGAAAAAAAAAGAAAGTTGTGTTTTCAAAATTGGAGTTCAAGATATTTTTACTTCCAATAGTGTTAACATACTACACAGTTCATGAACAAGATTTTTTTTCATTGTATGTGGGCTAAAGCAGTTAATTAAAAGTAGTCTAACATAAATGTAAATGCTGTAATTTGATTATTTTAATAAACCATGTAACTTGGATGGATTCGATGCTGGCGTGACCACAGTGCACACGTCTGCTACCAGAAAGCAGATGAACCACTGCTATTCTAAGTCAGAATCCAGTCAGACCTGCTCAGAAACTGGCACCTCCATAGGTCTGCGCATACAGAGAGAGGGAGATGTGAGATTATTAGTAAATGAGGCATTTAAGTACCTTCCTCTGCATGTCACAAACTTCTGCATAGACTGGGGTAATTATTCAACATCACATGTAATTAATGCACTAGTATAGCTGAAGTTACATATGTGCAGCATGTCCTCCCCGCTGTTGTGGTTCCCTGGTTCTTTGTACTTTGGAGTAAACTGTTGAAGTAGAGTGAAACTTCGACACTCCAGCACCATCTTGGCACCTACAAGAGATCAGTTATTTCAGTGTTTAAGCACATTAAACTCCATTTACTGTATGAATTACATTCATTTCAAACGTTGCAGTCGTTTTTTTTAAATCTCGGTGTATTTTCTATTTCCTGAGGAGAAACTGGCTGTACAAGCAAAGTCAAAATATAAAAGAAAAAAGGAAGCCGTGCAAGAGGCTGGCGCCGCGTCCAGGATGTACTCAGTGACTCACTCTGCGACAGTTGGGCTACGGTGATGATTCCTGCAATCCGAGTGCAGGCAGAGCAGGAGCAACAAGCTGATGAGCAGGAATTTGCATCAAAAGATGTTAACCACATGAGACTGATGACTGAATTCAGTTTTTACAAAACTTTTTATTGAAATGGTGACATGTGTTATGCTTGTTCACACTCACACACGATATTTAAATACATAGTTATCAACTGCTGCAGCTCATAACAGGGGGATTAAGCACTCTTTCACAAACAACACATGGTAGTGTGCATTCAGGGATTGAGTTTCCAGTATTTAAAGGGTGAATGTGTAAAATACAATGTGTTTCATAATGAGACGAACAGTGCATCATTTCAGATATTCATGAAGCTCATAAATCTTTATCAGCAGTGATATTTCACAAACAGATATCATGAATTTGTGGGTAATAGTGGTATTTTTTCTCTCCAAATGTAATTATTTTAATATTTACATTTTAAAAATATAGAAATTGACTACTGATTACTACAGCAATGGTCAGAATATGTTTGAAATTAATTTAGGTGCAAAGAAATGCTGTAGCTTATCATAATATGGCCTTTAAAGTACATTCATAGTGCCAACCAGGGAAATGAGACTAAAACAGTTTGTTTGTTTTTCAGCACATTAATCCGTCAGCTGAGGGACATACATCGATCAAATAAACAACAAAAAACACCCAAATATGAACTAAGAAAATTACTTTCATGAATGTATGTGCTCAACTAAAAAAAAAAAAAAGTAAATGAGCACTACTGTGGTTTTCACTTTTTTCTACAAAAATCAGTCACAACATGATGTGATCAAAAAGCAAACAAAGCAATGCAATACATACATCGTGTAGTAAACAAATTATACACACAGTCTGAACATAATAACTACCATAAACAATAAATAAATAAATAAACTTAAGTAAAAAAACAACAACAACAGAGGATTTGAAACAGAATTGTAAATTAAATTCTAGTCATGGGAACATTGTGTAAATACAACAAACCTGTGGCCACATTCTTCAAGTGCAACGAACAGGAACGTCATCACATTCAGCTGCAATCACGTGTGGCAGACTAGAAAATTTCACCAGCAGAGGTCTGTAAATACACACTTTTCCCAGACTCTAGTACTTCTTTTATTACTAAGTGTGCTTACTTATCACTAAAGTGCCTTCTGTCATCGCCATTTAAATGATAAAAATCACACATATCAAGGAACAGTAGTCAGTGTGCAGCTTTTTTTTGGTTAAATTAAAAAAACCTACAAATTTGACTTCCTTTGCGAAATACGTCATCAACAAAATCAACAAAAATTGCGCAAGTTAAAATATTTTCCATTATACGTCAGTTGACTTGATTATATTTTTACAATGGAAGATTTATATTGGACTGAAGAAAACTATGACAACAACTGTGACGTTTTTAAAAGATAAAATTAAATCCTGTTCAATTTTCAACAGATCAAAGATGTTTAAAAATGTGCAGTACGCATGTGCCCTTATGACAAACAGGAAGAACAGCAATATCACAAAATCTCTGTAATCTGATAAGATGGGATGAGAAGGAAGGAAAACTGAAGTCAGTACACATGAAACCTGTGTAAACTGTCATTTAAGAACTTGCTTTTACTTTTCTTCCAAACAAGATTTTTTTTTTTAAATTTATCTGGCACTCTGATACCAGGTATGCAGTTCACGGGGTCATGCCTTCTTATCACTGCCTCCAAAGAACTAAACTATGAAAATAAATCGCAATATATCTACTTTTCCGATGTGACTGACCTGCACTTTGGAGATTTTGATAAAATTTATGTTGTATGAAAGTAGGGCACTGCTAATGCTTCTCTACTTCGTTTCAAGTTAGTCTGAAGCACACGTATACTACATATTGTTCTGGTAAATCTGATTTGCAAACCATTTCCATCCCCCAGGAGATAAAAATCAAATCTGTTAACGCAGCAAGAAGGGTCATTAGTGTACAGGACATGCAAAAATTCTTAATCCTTGAGAGACAAAAACACGTAGAGGAAAAAACCCCCACAACTCATTAAGAAAACGAATCTTGGTGTCAGACTCTAAACAGGGCTTAAGATCCAGAGCTAAATCTCAGTTTATGCCACCCGGTAGGCAGTCATGCGGTAGTAGTTCTGACTATGGCTGCGCGCCGCCCACACTAGCAGGGCGGCAGCCATCATGTGGAGAGGTGAAGAAATGAGGACCAGGTACAGCGACCAGCCGAGAGAGCCGTCCACTTTGTCGGGTAGCATCGACACCCTGTGGAGCAGGTCCATCCCCGCCAGGTAGCAGCACACTGTGGCTAAGGTGCAGAGACCTGGATGGCGTACAGACACACTTAGTTAGGGTTTAATCACTTATCAGATTTCAAATTTATGTTTAGGTAGAAATTTTTGTGCTTATAGTTTGGTATTCACTTCGTAATAAGTCAAATGCTAAGCGTCCAGATAGTATATTTATCATTTTGCAGCATCACTGCTTGTTTCACATTAGATTGGTTAATGTGGAAAAAGCTCGACTATTAGGAAATAATATTAATGGAAACCTTCTTCTCGTATGGAAAAGTATTCGCTGTGAGCTAAAAGCTTGAGCTCCAGACTGCTTGAAACACTCTGCTTGTTAAATTTAATGCAAACAGTGTGTTTCAGACGGTGGTTGAACTGAAAAATAAAGATTATTTTGAATGTTTCATCAAGTTTCTTTTAGTTACCAAGAATAAAAGCTGAAAATGTGCATGATAGGTCCACTTTGCCAACAGATCTGCTTGGTTCCCAGTCATGACAATGTGAGATTGACTCAACATGCACTATAACCACAGACTGTGCATAAAAAAATGGACACTGACTAGATTATGTCATTGTGATTTTCATGCCTCACAAAAGCAATAACAAACCATGGAGAGAACTATATTTAAATAAGTTTGTAGAGTTACTTTCAGATGTAAAAGTTTACATCCCTGAACCCTTATTAAAATGTTTAATTGCACAGTCTGACAACATGTATGGATTTCAACATTGCTCCTACCAGCCAGCATGTGAAGCACTCCTATTCCAAGAGTTGGTGTGAGGCTTCGGCACAGACAGGCACAGAATCCAGTCAGACCTGCCAACACCACTAGACCCAGAGACACCAACGGCAGCAGAAACTGGCACCTCCACAGATCTGCGCACACACAGAGGGATGTGCGAGATAAGATTCTGCCCTGACTGGGATTAATGTAGTACTCAACATCAGATGTAAGTAATGCACTACTTAGACAAGAGGCTGAATCTAATATAGAATATTCTCACAGCTAAAGTGTGGTTTTTGCATATTTTAAAAAGCATAAACTTGTGGCTGAGCTTACATGTGCGCACCATGTCCTCCCCGCTGTTGTGGTTCCCTGGTTCTTTGTACTTTGGAGTAAACTGTTGAGGTAGAGTGAAGCCTCGACACTCCAGCACCATCTTGGCACCTACAAGAGATCAGGCTCCCGTTTATACTCCATTTACTGTGCATTTGAATTAAATTTTCATTTCAAACATTGAGTTTCGTACTACCTGTGGAGAAACTGGTTGTACAAATGCGCACAAAATGTAAAGGAAATGTGAAAGCCCTGAGAAAACTTTCTCACATTATGAAGAGAAATATAGCGTTAAGCACGACAGGAAATACCTACTGTACGGTTGGTTTTTCACCTACAAATGAAAGTGATCGTAAGGCCCAGGTAGAAATTGGTGATCAAAAAAACTGAGTGATCAAACTAATTGGCAACAGTGGTTAAAATTGAATGGCATGTTGGTGTGGTGGTTAGCACCAGAAAGCGAAAATCCACTCTGTTTGGAGTTTGCACGTTCTCCCCGTGCTTAGGTGTGTTCTCTCCCGATAGGCCAGCTCCCTCCCACAGTCCAAAACATGCAGTTAGTGGGGTTGGGTTAACTGGTGATTTTAAATTGGCTGTAGCTATGAATAATTTTTTTGTATGTGTCAGCCCTGCAGGGGACAGGCAGACCTGTCTGGGATGCACACAGCCTCTTGCCCTGTGACAGCTGGCACAGGGTCAAGCCCCCCCACGTGACCCTATAATGAATAATTGGAGGAACAGGGTTGGAATTGATTTCCTGTCTAAGTCTGTGTAGTGGGAAACAAAATAAAATGCTCTGCATAGAGATGTGATGAAAACAGAGGAGAGGCCTGGGAATATACCACACCTGCCTGAGACCAGATGCTCAATTAGAGAGCAGCAGCCATCTCTGTATAGTTTAAACCATCTGAGACGTGAATGATCCAACTTCACGTAAAGCTACAAGGACACTGTGCTACTGACGTCAGCACATATACATACCTGGCTCTTTGTACCAGTGAGCGTTGGCAGGAACAAGCACACACCGCCACCAGAGGCCCACAGTCCCGTTAAGACGGAACAACGTGTCGCTGTAGGTTTTCTCATCGAATTCTCCGTCTATGAACTCCTCGTACAGCGAGCGCAACTCGGAAATGTTGGCCTCTCCGCGCACCGTGGGGCTGCTGTACTGGTACCAGTGCTGCGTTCCGATTGCCACCGACAGATACACGGTGGCTATGATGCTCAGCACGCAGGCGATGACCAGAGCTGTGGCGTAGCGATTGTCAACCATTGTTCACCGAGACAGAGACACGTCAGAAGGGATTAAGTTGATGCCAGCGGTCAAATCGTCGCCCGATCGTTGCGCCTCAATTTGGTCGACATACGATGCTTCCAGTCCCCCCACCCTCGCTTCTATCGCAACCACATTGGCATTGGTAACCTTGAAAAACGCACTGTGCTGTATACAGCGGCAGTGCTTTATTTTAATGATTGATACTGATCTCCAGTTCTGCACGAACGCTCAGCGTCAGCAACCCTGCAGCCCGGCTTGGATGCGCCATCTGTTCCCTTGTCCCACTTCTACAGATGGTGGGTGGCCCGACGCTGCGACGGTTCCAGAACAACAAGAGTCCACCACCACCTAAACAACAATCCAGGAAAGAAAGCAAAAAGAGAAGCTGTTATACGATAGGCTAAGCCCACCAGCTTGCAAATGCAAATTGCATGTGTCTGATGGCAGGTTGATGCACCCAGGATGCTAGGAGTTGTAAACACACTAATCCCTGCGGTTTTCTCTTCCGGTTCCGCCGGTCAGCACAAATTAAAAATAGCCTCGTTTAATAGCGCGTACCTCAGTGGTTCCAAAACTTTTTTTTTGCTAGGTCCCCCTTTGTTTTACAAGGAAAATGTTTTTTTCCTGTGTAATAATATTCAAAATTGCTATCAATACATTTTTTAAATGCCTCTCTGTGCAAAATAGGTTCAAAAACATAAACAATTGTGGGATACTGTTTGTCCGTGATTTGGACAGCCCAGCGCTGCTCCCGATGCAGGGGAAAAGCAATTCTGCAGGGGAGACCTACTTTGGCACTTGTGCAGGTGAAGCCAAGGGGAAGATATGCTTCACCATATTTTCTAGTCTTTGGCTTGGAAGGAAGTTGGTTTGGAAACACATTTGGCGATGCTTCATCTCCTGCTTTGCGTTTGTGTGGAAGCCCCGTCAAAAACCTGTCCATTATGCTAGCGGTGTCCAAGCCTTCTTTTTTTTTCTTTTCATACCGCCCCCCCTCTGGCGTACCTGGTGAGCAGCCACAGACCCTCACAGGCTGACAAAGTGCTGCCTCGGTAAACATGGACTTTTGGGACTAGCTAGTCTCAAAAGCTGCCCAGTGATCGTCCAGCTTTATTTTTTTTTTAACTTTTCGAACACTTTGGTCAATTACGCGTTAGAAAAATGTCCTCCAAACCCACTAATGCCTTTAAAATTAGTAGTATTATTGTAGGGTCCTTACTTTACAATATAAAGCGTCTTAAGCTTACTGTTATTATCGCCGATCTAAGCCGACTGCGCTATATTTTTTTACGCATTGAATGCGTAACCCCCCCCCCCCTCCCCCAAACTGACGCTGTTTCAGTCCTCGAATGTGCTTTGTAAAACTTTGAAACACGCTTAACTGTTTAAACAAGTGAAAGGCACTTGAAAAATAGATTTGGTTCGATTTGATTATTAATAAAATTAAGTAGGTGAGAAGTTGGCCCATAATTAAAATCACATTGTGTGGTATGCAGAAAACAAGACTTGGCCTATAGCTTTGCCAGCCTGTAATTATTATGTACAAATGTAGGCCGCACGGCCTCCAGTGCTAAAATGAATTAATGAAATATATCATTAAATGGACTGGTTCTGATATAGTGTATTTCTACTCTATCTGAGCACTCAAAGAGCTTTACACACCTTGTCTCATTCATTACAAGCACTTTTTCTTAAGTTCTTTCTACCTAACATTCACACTCCAGATGACTGGAGACTGGAGCAGACAGGGATTTAAACCACCAACCTTCCAGTTAGTAGGTGACCTGCTCTATCACACGAGCTACAGCTACCCCAAAAATGTGCTATCAAATAAATACAATTTCAAATAAGTACACTGATGTTTTAAATGAAATGAATAGACATGTATGTATCTTAATAATGACACATTTAATGGATTATTTAATTATATATTTATTTAATTAATTTGCCACTCGTGGCCCTCCACATTGGGCAGGCTTACTGGTGAGTTGTTAGTAGTGAATGTTAAATAGAAAGCACCCCTGAGTATGTGGTTGACCTTCTGGTCGATTGAATGCGCGTTGAAAATCTCCAATGGTGATTTCATTCTTGCAAGGTAGTTAATCAGGCACCATGGACTCCCATGATAAAAAATGGCCAACTTTACAGCTGAAATGAACATGTTAAACCCTGTTTTGTTTTTGTTTGTTTAAAAAAAAAAAAAGACTCAGTAGCCAATTTGTCGCTATAAGGGGGTTAGTTTTATATTTGTATTTTTTAATAAGATTAAATGTTGTTATTCTTATCATGTCTCCCTTGAGTAGTTTTAAATGCAGACTATCCAAAAATACAGAAAATGGGTATTTAAAAAGCCATCTCACAATAAAAGAAAAATATTTCGGTCAGTGCGCCCCAGGGTGGCTGTGGCTACAATGTTGCCATCACCAGTGTGTGAATGGGTGGATGACTGGATGTGCAAAGCGCTTTGGGGTCCTTAGGGACTAGTAAAAGCGCTATACAAATACAGGCCATTCACCATTTCTTTCTTTCCTTCAAACAGTCCACCTCCCTATGTGTTCCCTTTAAATCTTGTTGCCTTTATTTTCCCTGCTGAAGAAGCTGTTTCTTCCACTGTACACATCACAGGCGCCTCTCTTGCTATGTCATGCCAACAGGTTTTATTTATAGACACTCCCTTTTTTCTGTCTCCAGCCTGTCTGTCTATCTGTGCATCTATCTATCTGTAACTTGTACAAGAAAATCACTGTGCGTTACTTTGAAACACACACACATGCACTGTGATGTTTCTTTGTTTTCTGTTTAAGGAAACAAAACGTTTGCTACTATTTGTCAATAACAGTAAGTTATGATTTTTACATTTTTAAATGATGAACAAAATAAGACTAACATCGACTAACAAGAAGTCAATGAGTCAGTATGTTTCAAAATAGAACAACAGCAACAGTCACAGTGAGTGCTGGGAATCAGTTTATGTGTTTTCTTTTTGGTGTTTCCGGTTTTACTTGTCTCTCAAGTGCCGATAAACAAGACAGCTGTTGCAGTTGTTAGGATCTTGTATACAATTTCAATAGCAGTTCACTTTAATATTGTAATTTTTTAACAAAAATAAAAGCACAGCCATTTTAATAGTAACAAAAAAAGTTACTATACAAAAAAGTCAGTTAACCTTTTGGAACCGAGACTTAAAGCTGCTGTTTTTTAATAGTTCTTGCATGATGGGCATTTGCATTTGATGAGTCAATCACATTTTAGCTTGGAGCATGTTCTCACTAAAATGCTATTCTCCTGAATCTGACTAAAGTCTGCACCCTCAGTATTCATCTGTTGTCTTTTTGCTTTCTCTACTAAATTTAAATGCTGTACAAAATGTACAAAAAAAGCAAGCAAAGCCTTTTTCTTGGACATCATACAAGGAAAAACAATAACGACTGCTCTCTATTATTGTACTATAAAAAGAAACTTACCCAGAATGAAAAGCATATGAGATGTAAAGTTATTCAGTCCCCTTCTATTATCTGCATGTTTTCCAAAGTGTTACTGACTCACACCTTATGTGACAACCCCCATTTGTTAGATTTCTTAAAGTTGATGAGATGGCTCAACAGGTTTGTACTGAGGTGTTGAAACACCATACTGGTAGCCAAATAATAACAAGCATCGCTTGGAAGTCTTTCAGTTTGCTTGGTCTTGTTGAATGTCCCTATTCTTTGATCTTTGGGCTAAAGGAAAAACAACACTTGGTGTTTAATGCTCAATCAACAATCTCTTTATTCAATAGACACTTTGAGCATTACAAACTTCCGGACGGGACATGTGCACGGGAGGGTATCCGGCAAATCTCGAAGTGTCTGACCATTTCTCCAAAGTCATAAAACCTAAACATCCACATTCTTTCTCTCTCTCAGTGTTAGAGAATGTTTTATATCAGGAATGGGATATAAAACAGTGTTATATCCCATTCCTGTTTTTCTTCTCGGAATAAACAATCAATTACAATCAAACAGTCAATCTGCTGGTCCCTCTCTAGTCTAAACAACAGTGTTTTCAGTAACTTTCCACTAGAAGATGGTCCCCTGTTATCTACTTTCTCCCAGGCAAGCGTAAGCAAAAGTCTACAGCATTCTACCCCCCGAGGACATGTAGTCTAATGCCCTTATTTTTCAGGGCCGTGTCCTATTTATTTGTATCCTTGGGCTTTGTCATAGATTCAGATAAAGAAATGGTGCCAAATGAGCTGTTTTTGTAGTGCAAGTACAAGTCTTTTTTGCTAAGTTGTCTGGTATGTGTAGAAGCCGTTTTTTTAATGCACCAATGACTCAAAAGTCAGCGTCAAGTGTCTGTCAGTGTTCAACGAAAAACTCTGGAAGACATCTAGAATCCCTGGAATACTATTTCTCAAGACTATTAAATAAAAAAAAATTGCTACAAAGTCTGGCTCTATGAAGAAATAAAGGGCGGCTCCAGACTTTTGCACAAAGTTATATGGGATTCTTTCGAGTGACTGCATATTAACATGAGTATATACGAGTGTAAAATCATTTATGTGTAGAGCTGGGATCACGTGTTGCAGTAAGCTCATCTCAACACAGTATTGTGCTTAGTGATCCATTTTCTACTTCATAGTTTCTACACAAAGCCTGCCAGTTGTATAATATCTGAATCAGTTTAAATATCCTATTTCGCTTCACAGACAGTGGAGCAGATTATACCGTAATTTTGAGATTGTGTTTGTCTGACTTATCAGCAGATCATTCTTAAGTATCTTAAAGCACTGAAACGTTTCATGATATAATTTGGCTGAATTTTACATCAGACATTAATTAACTAATAAATAATTAAGCCTCACTTGTTCTCAGTATGCACAACTTTTATTTGAAGTGTTGCGTCAATGTCTGTGTTGTTTTCTGCTTTGTACTTCCCCACATATCATCTGCCAGTCAAAAAGGATTAGTGATCCTGTCGCTTCAGGGGAGATTAGGCTTGCTGCATACTTTTAAACCTGCATAACAACAATTCTGCTAAACCAAAAGAAAAGGCACATACAAACAACTTAACGAACAAAAGTGCAGCTTACGTGCTTCTTCAAATTATACTCAAGGCGGTTTTGAGCGTTCATCTGTTAAAGGTCATCATAATACATAGCACAAATAATTTTCATTCTTCACATGTGAAGCAGTCATTACCATAGTGAAATGCTGTTTGGAATATGAGATTAAAATATGCATGGCACACATAGCACAATGCACTAGCAATGGTGGTGTTGTTTTTTTGTTTTTGTTTTTTTTATTTAAAGTGCTTTATTGTTTGTTTTTTGGATCTGAGGAACAATCTGTGTAGTAGTCTAATGAAAAAAGCTGCTGCTTTGCCATTTTTTTCTTTGAAAAGAGTGGTTTTAGTTATGTTAAGACATAGATGCATATAAAAAAATCATCAGCCTACTGGTTTTGCCTTTATCAGACTAACATTACTTCTAATAGGCGTAATGTGTAGGTAAATGTAGGTGTGATGGGGAAATCCATGTCATGAAAACAGTATCATCTTGAGGTAAGTAACTGATAATTATATATAGTTGTGTGCAAAAGTCTTAAAGCTGTCACCAACAAAGTGTTTTGTACAAAGTAGTAAATACATTTCAGTAAGCATGTTTAATACTTTTTCTCTGGGTCAATTCTCACTATTACACAAAACTTAATATATGAACATCTACTGGTCTGATTTCTTTCCTGTTTGATGGGATGAGTTGCTGCTGACCACAGAATTTCATGCCAGTAGCACCTTTAGAAATATATTTAGGTATTCAGTACTTAGATGTACAACAAGGTTTCTCAGACTTCATAAGTGGTTTCTCAATAATTTTTTCCCCCTCAAAGCATTTTAATTGCAAGGGGCTCTCAAAGAATGCTGTTGAGTTGCGCTTCAGAAATGAGTACCCTGTAATCTTGTGCCTGGATGTTTGTGGTGACTTGAAAGAGAGACAAAAAGCTGTCCACAGGGTTGCACAAATGTAGGCGGAATTCCCAGAGGTCTGTAGGGGAGACCGGGGATAGTTGTAACATTTTTGACATTTCTGTCTGTAAATTGGAGCTCGTTTAAGGTAGTGGATTCAAAATGTAATGCAAAGTATTTACATGTCTCTGCTATTAAATAGTGCAGATATTTTCTCTGCAGCACAATTACCCATTGCATGGTATGGTCTCAAACACGAAGAGTGAAATGTTACAATTAACCCCATAGTCTGGGTTAGTTGTAACATATCCTGGGGTAAAATGTAACACAATGAAATAAGGGTACTGACAAAACATTAACGTGTAATCTTTGTTTATTCAACACATGAATGCACTTAGAGCCATTTATGTAATTATGTGTGTGTGTGACAGAATGCAGAAATCTAGCTTTTGAACATATTCCAACCCCCCAAAAAGACAAATTATGGAATTTTCTGCAACTGAATATTTCATTAATTTTGGTTGGTCTTCCTTGAGTTTGGCCTCATTGGCTCAGTGGGCATTATAACCTACAGCTCTTGCACCAATTTTGAACATAACAATGAAGCTGAAAAAATGTAGTTGTTCACCAGCATCGCAATTCCATTACTTTTTATCATGGCTTACCTTGGTGTGGTTTGCAAAGTGCTTCAGAAAGATGAGGAAATCTGTTTCTTGCACCCATCCTGATTTATTTCCACTACCAGTACTTCCTACTGGTCCATCTCTGACACAGTGGTCTGCATAATGTATGTGTGGGAACACAAACAGTGGAGGAATTGTGTTGCCAATGGCATTAACCACATATACAAATGCGACCAGTGAACCTCTCTCTGCTGATGTCGTTGCCCCAACTTGTTTAATATAAGTTAAAGTAATAGTGTGGTAAGTTGCAACATCTGCATTATTGTTACAACTAACCCAGACTGTTGCTGTTACAACTGACCCAGACTCCTATAGCCATGAACTAGCTAACATTACAGCCAACGGCTAAAACATTAGCACTAAAGACCTACACAGAATATATCCCCATAGACATACAAATAACATAATTTAAGTTTGATGAGTTTAACTGCAAAGCAGATAATGCTATTAGAAATTGAAATAAAGTAGAAAAACGTACTTTTTGGCATACAAATCACTTTTTTTCATGTTAAATTGTCTGTGTTTGACAAAATGTGCTGATTTTTCACATGTGATAGCAGAACTGAATTGGGCATGCACAGGATGAGTCACATCATTTGAAACTTAGCCCTGATTGGAGAAATTGGAAGTGTTACAACTGACCCACGTTACAACTATCCCCGGTCTCCCCTACTATTCAAGGGAATGCAACAGAGGACAAGAGTAAGATTGTTAAGATTATCCAAAGTAAATAGCAAATACTCATGAATTTTTTATTTTACAGTGCTGGAGAAGCACGTTGAGCCACCTTCATTTCTTTCTGTTTTTATTACAAGAAGCCAGACTTTGTAGTACTTTACTTTTAAATGGTAATGAGCAGTAGACTTCATGAAGATCTTTCAAAGTTTTTCTTTGAACATTGGTTGCTTTTTCACTCATTCTCAGAGGAATGATGCGGCCACATGTCCTGGACACTCGGGTAAAGAGAGGGGCTGAGCTGTCAACTGATCACCACCTGGTGGTGAGTTGGATCAGGTGGCGGGGGAGAACGCTGGACAGACCCGGCGGCTGAGGGCTTTCACTTAAGTGGCCTCAGAATCTCATCTCTGCTTTTCGCGGATGATGTGGTTCTGTTGGCTTCATCGGGTGATGGCCTACAGCTCGCACTGGAATGGGTCGCAGCTTAGTGTGAAGCGGTGGGAATAAGAATCGGCACCTCCAAATCTGAGGCCAGCTGAGGCAGAGGTTCTCAAAAATTGATTATACAGTTTCATTTTCTTTTCCTTTATTTTGTTCCAGCAAACTTTTACTTCACTAAATTTCTTCTCTGCATTTTCTTGCAAAGAACTGAAAAAATAGTGAATAAATAAATAAAACAAATTCCACTTGACAAATGAGAGAGCTATATGACAAACCCAGACCCGGCAACTCGCCAGATTTAAAAGCGACAATCGTTCATGTTTGACTTGGTTTTATGCTGGTGTGGCGTTTCAAGATTTCATTACAAACCCGCTGAGTCATCTCATCAACCTTTAGAGACGTAAGAGATGTGGCTTGTCAAGTAAGGTGTGAGTCAGTAACATTTAAGAAAATATTTAGAAAATAGAGGATGACTTCCTAATTTTACATCTTACATACTTTAATTTGTGTCCTAAGGAACAGGGGGGGAAAAATCCAGCAAAAATCTGACACAGGACCTGAGAGATACATGTGCCGTGATGCGTGTGATGATTTCAAAAGGTCATTTGTACATCTTTTTTGAAAAAAATCTAATCAATATAATCACAACTGATGCAGGATTTGAAAAGACTGACATGATACGTGTGGAGAAAAGTTAGCAACACAATGCAAAAAAGCATCTGTTAGTTGATCAGGCAAGACTGATCAACTAACTGATCTGAATAAACTGCTGGTGTGCTGAGAATTAACAAGGGTTAATAAAATAACAAAACAAGAAACGAAATATGCATAAACTAAGATGAATGGTTTTGTTGTAAGAAAAAAATTAACCTTTGTTAAGATTACTTTATGCGGGGGATCATGTCTAGTAGTTCTTAAAACCTTTTTATTTGCTAAGCAGTCCCTTTGTGCGTCACTATCAAAGGAGTTATGTAAACAAAATTGGGCGTAGTTGCTTCTTGTGAAAAGGTTTCATAACAGAATTCCAATGAAGCCAAGTGACAGTACGACAGTTCTTAATCTGTAATTAAAGAACTGGCAATTGACGTGTTCAATGTAAGCTGATAACTTCAAATAATTTACAGTGAACTGTTTGAGTCACACTTTAATTTACATGTCTGCATTTTCTAAATTATTCTCATGCAATTTTGGTATATTTCCTTTGTTCAAATAATAAATTCAGCTTAACCTGGAAGATCCTCTTAGTCAAAGCATGGCAGCTAGTTAAGCCATATGAAAAAAGAAGGCAAATATAAACCTGAATGGTAGGCAGTATATTTAAATTTATCTTCTTATTAATTATAGCTTTTGGTGTTATCTTCTTGAACTCCTTTTTATATTCTTATGAGTCATTGCCTTAAAACTGCATTTGCATTAAATATTCAACATGCTAATACACCAGCAACTGCTTGAGCTGTTGATACAAGGCAGGACGGATCCACACTTTCATATTGTTTATACCAGATTCTGACTATGTGTAGCAATTTCAGATTCTGGTGTCCCTGGGAAAGACACTAAATCCCACCTTAGTCCCGATAGTAGGCAAGCACCTGCACGGCATTTCTGCTGTCACTAGTGTGAGAGGTTGAATGTGTCAGTGAGAAAACCAAGTAAAACCAAGCTAAGATTTATAAGGTGCTATGTAAGTGCAGAATAAAGTTATTTGACAATGCATCAAGCTGAACTGTTTTAGTGTTTATGCATTTTATAATGACATGGCAAAATCAAAAGGGGTTGGAAAGTGGTTGAGAATAAAAATAAAACAATAAAAAATAAAGCGCCTTTGGTCTAACTTGACGTCAGGATAGACACTTTGGTGGTGATCTGAGAAAAAAATGTCATGCTCTGAAAGCAACTCTTCCCCTCATTCCTTGAGACAGTGTGTTCATAGATATAAGCTTGAGTACAGTGCGCTCAAATCCCTGTTGATATTGCTATTGTTCTTTACACTGATTCTTCTCTTTCTATTTTGGAAGGTGTGTTGCGCCATGGGTTTGTCTGAACGCTCAGTAGTACAGTGTAAGCGGGTGTGTTCTTTTGTGTAGGTTGTGTATCGCATTCAAGGATTTTATGTAAAATCTAAACATAGCCATTCTAAACAATATCTCATATAAACTTTATACATTTTGCTTGTCAAGTTTTTAAAATCTTAAAAAAAACCTTGTAAGTAAAGCACCGCAGGACAAAGTCTTAACTTTTACTCTTCTTTTGACTGCTTCCTTTAAGGGTTTCTAAAGCAGATCATCTGCTTCCATCTCATCCTATAACTCTGTCACACCAACCCCCTGCATGTCCTCCTTCAATACATCTGCGAGACTCCTCTGTGGTCTTAACTTTCATATGTAAAAACATATCAGTGGGCATAATTTTTAATCTTAGTAATTTATGAATGACTGCCATTTGCCTTTTTTAATGTGAGTGGCCCTAATGTTCAATAGTGACTGCTTACTTTACAGGCAGCAGTTTATCCATCATCACCCATTATCAGGACAAATATTCAGTTTCAAACGTTGTTTTCCCCCCCTAAAATTCATTCACATCAACCTTAATTTTTATTTAATGCATAAGCAATCATGGTGCTTCTATATTGATTGATCAGATAACATTTTAACACTGGTTGTTCTAAATAAAATCTCACCGCCTGCAAGTGTTTTTCTGGTAGAGGATACTGAAAATCCAGTCTTATCTATACAATTGCCTGCTTGGTTTGGCAGGCATTTCACAATCTTTTTATTTGATTGTGTAGTTACAACTTGTGTTTCCTTAACACATCTTGTGGCAACCACAGCCTCCTACACTGTTGAAACCACCACCAATCCATCTGAGGTCATGATTGTGCTAACTTTAAATGTCCTGAAGAACCTGTGTCGAGCTGTTTTTTTTTTTAGCACAGTCACGAAGACTCATTGTTAATACAGCATGTGGTTATTTTAAGTATTCAGTTAGGCCTTTGTCCATTCCACAACACAACCTGTTCTTGCACGCCTGGATCCCTACACCCAAATTCTCAACCACTCCTTTAAAGTGCTGCTTTGTACTCTGCAAGATCACTCAAGAAACTGCTTGCTTGTTATTATTATTATTATTATTGTTATTTTAATTTTAGGCTAAGCGAAGATTGGCTTCATACCTACAGGAAATAAATGTCTTATGATCCCTTTTACAAAAATCCAGTCTGGTTCAGAACACATTCAGCATGTTTGCTCTTAATTATAGTAAGGTGGTGTAGGATTAGAAAACACAAAGACTCATATATTATTGTTTTATTCTAGAAAATTAATGGACAAAGCTGAAGGAATTAATTGGTTACAATTTATTACAGCAGTCACGATCAAGAAGCTCATGAATAATGAGCACTTTTAGAATGTGACCCAGAACCCAGCTCTCTGTCCTTTGTCCTGTGGAACCAGCTCCTGGTTTGGATTTGCGAGACTGACACCCTTTCTAATTTTAAGATGAGATTCAAAACTTTCTTTTTTGATAAAGCTTATAGATCAAGGTGGATCAGGTGATCCCAAACCCTCCTTTAGTTCTCAGAACAGAAGACAGAAAAGGGTATTTTTGAATTTACACTGCAAACCCCGTATGATTTTGGCTGGCTTTGTGATATAAATGTATAGTTATCCATTCATCCAACATATTGTTGCTTTGCCTTGCAAAGGGAATCTGGAGCGTTTCCCAGATAGCATTGTGTGATGTAAAAAGACGACTAACACAGAGAAACAGACTAACTCACATTCACAAGTCAATTTAGAACCAGTGTACTTCACAACATGAAGGTACTCCTTCAATAATTTGTTTTGGTAAACCAAAAGGAAATCATTTGCATTTCATTCACTCAACTGAAATGACATGAAAATATAAATATAGCCTACACATGACTGAACTGTAGATGGAAAGCCTTGATCAATATGGAAAGCATTTCCCTGAACATGTACTGTATGTGGTTTCTCAAAGCATATCCTTCCTGACGGACAGGAAGCAGCATGTGAGGCTGGGAAAGAATGTCTCGGACTCCCGGACCATCAGCACCGGCTCCCCTCAGGGCTGTGTTCTTTCTCCTCTGCTCTTCTCTCTGTACACCAACTGCTGCACCTCCACCCACCAGTCTATCAAGCTAATCAAGTTTGCAGATGACACCACCGTTATTGGACTCATCTCGGACGGGGATGAGTCTGCCTACAGGAGGGAGGTTGAACGTCTGGTGTCCTGGTGCAGCCACAACAACCTGGTGCTGAATGCCCAGTAGACAGTGGAGATTATTGTGGACTTCAGGAAGCACACAGCCCCACTCCCCCCCATCATCCTGACTGACACCCCCATCACCTCTGTGGACTCATTCCGCTTCCTGGGTACCACCATCACCCAGGACCTGAAGTGGGAGCCCACCATCACCTCCATCATTAAGAAAGCCCAGCAGAGGATGTACTTCCTGAGGCAGCTGAAGAAATTCAACCTGCCAACATGGACGATGATGCAATTCTACACTGCAATCATCGAGTCCATCCTCACCTCCTCCATCACCGTGTGGTACGCTGGAGCCACTATCAGGGACAAACAGAGACTGCAGCGTGTTGTGCGCTCTGCTGAGAAGGTGATTGGCTGCAGACTCCCATCTCTGCAGGACCTGTACACCTCCAGGACACTGCGGCGTGCAGCTCGGATCTCAGCTGACCCTTCTCACCCTGGACACAGTCTGTTTGACCTGCTCCCCTCAGGCAGGAGGCTCCGGTCCATTTGCACCAGAACCTCTCGCCATAAGAACAGTTTCTTCCCCTCTGCTGTTGGACACATGAACAATAACCATATGACTGTTCCCACCACTAACACATGACCCTACGCTGTGTTCACTGCATCATTCCATGTTTGGCACTGATCACCACCTGCACTCATGTAAATGGCCTGTAATTATATAGCGCTTTACTAGTCCCTAAGGACCCCAAAGCGCTTTACATATCTAGTCATCCACCCATTCACACACACATTCATACACTGGTGATGGCAAGCTACATTGTAGCCACAGCCACCCTGGGGCGCACTGACAGAGGCAAGGCTGCCGGACACTGGTGCCACCGGGCCCTCTGACCACCACCAGTAGGCAATGGGTGAAGTGTCTTGCCCAAGGACACAACGACCGAGACTGTCCGAGCCGGGGCTCGAACCGGCAACCTTCCGATTACAAGGCGAACGCCCAACTCTTGAGCCACGATCGCTAAGTAGATAGATATGTATATATCTATCTACTTAGCACTTTTAATTCTTATTCTTATTTTTATTTTCATGTCTATTTTAGTGTAATTTATGACAGTATGTTTGCACTAAGCACCGCAGCAATTTCCTAATGTTGTAAACCTGCTCAACATTTGGCAATAAAACCCTTTCTGATTCTGATTCTGATACAAGCCTGATTTACTGCATAGTTTCACTTTGCACCTTATCTAGTTGTCAAATACAGCTGCACCCACATCAGGCAATGAGAACTGATGATGATCATGATCATGATAACAATTCTGTCTTCATAAATTCAGACCATATACATTTTTTTAAATTCCCAAAACGAATCAATCATTTCTTCCTACATATTTGAAGCGTGCACTTTAGGGGCTAAATAGAGAAGAAGAAATCAAACAAAAACTGGTTTAAATAGTTACTTTAGTTACTTTAAGTCATGTATTGGTACAATAATGAAGTTCACAGGGGAAGATCGGCTGTTTCTTGTTTGATCTTTAGATTAAACAAGAGTTTATCACCACCACCATGCCCTTGCACATTCCTTCATCCAATCTGTTTCAAGTTATTGCTCTTTAAATATAATATCTTCATTCATTAATCTCTTTTGTGACGCATTTGTTATTAAATAAGGTCACACGCATGGTCCATAAGGTAACAAGAAACTGAACTTAATGACTGTCATGGATCTTTATGCTTGAGATTTTGGTTTTAGATTGTGCCACTTGGAATGAGCGTAAAACCGGTTTGGTTGCAGTATCTGGATATGTTTTTCCAACATGCTCTCACTCCCAAAGCGTAACATTTTACACTAGGTAACAAATCGTCAACATATTACGTTTTCGGGCACCCAACACGTTCCTAAATGACAAGATTGGGAAAAAAATGAGGAAATATGAAAATCGTTTAGACTCAATCCACACATGTTTGTTAATTTTCTTCAAATCGCTTGGGAAAACACTATTTAACGTCATTAAAGTGCTGGTTATGGTCAGGAATAAGGTTATGGTTAGGGATAAGGTCAGGTTTAGGGCTGGAACGTTTATTACCGCAGGATTTAATCTATAACCCGGCGCGTACCATAAGAATGCGGAAAGTCACCTCAGGAACGCTGCAGCACGTTGAGATATTACGCCTTGGGAGTGGTTTTTCAGGCCTGAAAATATCATGTGGCTGTCTCGTGGACATAGGAAATGAAGAGAGCTCAAATATACTGGAGAGAATAAGCACACTTAAAATGCACAAAATTTCAATTCAACTGTCTAGTTTTAGGGGGTGTTAGTTGTAAAAAGGTTCATAGTATGAAAATGATATTGATTAAATTAAATATATTATACTAATATATCTTTTTTTTTTTTTTTTTACAAAAATATCAGCTGATTGTTAGCATGAATTTAACAATTTGTCTTTTAAAACATATATGTTACCATAACTGTCATGGTCCTGGGCCATGTTGGCCCAGTGTTCTTAGTTTCCTTGTATGTTTGTATTTTGTTCCTTGCTTAGGCCATGTTTTCTGAGTTGCCCTGTTGTGTTGTTCCCTAAGTGTTTTCCCTTCATGGCTTTTACCCCCTGTGTGCCCCTCTGTGTATCTGTGAGCCCTCGTCTCTCCTTATGTTTTATTCCATGTTTCCCCTGCCCATTATGTCTAAGTTTTCCCCGTGCTCTCTCTCCTCCTGTCTGAACCTCTGTGCACTTCCTGTTTACTTTGTGACTCTCACGCCCGTACATGTCATGTTCAGTTCACCCCGCCCTGTCTCGTTATGATTATCAGTGTCACCTGTGTTCCCCGTGTGTTCCCACTTTCCTCGTTAACCCTCTGTGTATTTCTGTCTGCGTCTCCCTCTGTTCAGCGTGACGTCGTCCCTCATGCTGTGTGGGTCTCCCTGTGTGTCTCTCTGTGAGTTTTCCAAGTTCCCAGTTTAGATTAGTTTGTATGTTTTTTCCCTGCCAGCAAATAAAGCTGAGTTTTGAGTTCACCTCCCTGAGTCTGTGAGTCCTGCACTTTGGGTCCAACTCCTGCCTGCCGCACAGCGATTCATGACAATAACTGTGTTTCCTAGTGTCATTTCAAGGTTATTTGATCTTGTCTGCTAGTTGTCCATGTCGAGTGTAGCTTAAATGCTCTTGTTAGACTTGTTGGACAAGGTGAGGTTTGTGTATAAGAACTGTGTTAAATAGCACCCTTTTTATTTATTAAAATTGTATTTATTTATATTTGGCTGAAAGAGAACAAAAAAGCACTGCCCCGTCAAGGATGCTGGGACCTTGTTTGTTTTAGCATTGAAAACACTATTTTGACTAAAGACTTTGCATATATTGGGGGGTTAACTATTATAGAAACGCAAAAAATTATTTTGTTAGTTACCAGTCCTGTTAATGTAGGGCACATTAACAGGATGACATAAAACCTTTTACTGGGTTTTGGTCTAACACATTTTGTAGGCACTGCGTGCTGTTCTCTACAAAAAGACAATACTATAATAATAATGATGAATACTTTATTGATCCCTGTGGGGAAATTCCTCTCTCCATTTAACCCATTCACTCAGTGAAGCAGTAGGCAGCCATTGTGCACCCGGGGAGCAGTGTGTAGGGATGGTACCTTACTCAGGGGTACCTCAGGGTAGCTGTTCAGTGGATTCAAGCCCCCAACCTTTCGATCATGGGGCCACCACTCTACCTACTGAGCTATCCCTGCCCCAGGAATAATGCCTCATAAGAATAGAGATGTCAAATATATATAATAAGAATTTTTAAAACAATCTAACTTTTGTGAGCAATGATCACTGTGTGATAAATCAGTGACAAACAGGAAGACAAACAGGTTGGTTTAGTTTAAGATCTGTAAGATTGCCACTTCTTCAGTCTGAAGAAGTCACTTGGATGAGTGATGAAACGTTTCGCCCACTGAAAACACTACGTCCAGATGAACAGAATCAACTTTTGGAGATTTACTTACCTGGATGATTGAGATTGTATGCTCATGACTTACATCTGCTTTTACTCTATTCTGTGCATCCCTATACACCCCCAGCTGTGGCTTCCCATGTCCTTTTATGACAGGCAGACCCCCAGTATCAATAAATTCCCCCCAATTACTCAATTACAACTCACACCCACACATTCACAAATCCTTACCTATTCTTCTGATCAACAGCTGCACCCTATCAAACAAACTTGAGCATATTTTATTCTAATCATTGTTTTCTTGTACTCACACTATTCATATTTTGTTAATATACAGTTAGGTCCATAAATATTTGGAAAGAGAAAACTTTTATAGATTTTCGTTCTTGTCATGGTCTGGAGTCTGTGACTCTGTGTTTATGTTAAGTTTATTATTATTCTGTGGTTTTGGTTATCTTGGGTTTTTGTACTCTCCTGTTTCACGTTTCATGTTCCTATGTCTGTTCCCCAGCCTGTGTTTAGTTGGTGAGTGTTGTCTTCAGTCGGTGTGTTTCCTGTTTTACTTTGACGGTCTCTGTCTGATGTCAGTGAGTTCTGTTTACGTTTCCCCTGCCTCGTCAGCTGTTATGTCTCTCAGGTGTGTTTCCTTCCTGTTTCCCATCCCCTGATTACTGGTGTGTGTACTTATAGTGCACAGCAAATTCAAAAGTGTTAAATGTTTTGGTGTTAATAGTCTTCTTGCAAAAGTAGAGTTAATTTTACTCTAAGTAGAGTCACATTCTTTTAATGTAACTCTGAGGTGTAAAATGATAGTAGTTAAAATAGAGTGTTAAAAATGAGTGTTTCTCTGTCAAATCTGGAGGTGTTACAATGGAAACATTAACTCTTGACCTCTTAACTCTGAACTCCTACAGGGGCTATGACACCAATAGAGTGAATTCACAGACTCCGCCCCCAGCACGGCTCCAATCGAAGCCGTTTCAGAACATTTTGCTCTACATATTTGAGTTGTTTGCCATGCTTGGTAAGTCATTTTTTCAAAGATTGTTTCAATTATTATTAGCTTTTACTTCTGTGGCTCTTTGGAGTTGAGACAAAGCTGTGTGGAAGGCATTAGCCATGTTGCTCGCTGATAGCATAATATTCTGTTTTAGCTAGCTGAAA
Source organism: Mchenga conophoros (assembly GCF_057382185.1). NCBI lineage: Eukaryota > Metazoa > Chordata > Actinopteri > Cichliformes > Cichlidae > Mchenga > Mchenga conophoros. The sequence goes on from NC_140528.1 coordinate 69,375,698, forward strand.
GGTATTGTTTGCGGGCAAATACCACAGCCTTGAAAAAAAGCTTGCATGTGAATTTTCAGTCAAACTTTTGGTCAAATACACCTAAAACAATGTCTAGAATGTGAAATGTTGGTATAATGGTGCTACTTGAAGCCTGAAAACGATCGCCCATAAAAAAATAAAAAAAAACGAGCAAACAGCAGTAGCAGACGTCCTGACTGAGTCCTACGTTAGCATTTAGATCCCTCCAGAGTTTTGTGCATACGGTTTAGGTAAAAATGAAAAAGGTTGAGGTTTCACATTTAGTTCAGTATTACCTGTTGCCTGAGTCCTTGTCTTTTAGGAAAATACTTTACACAAGTAATGGCTCAAAGCGGATTCGGTTTTTTTTTTTTTTACTGTGCTGCAATTGTTTACTGGATTATTTGTGCCATTAATTAGTGTCAACTAATTTTTATTCAATCTCCGCACAGGATATGCTTGTGAAGATGGAATATGGGGGAGAGCAGAAGTGCGTTGAAGTTCCACAAAGGGATGAATGAAGGACCTGCATATTGTATTGAAGAAATAAGTGATGAGAATGCTGTTATTTGCATTTACCATGTCAGACCTTTTGATAAACAAAATTCTAATGAAAGTGAGAACATGTACACCGTTACATCTTTCAGAAAATGTTTTGAAATTGTGGTGCACAGTTCAGAATAAATGTTTTTCAAAAACCATTGCATCTTTTTAGTAAATGTTTATTTCCAAAAGAAATTTCTAGAAGTTCAGAACAGTAAAATTCCCGCTTTTTACAATGAATTAGAAGATAACTCTTAAGTAGTTAAACTAAAATACTCTTTGAGAGTTAATATATAAACTCTTAAAACCAAGTGTTAAATTATCAACTCCAGACAGATTTGGTGTTTAACACTAAATCAGAGTTAATGTACCAACTCTCCAAAAAGAGTTAAATTAACACTCTCTGGTGTGGACCCATATAGACACTTTAATAGTGTTGAAATCAAATCCGACAGTGTTAATTTGGACATGCTGGATTTGCTGTGTGTGTGTTCCCTCGTCCTCGTTGCTGGTTCGTCTGTGTTATTCCCCTCGGTCATTCTGTGTATTTTGCCCCGTCTTCCTGTGCATTCTCCCCGCGTTGTTCTCTCTGCAAGGTACCCTCGTTCATGTTCAGGTTTTGTTGTTTAAGTTTTAGTTTTCCCAGTTTAGAGTGTTTTCAGTTCTGTTTCTCACCACCCTTTCTTTTGTGTTGTACATCACTGTCGCAATAAAGCTCGCTCACCTCAGAAGCCACCTTCATTTTGGGTCCTTAATAATTCACACGGCTTGCCCCGTGACAGTACGAACTAGCCAGCCAGTTTTCAATCCTTCTGAGGAGCTACAGGATGACATCATTTACACTGTTGAAAGTTTTCTCAACCTGTGGCTGGAACACCCCCCGGAAACACGCCTACAGCGGCTCTTCTCTGGCCTTCTGTGGCTGTTTGGCTCACTTTCCCCGACCATACAGGCCTTTCTCCAGCACACACCACACCATCTCCCAGCCACTACTGCCTCGCTGCCCGACCCGCCGGATGTGGTTTTGCCCAGCCTGTCGGAGCTGTCTGCGGGGAGGAAACGACGGTTGCGCCGCCGGCGCGTCGCCCCACAGCTGGACGTGGGGACTTCAGAATTGCCGGCTGTGGTGAGTAGGGACTCTTTTTCTTTTTTTGAACTGTGTGACTGTTTATTCAGGGACTGTGTTTTGTGCGGCAAACAGCAATAAGAACTGCTTATCCCCTGCCCAGCTGCCTTCAGCCCAGCTGGCTGCCCAGCAGCCACCTTCGGCCCAGCTGGCTGCCCAGCAGCCACCTTCGGCCCAGCTGGCTGCCCAGCAGTCACCTTCGGCTCAGCTGGCTGCCCAGCAGCCACCTTCGGTTCAGCTAGCTGCCCAGCAGCCACCTTCGGTTCAGCTAGCTGCCCAGCAGCCACCTTCAGCTCAGTCTCCAGTGTCTCCAGTGTCTCCCATAGTTCAGCTTCCTGTGTCTCCAGTGTCTCCCGTAGCTCAGTCTCCAGCCTCATCCGGCCTTCATCTCCTGTCTCCACTGGAGGGTCCAAGGGATCCTCCAGCGATCCTGCAGCGCCACTGACTGCGGCTGCCACGCCGCCGCCTGCAGCGCCACTGTCTCCGGCATCCACGGCCTTGCCTGCAGCGCCACTGTCTCCGGCATCCACGGCCTTGCCTGCAGCGCCACCGTCTCCGGCATCCACGGCCTTGCCTGCAGCGCCACCGTCTCCGGCATCCACGGCCTTGCCTGCAGCGCCACCGTCTCCGGCATCCACGGCCTTGCCTGCAGCGCCACCGTCTCCGGCATCCACGGCCTTGCCTGCAGCGCCACCGTCTCCGGCATCCACGGCCTTGCCTGCAGCGCCACCGTCTCCGGCATCCACGGCGTTGCCTGCAGCGCCACCGTCTCCGGCTGCCACGCCGTCGCCTGCAGCGCCTACATCCTCGTCTGGTCCAGCTTCAGAGTCGTCATCCTCGTCTGGTCCAGCTTCAGAGTCGTCATCCTCGTCTGGTCCAGCTTCAGCCTCATCACCCTCGTCTGGTCCAGCTTCAGCCTCATCACCCTCGTCTGGTCCAGCTTCAGCCTCATCACCCTCGTCTGGTCCTGCAGCAGCCTCATCTGCCTGGCCTGCAGCAGCCTCATCTGCCTGGCCTGCAGCAGCCTATTAAATTGGGTTCTTTTAGATTCTTTACGGCCAAAAAAGACACAGCTCAGAAGTGGTCCTTTTACTTTAAAAATGATCTTTATTTTACATGTCCTGGATATGGAGACCTGAACACAAAACACACAACCCCAGGTCTGAAGCACAAACGGAAGCCTAGGTATTTATATACTTGCTCTCTACGTCACACCACACTTTAAGTTTCAATCAAACAGCCTAGTTGGTTTCACTTTCTAGCTGCAAAAGCACGCTCTGCAAAAGCATGTAATTTCCTGTCAGCCTGCAACCTAGTTTTACACTGAAGTCTGGGCCTCTCTTATATAAACCAATATAATCAGCATATAAGCATTTAAGATTATATATTTATTACCTAACAGACCCCCTCTTTAACTAATTCTATTAGTTAAACTAATTAACTGATTCCCTCAATAGCTACTGTTTACGAACAACAGATATAATTAGCTTTTCCTGGTCAAAGGGCCTACTTACGTTTATCACTCTTTGGAAACAGCCTCTGTAGAGTTAAGTTTTCCCACCCCCTCTACGGATAACATAAATCCGGTCTTAGCACTATTTCTTGGGCAATTTACCTAACATAGAAAACCTGGAAACTATTACTAAAGTCGCTCTCATTACTCTTCATTACTTTTATGCTCACATTTAACCTTAACAAGCTTTTAATCTCCTAAACAACAAATTTTGTTCAACTGTGGTGCTCTGTGCTTCTTATGGGTGCCCCTCTCTGGTGGTTCCGTTCGGTACGGTGCTCCCTGGAGTCTTGCCACCTCTGTGGTCGCTGTGGTCCCAAAATCTCCTGCAAATGACACAAACACCTTTCCCTACTACACCTCCCTAACTTATTATGTTCATCAATTGTTCTCTTAATTATTCAAACTTAGTTCAACCTATCATGTTTGGGACTCTCTAATCAAAAGGATTAATCTAATTATGTGTATAAGTGTATTAGCATCTATCCACCGGCCCTCAAGGTCCTCCCTACAATATATCAATTCAGTCAGTCACGCTGAACCAGGTTTTTGACTTTTATTTATATATATTCTTCAGTGTTACTCATCTCAGTAAAAAACCTTTTAACACCTTTAACACACTTAAAGCGCCGCTTTCACGTCCCCCTAGGTGCTTCCTGTTGCTCGCTCTCTTCTCTCTTATCTGATTATCACCATCCTGTACACAAAACTGTTGCTTCTGCAAGTGCGAAAGTTTCCAAGCAGAATGTGCCTTAACTCTGACCTACAAGCAGTGTTGGGGAGTAACGGAATACATGTACCGCCGTTACGTATTTAAAATACAAAATATGAGTAACTGTATTCCGTTACAGTTACAGTTTAAAAAGGTGGTATTCAGAATACAGTTACTTTGTTGAAATAAATGGATTACACTGCGGTACTTTCCTGTTTCATTTTGTCGCGGGTCAGGACTGTTTGGGTTTTGTTTGACAGCTACGTTCTGTTGTTCCAGGCGGCAGCGTTACGGTTGCCATGGTTACAGGCGGACGCGCTCTCTCTCTCTCTCTCTCTGCGACTGTGTGTTTCCTGGGTGAGAGAGCGCCTTTTCGTTGTTGTTGTTGTTGTGCTAAGCTAACAGGCAGAATGCTACAAGCATAGCTCTAAAGAATGTAGCATCATGGGCAGTGTAGTCCGTGTTGCAGGGAGAATGGACTGCCATACACGTTATGGGTCTGTGAGCGCGAGGAGGGAGAAAAAGGGGAGTGGAAAGGTACGAGTTGTCATCGAGGAAAAACGGGAGCTGGAAGCATGTAAATATAATAATAACCACTGCAGCCAAGAAGAGTGCCTGACGAGCCCAGTTGTAAGTAAGCTATTAAGACTCGACTGTACACCGTGTTCGTGTTTTCCTCCAAAAACAATAAGTTCCGTTGGAGCAGCCTTTCAATGCCTCTCTCTGTCTCTCGCAAGAAAAGTTGACCCACACAACAAAGTAAAGCTATTTTTCGGCTACGAGCCGACAGGGACCCCGCCGTATTAGTCAGAGGTCCCTCTACTACAGTTCGGAGTCGCGGACCTTCAGTAATATTAATAAATCACACAGCAATAGTACATTCACGTTGTTGTAAAAAGCATGATAATATATTAAGTAATCCAAAGTATTCAGAATACGTTACTGTCATTGAGTAACGTAACGGAATACGTTACAGAATACATTTTAGGGCATGTATTCTGTATTCTGTAATGGAATACATTTTAAAAGTAACCTTCCCAACACTGAGTACAAGTCACAATACATGTTATCTGTTTCTGCAAGCATCTTCATTGACCTTTTACACCGTGACACCTTTCACAATAGATTAGAAGAAAATCATTATAACCGCTTATTCTACTAAAAGATCAAAGAGAAAACAAACATTTTAATCAATTCAGTTTAAGCATAAAAGCAATTACTTATGCGTAAGTTTTATCATAGCTAAATCAAACTCCCACCAGGTCCTACCATGATCATAAAGCCCCTTATTTCAAATTAAACCCAAAATCACCCCTTCTTGACACATCTCATGTATCAAATACGCTAAAGCTAGCTACTAAAACATTATAACATGTTCTTGATACAGCACATTTTGATTTTATTTTGCTCCTCTCAATGTAACGGTACATTCTAATTATACTTTACCAGACTTAACCAAAATATATATGCTTTCCTTACTTTGCTCCTGCTTTAAAGGAAAAAACCTTGGTCACTTCGAGAAGTGTTTGTTATTCTATTACTGCATGTTATATGAAAAGTCTAGCAATCTCCTATGTGACTCATGAATATTACTTTTGTTTTAGTTATATTCCTCTACAAACTTTAGTTGACTTCTACAGTGGCCTATTTTGTTAATGGCATGAGTTAAATCAAAAGGTTTCTCTCCTTTAGCATTTGGCATTTTCCCAACAATATAATCTAGTACCATAATCTAAACCCAGACAATAAAACAGAAATTTTATTTTTAAAGCAAACATCAGCAACCCAAAATCAGCAGCCAAAACATTACAGTGGGGCAAAAAAGTATTTAGTCAGCCACCGATTGTGCAAGTTCCCCCACCTAAAATGATGACATGGGTCAGTAATTTGCACCAGAGGTACACGTCAACTGTGAGAGACAGAATGTGAAAAAAAAATCCATGAATTCACATGGTAGGATTTGTAAAGAATTTATTCGTAAATCAGGGTGGAAAATAAGTATTTGGTCAATAACAAAAATACAACTCAATACTTTGTAACATAACCTTTGTTGGCAATAACAGAGGTCAAACGTTTACTATAGGTCTTTACCAGGTTTGCACACACAGCAGCTGGTATTTTGGCCCATTCCTCCATGCAGATCTTCTCGAGAGCAGTGATGTTTTGGGGCTGTCGCCGAGCAACACGGACTTTCGACTCCCGCCACAGATTTTCTATGGGGTTGAGGTCTGGAGACTGGCTAGGCCACTCCAGGACTTTCAAATGCTTCTTACGGAGCCACTCCTTTGTTGCCCGGGCGGTGTGTTTTGGATCATTGTCATGTTGGAAGACCCAGCCTCGTTTCATCTTCAAAGTTCTCACTGATGGAAGGAGGTTTTGGCTCAAAATCTCACGATACATGGCCTCATTCATTCTGTCCTTAACACGGATCAGTCGTCCTGTCCCCTTGGCAGAAAAACAGCCCCATAGCATGATGTTTCCACCCCCATGCTTCACAGTAGGTATGGTGTTCTTGGGATGCAACTCAGTATTCTTCTTCCTCCAAACACGACGAGTTGAGTTTATACCGAAAAGTTCTACTTTGGTTTCATCTGACCACATGACATTCTCCCAATCCTCTGCTGTATCATCCATGTGCTCTCCGGCAAACTTCAGACGGGCCTGGACATGCACTGGCTTCAGCAGCGGAACACGTCTGGCACTGCGGGATTTGATTCCCTGCCGTTGTAGTGTGTTACTGATGGTGACCTTTGTTACTTTGGTCCCAGCTCTCTGCAGGTCATTCACCAGGTCCCCCCGTGTGGTTCTGGGATCTTTGCTCGCCGTTCTCATGATCATTTTGACCCCACGGGATGAGATCTTGCGTGGAGCCCCAGATCGTGGGAGATTATCAGTGGTCTTGTATGTCTTCCATTTTCTGATGATTGCTCCCACAGTTGATTTTTTCACACCAAGCTGCTTGCCTATTGTAGATTCACTCTTCCCAGTCTGGTGCAGGTCTACAATACTTTTCCTGGTGTCCTTCGAAAGCTCTTTGGTCTTGGCCATGGCGGAGTTTGGAGTCTGACTGTTTGAGGCTGTGGACAGGTGTCTTTTATACAGATGAGTTCAAACAGGTGCCATTCATACAGGTAACGAGTGGGGGACAGAAAAGCGTCTTACAGAAGACGTTACAGGTCTGTGAGAGCCAGAGATTTTCCATGTTTGAAGTGACCAAATACTTATTTTCCACCCTGATTTACGAATAAATTCTTTACAAATCCTACCATGTGAATTCATGGATTTTTTTTTCACATTCTGTCTCTCACAGTTGAACTGTACCTCTGGTGCAAATTACTGACCTCTGTCATCGTTTTAAGTGGGGGAACTTGCACAATCGGTGGCTGACTAAATACTTTTTTGCCCCACTGTAAGTCTGCAAAGCATCCCCTTTCTCTCCCCAACCTAGTCAATTGTTTGTCCCCCTTTATTCATGCTAACCTTGGTCCAGTTATCAGTCCAGTCACAGTCCAGTCATTCACACACATTCACTGAAAAGACAAACAATTGTCTATCATTTTTGGTCTGGATTGACATGCGGCAATCCTTTTAGACAGGAACTCCAGGTTCCCACAGGTAGCCTTCTCCTCAGCCAGTTATAATCTGGAAAGGTCACCTTATATTTGCTCTCCCGAAATTTTTTTTTTCAGCGCTGTTAATTCAATCTTGCAGGCCTGCTTACAAAAAATGAGAAAAGAGAGCTGATTATTAGCTCATCAAAACACAAAACATAATCACCTGACAGGTTTTCTCTAAGTGGACTGTTAGAATTTTAAAGGGCCCAATTCTAGACATGTCCATGTTTACTAAAACTCCCTCTATTAAAATAAGAAAACAACCCAAACCTAACTGACAGAATCCACCCATCACTCAAACAACAACCCCAAAGATCTTAAACACAAAAAATTTGCTTATTAATCTATCGATATGTTATGGAGATTAGAACTTCAGGGCCACAAAGGTTTTGCCCTACTCTTGGGTTAACTAATACTTACATAGTCTGAAATCAGACTTAAAATCACTCCCTCTGTTCATTTCCCCCACATCATATCTCAGTGGTTGGCCTCAGATTCCACAGTGTCCTGAGAGTCCGAGGTCAACTGATATAATTTCACCTGCTATATACACAGAAAATCTTGTTAACAGCCACACAGTTTGCACATAGTAATGTTCCCCTTTAAGCGCTTTAACATACTTAGATTTAGCATAAGATATAAACCCATTATAACAATGTGTCCTCACTAAATTATACATTTCATGTCCAAATCTGCACTTCTAAACAGACCTGACCACCTTATTTAATTATCCTGTTACTTTACCATTGTATATTTCACCAACTAATTCTTCTCAGTCTCTGCTATGTTTCCTCCATTGAAAGCCTCTGACACACAGCCACACAGGAATCTTCTTTCTCACCACTCATTTCAGCTAATTTGCATACTGAGTCATATCTCAAGAACTTACCGTGACAAGAGAAAGGTGTATTTAAATCTTACCACATTATTAAATTATTTTATTTTCTTCCAAGAGTAATCACTTGTTTTGCTCAATCGACACGAACACTTCCAATTCACTATTTTAAAACTACTTTAATCTTTTAATCACTTTTTCATTTTCACCAACATCACTCTCTTGTCATGAAACTTTCCTGAGTTATTCCTCAACTTCAGGGTTTGTGTGTTCACACTGTTTTAACACTAATACACAGACTCACATGCTCAACATGCTGTCTAATCTTCATGAGCTCTCTCGTAGTTGTAAGGTTAATGCATTTTCTGTTTGTGTGTGTGATTTTGTGTGTTTCTTTTTGCAGTGTTTCAGACTCCTTCACAATTTTCCCACTTGAGCAGTCAGTTTTTTCTTTCCCAAATTTGCTAACCCAAATTTTGATTTCCCACCTTAAATAACAGCATTCCTTGTCTTCAGCGTGCTCAGCAGAGCTCATCAGGACAATTAACAATTTTCCACACATATCACCATTCTTTCAGCTCAGTTTTGCAGCATCATTCACGCAATACTCTCATCATCGTCTCACTCACACCAGCTTTTCTCTCAAAACAATGTGCACCTCAAATCATTCATCCAAATAACAATTTTACACTTCACCTATACATTCACACATTTATATATATAGCAAAAGACTGCCACTGAGTGCCAAGATAAATTATTCCATTACCATATCACAACTTCACTTCATCTTCCTCTAGTACTAGTCATCCTACCATTTCGACTAATTTAAAAGCATCTAAGCCCAGGTTCACCCACCTTGCTGGTCAATTATAGCCGTTATCTGCCCGGGACAATGACCCGATTGCTAAGTCCTATCTTAATTTAAAAGCGTTTCCCGCAGTTCGACAGGAACCCCACCCCAGCGTCCTGTTGGCGTCTGGAGCTTTACGTAAGGTTACCTGCAGTCCACGTTTGAAATGGTCACGCCCAAGGGCCCCCCTCTGTCGGTCAAATGGTGCAAGAAAAGTGGTACTTGATCACTGATTATTAACGACTGTCCCTACCTGTCACGGGTATCACCCGAATTAACCCTGTCACCTGCAGGAAATTGCAGCGCGTCCGCCGCAAGATGGAGTCATAACACTCATAACATTTTGCACCGCTAGGAAGTCCAACTTCCCGTTCTAAGTACTTTAAATAATTCTTCGCCTCCTTCGCAACACCTTCAGCGTTGCCTGGTCCTGCCTTGCCTTCGCCTGACTTGCCTCGCCTGGTCCTGCGGATGACTCACCACTTCCTCGTCCACACCCTGCATGGTCGGCCTTATCTTGACATCACCGGCCGCTTTCCAGGCCACTGGCTGGGCGTTGTCGCCGCCGCTGCCTTCTGCACGGCCAGCCTCCGGACCAGCTCAGTCGTCTCCTTCCGACCCCCTGAACTGTTCACACTCCTGTGCTGTCGGCCTCCGGGCCGGCCCCCTGAGCTGTCCTGTTTTGGACCTCGGTTCTGCTGACCTCCTGGTCTGCTCTTTGAACTGGTTTTTCTTGGGCTCCAGTGTTTTTTGATTTTGGACTTGTGTTTTGTTTTGAGACCTTCAGATGCTCCTGTTTTGTGGTTGTTGTTTTTTGGGTTTTTTTTGTGTTTCTCTGTCTGATTTCAGTGTGTTCTGTTTACGTTTCCCCTGCCTCATCAGCTGTTATGTCTCCCAGGTGTGTTTCCCTCCTGTGTCCCATCCCCTGATTACTGGTGTGTGTACTTATAGTGTGTGTTCCCTCGTCCTCGTTGCTGGTTCGTCTGTGTTATTCCCCTCGGTCATTCTGTGTATTTTGCCCCGTCTTCCTGTGCATTCTCCCCGCGTTGTTCTCTCTGCAAGGTACTCTCGTTCATGTTCATGTTCATGTTTTGTTGTTTAAGTTTTAGTTTTCCCAGTTTAGAGTGTTTTCAGTTCTGTTTCTCGCCACCCTTTCTTTTGTGTTGTACATCACTGTCGCAATAAAGCTTGCTCACCTCAGAAGCCACCTGCATTTTGGGTTCTTAATAATTCACACAGTTCTGTACATTACCGCAATGAATATTAAATGAAACAACTCTAATAGCCATATACATTGTAGGTCAACATATGAAACAGAATTTCAATTTCTCAGAACTGCAGAAAAATGTAAGTAATAACTTGCAGTTGCATTTCTCTAACTTTTTATTATTATTATTTCCCCCCACCAAACCCCCTTTCCCTTCCCCCTTTTTATAGTGTGTTTATTTGGAATATATATCTGGACAATATTTTGATCGTAGGGAAAGAAACAAAGAACAATCAAAACCAATAAACAATAATGCACAACCCCCCTCCCACAAACAAACAAACAAACAAACAAACAAAACCCAGTTGGACAAGTGGAGGCAGTTGATCCAATCTTGGTGGGATGCCCACCTCTTAGATGTTTACCTAGGGAAGGAGAGTTATTTAGATAAAATCTCTGTTCAGGTCTTTAATGCACTGGCTCAATCTGGACCAGAGTTTGTTGAATCTGTCTCTTTGAAGCCGCAAAGTATTGTAAAATTCTTGTATTCCTGGTACGTCTGTTTGCAGCCAATTCCTAGTCAATGTTTTCTTAGCTGACATTAAAATAATTCTCAGTAGGTATTTATCTGCTGGAGTGGTTATATTTAGCGGTTCCTTGCCTAAGTACATTTGTAAGGAACCAAAGGGGATGTGGGCACACATTCCTGGTTTGCTACCAGTGAAGGCTCTTCCCTCTCACAGATTAATTGCTTGGCGTAGTCTAAAAGGTCTGGGTCAACTATGTGCAGCACATGTGCAGAATGAAAGACAATATTGAAAAGATGTTCACTTTGAATGTTAAAAATAAATGAATAATGACAACGCTGTTCTAGAACCTGTATAAGAAGCAGTCAGTGTTTACAGATGTTATTACAGAAACTTAAAGATGGAAATATCACTCAAACATTTAGATTAATTTTTAGTTAAAGGTGCCAATATGAAGCCATTTTAGTATTGACAGTAGAAATTCAGAAATCTCTTATTGTACTACAAGTAGGCTTCTTAGGAAGACACAAAAGAGAAAGCACATTATAACAGTTTTATGCTCATTACACTGGCTTCCAGTATATTTTAGAAAATTCATTTTAAAATTTTAGTAATGACTTTCAAAGCTCCGAATCGTGAAGCTCCTGCCTTAATTTCTGATCTTATAGAACCCCACGCTCCCTCTCCCAGCCTGTGATCATCTAATCAATGGCTGTTAGTAGTCCCACCAGAAGACCAGAGGCAATAGATCTTCCAAAGCGGTGGCTCCCAGGTCATGGAATGCTCTGCCTCCATCATTACGTTTCCTTGATTGTATTTATTCTGTATGTTCGATTGTGCTGTTTTATGTTTATCTGTTTTATATTATTGTGAAGCCACTTTGTGGTTTTTATTAGGGCTGGGTATCGTCACTGATTTCTAGAATCGATTTGATTCCGATTCACGAGGTCCCGAATCGATTCGATCCACGATTCGATTTAATTCAATTCAATTTAAATCTGGGAAATTTTGACAGTCAGAAATATTATAATTCAGATAAGTACATTTACATATTTTTGTATCTATAAAAAGGAAGCTGACACACGCAAGACTTTATCAAAGGTGTGAGCGTCACAGCAGATGCCTTTGTGTCAAAGTACCTGAAGATAAAACACAGAAAAACATGAAGGTGATTTTCCTGGCCTGGGATTTTATAAAAATATTCTGCAGTACATCAAAAACGAAAGAAAACCATTAATCAACATATGAACATTACCTCTGAAGTTACAGCGGTTTTATTAGAGACACAGCTAAGCGTTTTGCATTTTGAATAATTTTAAAAAGTTTAAATTTGTTCAGTATTGAACAGCAGAAATGAGGTTTTCTTTTCGTAAGAATGTAAAAGGGAAAAAAACAGCGGCCGACAGCGCTGTAAGCAACAGTAGACTGGTGCGTAACAAGCAAGCGAATAATGACAAAAGGGAAACTGTTCTTGAAGTACAGAGAGAGAGAGAGAGAGAGAGAGAGAGAGAGGGAGAGAGAGAGAGAGAGAGAGAGAGGGAGGGAGGGAGGGAGAGAGGGAGGGAGGGAGGGAGAGAGAGAGAGGGAGGGAGGGAGAGAGAGAGAGAGAGGGAGGGAGGGAGAGAGAGAGAGAGAGAGAGAGAGAGAGAGCTGTGCATTGCGGTGGAAGCAAAACAGTAAAAGTCAGAGTGAATTCATGGCGATGTTTATGTGAAGCGTAGTTTGGATCTTCTTTTGCTGCTGGTTCGGTCAATATTGTTTGGAGAGAGATCAAACTAACAGCTTTAGAATCGGCTCATAAAGGGTGTGAACACAAAGCGCGGACCCGCCGACAGATCAGAATCAGCGAGCTGTCGGCTTTCAGCCCCGACCGTGAAAAAGGCGACATCTAACTGATTCTGATCTGCGGGTCACGCTGTGTGTTTAAGTCTTTGTGCAGAATCCGTGTACCTGCTCTCATTTACTGTCTTAGCTGTTTGGTGGTTCTTGAAATTTTGTGAGATGTCACCAGAGATTCTGGCATTTCGGGCAAAATAAATTTATATTAAAAAAATCGATTCAGGATTTTAATGAATCGATTTTACGTTATCCAAGCCAGAATCGATTTTAATCGATGAATCGATTATAAAAACCCACCCCTAGTTTTTATCCTGTGAAGAGTGCTATATCAAAGTAAAAGTAAACTAATGAAAGTTAAAAAACAAAACAAAAAAACAAAAAACCCACAGGCTTTCAAATGACATACCAGGAGGTGGTGAGGTAAACAGAAGGTCGGGTTTCCCAAATGGACCAGGTGCATTGCGTTGCTTGCGGATGTCATGGGTGTTCCAAACTGTTTGCTCCGTTTTTAAGTCTCTTTGAAGCAGTGGCAAGTGTGAGTACTGCAATCAGTTGCTATGAAAAAGGAGAATTAAAAAATTAATATGTTCATCTGCTTCTTTGAGGTAGAATAAGTAAAAGCTAAATTTTAATCAGTACTCAAAAAACAAAGGCATTCCTAGACCACATACTTTCATACTGCTGCTTGATTATTTTTCATGTCTAAAAATATTGACTTACATGTGCACAGGATTGTCCAGTTCAAGGATCCCAGACTCCATCATGGCCTACGCATGTTGTTTTGAAAAAGACATAAGTTGTGAAGGTGAGAATTTCATTAGTGAAAAGGTACAGATGTACATAAACACAGATTCTGGCCTTGTGTTTTCAGATAAACTAATCCATCGTATGTTTAACAAAATTTTGATGGCTAGTCTTTGTTAATAGGTTTTACAGGTGAAAGATTTGCTTTACCTCAAATGTTGTCAGCAATTTCTTAATCCATGTCCGCTTTAAAATACTGTTGAAACATTCAGCTCTCTAAACAACAGAAGCATGACATTATCAGTTTTGTTGTCAGGTTGTTACTTTAGAAATAGTCATTTACCAGCTTAAAGACATACCTGGTTGTGCACTGATGTCCCCATTCTGAAGCACCTCCATGCCTGATTCCCAAGATCTCGCATGTGAAATGCCATCTGCATTTGACCCACAACAAGGTTCTCCTTTCCTCTGTCCCCCCGAATCATTTGAGGACAGCCTAAAGACACAAACTGAAGATAATTAGTGAATGATGAAAAAATAAATTTATTAACAAAATGTAATCTTTTTTAACCCCCCATTTTTTAGTATATTGCATACCACCCTGTTCTTGAACAGCCTCAAAGAAATATCTGGCCACAAAGTTTTGTTTGCGGTTGGATGTGCCCACCTTTAGCCATAGAACCTTCCTGGAAAATCTGAAAAGAAAGAAACAGAAAAGTGGCCACTTGTACATATGATTTAATCATGTTTTGGCACTATGTTTGGTTTTTGTTACATTCCCCAAGAGTATGCTGGTTTTCCATTGTATTATGTCTAGGCGTTGTTTCTGGTTCCTCCGGCCATTTTGACTGCCATAGTTGTGTAGACTTACATGCCTTTGGAATTGAATGTGACTCCTGACTGTGTTCAAACTGACGCGAGGGGAGAGCTGCCTTTTGTTTTGTAATCCCTTGTATTCTCCCGTTTATGTGTTGGTTAGGTAGGTTATCGTAAATTGTACATTTTATTTTCTTTGGAGTTAAATTCTGTTTACTTTATATCAGGGATGTTTTGTTTGTTGTGTTGGTCTTGGCCCTCCCTGAAATTAACTGCCAGTCTGAAATGGAACTTTAAGACTAGCAGGAAATAAGCCTTTTAAAAACCGCCATCTTGAATCCTCCTTCACTATTCATACTTTATCTCGGTCCCTTAGACCAGGCTTGGCCAACTCCAGACCTCGAGGGCCAGTGTCCTGCATGTTTTAGATATCACCCTGGGTAAACACATTTGAATAAAACGATTAGTTCATTACCAGACCTCTGGAGAACTACAAAACATGTTGTGAGGGTAATTTAGCCATTTGAATCAGCTGTGGATCAAGGACACATCTAAAACCTGCAGGACACCGGCCCTCGAGGCCTGGACTTGCCCATCCCTGCCCTAGACTACTCAGGAGAGATAACACCTCAGTTTACCGCACATCCTTATCTTGAAGCAACTTTGTACTATCACTGAATATAATAAATTAAGTAGCGAATGCCATATTCAAACCTACCCATCAATCCCCAAATGTATCCACATTCCAAAGAACTTCAGTTTATCATTGCCTATATGAAACAACAAATAATAATTACAATTTGTTTCAACAGAAGTACCATCAAAACATGTTTGGAAGGTTAATTGAAAAGATAAAATAAATACCATCAATGTGCCATGTGTCATTTGGACCACGGCTGATGTAATTCCGACGGGGAATTTTTTTTTTCCAGGAGATCTCCTCTGTAGACCGCTTGCATCCATATACCTCATTATATTAGCAACATCGTCTCTACAGGGAGTGCAGAATTATTAGGCAAGTTGTATTTTTGAGGAATAATTTTATTATTGAACAACAACCATGTTCTCAATGAACCCAAAAAACTCATTAATATCAAAGCTGAATGTTTTTGGAAGTAGTTTTTAGTTTGTTTTTAGTTTGAGCTATTTTAGGGGGATATCTGTGTGTGCAGGTGACTATTACTGTACATAATTATTAGGAAACTTAACAAAAAACAAATATATACCCATTTCAATTATTTATTTTTACCAGTGAAACCAATATAACATCTCCACATTCACAAATATACATTTCTGACATTCAAAAACAAAACAAAAACAAATCAGCGACCAATATAGCCACCTTTCTTTGCAAGGACACTCAAAAGCCTGCCATCCATGGATTCTGTCAGTGTTTTGATCTGTTCACCATCAACATTGCGTGCAGCAGCAACCACAGCCTCCCAGAGAGGTGTACTGTTTTCCCTCCTTGTAAATCTCACATTTGATGATGGACCACAGGTTCTCAATGGGGTTCAGATCAGGTGAACAAGGAGGCCATGTCATTAGTTTTTCTTCTTTTATACCCTTTCTTGCCAGCCACGCTGTGGAGTACTTGGACGCGTGTGATGGAGCATTGTCCTGCATGAAAATCATGTTTTTCTTGAAGGATGCAGATTTCTTCCTGTACCACTGCTTGAAGAAGGTGTGTTCCAGAAACTGGCAGTAGGACTGGGAGTTGAGCTTGACTCCATCCTCAACCCAAAAAGGCCCCACAAGCTCATCTTTGATGATACCAGCCCAAACCAGTACTCCACCTCCACCTTGCTGGCGTCTGAGTCGGACTGGAGCTCTCTGCCCTTTACCAATCCAGCCACGGGCCCATCCATCTGGCCCATCAAGACTCACTCTCATTTCATCAGTCCATAAAACCTTAGAAAAATCAGTCTTGAGATATTTCTTTGCTCAGTCTTGACGTTTCAGCTTGTGTGTCTTGTTCAGTGGTGGTCGTCTTTCAGCCTTTCTTACCTTGGCCATGTCTCTGAGTATTGCACACCTTGTGCTTTTGGGCACTCCAGTGATGTTGCAGCTCTGAAATATGGCCAAACTGGTGGCAAGTGGCATCTTGGCAGCTGCACGCTTGACTTTTCTCAGGTCATGGGCAGTTAT
The DNA here is from genome assembly GCF_057382185.1 of Mchenga conophoros. Lineage (NCBI taxonomy): Eukaryota > Metazoa > Chordata > Actinopteri > Cichliformes > Cichlidae > Mchenga > Mchenga conophoros. Next base: position 69,392,172 of record NC_140528.1, read on the forward strand.
TTTGCGCCTTGGTTTTTCCACACGCTTCTTGCGACCCTGTTGACTATTTTGAATGAAACGCTTGATTGTTCGATGATCACGCTTCAGAAGCTTTGCAATTTTGAGACTGCTGCATCCCTCTGCAAGATATCTCACTATTTTTGACTTTTCTGTGCCTGTCAAGTCCTTCTTTTGACCCATTTTGCCAAAGGAAAGGACGTTGCCTAATAATTATGCACACCTGATATAGGGTGTTGATGTCATTAGACCACACCCCTTCTCATTACAGAGATGCACATCACCTAATATGCTTAATTGGTAGTAGGCTTTCGAGCCTATACAGCTTGAAGTAAGACAACATGCATGAAGAGGATGATGTGGACAAAATACTCATTTGCCTAATAATTCTGCACTCCCTGTACAGTAATGTTAAAGATATTCCATTATCAAAGTACTCAGATGCAATGAAATATCACTCAGACACTTAGAGCAGTTTTAAACGTGCACGGGTGAGAGACTCAGGGAGAGACTCACACACCTCCTTGGTGCAGTCTGGCTTTATTTATACACATCATGAAGCATACAAAAAAGGAAATATCATCCTTATCTTGTCAAGAAAACAGGTGTGGTTTATCAAAAAACTTCGTGTTCTCTACAAGGTTGTTTCTTACTCGTGGGTGGCGGTTTCCTGCTAGTGTGAAGGCAAACAGTGACAATGTGAAGGCAAAGACTGATAATGTGAAGGCAAGCAGTTTCCGTTATAAAGTAGGGAGCCAGCAATTAAAATATGCAGCTGGTTGAGTACAGAACAGAAATATAAACACTCTTAGCTGATTATTATATGAATAATAAAACCTTTAAAAGCAAAAATACTCTGACATTCCCTCCTGTTGTTTAGATTTCTCACATGACAGTACTGTTATTTTTGTCAGTTCATAACCTCTTGTCTAAACATTTTCGGTTTGAACGTCATAAAACAGTCCTGTGTTCAATTAAACTAAACATTACTGTATGGATCATCTTTCAAAATTTCTTCCATTTGAGACATCATCACATAAGCATTGATAGAAGTTGTTACCATGTTTGACACCATTTTCTTCAGACAGGGTACTACACATGTTGTGAAAACACATAACAGTAAAAGCAAAAATGCAATTCCAACAAGTCCTTTAATCAGTAGGGACTTCCATGAACCACCTAGTAACCATGTCAACCAATCATCAGTGCTTGTGACATAGTCTTGTTGTTCAGCATCTTTAATCTTTCTCAAGGTGTTCAAAGCGTCGGTCATGTTTTGTGAGTGTATGTTGTCTGGGATGTATGTACAACATGTAGTGTCAAACAATACACACAAACCTCCTTTTTCAGCTAGAATCATGTCTAGTGCGACTCTGTGTTGCATCACTACAATGCGTATTGCGTCGATTTCTTCATTTTGCGCTTTGTTGATTTTCATTGAAGCATTTAGGAACAGTCCAAATCGATAGTCAAGTGTCTCGATCCTCAGCATGTTTTTCCCAGCTACCACCCAAGGGAACAAGGAGTGGAGGACTTTCTGACCATCAGTCCATAGTTTGAAGTTCTTGGGCACATCTGATCCATAGATTGAGTCATGTGGCATTACTTCAGTGACTTCAGCAACTTCACGTTTTGCTCTTGACGTGTGTGTCTCTGCTGTGATCTTGAAGGTGTGGTCTGAAATTAGTACTGGTGCACACAGACCGGTGGAGTTCAGTGGGAGCATGAAGTAGGTTTTAGGCCCGCAGGCCCAAGCGGCTCCCTGGACCCAGAAAGTTCCATTTTTGAAGGTGTGTATTCCTTTGGATTGGGTCAGGTCAAGTGTCTGTGTGCAGTTGCGGTTTCGTCCAAGTTTCCTGTTTCCATCGGAGAAGTTGAAACACATTGGGTGCTGTATGTCCGGCGGCAAAACTATGGCGAATGATTTGTTTTTTGTGTTGTTGGCTTTGACGTTTACCCAATGTTTTTCGTTGCAGGTGTAGTTCCAGTTCGTCAGATTGTAGGCACAAGGGGTTGTCTGTTCAATTAGGATCCGTCGTTGTGAAAGTGGTTTCGTGACACGTTTGACGTCTGTGTCACTACACCATGGAATTAGGTCTTCTTTCTTTGTGCTTTGACCTTTTAGGGTCAGTCCTGTTGCCATCAAATCTCTGCGTGTGCAATTGCCAGTTGTTGCTTTGTTGAACACACACATCACTTCGTCAAGTTCAGGTGCCTTTCCATATATTGTTGCGTGTACGGCTGTTGTTGGCATATGTGAACATACATAGCATTCCGTGCTGTTGTCGGTGCGTGTTCTATCATACACATATCTATACCACGCGTTGTTCATCCATGGGTGGTTATGGTCTTGGTTCAGGTCACGCAGATGCGAATTGTCATGTGTCCATCTTTTTTGCAGGTGGTGTTGTTTATTTCCTCTCATCTGGGTGAGTGTTAGTAGGCTCACTAGGAGCGCAATGCTGGCCACTAGGAGGACAAGTGTCTTCATGATGACCAGGCACACCTAGACCTCTGGTGAGTAGACTATTGGCGAGAAGTAAAAAAAGGGCGGGATATACCCAATCAGCCCTTCCCTTCACCAATAGATCACCTAGAAGCCAGGGGAGCCGGCGTCTAAGCGTCTGGATTGTCACTCACTTTTTTACAGTGGCTTTGGTGGATCCAAGATGGTCTTTCTGCTATTTTGCAGGCGGTGGGTGTGGTAAGTAGGACTTGGTATGGGCCCTCCCACCTTGGTGAACTCCAATTCTTTCTCTGGAGTACTTTGATCAGGATCCAATCACCTGGTTGCAACCTGCAAGACACTGGAGAGATATCACTCGGCAGTTGGTTGTTTAACACAATCTCTTTATTTTCAAACAGCTTAGTCATCCATTCTGCTAGGGTAGTTTCCCTTATTGATTTGTTAATAGGCTCACTAGTAATTGGCAATGGAAACGCTCTCCCGTGGATGATTTCAAAAGGTGTAAGTTTCTGAGAACCTTGTGTTATTCTCATCCACATCTTTACCAAACCTAAACATTCGGGCCAGGGTCTTCCTGTTTCTTCCATGCATTTTATTAATCTCTGTTTTATTGTGCCATTAGTTCTTTCCACTAGTCCTGCACTTCGTGGGTGATATGCACAGTGATGTTTGATGCTAAATCCTAGAGCTTCAGAGACTTTGCTGATGATGTCATTAACAAAATGTGTTCCATTGCCTGACCTTATCAGACTGGGAATGCCATATGTGGGGATGAAGTGATTGCATAAACACTTTGCCACTGATATTGCGTCTGCTCTTTTTACTGGATAGATTTCTGGCCATTTTGAAAACACATCTATAATTACTAGAGCATATTTTGATGCTTGGCATTCGTTAAGTTCAATGAAATCCATGTGGATTGTATGGAAAGGGTGAGGTGGTGTGGGGAAATGACCTCTTTTTGGTCTAAGGTTTCCCTGTGCATTATGTCTTTGGCAAATCATGCATGTTCTGATGAATTCTTTTGCTGAATTTTCAAAATTTTGAGTGTAGAAGTGTTTAGAGAGGACATTCATCATTCCACCCGTTGACAAATGCGTTAAGCCATGTGTCACTAATGCTGCTGTCTTATGTAGAGATTTTGGCAGTATTGGTTTGCCATTACAGGTCATTAGGTCATTTTGTAGCTGTGCTCCACACTTTAACCATTTTTTTTGTTCTGTGATAGATGCAGCTTTCTGTTCATCTTTAAGTACATCAAGTGGTATTAACGTTGATGTTTCAGACATTAAGGTTTGTATATGTTGCTGTGCTGCCTTCTTTGCGGCTTGGTCTGCAAAGTTGTTGCCTTTAGTAACTTCTGAGTTATCTTTTTGGTGTGCGGCACATTTGCATAATGCTAATTTTTTTGGCAATGTTATCACTTCTAGCAGTTCTTTTAAAAGGTGTGAATGCTGTACTGGATTTCCAGTAGAAGTGACCATACCTCTGTTATGCCAAATCTTTGCGAAATGATGTACTGCTGCAAAAACATACTGACTGTCTGTGTGTATGTTTATGCTTTTTCCTGCATTCAACTTACATGCTCTCACAACAGCTGTAAGTTCTGCACTTTGTGCAGAGTTAGAGGAAGTTAAAGGTCTTGCTTCCAGAACTGTGTCTACTGTGGTTACTGCATAACCGACGCAGTTGCGACCTAAGCTATTTTTAGAAGCTGATCCATCTACAAAAATGTCAGTGAAAGTTGGCTGTGGTGTGCTATATATGTCGGCTCGTGGCTTTGTTTCTTCATCTAGCTTTTCCATACAGCAGTGTTTTTCACCATCTTCTGATGTGGGGAGAAGTGTGCTGGGATTTAGCTGACCACACTTCTCGATTGTAATGTGTGACTGTGATAACAAGATGCCTACGTATGAGAGCTGTCTTGCATGTGTGAGATAAGACAAGTTCGCCTGCAGTAAGATGGAGGTTACAGCGTGGGGAACTTTGACGATCAATGTGTGTCCTAAGACGATGTCAGCTGATTTCTTAACTGCCTCTGCTGCAGCTGCGCATGCCTGCACGCACGAGGGCAGTCCTGAGGCCACTGAATCTAGCTTACACGAATAAAATGCAAGAGGGCGTTGCTTTTCCCCAAAGGCTTGTGTTAGAACGGCCTTCATGTAGCCTGCACCTCCGTCTACATGCAAGTAAAAAGGTTTTTCCTAGTCTGGCAATGCCAAAACTGTGCGCGTCTGCAGTGCAAGTTTTAGATCATTAAATGCTTTTTCTGCTTCTGGTGTCCATTCTATTTTATCTTTCAGTGCTAGATTTTTTCCATAAATTATGTTTTGCAAAGGTTGAGCTAGCAGAGCATATTCAGGTATCCAGCATCTGCAAAAATTGCAGAGACCTAAATAACTCATCATTTGTTGTTTTATGAGAGGCTTTGGAGCATTCTGTACTGCTAGCTTTCTGCTGTCTAACAGTGTTCTTCCCTCTCCTGTGAGTTTGTGGCCAAGGTATGTGACCTCTTGGCTCCACAGCTGTAACTTGTGCTGTGAGACTTTATGGCCCTGCTCTGCTAAATGTTTCAGCACAGTCATGGTGTTTTTTCTGCAGTTGTCTCGTGTATCTCCCGTGACGAGAATGTCATCAACGTACAGAAGAAATTGCCCTGTGGCAGGGAGCGTGCATAGTGACATAGATTTCTTTAATGCCTCTGCATACAGGGTGGGACTGTTCTGAAAACCCTGTGGCAGTCTTGTATAAGTATACTTTTTGTTATCAAAGTGAAACCAAACAGATTTTGTGAGTCTGGGTGTAGCGGCACAGAGAAAAACGCGTTTGACAGATCTATGACTGAGAACCATTGTTCTTTTTGTGTCACTTGATTTAAGATTGTGTGTGGATTTGCTACCACAGGTGGGATTTGTTCAGTTATTTCATTTATTGCTCTGAGGTCATGCACTAAGCGATATTTTCCTGTGTTTGCTTTTTTCACTGGAAAAATTGGAGTGTTACAGGTTATTTCAGTTGTTTTCACTAAAATGCCTGCTTTTTCCATATCTGCAATTACTGGCCTGATCCCTGCTTTTGCTTCTGCCGTCAAGGGATATTGTGGTTTAACTGGCCTGTAGGTTGTAGTAGTTTTTACTACAACAGGATCTGCTCCTTTAATTAATCCTACATCTGTCGATCCTGTGGACCATAGTGTTGTGGGCAATTCTTGTAGTTCTGGGTGTAGTTCCAATGAGAGTACGTGTCAGTTTTCACTATCTTCCTGCACATGCAAATCAGTGCTGTCAGTCATGTATGTGGCTGGGTGGGTAGTAATTACCCACCCTAATGTGTATCTCATGCATCCTGTTCTGCGACCTTGGAGCCATCCCTCATGCGTGTCTTTAGTCTTTTCATATCTGTCTCTTTCAACTTGGGCGAGAACGCGGCCTAAATCTTTCCACTCAGTGCTGTCATTGTGTGCTACTGACACATGTGGATTTGGCATCCTGTTTCCTCGTTGTACTGCCTCAGGCTGCAGCACAGAGCACACTGCATTACCACTTTGGGTGACATATAGGTGTTGTAATGTCAGCTTTTGTGGGCCTAGCTTATGTACCTCTTGGTCATACACGGGATTAGGACCTGGACTCTGTTTGAACCTCAATGTGTTGTGATACTGAGTGTAGTCCTGTCGTGTTGAATGAGTTGGCAGATATCGATTTGCTATGTGTTGTAAAGGCTCTAGTGAGGGCAGGTCTAATGTCCAGTAGTAGTGAGGCTCTCCGAGTCCTTTACACACATTAATCTGATAATCTGCTGGACTTTGTTTCTCGTTTAACATTAGCTTTGCATACATGCCCTCTGGTCCTGGCAAGACTCCTATTTCCAGCCTCTCTAGTGCATCTCTCCCTAGAAGATTAACTGGGCAAGATGGGTCATATATGCATTGGTTTTTACAGCTGCGGCCGCTGTCTTCATGAGATAAGAGTAGAGGCTCAGTCAGTGATTTAGTACTGACATGTCCTGATGCTGACTTAACTATCAGAGTATCATTAGAGAATTTCACTTTTGGTGGTTTTTTAATCAGTACAGTTTTGCATGCTCCAGTGTCGCAGAGCATCGTCATTGGCTGCCCATTTACGTATATAATTACAGTTGGTTTATGTTCAGAGCCCAAAAGCAATTGCTCTATGTTATACACGTCTGTGTTTTCATTGCTCTCTGCTTCTGTGTCTTTTCCTAGTCATTTGTTATTTCTGTCATCCTCTTCCTCACTGTCATCCTTTTTTCTATGTCTACACTCGCGGGCAAAATGCCCTTCCTTTCCACAATTGTAGCAGCTTGTATTTTTCACTCTTCTCTCTCCTTTTCTCCCTCCTCCTGCCTTTCCCTTTCCTCTGTATGGGCCTGGTTTATGTCTCCTGTATTCTGCAGAGAGTGCCACGAATCCTGTTACAGGATCTACAGCAAAGACTCCTCCTTTTTCCTTTTGCTTCTGTATTTTGACTGCGTGTTCAGCATATTGCAGTGCATCTGGCAGACTTCCTGTATTTTGTGTGACCCAATGTTTTTCTACGTGGGCCCTCACTTTTGGAAGGAGGCCGTTCAGAAATGCATTTTTTAGCTGTTGCTGAAATGGTGTTTGTGGCTCCTCCTGGTAATTTAAACCTGAATGTTGTCTGAAGACTGGGCGTAGGCGATCGAGGAAGTCAGAGGCAGTCTCAGCTTCCTTCTGCTTTATTTCGCCTAGAACTGAGACCCGACAATTTTTTGTCTGATACCTGACAACTTTTTTTTGAGAACTGAGACCTGACAATTTTTTGTCTGATACCTGACAATTTTTTTTTGAGAACTGAGACCTAACAATTTTTTGTCTGATACCTGACAACTTTTTTTTGAGAACTGAAACCTGACATTTTTTTGTCTGATACCTGACAACTTTTTTCTTGAGACCTGACGATGTCCTAAAATTTACACCGTACAAGGGAGACTTCACAGGGGTTGAAAACACAAGGGAAAACTAATAAACAAATTAACTTAGATAAGTTAAACAAAACATAAACATCAGAATAATCCAAAACCCAAAAAGCTGGGTCAAAAGACCCAGGATCGTGACAGCCTCAGTACCACATAAACTGCAAGATTAAACTGACTAAACTCATCTGTGCGTTGCCTGGATTGACTACAAGAAAGCCTATGACTCGATGCCCCACTCATGGATCCTGGAATTATACAAGATCAACAGAGCCTTAAGTTCATCAAGAATTCAAAGTGTTGAACAACACTTGAAACCAACTTCAGGCCAATAGCACAAGTCACCATTAAGTCCACGATATACCAAGGAGATGCCCTGTTTCCAATGCTATAAACTGACAATACTGGCTATCAATACTGAATACGGAATGGAGCAATCATCAGCAGTTCAGAAATAAGATCCATTGAGACAGGAGCCTACCACACCAGACATTCCCCAGGCGCAAGATGTTTAAAAATGCCCCTGAGACAATCCAGCACATAACAGCAGGGTGGAAGATGCTAGCAGGAAGGGCATACAACACCATAGCCAAGTGACTGGCATAGCATATAAGAAATCTGGAGGTAAAAATGGGACACGTGTTTTTGGCGGTTGAGAATGACCAAACTGAGCTCCTATGAGACTTCCAGATACAGACAGACAAATTGGTGATAGCCAGTTTGTCTTCTGGTGATAAAACTGGTGATAGCTAGTTTGTCTTTTCCACCACTACTATGTGGTGGAAAAGACAAACTAGCTATCACCAGTTTGTCATTATGCAATGTACTGTTTATAAGATTGGGGAAACCTGCAGTCAGCTGAGACTGAAAAAGTCACTTGGATGAGCAACAAAATGTTTCTCCCACTGAAAACGCTAAGTCCAGATGAACAGAATCAACTTTTGGAGATTTACTTACCTGGATGATTGAGCATGCATCAAGATATGGGAGATTGTAAACTGCTAGCAGTTAAGCCAGCCTTTAAAGAGTGTTGTCTTTGGTTAGAGGAACCTGAACAACATTTAATTATCTGAACTGATTGCAAAAATGTAATTTACCTGAGTGCTGCCAATAGGCTCAATGTTTGCCAAGGCTATTGGTCTCTGTTTTTTGGCCGCTTTAATTTCTCCATTTCTGTTTATCCATGTTCCAGAAAACTCAAACCTGTTCCCAATTCTCCACCAACCCTGACCAACCAGAGCCATAAAACATCCTCCCATCCAGCTGCAAAGTAGGTTCCCTCATGTGGGACATCGAGGAAATCATCCACCAGAAACTTCTGAATGAGCCAGGCCCCAGTACCAGTCCACCAAATCTATGCTAAGTTCCCACTTCTGCTCGTTCAGCGGTTATTCATTGGGCTCACACTGCCAGGTTCACCTGTAATCCCAGAGTGAGTAGAACCCTTTTTTGATTTTGATGATGTGGTTCTGTTGGCTTCATTGGGTGATGGCTTTGTTACGAAATATATATATTCTTAGTGCTTATTTTCTGATTAGATTGTTTTATGTATTTTAATAATAGAAGCCTTTATAAACCAAGGGCAGATGTGAGAAAGAACTAGGTCAGAGGGTGACAGGTCGCCAGCAACAGAGGCTTTAGTAAGGGGAAGTTAAGAAACAGGAAGTTTAGTGCAGAGCTGCAGAGGCATATTAATAAAATACAGGAAATCAGACAGAAAAAGCAGAACTAAGTAACACACACACACACACACACACACACATTAGTCCGACCAGAAGGAGTTGTTTTGAATGAAACTGTGTGTGTCTGTGTGTGACGTATAGCAGAACTATATATACGTATTTTGGCTGGCAATGCCTTTAGAACTGGGGGTGCGTGCTCGTGTCTGCAGTTCTCTGTTTCCGGAAATGAACAATAGAGATCATTTTTTGAGCTTTGACCACTCTGAGTCGGAAGTCTTTCTCTTTCGCCAAAAGAATTCCAAAGAACCGAATTTAATAGCCTCCAGCTCACACTTGAACAGTTCACAGATGAGTGTGAAGCTGTGGGAATGACAATCAGCACCTCCAAATCTTAGGCAATGGTCCTCAGGTGGAAAAGGGTGGAGTGCCCACTCCAGGTCAGGCACGAATTCCTGCCCCAAGTGGAGGAGATGAAGTATCTCGGGGTCTTGTTCACGAGTAATGGGAGAAGGGAGCAGGAGATTGTCAGGTGGACTCGTGCTGTGGCTGCAGTGATATGGATGCTGTACCAGTCCTTCGTGGTTAAGAGGGAAGTGTAAAAACAAAGCTCTCAATTTACCAGTTGATTTGTATCCCTACCCTCACCTATGGTCACGAGATGTGGTTGCACTGCACTCGTGGTTGTTGGAGCTGCAGTCGTGGTTATTGGCGCTACAGTCATGGTTGTTGGTGCGGTGGTTGTTGATGTTGGAGCTGTAGTTGTGGTTGTTGGAGCAGGTGCTGTGGTTGTTGGAGCTGCAGCTGTGGTTGTTGGTGCGGCTTTTGTGGTTGTTGGTGTTGGTGCGGCTGTTATGGTTGCTGGAGATGCAGTTGTGGTTGTTGGAGCAGCAGTCGTGGTTGTTGGTGCTGTTGTTATGGTTGTCGGAGCGGGTATAGTGGTTGTTGAAGCTGCAGTTGAGGTTGTTGGTGCGGCTGTCGTGGTTGTTGGAGCTGCAGTTGTGGTTGTTAGTGCGGATGTTGTGGTTGTCGGTGCTGCTGTTGTGGTTGTTGGAGCTGCAGTCGTGGTTGTTGCCTCAGCTGTTGTGGATGTTGGTGCGGTGGTTGTTGAAGCTGGAGTTGTTATTGTGGATGTTGGTGCGGCTGTTGTGGTTGTTGGAGCCGGTGTTGTGGTTGTTGGAGCCGGTGTTGTGGTTGTTGGAGCGGGTGTTGTGGTTGTTGGAGCTTCATTTGTGGTTGTTGGTGCTTCATTTGTGGTTGTTGGTGCGGCTGTTGTGGTTGCTGGAGCTGCAGTCGTGGTTGTTGAAGCTGCAGTTGTGGTTGCTGGTGGGGCTGGAGAGATTATATCTCTCGGCTGGCCTGGGAACACCTTGGTATTCCCCCAGACAATCTGGAGGAGGTGGCTGGGAAGAGGGAGGTCTGGGCTTCTCTGCTAAGGCTGCTATCCCCGCGACCCGGCCCCAGATAAGTGGAAGAAAATGGATGGATGGATGAATGGATCAATGGACATATTTGAAAGGTATGGCTCTCTCTTGCAAGCTGACCCCCCGACATATCTGAGTCTGACACTATCAGGTTGTGAGAAATTATTGCAAATATTCATTTAAAGAAACAACATAACAGAAACCAATCTGTAAATATTCTGTTTTTATTAAAGCTTTTTACATGCAGTTGTTGCACATCTTGAAAGTTTCCTGATTTTCTTTTTATTTACCCAAACCCAAATAGTGTTAATTAACAGTGTTAATTTCTCATAAAGATGTATTCTGGTCATTTTGACTTTTCTTACAGAAAATGTGCAAATTAAAAGAAATTTCACAGAATACATATAAAGATACTTATAAAAATACATTTGTATAAATAAGAAAAGTAACAGTGCATGTTTTGGGACACCTGAAGATCTATTCTTAACACTATTACATGTAATTTGTGATATATACTGTGTATGATATATATGAAATAGAACTCAAAATATATAATTTTACAAGCATTTAGAAACAATGAATGGATGTAAAGAATGAAAAAATGCTGTCGATAATTATATTAAAAAGATGAAAGGAAGAAAAAAAAAGAAGAATTTATGTTCTTTTGGCCTCATATTTGAAAGAGGAATAGTTAACAGACATGAAGATAAAGATACACTTACAAGCAAAAGACCTGGACTTCACTTAATTTCAGGCCACTGCATAGTACTAATTACTAAGCCTCTATGTTACGGGGCACCCACAGTATATATTTAAATGTTTTGCCCATGCATTGTCAGGCTAATTTTTTTTATTGGTGATTTAATTAACCGGATGCTTAAAATTGTTTGTGTCATTCTGTTCAGGGCAGGGTCATTCCCACCCGAAAATATTTTAATGTAGATAAAAACATACTAGAGCTACTCTTTCTGATGTGTCCAACTAAAGTGCACCTGAACAAACCCAACAACCCTTATAAATAATAACATATCAGATTTCTGCTGACATTACATTTTTTTCATGTTATTAAAAGAGATCGTGTTCTGCTGGCCTTTCACATGGAAACCAGCACAGATGCTATTGCTGGCTTGATAGAAGGCATAACAACAGCAGCAGGAGGAAAGCAATTCTGGGATTAATCTTGTGGGATACTCCACTTGAAACTGTAGTTGTAGGTACAACAGTTGTAGCTGAAGCAGTAGTGGAACTAGTAGTCAGTGCAGCAGTAGTGGAACTAGTAGTCGGTGCAGCAGTAGTGGAAGGGACAGTGGTTGGTAGAGGTGTGGTGGAATTGTCCGTGACAATGACAGGAACTATAAAATATTTTTCAAAAATAGATTAATATATATTTCTGTACAGACTAAAATAATTTATTTATCACTGATTAATTACCAAACTAACTTTTGTTTGCATTTTCTAATACTCACCAGAAGTTACTGATACTGTCTCAGGAACTATTTGGATGGTGAAATTAATGCTGGAACTGTTAATAGCATCTTTTAAAGCTTGAACAATAGTAATATTTTCTGGGACTTGTGCATTGGGAATTGTTTGATTGAACACAAGCTCCACCAATGCCTCAGTTCTATCCACTCGTTTTTGGACTATAACAGATCTGTGTCATGAAAGAGAGTGAGGCAGATGTTACATGTCACTTTTAACATTCAAAATGAAATTTAATTAATAAGTGTGTGAAAAATAACCAGAGTTAAAAAACATGTACCTGAACCCAATCACAATGGCACGGATGAAGTTAGCAAATTGTGCTCTGTATATTCTATCACACTGCAAAAAATAAACACAAAAAGAAAATTTAAACCAGGTGAAACTTCAAAATTTCATTATCTAAAAACCCTTATTTAAAATATATGATTTGAAATACATCTATCTTTTGCTTCTAGATTTGTTCTCTTGATACTGTTTCAGTCAACATGTAATTTGTATTAAGTTCAAATATTACTCACCGTCTCTTCAACTCGTTTTTTGCGATCTTGATATGCAATGCTGTTGGGGTCTTCGAGATCAGGTACATATGGTTCAAGGAACTGTAGAAACATAACAATTTGGACAGGTCCAGTTGGTGCTTTTGTAGTTGGGATAGTGGTTGGAGTTGCTGCAACTGTTGTTGTAGTTGCAGTTGTTTCTGGTGGAGTGGCTGTTGTTGGAGCAGTGTCACTGATGTTGATGGAGGCCCTTTCGATGTCAAAGCCGCTCACATTTGAGGCTTGACCGATCAAAACATTCCTAATCTCAGTGTAGTTTGGGACAGAAAAGTTTACAAACTGAAGTTCCATGGTGTTGATGACTGATCCCTTCCTGCAAATGCAGAAACACAAGTTATTGTTTTGAATATTAGCTTTTTAGGTCAGTGCCCTACATGATATGTCAAAATATGGAAATTACCTGAAGCTCACCACATCCAAGGAGACAAAGGAAGAGGGGAAGGCCTTACTGTAAACAGGTTGAATCTACACACACAAAAGAGATTTTCTTAAAACGATTTTTTCTGTTGTATTTTTTTAAATATTTGAAATACGTATGAACATTATAGACATCTTGTGTGTGGAAAGTTCATCCCTTTGAATGAAGAATAACAAAACAGAAATTATATTGAACTGAAGAGCTCTGTAGGTATTGAAACAGACTGATGTGTTAGGATTACGGTCATGGTAGAGGTGCTTATGTAGTTAAACAAAAAAAATTAACATGAAAATATTGTTGGAAAAGGGCATTAACCTAATATTGAGAGGAAATTAATTTCACAAAGGATTTTGGGAAAAACAGTTACTGACCTGTCTCTTTATCATTAAAGATCGACTTATAAAGGCTGCAGATGATGAATTCAACAAGTCTGTTTCAAAATTGCTCTGAAGTGATCTGAATGTGACATATCTCATTACTGTATCCCTGCCAGTTGTTGGAGGGATTGTTGTGTTATGAACTGCTGTTGTGGTTGATGAAGGAGCGGTAATGGTGAATGTCATGGTTGTTGGTGCGGTGGTTGTTGATGTTGGAGCTGAAGTTGTGGTTGTTGGTGCGGCTTTTGTGGTTGCTGGTGTTGGTGCGGCTGTTGTGGTTGTTGGAGTTGCAGTCGTGGTTGTTGGGGCAGCTGTTATGGTTGCTGGAGATGCAGTTGTGGTTGTTGGAGCAGCAGTTGAGGTTGTTGGTGCGGCTGTCGTGGTTGTTGGAGCTGCAGTTGTGGTTGTTGGAGCCGCAGTTGTGGTTGTTGGAGCCGCAGTTGTGGTTGTTGGAGCTGCAGTCGTTGTTGTGGGTGCCGCTGTTGTGGTTGTTGGAGCTGCAGTCGTGGTTGTGGGTGCGGCTGTTGTGGTTGTTGGCGCTGCAGTCGTGGTTGTTGGTGGGGCTGTTGTGGTTGTTGGAGCTGCAGTTGTGGTTGTTGGAGCTGCAGTTGTGGTTGTTGGTATTGCTGTCGTGGTTGTTGGGGCTGCTGTTGTGGTTGTTGGAGCGGCTGTTGTGGTTGTTGGAGCTGCAGTTGTGGTTGTTGGTGCGCTTGTTGTGGTTGTTGGCGCTGCAGTCGTGGTTGTTGGTGGGGCTGTTGTGGTTGTTGGAGCGGGTGTTGTGGTTGTTGGTGCCTCTGTTGTGGTTGTTGGACCTGCAGTCGTGGTTGTTGGAGCTGCTGTTGTGGTTGTTGGTGCTGCTGTTGTGGTTGTTGGGGCTGCTGTTGTGGTTGTTGGTGCGGCAGTTGTGGTTGTTGGAGCTGCAGTTGTTGGAGCGTCTGTTGTGGTTGTTGGAGCCGCAGTCATGGTTGTGGGTGCGGCTGTTGTGGTTGTTGGAGCGGGTGTAGTGGTTGTTGGAGCTGCAGTCGTGGTTGTTGTGGCTGCAGTTGTGGTTGTTGGAGCTGCTGTCATGGTTGTTGGAGCTGCAGTTGTGGTTGTTGGTGCGGCTGTTGTGGTTGTTGGTGCGGATGTTGTGGTTGTTGGTGCTGCTGTTGTGGTTGTTGTGGCTTCAGTCGTGGTTGTTGGTGTGCTTGTTGTGGTTGTTGGTATTGCTGTCGTGGTTGTTGGTGGGGCTGTTGTGGTTGTTGGAGCTGCAGTTGTGGTTGTTTGAGCTGCAGTTGTGGTTGTTGGTGCGCTTGTTGTGGTTGTTGGCGCTGCAGTCGTGGTTGTTGGTGGGGCTGTTGTGGTTGTTGGAGCTGCAGTTGTGGTTGTTGGAGCTGCAGTTGTGGTTGTTGGTATTGCTGTCGTGGTTGTTGGGGCTGCTGTTGTGGTTGTTGGAGCGGCTGTTGTGGTTGTTGGAGCTGCAGTTGTGGTTGTTGGTGCGCTTGTTGTGGTTGTTGGCGCTGCAGTCGTGGTTGTTGGTGGGGCTGTTGTGGTTGTTGGAGCTGCAGTTGTGGTTGTTGGTATTGCTGTCGTGGTTGTTGGGGCTGCTGTTGTGGTTGTTGGAGCGGCTGTTGTGGTTGTTGGAGCTGCAGTTGTGGTTGTTGGTGCGCTTGTTGTGGTTGTTGGCGCTGCAGTCGTGGTTGTTGGTGGGGCTGTTGTGGTTGTTGGAGCGGGTGTTGTGGTTGTTGGTGCTTCTGTTGTGGTTGTTGGACCTGCAGTCGTGGTTGTTGGAGCTGCTGTTGTGGTTGTTGGTGCTGCTGTTGTGGTTGTTGGGGCTGCTGTTGTGGTTGTTGGAGCGGCTGTTGTGGTTGTCGGAGCTGCAGTTGTAGTTGTTGGTGCGCTTGTTGTGGTTGTTGGCGCTGCAGTCGTGGTTGTTGGTGGGGCTGTTGTGGTTGTTGGAGCTGCAGTTGTGGTTGTTGGAGCTGCAGTTGTGGTTGTTGGTATTGCTGTCGTGGTTGTTGGGGCTGCTGTTGTGGTTGTTGGAGCGGCTGTTGTGGTTGTTGGAGCTGCAGTTGTGGTTGTTGGTGCGCTTGTTGTGGTTGTTGGCGCTGCAGTCGTGGTTGTTGGTGGGGCTGTTGTGGTTGTTGGAGCGGGTGTTGTGGTTGTTGGTGCTTCTGTTGTGGTTGTTGGTGCGCTTGTTGTGGTTGTTGGCGCTGCAGTCGTGGTTGTTGGTGGGGCTGTTGTGGTTGTTGGTGCTTCTGTTGTGGTTGTTGGACCTGCAGTCGTGGTTGTTGGAGCTGCTGTTGTGGTTGTTGGTATTGCTGTCGTGGTTGTTGGGGCTGCTGTTGTGGTTGTTGGAGCGGCTGTTGTGGTTGTTGGAGCTGCAGTTGTGGTTGTTGGTGCGCTTGTTGTGGTTGTTGGCGCTGCAGTCGTGGTTGTTGGTGGGGCTGTTGTGGTTGTTGGAGCTGCAGTTGTGGTTGTTGGAGCTGCAGTTGTGGTTGTTGGTATTGCTGTCGTGGTTGTTGGGGCTGCTGTTGTGGTTGTTGGAGCGGCTGTTGTGGTTGTTGGAGCTGCAGTTGTGGTTGTTGGTGCGCTTGTTGTGGTTGTTGGCGCTGCAGTCGTGGTTGTTGGTGGGGCTGTTGTGGTTGTTGGAGCGGGTGTTGTGGTTGTTGGTGCTTCTGTTGTGGTTGTTGGACCTGCAGTCGTGGTTGTTGGAGCTGCTGTTGTGGTTGTTGGTGCTGCTGTTGTGGTTGTTGGGGCTGCTGTTGTGGTTGTTGGAGCGGCTGTTGTGGTTGTCGGAGCTGCAGTTGTAGTTGTTGGTGCGCTTGTTGTGGTTGTTGGTGCTTCTGTTGTGGTTGTTGGACCTGCAGTCGTGGTTGTTGGTGGGGCTGTTGTGGTTGTTGGAGCGGGTGTTGTGGTTGTTGGTGCTTCTGTTGTGGTTGTTGGACCTGCAGTCGTGGTTGTTGGAGCTGCTGTTGTGGTTGTTGGTGCTGCTGTTGTGGTTGTTGGGGCTGCTGTTGTGGTTGTTGGAGCGGCTGTTGTGGTTGTCGGAGCTGCAGTTGTGGTTGTCGGAGCTGCAGTTGTAGTTGTTGGTGCGCTTGTTGTGGTTGTTGGCGCTGCAGTCGTGGTTGTTGGTGGGGCTGTTGTGGTTGTTGGAGCGGCTGTTGTGGTTGTTGGAGCTGCAGTTGTAGTTGTTGGTGCGCTTGTTGTGGTTGTTGGCGCTGCAGTCGTGGTTGTTGGTGGGGCTGTTGTGGTTGTTGGACCTGCAGTCGTGGTTGTTGGAGCTGCAGTCGTTGTTGTGGGTGCGGCTGTTGTGGTTGTTGGAACTGCAGTTGTGGTTGTTGGTGCGGCTGTTGTGGTTGTTGGAGTGGGTGTATTGGTTGTTGGAGCTGCAGTAGTGGTTGTTGGAGCCGCAGTTGTGGTTGTTGGAGCCGCAGTTGTGGTTGTTGGAGCTGCAGTCGTTGTTGTGGGTGCCGCTGTTGTGGTTGTTGTTGCTGCTGTTGTGGTTGTTGGTGCTGCTGTTGTGGTTGTTGGAGCTGCAGTTGTGGTTGTTGGTGCGCTTGTTGTGGTTGTTGGCGCTGCAGTCGTGGTTGTTGGTGGGGCTGTTGTGGTTGTTGGAGCTGCAGTCGTGGTTGTGGGTGCGGCTGTTGTGGTTGTTGGCGCTGCAGTCGTGGTTGTTGGTTGGGCTGTTGTGGTTGTTGGAGCTGCAGTTGTGGTTGTTGGAGCTGCAGTTGTGGTTGTTGGGGCTGCTGTTGTGGTTGTTGGTGCGGCAGTTGTGGTTGTTGGAGCTGCAGTTGTTGGAGCGTCTGTTGTGGTTGTTGGAGCCGCAGTCATGGTTGTGGGTGCGGCTGTTGTGGTTGTTGGAGCGGGTGTAGTGGTTGTTGGAGCTGCAGTCGTGGTTGTTGTGGCTGCAGTTGTGGTTGTTGGAGCTGCTGTCATGGTTGTTGGAGCTGCAGTTGTGGTTGTTGGTGCGGCTGTTGTGGTTGTTGGTGCGGATGTTGTGGTTGTTGGTGCTGCTGTTGTGGTTGTTGTGGCTTCAGTCGTGGTTGTTGGTGTGCTTGTTGTGGTTGTTGGTATTGCTGTCGTGGTTGTTGGTGGGGCTGTTGTGGTTGTTGGAGCTGCAGTTGTGGTTGTTTGAGCTGCAGTTGTGGTTGTTGGTGCGCTTGTTGTGGTTGTTGGCGCTGCAGTCGTGGTTGTTGGTGGGGCTGTTGTGGTTGTTGGAGCTGCAGTTGTGGTTGTTGGAGCTGCAGTTGTGGTTGTTGGTATTGCTGTCGTGGTTGTTGGGGCTGCTGTTGTGGTTGTTGGAGCGGCTGTTGTGGTTGTTGGAGCTGCAGTTGTGGTTGTTGGTGCGCTTGTTGTGGTTGTTGGCGCTGCAGTCGTGGTTGTTGGTGGGGCTGTTGTGGTTGTTGGAGCTGCAGTTGTGGTTGTTGGAGCTGCAGTTGTGGTTGTTGGTATTGCTGTCGTGGTTGTTGGGGCTGCTGTTGTGGTTGTTGGAGCTGCAGTTGTGGTTGTTGGAGCTGCAGTTGTGGTTGTTGGTATTGCTGTCGTGGTTGTTGGTATTGCTGTCGTGGTTGTTGGGGCTGCTGTTGTGGTTGTTGGAGCGGCTGTTGTGGTTGTTGGAGCTGCAGTTGTGGTTGTTGGTGCGCTTGTTGTGGTTGTTGGCGCTGCAGTCGTGGTTGTTGGTGGGGCTGTTGTGGTTGTTGGAGCGGGTGTTGTGGTTGTTGGTGCTTCTGTTGTGGTTGTTGGACCTGCAGTCGTGGTTGTTGGAGCTGCTGTTGTGGTTGTTGGTGCTGCTGTTGTGGTTGTTGGGGCTGCTGTTGTGGTTGTTGGAGCGGCTGTTGTGGTTGTCGGAGCTGCAGTTGTAGTTGTTGGTGCGCTTGTTGTGGTTGTTGGCGCTGCAGTCGTGGTTGTTGGTGGGGCTGTTGTGGTTGTTGGAGCTGCAGTTGTGGTTGTTGGAGCTGCAGTTGTGGTTGTTGGAGCTGCAGTTGTGGTTGTTGGTATTGCTGTCGTGGTTGTTGGGGCTGCTGTTGTGGTTGTTGGAGCGGCTGTTGTGGTTGTTGGAGCTGCAGTTGTGGTTGTTGGTGCGCTTGTTGTGGTTGTTGGCGCTGCAGTCGTGGTTGTTGGTGGGGCTGTTGTGGTTGTTGGAGCTGCAGTTGTGGTTGTTGGAGCTGCAGTTGTGGTTGTTGGTATTGCTGTCGTGGTTGTTGGGGCTGCTGTTGTGGTTGTTGGAGTGGCTGTTGTGGTTGTTGGAGTTGCAGTTGTGGTTGTTGGTGCGCTTGTTGTGGTTGTTGGCGCTGCAGTCGTGGTTGTTGGTGGGGCTGTTGTGGTTGTTGGAGCTGCAGTTGTGGTTGTTGGAGCTGCAGTTGTGGTTGTTGGTATTGCTGTCGTGGTTGTTGGGGCTGCTGTTGTGGTTGTTGGAGCGGCTGTTGTGGTTGTTGGAGCTGCAGTTGTGGTTGTTGGTGCGCTTGTTGTGGTTGTTGGCGCTGCAGTCGTGGTTGTTGGTGGGGCTGTTGTGGTTGTTGGAGCGGGTGTTGTGGTTGTTGGTGCTTCTGTTGTGGTTGTTGGTGCGCTTGTTGTGGTTGTTGGCGCTGCAGTCGTGGTTGTTGGTGGGGCTGTTGTGGTTGTTGGTGCTTCTGTTGTGGTTGTTGGACCTGCAGTCGTGGTTGTTGGAGCTGCTGTTGTGGTTGTTGGTATTGCTGTCGTGGTTGTTGGGGCTGCTGTTGTGGTTGTTGGAGCGGCTGTTGTGGTTGTTGGAGCTGCAGTTGTGGTTGTTGGTGCGCTTGTTGTGGTTGTTGGCGCTGCAGTCGTGGTTGTTGGTGGGGCTGTTGTGGTTGTTGGAGCGGGTGTTGTGGTTGTTGGTGCTTCTGTTGTGGTTGTTGGACCTGCAGTCGTGGTTGTTGGAGCTGCTGTTGTGGTTGTTGGTGCTGCTGTTGTGGTTGTTGGGGCTGCTGTTGTGGTTGTTGGAGCGGCTGTTGTGGTTGTCGGAGCTGCAGTTGTAGTTGTTGGTGCGCTTGTTGTGGTTGTTGGTGCTTCTGTTGTGGTTGTTGGACCTGCAGTCGTGGTTGTTGGTGGGGCTGTTGTGGTTGTTGGAGCGGGTGTTGTGGTTGTTGGTGCTTCTGTTGTGGTTGTTGGACCTGCAGTCGTGGTTGTTGGAGCTGCTGTTGTGGTTGTTGGTGCTGCTGTTGTGGTTGTTGGGGCTGCTGTTGTGGTTGTTGGAGCGGCGGTTGTGGTTGTCGGAGCTGCAGTTGTAGTTGTTGGTGCGCTTGTTGTGGTTGTTGGCGCTGCAGTCGTGGTTGTTGGTGGGGCTGTTGTGGTTGTTGGAGCGGGTGTTGTGGTTGTTGGTGCTTCTGTTGTGGTTGTTGGACCTGCAGTCGTGGTTGTCGGAGCTGCTGTTGTGGTTGTTGGTGCTGCTGTTGTGGTTGTTGGAGCGGCTGTTGTGGTTGTCGGAGCTGCAGTTGTAGTTGTTGGTGCGCTTGTTGTGGTTGTTGGCGCTGCAGTTGTGGTTGTTGGTGGGGCTGTTGTGGTTGTTGGAGCGGGTGTTGTGGTTGTTGGTGCTTCTGTTGTGGTTGTTGGACCTGCAGTCAAGGTTGTTGGAGCTGCTGTTGTGGTTGTTGGTGCTGCTGTTGTGGTTGTTGGGGCTGCTGTTGTGGTTGTTGGAGCGGCTGTTGTGGTTGTCGGAGCTGCAGTTGTAGTTGTTGGTGCGCTTGTTGTGGTTGTTGGTGCGCTTGTTGTGGTTGTTGGCGCTGCAGTCGTGGTTGTTGGTGGGGCTGTTGTGGTTGTTGGAGCGGGTGTTGTGGTTGTTGGTGCTTCTGTTGTGGTTGTTGGACCTGCAGTCGTGGTTGTTGGAGCTGCTGTTGTGGTTGTTGGTGCTGCTGTTGTGGTTGTTGGTGCTGCTGTTGTGGTTGTTGGAGCGGCTGTTGTGGTTGTCGGAGCTGCAGTTGTAGTTGTTGGGGCTGCTGTTGTGGTTGTTGGAGCGGCTGTTGTGGTTGTTGGAGCTGCAGTTGTGGTTGTTGGTGCGCTTGTTGTGGTTGTTGGCGCTGCAGTCGTGGTTGTTGGTGGGGCTGTTGTGGTTGTTGGAGCGGGTGTTGTGGTTGTTGGTGCTTCTGTTGTGGTTGTTGGACCTGCAGTCGTGGTTGTTGGAGCTGCTGTTGTGGTTGTTGGTGCTGCTGTTGTGGTTGTTGGGGCTGCTGTTGTGGTTGTTGGAGCGGCTGTTGTGGTTGTCGGAGCTGCAGTTGTAGTTGTTGGTGCGCTTGTTGTGGTTGTTGGCGCTGCAGTCGTGGTTGTTGGTGGGGCTGTTGTGGTTGTTGGAGCTGCAGTTGTGGTTGTTTGAGCTGCAGTTGTGGTTGTTGGTGCGGGTGTTGTGGTTGTTGGCGCTGCAGTCGTGGTTGTTGGTGGGGCTGTTGTGGTTGTTGGTGCTTCTGTTGTGGTTGTTGGACCTGCAGTCGTGGTTGTTGGAGCTGCTGTTGTGGTTGTTGGTATTGCTGTCGTGGTTGTTGGGGCTGCTGTTGTGGTTGTTGGAGCGGCTGTTGTGGTTGTTGGAGCTGCAGTTGTGGTTGTTGGTGCGCTTGTTGTGGTTGTTGGCGCTGCAGTCGTGGTTGTTGGTGGGGCTGTTGTGGTTGTTGGAGCTGCAGTTGTGGTTGTTGGAGCTGCAGTTGTGGTTGTTGGTATTGCTGTCGTGGTTGTTGGGGCTGCTGTTGTGGTTGTTGGAGCGGCTGTTGTGGTTGTTGGAGCTGCAGTTGTGGTTGTTGGTGCGCTTGTTGTGGTTGTTGGCGCTGCAGTCGTGGTTGTTGGTGGGGCTGTTGTGGTTGTTGGAGCGGGTGTTGTGGTTGTTGGTGCTTCTGTTGTGGTTGTTGGACCTGCAGTCGTGGTTGTTGGAGCTGCTGTTGTGGTTGTTGGTGCTGCTGTTGTGGTTGTTGGGGCTGCTGTTGTGGTTGTTGGAGCGGCTGTTGTGGTTGTCGGAGCTGCAGTTGTAGTTGTTGGTGCGCTTGTTGTGGTTGTTGGTGCTTCTGTTGTGGTTGTTGGACCTGCAGTCGTGGTTGTTGGTGGGGCTGTTGTGGTTGTTGGAGCGGGTGTTGTGGTTGTTGGTGCTTCTGTTGTGGTTGTTGGACCTGCAGTCGTGGTTGTTGGAGCTGCTGTTGTGGTTGTTGGTGCTGCTGTTGTGGTTGTTGGGGCTGCTGTTGTGGTTGTTGGAGCGGCTGTTGTGGTTGTCGGAGCTGCAGTTGTAGTTGTTGGTGCGCTTGTTGTGGTTGTTGGCGCTGCAGTCGTGGTTGTTGGTGGGGCTGTTGTGGTTGTTGGAGCGGGTGTTGTGGTTGTTGGTGCTTCTGTTGTGGTTGTTGGACCTGCAGTCGTGGTTGTCGGAGCTGCTGTTGTGGTTGTTGGTGCTGCTGTTGTGGTTGTTGGAGCGGCTGTTGTGGTTGTCGGAGCTGCAGTTGTAGTTGTTGGTGCGCTTGTTGTGGTTGTTGGCGCTGCAGTCGTGGTTGTTGGTGGGGCTGTTGTGGTTGTTGGAGCGGGTGTTGTGGTTGTTGGTGCTTCTGTTGTGGTTGTTGGACCTGCAGTCAAGGTTGTTGGAGCTGCTGTTGTGGTTGTTGGTGCTGCTGTTGTGGTTGTTGGGGCTGCTGTTGTGGTTGTTGGAGCGGCTGTTGTGGTTGTCGGAGCTGCAGTTGTAGTTGTTGGTGCGCTTGTTGTGGTTGTTGGTGCGCTTGTTGTGGTTGTTGGCGCTGCAGTCGTGGTTGTTGGTGGGGCTGTTGTGGTTGTTGGAGCGGGTGTTGTGGTTGTTGGTGCTTCTGTTGTGGTTGTTGGACCTGCAGTCGTGGTTGTTGGAGCTGCTGTTGTGGTTGTTGGTGCTGCTGTTGTGGTTGTTGGGGCTGCTGTTGTGGTTGTTGGAGCGGCTGTTGTGGTTGTCGGAGCTGCAGTTGTAGTTGTTGGTGCGCTTGTTGTGGTTGTTGGCGCTGCAGTCGTGGTTGTTGGTGGGGCTGTTGTGGTTGTTGGAGCTGCAGTTGTGGTTGTTTGAGCTGCAGTTGTGGTTGTTGGTGCGCTTGTTGTGGTTGTTGGCGCTGCAGTCGTGGTTGTTGGTGGGGCTGTTGTGGTTGTTGGAGCTGCAGTTGTGGTTGTTGGAGCTGCAGTTGTGGTTGTTGGTATTGCTGTCGTGGTTGTTGGGGCTGCTGTTGTGGTTGTTGGAGCGGCTGTTGTGGTTGTTGGAGCTGCAGTTGTGGTTGTTGGTGCGCTTGTTGTGGTTGTTGGCGCTGCAGTCGTGGTTGTTGGTGGGGCTGTTGTGGTTGTTGGAGCGGGTGTTGTGGTTGTTGGTGCTTCTGTTGTGGTTGTTGGACCTGCAGTCGTGGTTGTTGGAGCTGCTGTTGTGGTTGTTGGTGCTGCTGTTGTGGTTGTTGGGGCTGCTGTTGTGGTTGTTGGAGCGGCTGTTGTGGTTGTCGGAGCTGCAGTTGTAGTTGTTGGTGCGCTTGTTGTGGTTGTTGGCGCTGCAGTCGTGGTTGTTGGTGGGGCTGTTGTGGTTGTTGGAGCTGCAGTTGTGGTTGTTTGAGCTGCAGTTGTGGTTGTTGGTGCGCTTGTTGTGGTTGTTGGCGCTGCAGTCGTGGTTGTTGGTGGGGCTGTTGTGGTTGTTGGTGCTTCTGTTGTGGTTGTTGGACCTGCAGTCGTGGTTGTTGGAGCTGCTGTTGTGGTTGTTGGTATTGCTGTCGTGGTTGTTGGGGCTGCTGTTGTGGTTGTTGGAGCGGCTGTTGTGGTTGTTGGAGCTGCAGTTGTGGTTGTTGGTGCGCTTGTTGTGGTTGTTGGCGCTGCAGTCGTGGTTGTTGGTGGGGCTGTTGTGGTTGTTGGAGCTGCAGTTGTGGTTGTTGGAGCTGCAGTTGTGGTTGTTGGTATTGCTGTCGTGGTTGTTGGGGCTGCTGTTGTGGTTGTTGGAGCGGCTGTTGTGGTTGTTGGAGCTGCAGTTGTGGTTGTTGGTGCGCTTGTTGTGGTTGTTGGCGCTGCAGTCGTGGTTGTTGGTGGGGCTGTTGTGGTTGTTGGAGCGGGTGTTGTGGTTGTTGGTGCTTCTGTTGTGGTTGTTGGACCTGCAGTCGTGGTTGTTGGAGCTGCTGTTGTGGTTGTTGGTGCTGCTGTTGTGGTTGTTGGGGCTGCTGTTGTGGTTGTTGGAGCGGCTGTTGTGGTTGTCGGAGCTGCAGTTGTAGTTGTTGGTGCGCTTGTTGTGGTTGTTGGTGCTTCTGTTGTGGTTGTTGGACCTGCAGTCGTGGTTGTTGGTGGGGCTGTTGTGGTTGTTGGAGCGGGTGTTGTGGTTGTTGGTGCTTCTGTTGTGGTTGTTGGACCTGCAGTCGTGGTTGTTGGAGCTGCTGTTGTGGTTGTTGGTGCTGCTGTTGTGGTTGTTGGGGCTGCTGTTGTGGTTGTTGGAGCGGCTGTTGTGGTTGTCGGAGCTGCAGTTGTAGTTGTTGGTGCGCTTGTTGTGGTTGTTGGCGCTGCAGTCGTGGTTGTTGGTGGGGCTGTTGTGGTTGTTGGAGCGGGTGTTGTGGTTGTTGGTGCTTCTGTTGTGGTTGTTGGACCTGCAGTCGTGGTTGTCGGAGCTGCTGTTGTGGTTGTTGGTGCTGCTGTTGTGGTTGTTGGAGCGGCTGTTGTGGTTGTCGGAGCTGCAGTTGTAGTTGTTGGTGCGCTTGTTGTGGTTGTTGGCGCTGCAGTCGTGGTTGTTGGTGGGGCTGTTGTGGTTGTTGGAGCGGGTGTTGTGGTTGTTGGTGCTTCTGTTGTGGTTGTTGGACCTGCAGTCGAGGTTGTTGGAGCTGCTGTTGTGGTTGTTGGTGCTGCTGTTGTGGTTGTTGGTGCTGCTGTTGTGGTTGTTGGGGCTGCTGTTGTGGTTGTTGGAGCGGCTGTTGTGGTTGTCGGAGCTGCAGTTGTAGTTGTTGGTGCGCTTGTTGTGGTTGTTGGTGCGCTTGTTGTGGTTGTTGGCGCTGCAGTCGTGGTTGTTGGTGGGGCTGTTGTGGTTGTTGGAGCGGGTGTTGTGGTTGTTGGTGCTTCTGTTGTGGTTGTTGGACCTGCAGTCGTGGTTGTTGGAGCTGCTGTTGTGGTTGTTGGTGCTGCTGTTGTGGTTGTTGGGGCTGCTGTTGTGGTTGTTGGAGCGGCTGTTGTGGTTGTCGGAGCTGCAGTTGTAGTTGTTGGTGCGCTTGTTGTGGTTGTTGGCGCTGCAGTCGTGGTTGTTGGTGGGGCTGTTGTGGTTGTTGGAGCTGCAGTTGTGGTTGTTTGAGCTGCAGTTGTGGTTGTTGGTGCGCTTGTTGTGGTTGTTGGCGCTGCAGTCGTGGTTGTTGGTGGGGCTGTTGTGGTTGTTGGAGCTGCAGTTGTGGTTGTTGGAGCTGCAGTTGTGGTTGTTGGTATTGCTGTCGTGGTTGTTGGGGCTGCTGTTGTGGTTGTTGGAGCGGCTGTTGTGGTTGTTGGAGCTGCAGTTGTGGTTGTTGGTGCGCTTGTTGTGGTTGTTGGCGCTGCAGTCGTGGTTGTTGGTGGGGCTGTTGTGGTTGTTGGAGCGGGTGTTGTGGTTGTTGGTGCTTCTGTTGTGGTTGTTGGACCTGCAGTCGTGGTTGTTGGAGCTGCTGTTGTGGTTGTTGGTGCTGCTGTTGTGGTTGTTGGGGCTGCTGTTGTGGTTGTTGGAGCGGCTGTTGTGGTTGTCGGAGCTGCAGTTGTAGTTGTTGGTGCGCTTGTTGTGGTTGTTGGCGCTGCAGTCGTGGTTGTTGGTGGGGCTGTTGTGGTTGTTGGAGCGGGTGTTGTGGTTGTTGGTGCTTCTGTTGTGGTTGTTGGACCTGCAGTCGTGGTTGTTGGAGCTGCTGTTGTGGTTGTTGGTGCTGCTGTTGTGGTTGTTGGGGCTGCTGTTGTGGTTGTTGGAGCGGCTGTTGTGGTTGTCGGAGCTGCAGTTGTAGTTGTTGGTGCTTCTGTTGTGGTTGTTGGCGCTGCAGTCGTGGTTGTTGGTGGGGCTGTTGTGGTTGTTGGAGCTGCAGTTGTGGTTGTTTGAGCTGCAGTTGTGGTTGTTGGTGCGCTTGTTGTGGTTGTTGGCACTGCAGTCATGGTTGTTGGTGGGGCTGTTGTGGTTGTTGGTGCTTCTGTTGTGGTTGTTGGACCTGCAGTCGTGGTTGTTGGAGCTGCTGTTGTGGTTGTTGGTATTGCTGTCGTGGTTGTTGGGGCTGCTGTTGTGGTTGTTGGAGCGGCTGTTGTGGTTGTTGGAGCTGCAGATGTGGTTGTTGGTGCGCTTGTTGTGGTTGTTGGCGCTGCAGTCGTGGTTGTTGGTGGGGCTGTTGTGGTTGTTGGAGCTGCAGTTGTGGTTGTTGGTATTGCTGTCGTGGTTGTTGGGGCTGCTGTTGTGGTTGTTGGAGCGGCTGTTGTGGTTGTTGGAGCTGCAGTTGTGGTTGTTGGTGCGCTTGTTGTGGTTGTTGGCGCTGCAGTCGTGGTTGTTGGTGGGGCTGTTGTGGTTGTTGGAGCGGGTGTTGTGGTTGTTGGTTCTTCTGTTGTGGTTGTTGGACCTGCAGTCGTGGTTGTTGGAGCTGCTGTTGTGGTTGTTGGTGCTGCTGTTGTGGTTGTTGGGGCTGCTGTTGTGGTTGTTGGAGCGGCTGTTGTGGTTGTCGGAGCTGCAGTTGTAGTTGTTGGTGCGCTTGTTGTGGTTGTTGGTGCTTCTGTTGTGGTTGTTGGACCTGCAGTCGTGGTTGTTGGTGGGGCTGTTGTGGTTGTTGGAGCGGGTGTTGTGGTTGTTGGTGCTTCTGTTGTGGTTGTTGGACCTGCAGTCGTGGTTGTTGGAGCTGCTGTTGTGGTTGTTGGTGCTGCTGTTGTGGTTGTTGGGGCTGCTGTTGTGGTTGTTGGAGCGGCTGTTGTGGTTGTCGGAGCTGCAGTTGTAGTTGTTGGTGCGCTTGTTGTGGTTGTTGGCGCTGCAGTCGTGGTTGTTGGTGGGGCTGTTGTGGTTGTTGGAGCGGGTGTTGTGGTTGTTGGTGCTTCTGTTGTGGTTGTTGGACCTGCAGTCGTGGTTGTTGGAGCTGCTGTTGTGGTTGTTGGTGCTGCTGTTGTGGTTGTTGGAGCGGCTGTTGTGGTTGTCGGAGCTGCAGTTGTAGTTGTTGGTGCGCTTGTTGTGGTTGTTGGCGCTGCAGTCGTGGTTGTTGGTGGGGCTGTTGGAGCGGGTGTTGTGGTTGTTGGTGCTTCTGTTGTGGTTGTTGGACCTGCAGTCGTGGTTGTTGGAGCTGCTGTTGTGGTTGTTGGTGCTGCTGTTGTGGTTGTTGGGGCTGCTGTTGTGGTTGTTGGAGCGGCTGTTGTGGTTGTCGGAGCTGCAGTTGTAGTGGTTGGTGCGCTTGTTGTGGTTGTTGGCGCTGCAGTCGTGGTTGTTGGTGGGGCTGTTGTGGTTGTTGGAGCTGCAGTTGTGGTTGTTGGAGCTGCAGTTGTGGTTGTTGGAGCTGCAGTTGTGGTTGTTGGTATTGCTGTCGTGGTTGTTGGGGCTGCTGTTGTGGTTGTTGGAGCGGCTGTTGTGGTTGT
This sequence comes from Mchenga conophoros, assembly GCF_057382185.1. Lineage (NCBI taxonomy): Eukaryota > Metazoa > Chordata > Actinopteri > Cichliformes > Cichlidae > Mchenga > Mchenga conophoros. The sequence goes on from NC_140528.1 coordinate 69,419,002, forward strand.
TGGAGCTGCAGTTGTGGTTGTTGGTGCGCTTGTTGTGGTTGTTGGCGCTGCAGTCGTGGTTGTTGGTGGGGCTGTTGTGGTTGTTGGAGCGGGTGTTGTGGTTGTTGGTGCTTCTGTTGTGGTTGTTGGACCTGCAGTCGTGGTTGTTGGAGCTGCTGTTGTGGTTGTTGGTGCTGCTGTTGTGGTTGTTGGGGCTGCTGTTGTGGTTGTTGGAGCGGCTGTTGTGGTTGTCGGAGCTGCAGTTGTAGTTGTTGGTGCGCTTGTTGTGGTTGTTGGTGCTTCTGTTGTGGTTGTTGGACCTGCAGTCGTGGTTGTTGGTGGGGCTGTTGTGGTTGTTGGAGCGGGTGTTGTGGTTGTTGGTGCTTCTGTTGTGGTTGTTGGACCTGCAGTCGTGGTTGTTGGAGCTGCTGTTGTGGTTGTTGGTGCTGCTGTTGTGGTTGTTGGGGCTGCTGTTGTGGTTGTTGGAGCGGCTGTTGTGGTTGTCGGAGCTGCAGTTGTAGTTGTTGGTGCGCTTGTTGTGGTTGTTGGCGCTGCAGTCGTGGTTGTTGGTGGGGCTGTTGTGGTTGTTGGAGCGGGTGTTGTGGTTGTTGGAGCTTCTGTTGTGGTTGTTGGACCTGCAGTGGTGGTTGTTGGAGCTGCTGTTGTGGTTGTTGGTGCTGCTGTTGTGGTTGTTGGAGCGGCTGTTGTGGTTGTCGGAGCTGCAGTTGTAGTTGTTGGTGCGCTTGTTGTGGTTGTTGGCGCTGCAGTCGTGGTTGTTGGTGGGGCTGTTGTGGTTGTTGGAGCGGGTGTTGTGGTTGTTGGTGCTTCTGTTGTGGTTGTTGGACCTGCAGTCGTGGTTGTTGGAGCTGCTGTTGTGGTTGTTGGTGCTGCTGTTGTGGTTGTTGGGGCTGCTGTTGTGGTTGTTGGAGCGGCTGTTGTGGTTGTCGGAGCTGCAGTTGTAGTTGTTGGTGCGCTTGTTGTGGTTGTTGGTGCGCTTGTTGTGGTTGTTGGCGCTGCAGTCGTGGTTGTTGGTGGGGCTGTTGTGGTTGTTGGAGCGGGTGTTGTGGTTGTTGGTGCTTCTGTTGTGGTTGTTGGACCTGCAGTCGTGGTTGTTGGAGCTGCTGTTGTGGTTGTTGGTGCTGCTGTTGTGGTTGTTGGGGCTGCTGTTGTGGTTGTTGGAGCGGCTGTTGTGGTTGTCGGAGCTGCAGTTGTAGTTGTTGGTGCGCTTGTTGTGGTTGTTGGCGCTGCAGTCGTGGTTGTTGGTGGGGCTGTTGTGGTTGTTGGAGCTGCAGTTGTGGTTGTTTGAGCTGCAGTTGTGGTTGTTGGTGCGCTTGTTGTGGTTGTTGGCGCTGCAGTCGTGGTTGTTGGTGGGGCTGTTGTGGTTGTTGGAGCTGCAGTTGTGGTTGTTGGAGCTGCAGTTGTGGTTGTTGGTATTGCTGTCGTGGTTGTTGGGGCTGCTGTTGTGGTTGTTGGAGCGGCTGTTGTGGTTGTTGGAGCTGCAGTTGTGGTTGTTGGTGCGCTTGTTGTGGTTGTTGGCGCTGCAGTCGTGGTTGTTGGTGGGGCTGTTGTGGTTGTTGGAGCTGCAGTTGTGGTTGTTGGAGCTGCAGTTGTGGTTGTTGGTATTGCTGTCGTGGTTGTTGGGGCTGCTGTTGTGGTTGTTGGAGCGGCTGTTGTGGTTGTTGGAGCTGCAGTTGTGGTTGTTGGAGCGGGTGTTGTGGTTGTTGGTGCTTCTGTTGTGGTTGTTGGACCTGCAGTCGTGGTTGTTGGAGCTGCTGTTGTGGTTGTTGGTGCTGCTGTTGTGGTTGTTGGGGCTGCTGTTGTGGTTGTTGGAGCGGCTGTTGTGGTTGTCGGAGCTGCAGTTGTAGTTGTTGGTGCGCTTGTTGTGGTTGTTGGCGCTGCAGTCGTGGTTGTTGGTGGGGCTGTTGTGGTTGTTGGAGCTGCAGTTGTGGTTGTTTGAGCTGCAGTTGTGGTTGTTGGTGCGCTTGTTGTGGTTGTTGGCGCTGCAGTCGTGGTTGTTGGTGGGGCTGTTGTGGTTGTTGGTGCTTCTGTTGTGGTTGTTGGACCTGCAGTCGTGGTTGTTGGAGCTGCTGTCGTGGTTGTTGGGGCTGCTGTTGTGGTTGTTGGAGCGGCTGTTGTGGTTGTTGGAGCTGCAGTTGTGGTTGTTGGTGCGCTTGTTGTGGTTGTTGGCGCTGCAGTCGTGGTTGTTGGTGGGGCTGTTGTGGTTGTTGGAGCTGCAGTTGTGGTTGTTGGAGCTGCAGTTGTGGTTGTTGGTATTGCTGTCGTGGTTGTTGGGGCTGCTGTTGTGGTTGTTGGAGCGGCTGTTGTGGTTGTTGGAGCTGCAGTTGTGGTTGTTGGTGCGCTTGTTGTGGTTGTTGGCGCTGCAGTCGTGGTTGTTGGTGGGGCTGTTGTGGTTGTTGGAGCGGGTGTTGTGGTTGTTGGTGCTTCTGTTGTGGTTGTTGGAGCTGCTGTTGTGGTTGTTGGTGCTGCTGTTGTGGTTGTTGGTGCTGCTGTTGTGGTTGTTGGGGCTGCTGTTGTGGTTGTCGGAGCGGCTGTTGTGGTTGTCGGAGCTGCAGTTGTAGTTGTTGGTGCGCTTGTTGTGGTTGTTGGTGCTTCTGTTGTGGTTGTTGGACCTGCAGTCGTGGTTGTTGGTGGGGCTGTTGTGGTTGTTGGAGCGGGTGTTGTGGTTGTTGGTGCTTCTGTTGTGGTTGTTGGACCTGCAGTCGTGGTTGTTGGAGCTGCTGTTGTGGTTGTTGGTGCTGCTGTTGTGGTTGTTGGGGCTGCTGTTGTGGTTGTTGGAGCGGCTGTTGTGGTTGTCGGAGCTGCAGTTGTAGTTGTTGGTGCGCTTGTTGTGGTTGTTGGCGCTGCAGTCGTGGTTGTTGGTGGGGCTGTTGTGGTTGTTGGAGCGGGTGTTGTGGTTGTTGGTGCTTCTGTTGTGGTTGTTGGACCTGCAGTCGTGGTTGTCGGAGCTGCTGTTGTGGTTGTTGGTGCTGCTGTTGTGGTTGTTGGAGCGGCTGTTGTGGTTGTCGGAGCTGCAGTTGTAGTTGTTGGTGCGCTTGTTGTGGTTGTTGGCGCTGCAGTCGTGGTTGTTGGTGGGGCTGTTGTGGTTGTTGGAGCGGGTGTTGTGGTTGTTGGTGCTTCTGTTGTGGTTGTTGGACCTGCAGTCGAGGTTGTTGGAGCTGCTGTTGTGGTTGTTGGTGCTGCTGTTGTGGTTGTTGGTGCTGCTGTTGTGGTTGTTGGGGCTGCTGTTGTGGTTGTTGGAGCGGCTGTTGTGGTTGTCGGAGCTGCAGTTGTAGTTGTTGGTGCGCTTGTTGTGGTTGTTGGTGCGCTTGTTGTGGTTGTTGGCGCTGCAGTCGTGGTTGTTGGTGGGGCTGTTGTGGTTGTTGGAGCGGGTGTTGTGGTTGTTGGTGCTTCTGTTGTGGTTGTTGGACCTGCAGTCGTGGTTGTTGGAGCTGCTGTTGTGGTTGTTGGTGCTGCTGTTGTGGTTGTTGGGGCTGCTGTTGTGGTTGTTGGAGCGGCTGTTGTGGTTGTCGGAGCTGCAGTTGTAGTTGTTGGTGCGCTTGTTGTGGTTGTTGGCGCTGCAGTCGTGGTTGTTGGTGGGGCTGTTGTGGTTGTTGGAGCTGCAGTTGTGGTTGTTTGAGCTGCAGTTGTGGTTGTTGGTGCGCTTGTTGTGGTTGTTGGCGCTGCAGTCGTGGTTGTTGGTGGGGCTGTTGTGGTTGTTGGAGCTGCAGTTGTGGTTGTTGGAGCTGCAGTTGTGGTTGTTGGTATTGCTGTCGTGGTTGTTGGGGCTGCTGTTGTGGTTGTTGGAGCGGCTGTTGTGGTTGTTGGAGCTGCAGTTGTGGTTGTTGGTGCGCTTGTTGTGGTTGTTGGCGCTGCAGTCGTGGTTGTTGGTGGGGCTGTTGTGGTTGTTGGAGCGGGTGTTGTGGTTGTTGGTGCTTCTGTTGTGGTTGTTGGACCTGCAGTCGTGGTTGTTGGAGCTGCTGTTGTGGTTGTTGGTGCTGCTGTTGTGGTTGTTGGGGCTGCTGTTGTGGTTGTTGGAGCGGCTGTTGTGGTTGTCGGAGCTGCAGTTGTAGTTGTTGGTGCGCTTGTTGTGGTTGTTGGCGCTGCAGTCGTGGTTGTTGGTGGGGCTGTTGTGGTTGTTGGAGCGGGTGTTGTGGTTGTTGGTGCTTCTGTTGTGGTTGTTGGACCTGCAGTCGTGGTTGTTGGAGCTGCTGTTGTGGTTGTTGGTGCTGCTGTTGTGGTTGTTGGGGCTGCTGTTGTGGTTGTTGGAGCGGCTGTTGTGGTTGTCGGAGCTGCAGTTGTAGTTGTTGGTGCTTCTGTTGTGGTTGTTGGCGCTGCAGTCGTGGTTGTTGGTGGGGCTGTTGTGGTTGTTGGAGCTGCAGTTGTGGTTGTTTGAGCTGCAGTTGTGGTTGTTGGTGCGCTTGTTGTGGTTGTTGGCACTGCAGTCATGGTTGTTGGTGGGGCTGTTGTGGTTGTTGGTGCTTCTGTTGTGGTTGTTGGACCTGCAGTCGTGGTTGTTGGAGCTGCTGTTGTGGTTGTTGGTATTGCTGTCGTGGTTGTTGGGGCTGCTGTTGTGGTTGTTGGAGCGGCTGTTGTGGTTGTTGGAGCTGCAGATGTGGTTGTTGGTGCGCTTGTTGTGGTTGTTGGCGCTGCAGTCGTGGTTGTTGGTGGGGCTGTTGTGGTTGTTGGAGCTGCAGTTGTGGTTGTTGGTATTGCTGTCGTGGTTGTTGGGGCTGCTGTTGTGGTTGTTGGAGCGGCTGTTGTGGTTGTTGGAGCTGCAGTTGTGGTTGTTGGTGCGCTTGTTGTGGTTGTTGGCGCTGCAGTCGTGGTTGTTGGTGGGGCTGTTGTGGTTGTTGGAGCGGGTGTTGTGGTTGTTGGTTCTTCTGTTGTGGTTGTTGGACCTGCAGTCGTGGTTGTTGGAGCTGCTGTTGTGGTTGTTGGTGCTGCTGTTGTGGTTGTTGGGGCTGCTGTTGTGGTTGTTGGAGCGGCTGTTGTGGTTGTCGGAGCTGCAGTTGTAGTTGTTGGTGCGCTTGTTGTGGTTGTTGGTGCTTCTGTTGTGGTTGTTGGACCTGCAGTCGTGGTTGTTGGTGGGGCTGTTGTGGTTGTTGGAGCGGGTGTTGTGGTTGTTGGTGCTTCTGTTGTGGTTGTTGGACCTGCAGTCGTGGTTGTTGGAGCTGCTGTTGTGGTTGTTGGTGCTGCTGTTGTGGTTGTTGGGGCTGCTGTTGTGGTTGTTGGAGCGGCTGTTGTGGTTGTCGGAGCTGCAGTTGTAGTTGTTGGTGCGCTTGTTGTGGTTGTTGGCGCTGCAGTCGTGGTTGTTGGTGGGGCTGTTGTGGTTGTTGGAGCGGGTGTTGTGGTTGTTGGTGCTTCTGTTGTGGTTGTTGGACCTGCAGTCGTGGTTGTTGGAGCTGCTGTTGTGGTTGTTGGTGCTGCTGTTGTGGTTGTTGGAGCGGCTGTTGTGGTTGTCGGAGCTGCAGTTGTAGTTGTTGGTGCGCTTGTTGTGGTTGTTGGCGCTGCAGTCGTGGTTGTTGGTGGGGCTGTTGGAGCGGGTGTTGTGGTTGTTGGTGCTTCTGTTGTGGTTGTTGGACCTGCAGTCGTGGTTGTTGGAGCTGCTGTTGTGGTTGTTGGTGCTGCTGTTGTGGTTGTTGGGGCTGCTGTTGTGGTTGTTGGAGCGGCTGTTGTGGTTGTCGGAGCTGCAGTTGTAGTGGTTGGTGCGCTTGTTGTGGTTGTTGGCGCTGCAGTCGTGGTTGTTGGTGGGGCTGTTGTGGTTGTTGGAGCTGCAGTTGTGGTTGTTGGAGCTGCAGTTGTGGTTGTTGGAGCTGCAGTTGTGGTTGTTGGTATTGCTGTCGTGGTTGTTGGGGCTGCTGTTGTGGTTGTTGGAGCGGCTGTTGTGGTTGTTGGAGCTGCAGTTGTGGTTGTTGGTGCGCTTGTTGTGGTTGTTGGCGCTGCAGTCGTGGTTGTTGGTGGGGCTGTTGTGGTTGTTGGAGCGGGTGTTGTGGTTGTTGGTGCTTCTGTTGTGGTTGTTGGACCTGCAGTCGTGGTTGTTGGAGCTGCTGTTGTGGTTGTTGGTGCTGCTGTTGTGGTTGTTGGGGCTGCTGTTGTGGTTGTTGGAGCGGCTGTTGTGGTTGTCGGAGCTGCAGTTGTAGTTGTTGGTGCGCTTGTTGTGGTTGTTGGTGCTTCTGTTGTGGTTGTTGGACCTGCAGTCGTGGTTGTTGGTGGGGCTGTTGTGGTTGTTGGAGCGGGTGTTGTGGTTGTTGGTGCTTCTGTTGTGGTTGTTGGACCTGCAGTCGTGGTTGTTGGAGCTGCTGTTGTGGTTGTTGGTGCTGCTGTTGTGGTTGTTGGGGCTGCTGTTGTGGTTGTTGGAGCGGCTGTTGTGGTTGTCGGAGCTGCAGTTGTAGTTGTTGGTGCGCTTGTTGTGGTTGTTGGCGCTGCAGTCGTGGTTGTTGGTGGGGCTGTTGTGGTTGTTGGAGCGGGTGTTGTGGTTGTTGGAGCTTCTGTTGTGGTTGTTGGACCTGCAGTGGTGGTTGTTGGAGCTGCTGTTGTGGTTGTTGGTGCTGCTGTTGTGGTTGTTGGAGCGGCTGTTGTGGTTGTCGGAGCTGCAGTTGTAGTTGTTGGTGCGCTTGTTGTGGTTGTTGGCGCTGCAGTCGTGGTTGTTGGTGGGGCTGTTGTGGTTGTTGGAGCGGGTGTTGTGGTTGTTGGTGCTTCTGTTGTGGTTGTTGGACCTGCAGTCGTGGTTGTTGGAGCTGCTGTTGTGGTTGTTGGTGCTGCTGTTGTGGTTGTTGGGGCTGCTGTTGTGGTTGTTGGAGCGGCTGTTGTGGTTGTCGGAGCTGCAGTTGTAGTTGTTGGTGCGCTTGTTGTGGTTGTTGGTGCGCTTGTTGTGGTTGTTGGCGCTGCAGTCGTGGTTGTTGGTGGGGCTGTTGTGGTTGTTGGAGCGGGTGTTGTGGTTGTTGGTGCTTCTGTTGTGGTTGTTGGACCTGCAGTCGTGGTTGTTGGAGCTGCTGTTGTGGTTGTTGGTGCTGCTGTTGTGGTTGTTGGGGCTGCTGTTGTGGTTGTTGGAGCGGCTGTTGTGGTTGTCGGAGCTGCAGTTGTAGTTGTTGGTGCGCTTGTTGTGGTTGTTGGCGCTGCAGTCGTGGTTGTTGGTGGGGCTGTTGTGGTTGTTGGAGCTGCAGTTGTGGTTGTTTGAGCTGCAGTTGTGGTTGTTGGTGCGCTTGTTGTGGTTGTTGGCGCTGCAGTCGTGGTTGTTGGTGGGGCTGTTGTGGTTGTTGGAGCTGCAGTTGTGGTTGTTGGAGCTGCAGTTGTGGTTGTTGGTATTGCTGTCGTGGTTGTTGGGGCTGCTGTTGTGGTTGTTGGAGCGGCTGTTGTGGTTGTTGGAGCTGCAGTTGTGGTTGTTGGTGCGCTTGTTGTGGTTGTTGGCGCTGCAGTCGTGGTTGTTGGTGGGGCTGTTGTGGTTGTTGGAGCTGCAGTTGTGGTTGTTGGAGCTGCAGTTGTGGTTGTTGGTATTGCTGTCGTGGTTGTTGGGGCTGCTGTTGTGGTTGTTGGAGCGGCTGTTGTGGTTGTTGGAGCTGCAGTTGTGGTTGTTGGAGCGGGTGTTGTGGTTGTTGGTGCTTCTGTTGTGGTTGTTGGACCTGCAGTCGTGGTTGTTGGAGCTGCTGTTGTGGTTGTTGGTGCTGCTGTTGTGGTTGTTGGGGCTGCTGTTGTGGTTGTTGGAGCGGCTGTTGTGGTTGTCGGAGCTGCAGTTGTAGTTGTTGGTGCGCTTGTTGTGGTTGTTGGCGCTGCAGTCGTGGTTGTTGGTGGGGCTGTTGTGGTTGTTGGAGCTGCAGTTGTGGTTGTTTGAGCTGCAGTTGTGGTTGTTGGTGCGCTTGTTGTGGTTGTTGGCGCTGCAGTCGTGGTTGTTGGTGGGGCTGTTGTGGTTGTTGGTGCTTCTGTTGTGGTTGTTGGACCTGCAGTCGTGGTTGTTGGAGCTGCTGTCGTGGTTGTTGGGGCTGCTGTTGTGGTTGTTGGAGCGGCTGTTGTGGTTGTTGGAGCTGCAGTTGTGGTTGTTGGTGCGCTTGTTGTGGTTGTTGGCGCTGCAGTCGTGGTTGTTGGTGGGGCTGTTGTGGTTGTTGGAGCTGCAGTTGTGGTTGTTGGAGCTGCAGTTGTGGTTGTTGGTATTGCTGTCGTGGTTGTTGGGGCTGCTGTTGTGGTTGTTGGAGCGGCTGTTGTGGTTGTTGGAGCTGCAGTTGTGGTTGTTGGTGCGCTTGTTGTGGTTGTTGGCGCTGCAGTCGTGGTTGTTGGTGGGGCTGTTGTGGTTGTTGGAGCGGGTGTTGTGGTTGTTGGTGCTTCTGTTGTGGTTGTTGGAGCTGCTGTTGTGGTTGTTGGTGCTGCTGTTGTGGTTGTTGGTGCTGCTGTTGTGGTTGTTGGGGCTGCTGTTGTGGTTGTCGGAGCGGCTGTTGTGGTTGTCGGAGCTGCAGTTGTAGTTGTTGGTGCGCTTGTTGTGGTTGTTGGTGCTTCTGTTGTGGTTGTTGGACCTGCAGTCGTGGTTGTTGGTGGGGCTGTTGTGGTTGTTGGAGCGGGTGTTGTGGTTGTTGGTGCTTCTGTTGTGGTTGTTGGACCTGCAGTCGTGGTTGTTGGAGCTGCTGTTGTGGTTGTTGGTGCTGCTGTTGTAGTTGTTGGGGCTGCTGTTGTGGTTGTTGGAGCGGCTGTTGTGGTTGTCGGAGCTGCAGTTGTAGTTGTTGGTGCGCTGGTTGTGGTTGTTGGCGCTGCAGTCGTGGTTGTTGGTGGGGCTGTTGTGGTTGTTGGAGCGGGTGTTGTGGTTGTTGGTGCTTCTGTTGTGGTTTTTGGAGCTGCAGTCGTGGTTGTTGGAGCTGCTGTTGTGGTTGTTGGTGCTGCTGTTGTGGTTGTTGGAGCAGCTGTTGTGGTTGTCGGAGCTGCAGTTGTAGTTGTTGGTGCGCTTGTTGTGGTTGTTGGCGCTGCAGTCGTGGTTGTTGGTGGGGCTGTTGTGGTTGTTGGAGCGGGTGTTGTGGTTGTTGGTGCTTCTGTTGTGGTTGTTGTACCTGCAGTCGTGGTTGTTGGAGCTGCTGTTGTGGTTGTTGGTGCTGCTGTTGTGGTTGTTGGGGCTGCTGTTGTGGTTGTTGGAGCGGCTGTTGTGGTTGTCGGAGCTGCAGTTGTAGTTGTTGGTGCGCTTGTTGTGGTTGTTGGTGCGCTTGTTGTGGTTGTTGGCGCTGCAGTCGTGGTTGTTGGTGGGGCTGTTGTGGTTGTTGGTGCTTCTGTTGTGGTTGTTGGACCTGCAGTCGTGGTTGTTGGAGCTGCTGTTGTGGTTGTTGGTGCTGCTGTTGTGGTTGTTGGGGCTGCTGTTGTGGTTGTTGGTGCTTCTGTTGTGGTTGTTGGTGCTGCTGTTGTGGTTGTTGGGGCTGCTGTTGTGGTTGTTGGTGGGGCTGTTGTGGTTGTTGGAGCGGCTGTTGTGGTTGTCGGAGCTGCAGTTGTAGTTGCTGGTGCGCTTGTTGTGGTTGTTGGCGCTGCAGTCGTGGTTGTTGGTGGGGCTGTTGTGGTTGTTGGAGCGGGTGTTGTGGTTGTGGGTGCTTCTGTTGTGGTTGTTGGACCTGCAGTCGTGGTTGTTGGAGCTGCTGTTGTGGTTGTTGGTGCTGCTGTTGTGGTTGTTGGGGCTGCTGTTGTGGTTGTTGGAGCGGCTGTTGTGGTTGTCGGAGCTGCAGTTGTAGTTGTTGGTGCGCTTGTTGTGGTTGTTGGTGCGCTTGTTGTGGTTGTTGGCGCTGCAGTCGTGGTTGTTGGTGGGGCTGTTGTGGTTGTTGGAGCGGGTGTTGTGGTTGTTGGTGCTTCTGTTGTGGTTGTTGGACCTGCAGTCGTGGTTGTTGGAGCTGCTGTTGTGGTTGTTGGTGCTGCTGTTGTGGTTGTTGGGGCTGCTGTTGTGGTTGTTGGAGCGGCTGTTGTGGTTGTCGGAGCTGCAGTTGTAGTTGTTGGTGCGCTTGTTGTGGTTGTTGGCGCTGCAGTCGTGGTTGTTGGTGGGGCTGTTGTGGTTGTTGGAGCTGCAGTTGTGGTTGTTTGAGCTGCAGTTGTGGTTGTTGGTGCGCTTGTTGTGGTTGTTGGCGCTGCAGTCGTGGTTGTTGGTGGGGCTGTTGTGGTTGTTGGAGCTGCAGTTGTAGTTGTTGATGCGCTTGTTGTGGTTGTTGGCGCTGCAGTCGTGGTTGTTGGTGGGGCTGTTGTGGTTGTTGGAGCGGGTGTTGTGGTTGTTTGAGCTGCAGTTGTGGTTGTTGGTGCGCTTGTTGTGGTTGTTGGCGCTGCAGTCGTGGTTGTTGGTGGGGCTGTTGTGGTTGTTGGAGCTGCAGTTGTGGTTGTTGGAGCTGCAGTTGTGGTTGTTGGTATTGCTGTCGTGGTTGTTGGGGCTGCTGTTGTGGTTGTTGGAGCGGCTGTTGTGGTTGTTGGAGCTGCAGTTGTGGTTGTTGGTGCGCTTGTTGTGGTTGTTGGCGCTGCAGTCGTGGTTGTTGGTGGGGCTGTTGTGGTTGTTGGAGCGGGTGTTGTGGTTGTTGGTGCTTCTGTTGTGGTTGTTGGACCTGCAGTCGTGGTTGTTGGAGCTGCTGTTGTGGTTGTTGGTGCTGCTGTTGTGGTTGTTGCGGCTGCTGTTGTGGTTGTTGGAGCGGCTGTTGTGGTTGTCGGAGCTGCAGTTGTAGTTGTTGGTGCGCTTGTTGTGGTTGTTGGCGCTGCAGTCGTGGTTGTTGGGGCTGCTGTTGTGGTTGTTGGAGCGGCTGTTGTGGTTGTTGGAGCGGCTGTTGTGGTTGTTGGAGCTGCAGTTGTGGTTGTTGGTGCGCTTGTTGTGGTTGTTGGCGCTGCAGTCGTGGTTGTTGGTGGGGCTGTTGTGGTTGTTGGAGCGGGTGTTGTGGTTGTTGGTGCTTCTGTTGTGGTTGTTGGACCTGCAGTCGTGGTTGTTGGAGCTGCTGTTGTGGTTGTTGGTGCTGCTGTTGTGGTTGTTGGGGCTGCTGTTGTGGTTGTTGGAGCGGCTGTTGTGGTTGTCGGAGCTGCAGTTGTAGTTGTTGGTGCGCTTGTTGTGGTTGTTGGTGCTTCTGTTGTGGTTGTTGGACCTGCAGTCGTGGTTGTTGGTGGGGCTGTTGTGGTTGTTGGAGCGGGTGTTGTGGTTGTTGGTGCTTCTGTTGTGGTTGTTGGACCTGCAGTCGTGGTTGTTGGAGCTGCTGTTGTGGTTGTTGGTGCTGCTGTTGTGGTTGTTGGGGCTGCTGTTGTGGTTGTTGGAGCGGCTGTTGTGGTTGTCGGAGCTGCAGTTGTAGTTGTTGGTGCGCTTGTTGTGGTTGTTGGCGCTGCAGTCGTGGTTGTTGGTGGGGCTGTTGTGGTTGTTGGAGCGGGTGTTGTGGTTGTTGGAGCTTCTGTTGTGGTTGTTGGACCTGCAGTGGTGGTTGTTGGAGCTGCTGTTGTGGTTGTTGGTGCTGCTGTTGTGGTTGTTGGGGCTGCTGTTGTGGTTGTTGGAGCGGCTGTTGTGGTTGTCGGAGCTGCAGTTGTAGTTGTTGGTGCGCTTGTTGTGGTTGTTGGCGCTGCAGTCGTGGTTGTTGGTGGGGCTGTTGTGGTTGTTGGAGCTGCAGTTGTGGTTGTTTGAGCTGCAGTTGTGGTTGTTGGTGCGCTTGTTGTGGTTGTTGGCGCTGCAGTCGTGGTTGTTGGTGGGGCTGTTGTGGTTGTTGGAGCTGCAGTTGTGGTTGTTGGAGCTGCAGTTGTGGTTGTTGGTATTGCTGTCGTGGTTGTTGGGGCTGCTGTTGTGGTTGTTGGAGCGGCTGTTGTGGTTGTTGGAGCTGCAGTTGTGGTTGTTGGTGCGCTTGTTGTGGTTGTTGGCGCTGCAGTCGTGGTTGTTGGTGGGGCTGTTGTGGTTGTTGGAGCTGCAGTTGTGGTTGTTGGAGCTGCAGTTGTGGTTGTTGGTAATGCTGTCGTGGTTGTTGGGGCTGCTGTTGTGGTTGTTGGAGCGGCTGTTGTGGTTGTTGGAGCTGCAGTTGTGGTTGTTGGAGCGGGTGTTGTGGTTGTTGGTGCTTCTGTTGTGGTTGTTGGACCTGCAGTCGTGGTTGTTGGAGCTGCTGTTGTGGTTGTTGGTGCTGCTGTTGTGGTTGTTGGGGCTGCTGTTGTGGTTGTTGGAGCGGCTGTTGTGGTTGTCGGAGCTGCAGTTGTAGTTGTTGGTGCGCTTGTTGTGGTTGTTGGCGCTGCAGTCGTGGTTGTTGGTGGGGCTGTTGTGGTTGTTGGAGCTGCAGTTGTGGTTGTTTGAGCTGCAGTTGTGGTTGTTGGTGCGCTTGTTGTGGTTGTTGGCGCTGCAGTCGTGGTTGTTGGTGGGGCTGTTGTGGTTGTTGGTGCTTCTGTTGTGGTTGTTGGACCTGCAGTCGTGGTTGTTGGAGCTGCTGTCGTGGTTGTTGGGGCTGCTGTTGTGGTTGTTGGAGCGGCTGTTGTGGTTGTTGGAGCTGCAGTTGTGGTTGTTGGTGCGCTTGTTGTGGTTGTTGGCGCTGCAGTCGTGGTTGTTGGTGGGGCTGTTGTGGTTGTTGGAGCGGGTGTTGTGGTTGTTGGTGCTTCTGTTGTGGTTGTTGGAGCTGCTGTTGTGGTTGTTGGTGCTGCTGTTGTGGTTGTTGGTGCTGCTGTTGTGGTTGTTGGGGCTGCTGTTGTGGTTGTCGGAGCGGCTGTTGTGGTTGTCGGAGCTGCAGTTGTAGTTGTTGGTGCGCTTGTTGTGGTTGTTGGTGCTTCTGTTGTGGTTGTTGGACCTGCAGTCGTGGTTGTTGGTGGGGCTGTTGTGGTTGTTGGAGCGGGTGTTGTGGTTGTTGGTGCTTCTGTTGTGGTTGTTGGACCTGCAGTCGTGGTTGTTGGAGCTGCTGTTGTGGTTGTTGGTGCTGCTGTTGTGGTTGTTGGGGCTGCTGTTGTGGTTGTTGGAGCGGCTGTTGTGGTTGTCGGAGCTGCAGTTGTAGTTGTTGGTGCGCTGGTTGTGGTTGTTGGCGCTGCAGTCGTGGTTGTTGGTGGGGCTGTTGTGGTTGTTGGAGCGGGTGTTGTGGTTGTTGGTGCTTCTGTTGTGGTTTTTGGAGCTGCAGTCGTGGTTGTTGGAGCTGCTGTTGTGGTTGTTGGTGCTGCTGTTGTGGTTGTTGGAGCAGCTGTTGTGGTTGTCGGAGCTGCAGTTGTAGTTGTTGGTGCGCTTGTTGTGGTTGTTGGCGCTGCAGTCGTGGTTGTTGGTGGGGCTGTTGTGGTTGTTGGAGCGGGTGTTGTGGTTGTTGGTGCTTCTGTTGTGGTTGTTGTACCTGCAGTCGTGGTTGTTGGAGCTGCTGTTGTGGTTGTTGGTGCTGCTGTTGTGGTTGTTGGGGCTGCTGTTGTGGTTGTTGGAGCGGCTGTTGTGGTTGTCGGAGCTGCAGTTGTAGTTGTTGGTGCGCTTGTTGTGGTTGTTGGTGCGCTTGTTGTGGTTGTTGGCGCTGCAGTCGTGGTTGTTGGTGGGGCTGTTGTGGTTGTTGGAGCGGGTGTTGTGGTTGTTGGTGCTTCTGTTGTGGTTGTTGGACCTGCAGTCGTGGTTGTTGGAGCTGCTGTTGTGGTTGTTGGTGCTGCTGTTGTGGTTGTTGGGGCTGCTGTTGTGGTTGTTGGAGCGGCTGTTGTGGTTGTCGGAGCTGCAGTTGTAGTTGTTGGTGCGCTTGTTGTGGTTGTTGGCGCTGCAGTCGTGGTTGTTGGTGGGGCTGTTGTGGTTGTTGGAGCTGCAGTTGTGGTTGTTGGAGCTGCAGTTGTGGTTGTTGGTATTGCTGTCGTGGTTGTTGGGGCTGCTGTTGTGGTTGTTGGAGCGGCTGTTGTGGTTGTTGGAGCTGCAGTTGTGGTTGTTGGTGCGCTTGTTGTGGTTGTTGGAGCGGGTGTTGTGGTTGTTGGTGCTTCTGTTGTGGTTGTTGGACCTGCAGTCGTGGTTGTTGGAGCTGCTGTTGTGGTTGTTGGTGCTGCTGTTGTGGTTGTTGGGGCTGCTGTTGTGGTTGTTGGAGCGGCTGTTGTGGTTGTCGGAGCTGCAGTTGTAGTTGTTGGTGCGCTTGTTGTGGTTGTTGGCGCTGCAGTCGTGGTTGTTGGTGGGGCTGTTGTGGTTGTTGGAGCGGGTGTTGTGGTTGTTGGTGCTTCTGTTGTGGTTGTTGGACCTGCAGTCGTGGTTGTTGGAGCTGCTGTTGTGGTTGTTGGTGCTGCTGTTGTGGTTGTTGGGGCTGCTGTTGTGGTTGTTGGTGCTTCTGTTGTGGTTGTTGGTGCTGCTGTTGTGGTTGTTGGGGCTGCTGTTGTGGTTGTTGGTGGGGCTGTTGTGGTTGTTGGAGCGGCTGTTGTGGTTGTCGGAGCTGCAGTTGTAGTTGTTGGTGCGCTTGTTGTGGTTGTTGGCGCTGCAGTCGTGGTTGTTGGTGGGGCTGTTGTGGTTGTTGGAGCGGGTGTTGTGGTTGTGGGTGCTTCTGTTGTGGTTGTTGGACCTGCAGTCGTGGTTGTTGGAGCTGCTGTTGTGGTTGTTGGTGCTGCTGTTGTGGTTGTTGGGGCTGCTGTTGTGGTTGTTGGAGCGGCTGTTGTGGTTGTCGGAGCTGCAGTTGTAGTTGTTGGTGCGCTTGTTGTGGTTGTTGGTGCGCTTGTTGTGGTTGTTGGCGCTGCAGTCGTGGTTGTTGGTGGGGCTGTTGTGGTTGTTGGAGCGGGTGTTGTGGTTGTTGGTGCTTCTGTTGTGGTTGTTGGACCTGCAGTCGTGGTTGTTGGAGCTGCTGTTGTGGTTGTTGGTGCTGCTGTTGTGGTTGTTGGGGCTGCTGTTGTGGTTGTTGGAGCGGCTGTTGTGGTTGTCGGAGCTGCAGTTGTAGTTGTTGGTGCGCTTGTTGTGGTTGTTGGCGCTGCAGTCGTGGTTGTTGGTGGGGCTGTTGTGGTTGTTGGAGCTGCAGTTGTGGTTGTTTGAGCTGCAGTTGTGGTTGTTGGTGCGCTTGTTGTGGTTGTTGGCGCTGCAGTCGTGGTTGTTGGTGGGGCTGTTGTGGTTGTTGGAGCTGCAGTTGTGGTTGTTGGAGCTGCAGTTGTGGTTGTTGGTATTGCTGTCGTGGTTGTTGGGGCTGCTGTTGTGGTTGTTGGAGCGGCTGTTGTGGTTGTTGGAGCTGCAGTTGTGGTTGTTGGTGCGCTTGTTGTGGTTGTTGGAGCGGGTGTTGTGGTTGTTGGTGCTTCTGTTGTGGTTGTTGGACCTGCAGTCGTGGTTGTTGGAGCTGCTGTTGTGGTTGTTGGTGCTGCTGTTGTGGTTGTTGGGGCTGCTGTTGTGGTTGTTGGAGCGGCTGTTGTGGTTGTCGGAGCTGCAGTTGTAGTTGTTGGTGCGCTTGTTGTGGTTGTTGGGGCTGCAGTCGTGGTTGTTGGTGGGGCTGTTGTGGTTGTTGGAGCGGGTGTTGTGGTTGTTGGTGCTTCTGTTGTGGTTGTTGGACCTGCAGTCGTGGTTGTTGGAGCTGCTGTTGTGGTTGTTGGTGCTGCTGTTGTGGTTGTTGGGGCTGCTGTTGTGGTTGTTGGTGCTTCTGTTGTGGTTGTTGGTGCTGCTGTTGTGGTTGTTGGGGCTGCTGTTGTGGTTGTTGGTGGGGCTGTTGTGGTTGTTGGAGCGGCTGTTGTGGTTGTCGGAGCTGCAGTTGTAGTTGTTGGTGCGCTTGTTGTGGTTGTTGGCGCTGCAGTCGTGGTTGTTGGTGGGGCTGTTGTGGTTGTTGGAGCGGGTGTTGTGGTTGTTGGTGATTCTGTTGTGGTTGTTGGACCTGCAGTCGTGGTTGTTGGAGCTGCTGTTGTGGTTGTTGGTGCTGCTGTTGTGGTTGTTGGGGCTGCTGTTGTGGTTGTTGGAGCGGCTGTTGTGGTTGTCGGAGCTGCAGTTGTAGTTGTTGGTGCGCTTGTTGTGGTTGTTGGTGCGGATGTTGTGGTTGTTGTAGCGGCTGTTGTGGTTGTTGGAGCTGCTGTCGTGGTTGTGGGTGCGCCTGTTGTGGTTGTTGGAGCCACAGTTGTGGTTGTTGGAGCCGCAGTTGTGGTTGTTGGAGCTGCAGTCATTGTTGTGGGTGCGGCTGTTGTGGTTGTTGGAACTGCAGTTGTGGTTGTTGGTGCGGCTGTTGTGGTTGTTGGAGTGGGTGTAGTGGTTGTTGGAGCTGCAGTAGTGGTTGTTGGAGCCGCATTTGTGGTTGTTGGAGCTGCAGTCGTTGTTGTGGGTGCCGCTGTTGTGGTTGTTGTTGCTGCTGTTGTGGTTGTTGGTGCTGCTGTTGTGGTTGTTGGAGCTGCAGTTGTGGTTGTTGGTGCGCTTGTTGTGGTTGTTGGCGCTGCAGTCGTGGTTGTTGGTGGGGCTGTGGTGGTTGTTGGAGCTGCAGTCGTGGTTGTGGGTGCGGCTGTTGTGGTTGTTGGTGCTGCTGTTGTGGTTGTTGGAGCTGCAGTCGTGGTTGTTGGTGCGCTTGTTGTGGTTGTTGGCGCTGCAGTCGTGGTTGTTGGTGGGGCTGTTGTGGTTGTTGGAGCTGCAGTTGTGGTTGTTGGAGCTGCAGTTGTGGTTGTTGGTATTGCTGTCGTGGTTGTTGGGGCTGCTGTCGTGGTTGTTGGAGCGGCTGTTGTGGTTGTCGGAGCTGCAGTTGTGGTTGTTGGTGCGCTTGTTGTGGTTGTTGGCGCTGCAGTCGTGGTTGTTGGTGGGGCTGTTGTGGTTGTTTGAGCGGGTGTTGTGGTTGTTGGTGCCTCTGTTGTGGTTGTTGGACCTGCAGTCGTGGTTGTTGGAGCTGCTGTTGTGGTTGTTGGTGCTGCTGTTGTGGTTGTTGGGGCTGCTGTTGTGGTTGTTGGTGCTGCAGTTGTGGTTGTTGGAGCTGCAGTTGTTGGAGCGACTGTTGTGGTTGTTGGAGCCGCAGTCATGGTTGTGGGTGCGGCTGTTGTGGTTGTTGGAGCGGGTGTAGTGGTTGTTGGAGCTGCAGTCGTGGTTGTTGGTGGGGCTGTTGTGGTTGTTGGAGCTGCAGTTGTGGTTGTTGGAGCTGCAGTTGTGGTTGTTGGTATTGCTGTCGTGGTTGTTGGGGCTGCTGTTGTGGTTGTTGGAGCGGCTGTTGTGGTTGTTGGAGCGGCTGTTGTGGTTGTTGGAGCTGCAGTTGTGGTTGTTGGTGCGCTTGTTGTGGTTGTTGGCGCTGCAGTCGTGGTTGTTGGTGGGGCTGTTGTGGTTGTTGGAGCGGGTGTTGTGGTTGTTGGTGCTTCTGTTGTGGTTGTTGTACCTGCAGTCGTGGTTGTTGGAGCTGCTGTTGTGGTTGTTGGTGCTGCTGTTGTGGTTGTTGGGGCTGCTGTTGTGGTTGTTGGAGCGGCTGTTGTGGTTGTCGGAGCTGCAGTTGTAGTCTTTGGTGCGCTTGTTGTGGTTGTTGGTGCGCTTGTTGTGGTTGTTGGCGCTGCAGTCGTGGTTGTTGGTGGGGCTGTTGTGGTTGTTGGAGCGGGTGTTGTGGTTGTTGGTGCTTCTGTTGTGGTTGTTGGACCTGCAGTCGTGGTTGTTGGAGCTGCTGTTGTGGTTGTTGGTGCTGCTGTTGTGGTTGTTGGGGCTGCTGTTGTGGTTGTTGGAGCGGCTGTTGTGGTTGTCGGAGCTGCAGTTGTAGTTGTTGGTGCGCTTGTTGTGGTTGTTGGCGCTGCAGTCGTGGTTGTTGGTGGGGCTGTTGTGGTTGTTGGAGCTGCAGTTGTGGTTGTTTGAGCTGCAGTTGTGGTTGTTGGTGCGCTTGTTGTGGTTGTTGGCGCTGCAGTCGTGGTTGTTGGTGGGGCTGTTGTGGTTGTTGGAGCTGCAGTTGTGGTTGTTGGAGCTGCAGTTGTGGTTGTTGGTATTGCTGTCGTGGTTGTTGGGGCTGCTGTTGTGGTTGTTGGAGCGGCTGTTGTGGTTGTTGGAGCTGCAGTTGTGGTTGTTGGTGCGCTTGTTGTGGTTGTTGGAGCGGGTGTTGTGGTTGTTGGTGCTTCTGTTGTGGTTGTTGGACCTGCAGTCGTGGTTGTTGGAGCTGCTGTTGTGGTTGTTGGTGCTGCTGTTGTGGTTGTTGGGGCTGCTGTTGTGGTTGTTGGAGCGGCTGTTGTGGTTGTCGGAGCTGCAGTTGTAGTTGTTGGTGCGCTTGTTGTGGTTGTTGGCGCTGCAGTCGTGGTTGTTGGTGGGGCTGTTGTGGTTGTTGGAGCGGGTGTTGTGGTTGTTGGTGCTTCTGTTGTGGTTGTTGGACCTGCAGTCGTGGTTGTTGGAGCTGCTGTTGTGGTTGTTGGTGCTGCTGTTGTGGTTGTTGGGGCTGCTGTTGTGGTTGTTGGTGCTTCTGTTGTGGTTGTTGGTGCTGCTGTTGTGGTTGTTGGGGCTGCTGTTGTGGTTGTTAGTGGGGCTGTTGTGGTTGTTGGAGCGGCTGTTGTGGTTGTCGGAGCTGCAGTTGTAGTTGTTGGTGCGCTTGTTGTGGTTGTTGGCGCTGCAGTCGTGGTTGTTGGTGGGGCTGTTGTGGTTGTTGGAGCGGGTGTTGTGGTTGTTGGTGCTTCTGTTGTGGTTGTTGGACCTGCAGTCGTGGTTGTTGGAGCTGCTGTTGTGGTTGTTGGTGCTGCTGTTGTGGTTGTTGGGGCTGCTGTTGTGGTTGTTGGAGCGGCTGTTGTGGTTGTCGGAGCTGCAGTTGTAGTTGTTGGTGCGCTTGTTGTGGTTGTTGGTGCGGATGTTGTGGTTGTTGTAGCGGCTGTTGTGGTTGTTGGAGCCGCTGTCGTGGTTGTGGGTGCGCCTGTTGTGGTTGTTGGAGCCACAGTTGTGGTTGTTGGAGCCGCAGTTGTGGTTGTTGGAGCTGCAGTCATTGTTGTGGGTGCGGCTGTTGTGGTTGTTGGAACTGCAGTTGTGGTTGTTGGTGCGGCTGTTGTGGTTGTTGGAGTGGGTGTAGTGGTTGTTGGAGCTGCAGTAGTGGTTGTTGGAGCCGCAGTTGTGGTTGTTGGAGCTGCAGTCGTTGTTGTGGGTGCCGCTGTTGTGGTTGTTGTTGCTGCTGTTGTGGTTGTTGGTGCTGCTGTTGTGGTTGTTGGAGCTGCAGTTGTGGTTGTTGGTGCGCTTGTTGTGGTTGTTGGCGCTGCAGTCGTGGTTGTTGGTGGGGCTGTGGTGGTTGTTGGAGCTGCAGTCGTGGTTGTGGGTGCGGCTGTTGTGGTTGTTGGTGCTGCTGTTGTGGTTGTTGGAGCTGCAGTCGTGGTTGTTGGTGCGCTTGTTGTGGTTGTTGGCGCTGCAGTCGTGGTTGTTGGTGGGGCTGTTGTGGTTGTTGGAGCTGCAGTTGTGGTTGTTGGAGCTGCAGTTGTGGTTGTTGGTATTGCTGTCGTGGTTGTTGGGGCTGCTGTCGTGGTTGTTGGAGCGGCTGTTGTGGTTGTCGGAGCTGCAGTTGTAGTTGTTGGTGCGCTTGTTGTGGTTGTTGGCGCTGCAGTCGTGGTTGTTGGTGGGGCTGTTGTGGTTGTTTGAGCGGGTGTTGTGGTTGTTGGTGCCTCTGTTGTGGTTGTTGGACCTGCAGTCGTGGTTGTTGGAGCTGCTGTTGTGGTTGTTGGTGCTGCTGTTGTGGTTGTTGGGGCTGCTGTTGTGGTTGTTGGTGCTGCAGTTGTGGTTGTTGGAGCTGCAGTTGTTGGAGCGACTGTTGTGGTTGTTGGAGCCGCAGTCATGGTTGTGGGTGCGGCTGTTGTGGTTGTTGGAGCGGGTGTAGTGGTTGTTGGAGCTGCAGTCGTGGTTGTTGGTGGGGCTGTTGTGGTTGTTGGAGCTGCAGTTGTGGTTGTTGGAGCTGCAGTTGTGGTTGTTGGTATTGCTGTCGTGGTTGTTGGGGCTGCTGTTGTGGTTGTTGGAGCGGCTGTTGTGGTTGTTGGAGCGGCTGTTGTGGTTGTTGGAGCTGCAGTTGTGGTTGTTGGTGCGCTTGTTGTGGTTGTTGGCGCTGCAGTCGTGGTTGTTGGTGGGGCTGTTGTGGTTGTTGGAGCGGGTGTTGTGGTTGTTGGTGCTTCTGTTGTGGTTGTTGGACCTGCAGTCGTGGTTGTTGGAGCTGCTGTTGTGGTTGTTGGTGCTGCTGTTGTGGTTGTTGGGGCTGCTGTTGTGGTTGTTGGAGCGGCTGTTGTGGTTGTCGGAGCTGCAGTTGTAGTTGTTGGTGCGCTTGTTGTGGTTGTTGGCGCTGCAGTTGTGGTTGTTGGTGGGGCTGTTGTGGTTGTTGGAGCTGCAGTTGTGGTTGTTTGAGCTGCAGTTGTGGTTGTTGGTGCGCTTGTTGTGGTTGTTGGCGCTGCAGTCGTGGTTGTTGGTGGGGCTGTTGTGGTTGTTGGAGCTGCAGTTGTGGTTGTTGGAGCTGCAGTTGTGGTTGTTGGAGCTGCAGTTGTGGTTGTTGGTATTGCTGTCGTGGTTGTTGGGGCTGCTGTTGTGGTTGTTGGAGCGGCTGTTGTGGTTGTTGGAGCTGCAGTTGTGGTTGTTGGTGCGCTTGTTGTGGTTGTTGGCGCTGCAGTCGTGGTTGTTGGTGGGGCTGTTGTGGTTGTTGGAGCGGGTGTTGTGGTTGTTGGTGCTTCTGTTGTGGTTGTTGGACCTGCAGTCGTGGTTGTTGGAGCTGCTGTTGTGGTTGTTGGTGCTGCTGTTGTGGTTGTTGGGGCTGCAGTTGTGGTTGTTGGAGCGGCTGTTGTGGTTGTCGGAGCTGCAGTTGTAGTTGTTGGTGCGCTTGTTGTGGTTGTTGGCGCTGCAGTCGTGGTTGTTGGTGGGGCTGTTGTGGTTGTTGGTGCTTCTGTTGTGGTTGTTGGACCTGCAGTCGTGGTTGTTGGAGCTGCTGTTGTGGTTGTTGGTGCTGCTGTTGTGGTTGTTGGGGCTGCTGTTGTGGTTGTTGGTGCTTCTGTTGTGGTTGTTGGACCTGCAGTCGTGGTTGTTGGAGCTGCTGTTGTGGTTGTTGGTGCTGCTGTTGTGGTTGTTGGGGCTGCTGTTGTGGTTGTTGGAGCGGCTGTTGTGGTTGTTGGAGCGGCTGTTGTGGTTGTCGGAGCTGCAGTTGTAGTTGTTGGTGCGCTTGTTGTGGTTGTTGGTGCGCTTGTTGTGGTTGTTGGCGCTGCAGTCGTGGTTGTTGGTGGGGCTGTTGTGGTTGTTGGAGCGGGTGTTGTGGTTGTTGGTGCTTCTGTTGTGGTTGTTGGACCTGCAGTCGTGGTTGTTGGAGCTGCTGTTGTGGTTGTTGGTGCTGCTGTTGTGGTTGTTGGGGCTGCTGTTGTGGTTGTTGGAGCGGCTGTTGTGGTTGTCGGAGTTGCAGTTGTAGTTGTTGGTGCGCTTGTTGTGGTTGTTGGCGCTGCAGTCGTGGTTGTTGGTGGGGCTGTTGTGGTTGTTGGAGCTGCAGTTGTAGTTGTTGGTGCGCTTGTTGTGGTTGTTGGTGCGCTTGTTGTGGTTGTTGGCGCTGCAGTCGTGGTTGTTGGTGGGGCTGTTGTGGTTGTTGGAGCGGGTGTTGTGGTTGTTGGTGCTTCTGTTGTGGTTGTTGGACCTGCAGTCGTGGTTGTTGGAGCTGCTGTTGTGGTTGTTGGTGCTGCTGTTGTGGTTGTTGGGGCTGCAGTTGTGGTTGTTGGAGCGACTGTTGTGGTTGTCGGAGCTGCAGTTGTAGTTGTTGGTGCGCTTGTTGTGGTTGTTGGCGCTGCAGTCGTGGTTGTTGGTGGGGCTGTTGTGGTTGTTGGAGCTGCAGTTGTGGTTGTTTGAGCTGCAGTTGTGGTTGTTGGTGCGCTTGTTGTGGTTGTTGGCGCTGCAGTCGTGGTTGTTGGTGGGGCTGTTGTGGTTGTTGGAGCTGCAGTTGTGGTTGTTGGAGCTGCAGTTGTGGTTGTTGGTATTGCTGTCGTGGTTGTTGGGGCTGCTGTTGTGGTTGTTGGAGCGGCTGTTGTGGTTGTTGGAGCTGCAGTTGTGGTTGTTGGAGCGGGTGTTGTGGTTGTTGGTGCTTCTGTTGTGGTTGTTGGACCTGCAGTCGTGGTTGTTGGAGCTGCTGTTGTGGTTGTTGGTGCTGCTGTTGTGGTT
This sequence comes from Mchenga conophoros, assembly GCF_057382185.1. Taxonomy (NCBI): domain Eukaryota; kingdom Metazoa; phylum Chordata; class Actinopteri; order Cichliformes; family Cichlidae; genus Mchenga; species Mchenga conophoros. The sequence goes on from NC_140528.1 coordinate 69,440,882, forward strand.
GTTGGGGCTGCTGTTGTGGTTGTTGGAGCGGCTGTTGTGGTTGTTGGAGCGGGTGTTGTGGTTGTTGGTGCTTCTGTTGTGGTTGTTGGTGGGGCTGTTGTGGTTGTTGGAGCGGGTGTTGTGGTTGTTGGTGCTTCTGTTGTGGTTGTTGGACCTGCAGTCGTGGTTGTTGGAGCTGCTGTTGTGGTTGTTGGTGCTGCTGTTGTGGTTGTTGGGGCTGCTGTTGTGGTTGTTGGAGCGGCTGTTGTGGTTGTTGGCGCTGCAGTCGTGGTTGTTGGTGGGGCTGTTGTGGTTGTTGGAGCTGCAGTTGTAGTTGTTGGTGCGCTTGTTGTGGTTGTTGGCGCTGCAGTCGTGGTTGTTGGTGGGGCTGTTGTGGTTGTTGGAGCGGGTGTTGTGGTTGTTGGTGCTTCTGTTGTGGTTGTTGGACCTGCAGTCGTGGTTGTTGGAGCTGCTGTTGTGGTTGTTGGTGCTGCTGTTGTGGTTGTTGGGGCTGCTGTTGTGGTTGTTGGAGCGACTGTTGTGGTTGTCGGAGCTGCAGTTGTAGTTGTTGGTGCGCTTGTTGTGGTTGTTGGCGCTGCAGTCGTGGTTGTTGGTGGGGCTGTTGTGGTTGTTGGAGCTGCAGTTGTGGTTGTTTGAGCTGCAGTTGTGGTTGTTGGTGCGCTTGTTGTGGTTGTTGGCGCTGCAGTCGTGGTTGTTGGTGGGGCTGTTGTGGTTGTTGGAGCTGCAGTTGTGGTTGTTGGAGCTGCAGTTGTGGTTGTTGGTATTGCTGTCGTGGTTGTTGGGGCTGCTGTTGTGGTTGTTGGAGCGGCTGTTGTGGTTGTTGGAGCTGCAGTTGTGGTTGTTGGAGCGGGTGTTGTGGTTGTTGGTGCTTCTGTTGTGGTTGTTGGACCTGCAGTCGTGGTTGTTGGAGCTGCTGTTGTGGTTGTTGGTGCTGCTGTTGTGGTTGTTGGGGCTGCTGTTGTGGTTGTTGGAGCGGCTGTTGTGGTTGTCGGAGCTGCAGTTGTAGTTGTTGGTGCACTTGTTGTGGTTGTTGGCGCTGCAGTCGTGGTTGTTGGTGGGGCTGTTGTGGTTGTTGGAGCGGGTGTTGTGGTTGTTGGTGCTTCTGTTGTGGTTGTTGGACCTGCAGTCGTGGTTGTTGGAGCTGCTGTTGTGGTTGTTGGTGCTGCTGTTGTGGTTGTTGGGGCTGCTGTTGTGGTTGTTGGTGCTTCTGTTGTGGTTGTTGGACCTGCAGTCGTGGTTGTTGGAGCTGCTGTTGTGGTTGTTGGTGCTGCTGTTGTGGTTGTTGGGGCTGCTGTTGTGGTTGTTGGAGCGGCTGTTGTGGTTGTCGGAGCTGCAGTCGTGGTTGTTGGTGGGGCTGTTGTGGTTGTTGGAGCGGGTGTTGTGGTTGTTGGTGCTTCTGTTGTGGTTGTTGGACCTGCAGTCGTGGTTGTTGGAGCTGCTGTTGTGGTTGTTGGTGCTGCTGTTGTGGTTGTTGGGGCTGCTGTTGTGGTTGTTGGAGCGGCTGTTGTGGTTGTCGGAGCTGCAGTTGTAGTTGTTGGTGCGCTTGTTGTGGTTGTTGGCGCTGCAGTCGTGGTTGTTGGTGGGGCTGTTGTGGTTGTTGGAGCTGCAGTTGTGGTTGTTGGAGCTGCAGTTGTGGTTGTTGGTGCGCTTGTTGTGGTTGTTGGCGCTGCAGTCGTGGTTGTTGGTGGGGCTGTTGTGGTTGTTGGAGCTGCAGTTGTGGTTGTTGGAGCTGCAGTTGTGGTTGTTGGAGCTGCAGTTGTGGTTGTTGGTATTGCTGTCGTGGTTGTTGGGGCTGCTGTTGTGGTTGTTGGAGTGGCTGTTGTGGTTGTTGGAGCTGCAGTTGTGGTTGTTGGTGCGCTTGTTGTGGTTGTTGGCGCTGCAGTCGTGGTTGTTGGTGGGGCTGTTGTGGTTGTTGGAGCTGCAGTTGTGGTTGTTGGAGCTGCAGTTGTGGTTGTTGGTATTGCTGTCGTGGTTGTTGGGGCTGCTGTTGTGGTTGTTGGAGCGGCTGTTGTGGTTGTTGGAGCTGCAGTTGTGGTTGTTGGTGCGCTTGTTGTGGTTGTTGGCGCTGCAGTCGTGGTTGTTAGTGGGGCGGTTGTGGTTGTTGGAGCGGGTGTTGTGGTTGTTGGTGCTTCTGTTGTGGTTGTTGGACCTGCAGTCGTGGTTGTTGGAGCTGCTGTTGTGGTTGTTGGTGCTGCTGTTGTGGTTGTTGGGGCTGCTGTTGTGGTTGTTGGAGCGGCTGTTGTGGTTGTCGGAGCTGCAGTTGTAGTTGTTGGTGCGCTTGTTGTGGTTGCTGGTGCTTCTGTTGTGGTTGTTGGACCTGCAGTCGTGGTTGTTGGTGGGGCTGTTGTGGTTGTTGGAGCGGGTGTTGTGGTTGTTGGTGCTTCTGTTGTGGTTGTTGGACCTGCAGTCGTGGTTGTTGGAGCTGCTGTTGTGGTTGTTGGTGCTGCTGTTGTGGTTGTTGGGGCTGCTGTTGTGGTTGTTGGAGCGGCTGTTGTGGTTGTCGGAGCTGCAGTTGTAGTTGTTGGTGCGCTTGTTGTGGTTGTTGGCGCTGCAGTCGTGGTTGTTGGTGGGGCTGTTGTGGTTGTCGGAGCTGCAGTTGTAGTTGTTGGTGCGCTTGTTGTGGTTGTTGGCGCTGCAGTCGTGGTTGTTGGTGGGGCTGTTGTGGTTGTTGGAGCTGCAGTCGTGGCTGTTGGAGCTGCAGTTGCGGTTGTTGGTGCTGCTGTTGTTGTTGTTGGGGCTGCTGTTGTGGTTGTTGGAGCTGCAGTCGTGGTTGTTGTACCTGCAGTGGTGGTTGTATCAGCTGTTGTGGTTGTTGTTGCTGCTTCCGTGGTTGTTGGAGCTGCAGTCGTGGATGTAGGTGTGGCTGTTGTGGTTGGTGGATTCGCCATCATCGTTGTTGGTGCAGCTGCAGTCGTGGTTGTTGGTGCGGCTGCTGTGGTTGTTGGAGCGGCTGTTGTGGTTGTTGGAGCTGCAGTCGTGGTTGTTGGTGCGCTTGTTGTGGTTGTTGGCGCTGCAGTCGTGGTTGTTGGTACTAAAAACGCTGTCAAGCCTAAAATGAGAACGTGGGTCAAGCTAGTGAAATATAATTGTTGTTTAGCACATTTTTTCTATAACAAGCAATGTCATGAGATATGACATAGTTCAAGTAGTGAAACTTTAACGGTGCAGCCTAGGTAAACTTATGACCATGCTGTATAAATGTTTTGCCAAAATTAATTATGGCAAATAAAAGTATCACCGTTAGCCACATTTTGATATATGGCAACCTTTACCTGTTATTCCTTCTGTGTGAATATTTTTTTAACAGTCATTTTTAATGATATTGCTAAAAGTGTCACAAATCTAGCCTCAATCATGTGCCTTAATGTTTTTAGGACCTTTTTCAGAACTGAATGATTTTAAATGGAATGATGCAAGTGTGCTATTCCATATACTGTGAGGATAACCAAATGCTGAGTCAAGAGGGGAAGAATCAGAGAGAAATTGTGGGGTTCTTTTAAGAAAAACTTTTGCCAGACATGCACTCAGAGTATTCACTGAACCCACAACTTTTAGGTATTAAAAAAATTGGGAAATTTGGCTCCACCTTGCATTACTAGGTACAACTCAACTAGATTTAGTTACTACACTCAAAATAAAGAAATGCTTAACCATTAAACTACTATGACACACAACTTTAATACAGTCTGCATATTCTCTAAAGCAATTATTCTTGAGGTTATACTTTCCAGTGCTACAACAGTTTATTGATTTTGCATCAACAGTAAGTTTAGCATCGCTTAGCTTACCTGCTAGAAGCAAGGAAACTGATATCATCAGTGCAACACCCATTGTTCAACCAGTTAAATCTGTAAAAGAAACATATGTCAAGGCTTGTTTTATGGTCTGGTTCTTTTTACTCTGCACTTGAGTTTCTGGACTTGTGTTGTTTATTTAATTCTTATATGAGGGCCCAGGGTTTTGTAACTTTATATTATTTCCTGTATTCATTCTCTTAGAATATGTAACCCTCTCTCTTTAGAGTCAAATACTTCCCTGTGTGTTCCCCTGCTTCCTGTGTCATGTCTGCTGTATTAACTCAGTGGTTCCCAAACTTTTTTTGCTGGGCCCCCCTTTGTTTTACACGAAAAACATTCGTGCCCCCCCCCCTCCCCCGCACACGCACTAACACATCCTCCAACCACACACACACATATTTTGCTCAATTGCGGTTTATTTCACACCTCAAACATTAAGTAAACAATTAAGCAAATACAAGTAACCTGCAATAAATTACAGGTAGTAATAAAATAAACTACTAACTCTTTTACGCTACGTCCACACCTACCCGGGTATTTTTGAAAACGCAGCTGTTTCGTCCACACGTAAACGGTGTTTCGAATCACCGAAAACGGAGATTTTTTTAAAAACTCCTTTATTGTAGACAAGGAATACAGAGGTCGTCTGGCAACATCAAAGGTATGTGCCTCTTTTCACGTCAGGCTGTGCGCCACGTTATTGTTTACATGAGATGAATTGCAGAATAGCAGATCGAGAGGAAATACTGTTACTGTTAATCTGACTGTCTTCAGGTTTTACACGCAGTTACTGTCCCTCCATTTACAAAGGCAGAGGCGTCACCATGTGATTATTTTACATGTAGTTGTTTTTTTTTTCCTGTGTAATAATATTCAACATTGCTATCAATAATTTTTTCAAAAAATGCCTCTCTGTGCAAAATGGGTTAAAAAACATAAACAGCTGTGGGATACTGTTTGTCCGTGATTTAGACAGGGAGAACAAATCATGGCAGGATCAGCCCGATATTATTTGTATCCCGCTGTAACTTTACTGTATACAGAGCTAACATCTCCAAAATGTCAGGAGTAGTTAGTCATTACAACAAGTGTTTGTAAACTAAAAATCAAGAATGTGGGATCCTGTTTGTCCGTGATTTGAAGAGCCCAGCTGCTCCCAACAAAGGGAAAACCAATTCTGCAGGGGAGACCTACCTCGGCACTTGTGCAGGTGAAACCAAAGGGCAGACATGCTTCACCATATTTTCTAGTCTTTGGCTTATAATGAAGTTGGTCTGGAAACATATTCAGCGATACTTCATCTCCTGCTTTGCGTGTCTGTGGGCGCCCGTGCTAGCAGTGTCCAAGCCTTTTGTTTTTTTCCCTTTCTTAATGCGCCCCCCGCCATGGCTCTGCCCCCCCCCCCCCCCCCCCCCCCCAGGGAGTGGGCCCCACACTTTGGGGAGGTCTGTATTAACTTAATTAGTGTGTCTGTCTTCCCCTTTAGTTGTCACTTTATCTGGATTTTATAATTTTTGTCATTTTGGCTGTATCACAATAAACCTAATCAACAGCTCATTTGTTGCTCAATGCTGCCTGGCTGTGAGTGTGCACTTGGTTCCTCATCTCCACAACTAGGGATGAAGGACTGGTTCTTGCAGCAAACTGGTTTCCAGTAATTCAGTTCCTTGGAATTGCTTGCCTATTTATTCTGCTTATAGGTTCCTTTTAGACTTACATTACAATAACCTCAAGAAGTGATATCAATATTGGAATTCCTAAATTCTTATCAATTCCCATCCCTATCTACACCACATACACAAACATGCACACACAAAATCTGCCATTATGTTACTAAGTTAAAAAATTTAGTAAGTGGAATTTTAAGTGTAATTAATATTATTATGCTTTAAAATGAAATGATAAATCATGACTATTTAAAAAATCATATTGGTACAAACATCATTAGTTTTATAAGTCATAATACAAAAAAAAAATCAGATTTACAGTACAGAAAATATGTTCCATTGTACTTACCAAAACTGGAATCAAATGGAAATGTTTTAATTCCTGTTTTTTTATCTGTAGATGTCTTCAATTTCTTTTTATTTTAAAATGGTGCAGTTCACCTCTTTGCTTTGGTAAATCTTTCACCTTATGTTCCTGTCAAAACACCTTTCGTCCTTTTATATTTCAGCAGAATTGGGGCTAATGACATAAGTGAGAAATGATTGATGAGGTTGTGGCACCTCTAGAATGTCACATCACAGGATTCACAAGTTTGTCAAGCCACGTTTCTTAGCCTAATATAACATTGCCTCTCCCTTCTTTATGTTTCATAAGAGTGACTCAAAGATATAATGACAGACCAAATACAGAATTCTAGTATGGTGAGAAGAAGTTGTAAGAAATGAAAGAGATGTATGATCAAAGTAAATGGACATCTTTACAGAGTGTGAGCCTCTCGAGTTATTTACCACACGACACAACAACTTTATAGTGATATACTGTAACTCAGAATCACAGCTAAATTTCCTGATATTTTTCCAAGTGATTGCAAACTCATTAAATCAAAATGATTTAATATGAAATTATAATATCTCATAATTGAAACATGACATGTATCAGTAGGAAGTACTTTATATTGACATTCTAAAAGTGCTTTTACTACTTTGTTAGAACAATTTGTTTTAAAAGTGGCTCAATAATACATTTTCGATCACACTGATTTTATTCATTTAATATCCCCTCTCTGTTTACTGCATAGAAAGGATAAAATGCTTTGAATTATTGTTTAAACACTTTGATCTTATTTGTTTCTTTTTGTTCATACATTTTTTCTAAGCCAAGACAAGGAGACTTTGCAAGGCGGTTTCTGAGAGTTCAAAGAAATGCAAAGGAATCTGGCATTGAGCACCAACAGAATTACTGAAATGAAAGTGAAAATAGCTGCTTATGTGTTTTACATCAAGGCTCCAATTTGATAATTTTAGCAAGGTCTTTCCTGTTGTTTTTAAATATGCACTTTCTGCAGATGCCCAACAATGGGGAATGGCGATGTATTCATATGTAAATGCTTTCTCATACTTTCAAATGACAGTTCTGCCGAAGAGTTCAAAATAAGAATAAACAAACAAAGAAACAAGAACAAGATTTCAAGAATATTGGTCCAGCTTAACATGCTATTTATGTATTTTCTCCATCATAACAACAACTTAACTCGCAGCTTACTTATTGAGTCATTAAGCTGGCTGCAGCTTTAGCATTACCTTCATAAAACACAGCAACAATTCCTCATCTAAAAAAACTGTGAATCTTTTGTTGAACTTTCATCATCTCCAGTTCCTCTTTTAAATTCTGCTTTTGAGAGAAAACATTTTAGAAGCAAAGTGTAATTAGATTTGATATTTGCAGGTGAGTTTGTCAAACCAGAATTTTCAGCAAATGCCTCTCCATCACGCCTTCAGGTTAAGAGAAAATTTGGTTTGAAAAATGTTGAACAAGCCTTGTAGTGCAAATGTGATCGAGGGAGAGGGGCATCATACAAATAGCATAGTTCTTTCACCATAGTTCTTTAAGAACAAATGCAGTCTACAAAACAGTGATGAACTGTTGCAACACCAAAGAGTAACACCTTGGGAATGTATAGGTCACACCTCTTCTTTGGAAATTTTGTCAGTCAGACAATAAATTATAGATAGTGGCTTATTTAATATTTTTTTAAAATCCTTTTCTTGAGGACCTAGCCTGAATGTGGCTAAGCATTAGAGTTAAATTGACCCACCATATATTCAGAATATAGAGGCCCTGTCTCAATATGTGTACTTGTGAGTACTTGCGTTCTCGTGTTCTCGTGATACGTCATCAGTCGGAGATCAAGTACTGTTTGCATCAAGCCGAGAACGCGAAAAAGTCCCAGATGTGTTCTCGCTCTGCCCATTTTATCGAGCATGCATCGGTGGAGACTTGTGTGGACTTGGTACAGCTACATATCCCAGAATGCATTTCGTCCAAAACTCAAACGCAGCAATGGTGGATAAGCGGGGCTAAAAACTTTTGAATATTACTCTTTCTGGGTCACAAAATAAACTTAAGTTATTTTCAAGCCAGAATGTAGCTTTGTAAACTTCAAATATCTGCTCGATTTATCAAGATATCATATATTTCCAAACGTGCTCCGACGTTTTTGGAGACGTCTGTGACCCGCCAGCTCCATAGCAGACAGCGAGGTCGAGGATCATTAGAGCCGGCAAGAACAGCGGACTCCCGGCACATCGTTTCCAACCCCCCCGCGGTCTTTTTGCTACTCAGGTTAAACAAACCCCAATCCCCAGTAGCTGTCTATTGTATTGAGTGTCCACTAAAATAAAAATAAAAGCGTTCTAACATCTCACCTGCTTGTTTTTATTAAGGTATGTACACTATTGATGTGACGTTCTGTATCGAGGTTTCAAAGCTTGTGTCGAGTAATGGAGGGGGCGTTTCCACGATGCGCGTAATGAGGCTTACTTCATTTATGGAAGGAGCTGAAAATGATGATGTCCGAAGCCTCGCTGCCCGGCTGTACCACGTGACTGGTTCAGGAAGTGGTTTGAACTTTACGGGAGCTATGACAGCGATATAAACCCCTCAGACTTCATTCAAAATGTAGGTGTTTGATGGAGAGTTGCGGTTAGTGAGAGTTTGGAGACAGTTTGGAGGTTTAGGAGATTGAGGAGAGAAAGTCAGGAGAGAAAGTCAGGAGAGAATGGAGCCAGCTAAGTCATTCCCTGTGTGGGAACATTTTGATCTTATATCTCCCAACAAGGTATGTAAATTTCTACAGAAGATGTATTTTCATAATACTGATTGTGCAATACATTTTATGTTAAGCTGTCTTTACTTTTGTACAAGGTGAAGTGTTTCCTATGTGCCAGGGAGCTGGGATATAACAACAACACCTCATCCATGCTTAGGCACTACAGAGCTTTGCATGAGAATAAGGGGAACACTGATTGTGGAGCAAGACCAGGTGAGCCATCAAATGCAATGATAATATAGCATGCTGTAATGTTACTAAATGATATAACAATATCATACAACTGCAATAAGTTATGTGTGTGATATTTATATTTGTGCTTTGTCTTTATTGTCTTTCCTCAGGAGAACAATCTCAAATAGATGAAGACCTGTTTAGCATGGTGATTGAGGACTCCCAGCCATTTAGCATTGTGGAGAACAAAGGATTTAAAAGATTTGTTAAATCATTAAATCCTAGCTATGTTCTCCCCACTAAAGGTTCTAAAAGCAGTGAACAGGCAGGATAAAATGTGAACAGGCAGGACTGAGGTTCAAAGCCTCAGTGCAGCCACGCCGTACTTTCAAACAAAATGTTTTTTCTTTCCTTTAGGCCCTGACAGTCATGGTGGAGGCCAGGTACCAGGAGATGAAGGAGAAAGCTAAGGCCAGCATTGAGAAGGCAGCAGCTGTGAGTCTGACATCAGATATGTGGACCTCCATCAACACAGAGGCCTATCTTGCAGTCACCTGCCATTTTGTTGATGAGTCCAGCACATTAAACACCGTTGTTTTAGGAGTGCAATATTTTCCTAATGCACACACTACAGAAAATATTGCACAAGTGAAAGGCTCACTCATGACAGAATGGGCAATTACTGACAAAGTCACATGCCTAGTAACAGATGGGGCTGCCAATATGGAGACTTGTGCAAGGGAGCTACGACTCAAACATGCCATATGCATAGCTCACACCCTGAACTTAGTGGTGAAGAAGGCCCTTGACCAGACCCCTGAGCTCTCTGCCATCTGAGCCAAGTCCAGGAAGATCGTGGGATATTTCAGGAGCAGTACCACTGCAAAGGTAAGATGCCTTAATTACAGTTTCTTTAATGCTACTTAAGTGTGTAGTTCTGCTTCCTTGACAATCTAATGTATGCTTTTTTAATTGTATTTTGTAAGGAGAGGCTTTCAGTGGTGCAGGAACAACTAAGGAAGTCTCAACTCAAACTAATACAGGAAGTGGAAACCTGCTGGAACAGCACTTATAATATGCTGGAAAGACTGTTAGAGCAAAGGGAGCCAGTGGGTGCTTTGGCAAGTCTCACAACAGACATCCCACCTGTTTCATCCGAGGAATTTGGTATAATTTCAGAGTGTCTGGTTGTCCTAGCACCATTTAGCGATGCAACCACTGAGCTCTCTCAGGAAAAAAGGGTGTCTGGGTCAAAGGTCATACCTTTGCTCACTATGCTGAATCATTGCCTCAATGAACAAATGGAAAAATCACCATCCATTGGGTCTTCTCTGGCTCAGAAGCTAAGGATGCTATTGAGAGAGAAGCTGGATAAAATACAAACCATGAGCATTATGTTCCTTGCGACACTGCTGGACCCAAGGTTCAGAAAACTCGGGTTACTCAGCCCTGCAAAAGCTAGCGAAGCAGAAAAAAGACTGAAAGCAGAATGTGCTTCCGTAATGAGGGCCTCCACCACCTCCTCTTCCTCCGCACCACCACCACAGCCATCAACGTCAAAAACTGTTGAGGCTGTTTCCCACGGTACTATTGTTATTGCATTTGAGTTGCATTTATTGTCACAGGCTGGGTCTCTGACCCAGCGCTCTGAGTTCATGTTTGTATTTGTCTCATTTTGTTATGTGATTTAGTTTGTGTTATTTCCTATCTGCCTTTAGTTTAGGCAGTTATTGTTCCTGGGTTTTCTATGTTTTGGGGTTTTGTATTTATTCATCACATATTAGGTCTGTTAAGTTGTGTTGTCATGTTTTAGTATTTCCTGTTTTATTCTGACAATGTCATGTGTTCTTTGTTTATTGTATTTAGCTTTCCTCTCCTGGTCCTGTCATTAGGTTTATGTCTGTCAGCTGTTTCCCCCATGTGTCTCCACCTCCCCTGATCACCTCATGTATGTATTTAAGCCCTTTGTTTTCTGCATGCCATTGTCAGGTCGTCTGCTCATCCATGTCTCATCTCCAGGTACCCATGTCAGTTCACTATGGTTAAGGTTTTTCATGTTTTGTTATTAGTTCACCCAGTTTAGGTTATTGTTTAGTTTTCACCGATGCCCTATTATTTTGTACCCTCGTTGCTAACCTCAATAAACGGCTTGTTTTGTTAATCCACACCACGTTTTGGTCTGCGTTTGAGTCCTCCTCTGCAACACATACGGTCTGCCTCAGCCAGACCGTGACAGTACGACCTGACCACTATGGACTCAGCAGACCGCGAGCTTTATGAGCGTCGGGAGGCAGCCTTCGCCCAGCTGGAGGAGGAGCTCCGCTGGAAGCCGTGGCGTACCCCCGACTACGAGCGCATTTTCCACGGGACTCGGCTAGCTCTCGGAGGTCCCAAGAGCTGCCGAAAGTCCCCGCCTGTTGCGCTGCCTGCATCTAAGCCTCGCTCGCTTCAGGTGGGAGTCCTCCGTGTGGCTTCAGGCGCTCACGCTCCAGCCTCGGTGTCACCATTCTGTGCACCAGGGGCTCAGTCGCTCGCTCCGCCAGCTTCCTCTGTTCGCAGGAAGCGGCGCGCACGCCGCCATAAACCGGACATCGCTGAGCAGCTCACGGTGGTGAGTGAAAATGACTTTTATTCTCACGTCCCGTCTGACATTAACAACAATCGGCTCACTTCCGATCCATGGGGAATTTCCCTTATGGATGACGACGTGGACTGGGAGGATCCGTTTTGTTTTACTCCCTCTACGCAGGGAGGGATGAAAGACAATTCCCGCTCGCTTAAGTCTGCACATGCGGTTAAAGGAAAAACTGTTAACACTTCTACCAGGTCTACAACACTCAGTTCAGGTTTTGTTAAGTCTGGTTCAATTATCCCCAAGTCAGCTCACTCTAAGACCATTAACCCAAGGACTGCTAATACTAAGACTGCTAAACATGAAGTGGACGGCGGATTCATTTTTGCTAGGTCTGTTTTTGTCGACCCAATACATATTAACCCTAAGCCTGCCGTTTCTAAGACTGTTTTTTCTGAGCCTGCTCCTTTGCCTGTTCGTGTTTCTGCTGCCAGGGCAGCTCGGGCCCAGCATACCCCTGCACCCGTACCAGTTCCTCGGGTGAGGGAGTCTGAGGCCCAGCTGGTCCCTGCTCTGGTTTCCAGGCCAGCTGAGGCTCTGTCCGTTTCTGCACCCGTACCAGCTCCTCGGGTGGGAAGGGCAGTTGCCCAGCCGTTGCCGGTGCCTGTCCCGGCTTCCGGGGTGAGGGGGGCTGTGAACCAGTCCACCCCTGCACCCATGCCGGTCCCCAGGGTGAGGTCAGCCAGGATACAGCCCGTCTCCGCACCCGTACCTACTCCTCGGGTGGGAGTGGCTAGTGTCCAGCAGGTGCCTGCACCCGTTCCTGTTTCTACTGAAGGCTCAGGAGAATTCAGTCCGCAACCAACACCACCATCACTACTGCATGCTTTTCAGTCTATAGCTCAGTCATTAGCTCTGTTAGCAGCCCAGTCAATAGTTCATTTTCCTGTGTTTCCGTTAGCTCAGCCCTTAGCCCACTGTGCAGCTCAGCCAGCTCCCCATTGTTCAGCTCAGTCATTCGCTCCATCACCTGCTCAGCCTTCTGTCCAGCCGGTGGTCTCTACACCTGCTGGTCATGCTTCGTCTGCTGGAGGTTCAGGAGAATCCACCCAGCTTCATGCCTCGTTTGCTGGAGGTTCAGGTGAACCCAGCCAGCTTCATGCTTCGTCTGCTGGGGGTTCAGGAGAACCCAGCCAGCTTCATGCTTCGTCTGCTGGGGGTTCAGGAGAACCCAGCCAGCCTCATGTTTCGTTTGCTGGAGGTTCAGGAGAACCCAGCCAGCTTCATGCTTCGCCTGCTGGAGGTTCAGAAGAATCCAGCCAGCTTCATGTCTCGTCTGCTGGAGGTTCGGGAGAACCCAGCCAGCTTAATGTCTCGTCTGCTGGAGGTTCGGGAGAACCCAGCCAGCTTCATGTCTCGTCTGCTGGAGGTTCGGGAGAACCCAGCCAGCTTCATGTTTCGTCTGCTGGAGGTTCGGGAGAACCCAGCCAGCTTCATGTTTCGTCTGCTGGAGGTTCGGGAGAACCCAGCCAGCTTCATGTTTCGTCTGCTGAAGGTTCAGGAGAACCACATCAGCCTCGCCATGTCCAGCCTCACGCCACGTCTGCTGGCGGGCCCGAGGAGCCCGTCCAGCCTCACGCCACGTCTGCTGGCGGGCCCGAGGAGCCCGTTCAGCCTCATGCTTCGTCAGCTGGAGGGCCTGAGGAGCCCGTCTGGCCACCTTCTGCTTCACCACCTGTGGCTGCCTCACTGTCACCTGGTTCTGCCTCTGCTACGCCAGGACCAGCTCCAGCCTGTGCTTCGTCAGCCGCAGCTCCAGCCTGTGCTTCGTCAGCCGCAGCTCCAGCCTGTGCTTCGTCAGCTGCAGCCTCAGGGCCTTCATCCTCGCCCGGTCCGGCCTCTGCATCAGCTGCTCCTGCTCCACCTGGTCCGGCTCCAGCCTCAGAGTCTTCGTCCTCGTCTGGCCCAGCCTCGTCAGAGTCTTCGTCCTCGTCTGGCCCAGCCTCGTCAGAGTCTTCGGCCTCGTCAGGCCCAGCCTCGTCAGAGTCTTCGGCCTCGCCAGAGTCTTCGGCCTCGCCAGAGTCTTCAGCCTCGCCTGGTCCGGCCTCGTCAGAGTCTTCAGCCTCGCCTGGTCCGGCCTCGTCAGAGTCTTCATCTTCGCCTGGTCCGGCTTCGTCAGAGTCTTCATCTACGCCTGGTCCGGCTTCGTCAGAGTCTTCATCTACGCCTGGTCCGGCTTCGGCCTCTGTTCCTGCTTCTGCCTCACCTGGTCCGGCCTCATCCGAGTCTTCCTCGGCTTCTGCTTCTGCCTCGCCTGGTCCGGCCTCTGCTACGCCTGGTCCAGCCTCTGCTTCAGCGTCGCCTGGTCCTACGGCTGTTATGCCGCCGCCCAAGCCTCGCTCTGCACCTGGGAATCTTCGGCCACCTGCTGGACGTCACCGCCGTCGAGGTCGGCCACCTGAACTGTTTCTACGCCGTTGCCGTCCGCACGGACGGCCCCCGGAACTGTTCGACCATGGACTTCTGTGCCGTCGGCCTCCGGGCCGGCCCCCTGATCACATGAACTATGATTTTCTGGACCGTCACCCTCCGGGTCGGCCCCCTGAGGAGTCATGAACTGTTCCCTGCGCTCCTGTGATTTTGATGGACATTTTGGTTTTTTTGGCCTTGTTTCTGGCCCTCCGTCCGTTTATTTGTATCCTTGGGCTTTGTCATAGATTCAGATAAAGAAATGGTGCCAAATGAGCTGTTTTTGTAGTGCAAGTACAAGTCTTTTTTGCTAAGTTGTCTGGTATGTGTAGAAGCCGTTTTTTTAATGCACCAATGACTCAAAAGTCAGCGTCAAGTGTCTGTCAGTGTTCAACGAAAAACTCTGGAAGACATCTAGAATCCCTGGAATACTATTTCTCAAGACTATTAAATAAAAAAAAATTGCTACAAAGTCTGGCTCTATGAAGAAATAAAGGGCGGCTCCAGACTTTTGCACAAAGTTATATGGGATTCTTTCGAGTGACTGCATATTAACATGAGTAATATACGAGTGTAAAATCATTTATGTGTAGAGCTGGGATCACGTGTTGCAGTAAGCTCATCTCAACACAGTATTGTGCTTAGTGATCCATTTTCTACTTCATAGTTTCTACACAAAGCCTGCCAGTTGTATAATATCTGAATCAGTTTAAATATCCTATTTTGCTTCACAGACAGTGGAGCAGATTATACCGTAATTTTGAGATTGTGTTTGTCTGACTTATCAGCAGATCATTCTTAAGTATCTTAAAGCACTGAAACGTTTCATGATATAATTTGGCTGAATTTTACATCAGACATTAATTAACTAATAAATAATTAAGCCTCACTTGTTGTCAGTATGCACAACTTTTATTTGAAGTGTTGCGTCAATGTCTGTGTTGTTTTCTGCTTTGTACTTCCCCACATATCATCTGCCAGTCAAACAGGATTAGTGATCCTGTCGCTTCAGGGGAGATTAGGCTTGCTGCATACTTTTAAACCTGCATAACAACAATTCTGCTAAACCAAAAGAAAAGGCACATACAAACAACTTAACGAACAAAAGTGCAGCTTACGTGCTTCTTCAAATTATACTCAAGGCGGTTTTGAGCGTTCATCTGTTAAAGGTCATCATAATACATAGCACAAATAATTTTCATTCTTCACATGTGAAGCAGTCATTACCATAGTGAAATGCTGTTTGGAATATGAGATTAAAATATGCATGGCACACATTGCACAATGCACTAGCAATGGTGGTGTTGTTTTTTTGTTTTTGTTTTTTTTATTTAAAGTGCTTTATTGTTTGTTTTTTGGATCTGAGGAACAATCTGTGTAGTAGTCTAATGAAAAAAGCTGCTGCTTTGCCATTTTTTTCTTTGAAAAGAGTGGTTTTAGTTATGTTAAGACATAGATGCATATAAAAAAATCATCAGCCTATTGGTTTTGCCTTTATCAGACTAACATTACTTCTAATAGGCGTAATGTGTAGGTAAATGTAGGTGTGATGGGGTAAATCCATGTCATGAAAACAGTATCATCTTGAGGTAAGTAACTGATAATTATATATAGTTGTGTGCAAAAGTCTTAAAGCTGTCACCAACAAAGTGTTTTGTACAAAGTAGTAAATACATTTCAGTAAGCATGTTTAATACTTTTTCTCTGGGTCAATTCTCACTATTACACAAAACTTAATATATGAACATCTACTGGTCTGATTTCTTTCCTGTTTGATGGGATGAGTTGCTGCTGACCACAGAATTTCATGCCAGTAGCACCTTTAGAAATATATTTAGGTATTCAGTACTTAGATGTACAACAAGGTTTCTCAGACTTCATAAGTGGTTTCTCAATAGTTTTTTCCCCCCCAAAGCATTTTAATTGCAAGGGGCTCTCAAAGAATGCTGTTGAGTTGCGCTTCAGAAATGAGTACCCTGTAATCTTGTGCCTGGATGTTTGTGGTGACTTGAAAGAGAGACAAAAAGCTGTCCACAGGGTTGCACAAATGTAGGCGGAATTCCCAGAGGTCTGTAGGGGAGACCGGGGATAGTTGTAACATTTTTGACATTTCTGTCTGTAAATTGGAGCTCGTTTAAGGTAGTGGATTCAAAATGTAATGCAAAGTATTTACATGTCTCTGCTATTAAATAGTGCAGATATTTTCTCTGCAGCACAATTACCCATTGCATGGTATGGTCTCAAACACGAAGAGTGAAATGTTACAATTAACCCCATAGTCTGGGTTAGTTGTAACATATCCTGGGGTAAAATGTAACACAATGAAATAAGGGTACTGACAAAACATTAACGTGTAATCTTTGTTTATTCAACACATGAATGCACTTAGAGCCATTTATGTAATTATGTGTGTGTGTGACAGAATGCAGAAATCTAGCTTTTGAACATATTCCAACCCCCCAAAAAGACAAATTATGGAATTTTCTGCAACTGAATATTTCATTAATTTTGGTTGGTCTTCCTTGAGTTTGGCCTCATTGGCTCAGTGGGCATTATAACCTACAACTCTTGCACCAATTTTGAACATAACAATGAAGCTGAAAAAATGTAGTTGTTCACCAGCATCGCAATTCCATTACTTTTTATAATGGCTTACCTTGGTGTGGTTTGCAAAGTGCTTCAGAAAGATGAGGAAATCTGTTTCTTGCCCCCATCCTGATTTATTTCCACTACCAGTACTTCCTACTGGTCCATCTCTGACACAGTGGTCTGCATAATGTATGTGTGGGAACACAAACAGTGGAGGAATTGTGTTGCCAATGGCATTAACCGCATATACAAATGCGACCAGTGAACCTCTCTCTGCTGATGTCGTTGCCCCAACTTGTTTAATATAAGTTAAAGTAATAGTGTGGTAAGTTGCAACATCTGCATTATTGTTACAACTAACCCAGACTCCTATAGCCATGAACTAGCTAACATTACAGCCAACGGCTAAAACATTAGCACTAAAGACCTACACAGAATATATCCCCATAGACATACAAATAACATAATTTAAGTTTGATGAGTTTAACTGCAAAGCAAATAATGCTATTAGAAATTGAAATAAAGTAGAAAAACTTACTTTTTGGCATACAAATCACTTTTTTTCATGTTAAATTGTCTGTGTTTGACAAAATGTGCTGATTTTTCACATGTGATAGCAGAACTGAATTGGGCATGCACAGGATGAGTCACATCATTTGAAACTTAGCCCTGATTGGAGAAATTGGAAGTGTTACAACTGACCCACGTTACAACTATCCCCGGTCTCCCCTACTATTCAAGGGAATGCAACAGAGGAGAAGAGTAAGATTGTTAAGATTATCCAAAGTAAATAGCAAATACTCATGAATTATTTATTTTACAGTGCTGGAGAAGCACTTTGAGCCACCTTCATTTCTTTCTGTTTTTATTACAAGAAGCCAGACTTTGTAGTACTTTACTTTTAAATGGTAATGAGCAGTAGACTTCATGAAGATCTTTCAAAGTTTTTCTTTGAACATTGGTTGCTTTTTCACTCATTCTCAGAGGAATGATGCGGCCACATGTCCTGGACACTCGGGTAAAGAGAGGGGCTGAGCTGTCAACTGATCACCACCTGGTGGTGAGTTGGATCAGGTGGCGGGGGAGAACGCTGGACAGACCCGGCGGCTGAGGGCTTTCACTTAAGTGGCCTCAGAATCTCATCTCTGCTTTTCGCGGATGATGTGGTTCTGTTGGCTTCATCGGGTGATGGCCTACAGCTCGCACTGGAATGGGTCGCAGCTTAGTGTGAAGCGGTGGGAATAAGAATCGGCACCTCCAAATCTGAGGCCAGCTGAGGCAGAGGTTCTCAAAAATTGATTATACAGTTTCATTTTCTTTTCCTTTATTTTGTTCCAGCAAACTTTTACTTCACTAAATTTCTTCTCTGCATTTTCTTGCAAAGAACTGAAAAAATAGTGAATAAATAAATAAAACAAATTCCACTTGACAAATGAGAGAGCTATATGACAAACCCAGACCCGGCAACTCGCCAGATTTAAAAGCGACAATCGTTCATGTTTGACTTGGTTTTATGCTGGTGTGGCGTTTCAAGATTTCATTACAAACCCGCTGAGTCATCTCATCAACCTTTAGAGACGTAAGAGATGTGGCTTGTCAAGTAAGGTGTGAGTCAGTAACATTTAAGAAAATATTTAGAAAATAGAGGATGACTTCCTAATTTTACATCTTACATACTTTAATTTGTGTCCTAAGGAACAGGGGGGAAAAAATCCAGCAAAAATCTGACACAGGACCTGAGAGATACATGTGCCGTGATGCGTGTGATGATTTCAAAAGGTCATTTGTACATCTTTTTTGAAAAAAATCTAATCAATATAATCACAACTGATGCAGGATTTGAAAAGACTGACATGATACGTGTGGAGAAAAGTTAGCAACACAATGCAAAAAAGCATCTGTTAGTTGATCAGGCAAGACTGATCAACTAACTGATCTGAATAAACTGCTGGTGTGCTGAGAATTAACAAGGGTTAATAAAATAACAAAACAAGAAACGAAATATGCATAAACTAAGATGAATGGTTTTGTTGTAAGAAAAAAATTAACCTTTGTTAAGATTACTTTATGCGGGGGATCATGTCTAGTAGTTCTTAAAACCTTTTTATTTGCTAAGCAGTCCCTTTGTGCGTCACTATCAAAGGAGTTATGTAAACAAAATTGGGCGTAGTTGCTTCTTGTGAAAAGGTTTCATAACAGAATTCCAATGAAGCCAAGTGACAGTACGACAGTTCTTAATCTGTAATTAAAGAACTGGCAATTGACGTGTTCAATGTAAGCTGATAACTTCAAATAATTTACAGTGAACTGTTTGAGTCACACTTTAATTTACATGTCTGCATTTTCTAAATTATTCTCATGCAATTTTGGTATATTTCCTTTGTTCAAATAATAAATTCAGCTTAACCTGGAAGATCCTCTTAGTCAAAGCATGGCAGCTAGTTAAGCCATATGAAAAAAGAAGGCAAATATAAACCTGAATGGTAGGCAGTATATTTAAATTTATCTTCTTATTAATTATAGCTTTTGGTGTTATCTTCTTGAACTCCTTTTTATATTCTTATGAGTCATTGCCTTAAAACTGCATTTGCATTAAATATTCAACATGCTAATACACCAGCAACTGCTTGAGCTGTTGATACAAGGCAGGACGGATCCACACTTTCATATTGTTTATACCAGATTCTGACTATGTGTAGCAATTTCAGATTCTGGTGTCCCTGGGAAAGACACTAAATCCCACCTTAGTCCCGATAGTAGGCAAGCACCTGCACGGCATTTCTGCTGTCACTAGTGTGAGAGGTTGAATGTGTCAGTGAGAAAACCAAGTAAAACCAAGCTAAGATTTATAAGGTGCTATGTAAGTGCAGAATAAAGTTATTTGACTATGCATCAAGCTGAACTGTTTTAGTGTTTATGCATTTTATAATGACATGACAAAATCAAAAGGGGTTGGAAAGTGGTTGAGAATAAAAATAAAACAATAAAAAATAAAGCGCCTTTGGTCTAACTTGACGTCAGGATAGACACTTTGGTGGTGATCTGAGAAAAAAATGTCATGCTCTGAAAGCAACTCTTCCCCTCATTCCTTGAGACAGTGTGTTCATAGATATAAGCTTGAGTACAGTGCGCTCAAATCCCTGTTGATATTGCTATTGTTCTTTACACTGATTCTTCTCTTTCTATTTTGGAAGGTGTGTTGCGCCATGGGTTTGTCTGAACGCTCAGTAGTACAGTGTAAGCGGGTGTGTTCTTTTGTGTAGGTTGTGTATCGCATTCAAGGATTTTATGTAAAATCTAAACATAGCCATTCTAAACAATATCTCATATAAACTTTATACATTTTGCTTGTCAAGTTTTTAAAATCTTAAAAAAACCCTTGTAAGTAAAGCACCGCAGGACAAAGTCTTAACTTTTACTCTTCTTTTGACTGCTTCCTTTAAGGGTTTCTAAAGCAGATCATCTGCTTCCATCTCATCCTATAACTCTGTCACACCAACCCCCTGCATGTCCTCCTTCAATACATCTGCGAGACTCCTCTGTGGTCTTAACTTTCATATGTAAAAACATATCAGTGGGCATAATTTTTAATCTTAGTAATTTATGAATGACTGCCATTTGCCTTTTTTAATGTGAGTGGCCCTAATGTTCAATAGTGACTGCTTACTTTACAGGCAGCAGTTTATCCATCATCACCCATTATCAGGACAAATATTCAGTTTCAAACGTTGTTTTCCCCCCCTAAAATTCATTCACATCAACCTTAATTTTTATTTAATGCATAAGCAATCATGGTGCTTCTATATTGATTGATCAGATAACATTTTAACACTGGTTGTTCTAAATAAAATCTCACCGCCTGCAAGTGTTTTTCTGGTAGAGGATACTGAAAATCCAGTCTTATCTATACAATTGCCTGCTTGGTTTGGCAGGCATTTCACAATCTTTTATTTGATTGTGTAGTTACAACTTGTGTTTCCTTAACACATCTTGTGGCAACCACAGCCTCCTACACTGTTGAAACCACCAATCCTCCTGTGAGAAACATTTCATCTGAGGTCATGATTGTGCTAACTTTAAATGTCCTGAAGAACCTGTGTCGAGCTGTTTTTTTTTTTTAGCACAGTCACGAAGGCTCATTGTTAATACAGCATGTGGTTATTTTAAGTATTCAGTTAGGCCTTTGTCCATTCCACAACACAACCTGTTCTTGCACGCCTGGATCCCTACACCCAAATTCTCAACCACTCCTTTAAAGTGCTGCTTTGTACTCTGCAAGATCACTCAAGAAACTGCTTGCTTGTTATTATTATTATTATTATTGTTATTTTAATTTTAGGCTAAGCGAAGATTGGCTTCATACCTACAGGAAATAAATGTCTTATGATCCCTTTTACAAAAATCCAGTCTGGTTCAGAACACATTCAGCATGTTTGCTCTTAATTATAGTAAGGTGGTGTAGGATTAGAAAACACAAAGACTCATATATTATTGTTTTATTCTAGAAAATTAATGGACAAAGCTGAAGGAATTAATTGGTTACAATTTATTACAGCAGTCACGATCAAGAAGCTCATGAATAATGAGCACTTTTAGAATGTGACCCAGAACCCAGCTCTCTGTCCTTTGTCCTGTGGAACCAGCTCCTGGTTTGGATTTGCGAGACTGACACCCTTTCTAATTTTAAGATGAGATTCAAAACTTTCTTTTTTGATAAAGCTTATAGATCAAGGTGGATCAGGTGATCCCAAACCCTCCTTTAGTTCTCAGAACAGAAGACAGAAAAGGGTATTTTTGAATTTACACTGCAAACCCCGTATGATTTTGGCTGGCTTTGTGATATAAATGTATAGTTATCCATTCATCCAACATATTGTTGCTTTGCCTTGCAAAGGGAATCTGGAGCGTTTCCCAGATAGCATTGTGTGATGTAAAAAGACGACTAACACAGAGAAACAGACTAACTCACATTCACAAGTCAATTTAGAACCAGTGTACTTCACAACATGAAGGTACTCCTTCAATAATTTGTTTTGGTAAACCAAAAGGAAATCATTTGCATTTCATTCACTCAACTGAAATGACATGAAAATATAAATATAGCCTACACATGACTGAACTGTAGATGGAAAGCCTTGATCAATATGGAAAGCATTTCCCTGAACATGTACTGTATGTGGTTTCTCAAAGCATATCCTTCCTGACGGACAGGAAGCAGCATGTGAGGCTGGGAAAGAATGTCTCGGACTCCCGGACCATCAGCACCGGCTCCCCTCAGGGCTGTGTTCTTTCTCCTCTGCTCTTCTCTCTGTACACCAACTGCTGCACCTCCACCCACCAGTCTGTCAAGCTAATCAAGTTTGCAGATGACACCACCGTTACTGGACTCATCTCGGACGGGGATGAGTCTGCCTACAGGAGGGAGGTTGAACGTCTGGTGTCCTGGTGCAGCCACAACAACCTGGTGCTGAATGCCCAGAAGACAGTGGAGATTATTGTGGACTTCAGGAAGCACACAGCCCCACTCCCCCCCATCATCCTGACTGACACCCCCATCACCTCTGTGGACTCATTCCGCTTCCTGGGTACCACCATCACCCAGGACCTGAAGTGGGAGCCCACCATCACCTCCATCATTAAGAAAGCCCAGCAGAGGATGTACTTCCTGAGGCAGCTGAAGAAATTCAACCTGCCAACACGGACGATGATGCAATTCTACACTGCAATCATCGAGTCCATCCTCACCTCCTCCATCACCGTGTGGTACGCTGGAGCCACTATCAGGGACAAACAGAGACTGCAGCGTGTTGTGCGCTCTGCTGAGAAGGTGATTGGCTGCAGACTCCCATCTCTGCAGGACCTGTACACCTCCAGGACACTGCGGCGTGCAGCTCGGATCTCAGCTGACCCTTCTCACCCTGGACACAGTCTGTTTGACCTGCTCCCCTCAGGCAGGAGGCTCCGGTCCATTTGCACCAGAACCTCTCGCCATAAGAACAGTTTCTTCCCCTCTGCTGTTGGACACATGAACAATAACCATATGACTGTTCCCACCTACGCTGTGTTCACTGCATCATTCCATGTTTGGCACTGATCACCACCTGCACTCATGTAAATGGCCTGTAATTATATAGCGCTTTACTAGTCCCTAAGGACCCCAAAGCGCTTTACATATCTAGTCATCCACCCATTCACACACACATTCATACACTGGTGATGGCAAGCTACATTGTAGCCACAGCCACCCTGGGGCGCACTGACAGAGGCAAGGCTGCCGGACACTGGTGCCACCGGGCCCTCTGACCACCACCGGTAGGCAATGGGTGAAGTGTCTTGCCCAAGGACACAACGACTGAGACTGTCCGAGCCGGGGCTCGAACCGGCAACCTTCCGATTACAAGGCGAACGCCCAACTCTTGAGCCACGATCGCTAAGTAGATAGATATGTATATATCTATCTACTTAGCACTTTTAATTCTTATTCTTATTTTTATTTTCATGTCTATTTTAGTGTAATTTATGACAGTATGTTTGCACTAAGCACCGCAGCAATTTCCTAATGTTGTAAACCTGCTCAACATTTGGCAATAAAACCCTTTCTGATTCTGATTCTGATTCTGATACAAGCCTGATTTACTGCATAGTTTCACTTTGCACCTTATCTAGTTGTCAAATACAGCTGCACCCACATCAGGCAATGAGAACTGATGATGATCATGATCATGATAACAATTCTGTCTTCATAAATTCAGACCATATACATTTTTTTAAATTCCCAAAACGAATCAATCATTTCTTCCTACATATTTGAAGCGTGCACATTAGGGGCTAAATAGAGAAGAAGAAATCAAACAAAAACTGGTTTAAATAGTTACTCTGTGTTTATGTTAAGTTTATTATTATTCTGTGGTTTTGGTTATCTTGGGTTTTTGTACTCTCCTGTTTCACGTTTCATGTTCCTATGTCTGTTCCCCAGCCTGTGTTTAGTTGGTGAGTGTTGTCTTCAGTCGGTGTGTTTCCTGTTTTACTTTGACGGTCTCTGTCTGATGTCAGTGAGTTCTGTTTACGTTTCCCCTGCCTCGTCAGCTGTTATGTCTCTCAGGTGTGTTTCCTTCCTGTTTCCCATCCCCTGATTACTGGTGTGTGTACTTATAGTGTGTGTTCCCTCGTCCTCGTTGCTGGTTCGTCTGTGTTATTCAAATTCAAATTCAAATTCAAATTTTATTTGTCACGTACACAGTCATACACAGTACGATATGTAGTGAAATGCTTGGACAACTGCTCGTGACCTAAAGAGAACAAAAAGGAAAAGGCTATGAATAAGATAGGAAATAAATATGAAAAATTAAAAAGGGTAAATTTAACTAGGAAGGAATAAAATATAAATTAAGGTTAAAAATGAAATAACTGTACAACACAAATTAGAATGAAGGGTAAATTTAACTGGGAAGAATAAGATAAAGATAAATATATAAATTAAAGTTGAAAATAAAATAACTGTACAACAAAATACACAATACACAATATAGAACTATATAAGAATGTATGAAGAAATATAAATATAAATAAATATATACACAATAACAGCAGCTGTACAAGTATTAACCGGAAATGAAGAATATAGTGACCAGTGTTGTGCAAAACCAAAGTCCAGAAAGTCCAGTGTGTGTGTAAGAACCATATGTGTGGGTCAGTACTGTGTGGTGGTGTGATTGAGAGACCGTATCGCCTGCGGGAAG
Source organism: Mchenga conophoros (assembly GCF_057382185.1). Lineage (NCBI taxonomy): Eukaryota > Metazoa > Chordata > Actinopteri > Cichliformes > Cichlidae > Mchenga > Mchenga conophoros. The sequence continues at coordinate 69,464,999 of NC_140528.1, forward strand.
AAGCTCCTCCTCAGTCTCTCTGTGTTGGTCTTCAGGGAGCGGAATCGCTTTCCTGACCTCAACAGAGAGAACAGTCTGTTGCTGGGATGGCTGAGGTCCTTCACGATCTTCCTGGCCTTGGTCCAGCACCGCCTGCTGTAGATTGAGTGCAGGTCAGGGAGCTCGGAGCGGATGGTGCGCTCAGCTGACCGCACAACCCTCTGTAGAGCTCGTCTGTCCTGCATGGTGCTGTTCCCGAACCAGGTTAAGATGTTTCCCGCCAGGATGCTCTCTATGGTGCACGAGTAAAAGTTCCTGAGCACCTTGGAGGGCTCCCCTCGGTCATTCTGTGTATTTTGCCCCGTCTTCCTGTGCATTCTCCCCGCGTTGTTCTCTCTGCAAGGTACCCTCGTTCATGTTCAGGTTTTGTTGTTTAAGTTTTAGTTTTCCCAGTTTAGAGTGTTTTCAGTTCTGTGTCTCACCACCCTTTCTTTTGTGTTGTACATCACTGTCGCAATAAAGCTCGCTCACCTCAGAAGCCACCTTCATTTTGGGTCCTTAAAAATTCACACGGCTTGCCCCGTGACAGTACGAACTAGCCAGCCAGTTTTCAATCCTTCTGAGGAGCTACAGGATGACATCATTTACACTGTTGAAAGTCTTCTCAACCTGTGGCTGGAACACCCCCCGGAAACACGCCTACAGCGGCTCTTCTCTGGCCTTCTGTGGCTGTTTGGCTCACTTTCCCCGACCATACAGCCCTTTCTCCAGCACACACCACACCATCTCCCAGCCACTACTGCCTCGCTGCCCGACCCGCCGGATGTGGTTTTGCCCAGCTTGTCGGAGCTGTCTGCGGGGAGGAAACGACGGTTGCGCCGCCGGCGCGTCGCCCCACAGCTGGACGTGGGGACTTCAGAATTGCCGGCTGTGGTGAGTAGGGACTCTTTCTTTTTTTGAACTGTGTGACTGTTTATTCAGGGACTGTGTTTTGTGCGGCAAACAGCAATAAGAACTGCTTATCCCCTGCCCAGCTGCCTTCAGCCCAGCTGGCTGCCCAGCAGCCACCTTCGGCCCAGCTAGCTGCCCAGCAGCCACCTTCGGCCCAGCTGGCTGCCCAGCAGCCACCTTCGGCTCAGCTAGCTGCCCAGCAGCCACCTTCGGTTCAGCTAGCTGCCCAGCAGCCACCTTCAGCTCAGTCTCCAGTGTCTCCAGTGTCTCCCATAGTTCAGCTTCCTGTGTCTCCAGTGTCTCCCGTAGCTCAGTCTCCAGCCTCATCCGGCCTTCATCTCCTGTCTCCACTGGAGGGTCCAAGGGATCCTCCAGCGATCCTGCAGCGCCACCGACTGCGGCTGCCACGCCGCCGCCTGCAGCGCCACTGTCTCCGGCATCCATGGCCTTGCCTGCAGCGCCACTGTCTCCGGCATCCACGGCCTTGCCTGCAGCGCCACTGTCTCCGGCATCCACGGCCTTGCCTGCAGCGCCACTGTCTCCGGCATCCACGGCCTTGCCTGCAGCGCCACTGTCTCCGGCATCCACGGCCTTGCCTGCAGCGCCACTGTCTCCGGCATCCACGGCCTTGCCTGCAGCGCCACTGTCTCCGGCATCCACGGCCTTGCCTGCAGCGACACTGTCTCCGGCATCCACGGCCACTGTCTCCGGCATCCACGGCCTTGCCTGCAGCGACACTGTCTCCGGCATCCACGGTGTTGCCTGCAGCGCTACCATCTCCGGCTGCCACGCCGTCGCCTGCAGCGCCTACATCCTTGTCTGGTCCAGCTTCAGAGTCGTCATCCTCGTCTGGTCCAGCTTCAGAGTCTTCACCCTCGTCTGGTCCAGCTTCAGAGTCTTCACCCTCGTCTGGTCCAGCTTCAGCCTCATCATCCTCGTCTGGTCCAGCTTCAGCCTCATCTGCCTGGCCTGCAGCAGCCTCATCTGCCTGGCCTGCAGCAGCCTATTAAATTGAGTTCTTTTAGATTCTTTACGGCCAAAAAAGACACAGCTCAGAAGTGGTCCTTTTACTTTAAAAATTATCTTTATTTTACATGTCCTGGATATGGAGACCTGAACACAAAACACACAACCCCAGGTCTGAAGCACAAACGGAAGCCTAGGTATTTATATACTTGCTCTCTACGTCACACCACACTTTAAGTTTCAATCAAACAGCCTAGTTGGTTTCACTTTCTAGCTGCAAAAGCACGCTCTGCAAAAGCATGTAATTTCCTGTCAGCCTGCAACCTAGTTTTACACTGAAGTCTGGGCCTCTCTTATATAAACCAATATAATCAGCATATAAGCATTTAAGATTATATATTTATTACCTAACAGACCCCCTCTTTAACTAATTCTATTAGTTAAACTAATTAACTGATTCCCTCAATAGCTACTGTTTACGAACAACAGATATAATTAGCTTTTCCTGGTCAAAGGGCCTACTTACGTTTATCACTCTTTGGAAACAGCCTCTGTAGAGTTAAGTTTTCCCACCCCCTCTACGGATAACATAAATCCGGTCTTAGCACTATTTCTTGGGCAATTTACCTAACATAGAAAACCTGGAAACTATTACTAAAGTCGCTCTCATTACTCTTCATTACTTTTATGCTCACATTTAACCTTAACAAGCTTTTAATCTCCTAAACAACAAATTTTGTTCAACTGTGGTGCTCTGTGCTTCTTATGGGTGCCCCTCTCTGGTGGTTCCGTTCGGTACGGTGCTCCCTGGAGTCTTGCCACCTCTGTGGTCGCTGTGGTCCCAAAATCTCCTGCAAACGACACAAACACCTTTCCCTACTACACCTCCCTAACTTATTATGTTCATCAATTGTTCTCTTAATTATTCAAACTTAGTTCAACCTATCATGTTTGGGACTCTCTAATCAAAAGGATTAATCTAATTATGTGTATAAGCGTATTAGCATCTATCCACCGGCCCTCAAGGTCCTCCCTACAATATATCAATTCAGTCAGTCACGCTGAACCAGGTTTTTGACTTTTATTTATATATATTCTTCAGTGTTACTCATCTCAGTAAAAAACCTTTTAACACCTTTAACACACTTAAAGCGCCGCTTTCACGTCCCCCTAGGTGCTTCCTGTTGCTCGCTCTCTTCTCTCTTATCTGATTATCACCATCCTGTACACAAAACTGTTGCTTCTGCAAGTGCGAAAGTTTCCAAGCAGAATGTGCCTTAACTCTGACTCTGTTGGGGAGTAACGGAATACATGTACCGCCGTTACGTATTTAAAATACAAAATATGAGTAACTGTATTCCGTTACAGTTACAGTTTAAAAAGGTGGTATTCAGAATACAGTTACTTTGTTGAAATAAATGGATTACACTGCGGTACTTTCCTGTTTCATTTTGTCGCGGGTCAGGACTGTTTGGGTTTTGTTTGACAGCTACGTTCTGTTGTTCCAGGCGGCAGCGTTACGGTTGCCATGGTTACAGGCGACGCTCTCTCTCTCTCTCTCTCTCTCTCTGCGACTATGTGGTTCCTGGGTGAGAGAGCGCCTTTTCGTTGTTGTTGTTGTTGTGCTAAGCTAACAGGCAGAATGCTACAAGCATAGCTCTAAAGAATGTAGCATCATGGGCAGTGTAGTCCGTGTTGCAGGGAGAATGGACTGCCATACACGTTATGGGTCTGTGAGCGCGAGGAGGGAGAAAAAGGGGAGTGGAAAGGTACGAGTTGTCATCAAGGAAAAACGGGAGCTGGAAGCATGTAAATATAATAATAACCACTGCAGCCAAGAAGAGTGCCTGACGAGCCCAGTTGTAAGTAAGCTATTAAGACTCGACTGTACACCGTGTTCGTGTTTTCCTCCGAAAACAATAAGTTCCGTTGGAGCAGCCTTTCAATGCCTCTCTCTGTCTCTCGCAAGAAAAGTTGACCCACACAACAAAGTAAAGCTATTTTTCGGCTACGAGCCGACAGGGACCCCGCCGTATTAGTCAGAGGTCCCTCTACTACAGTTTGGAGTCGCGGACCTTCAGTAATATTAATAAATCACACAGCAATAGTGCATTCACGTTGTTGTAAAAAGCATGATAATATATTAAGTAATCCAAAGTATTCAGAATACGTTACTGTCATTGAGTAACGTAACGGAATACGTTACAGAATACATTTTAGGGCATGTATTCTGTATTCTGTAATGGAATACATTTTAAAAGTAACCTTCCCAACACTGAGTACAAGTCACAATACATGTTATCTGTTTCTGCAAGCATCTTCATTGACCTTTTACACCATGACACCTTTCACAATAGATTAGAAGAAAATCATTATAACCGCTTATTCTACTAAAAGATCAAAGAGAAAACAAACATTTTAATCAATTCAGTTTAAGCATAAAAGCAATTACTTATGCGTAAGTTTTATCATAGCTAAATCAAACTCCCACCAGGTCCTACCATGATCATAAAGCCCCTTATTTCAAATTAAACCCAAAATCACCCCTTCTTGACACATCTCATGTATCAAATACGCTAAAGCTAGCTACTAAAACATTATAACATGTTCTTGATACAGCACATTTTGATTTTATTTTGCTCCTCTCAATGTAACGGTACATTCTAATTATACTTTACCAGACTTAACCAAAATATATATGCTTTCCTTACTTTGCTCCTGCTTTAAAGGAAAAAACCTTGGTCACTTCGAGAAGTGTTTGTTATTGTATTACTGCATGTTATATGAAAAGTCTAGCAATCTCCTATGTGACTCATGAATATTACTTTTGTTTTAGTTATATTCCTCTACAAACTTTAGTTGACTTCTACAGTGGCCTATTTTGTTAATGGCATGAGTTAAATCAAAAGGTTTCTCTCCTTTAGCATTTGGCATTTTCCCAACAATATAATCTAGTACCATAATCTAAACCCAGACAATAAAACAGAAATTTTATTTTTAAAGCAAACATCAGCAACCCAAAATCAGCAGCCAAAACATTACAGTGGGGCAAAAAAGTATTTAGTCAGCCACCGATTGTGCAAGTTCCCCCACCTAAAATGATGACAGAGGTCAGTAATTTGCACCAGAGGTACACTTCAACTGTGAGAGACAGAATGTGAAAAAAAAATCCATGAATTCACATGGTAGGATTTGTAAAGAATTTATTCGTAAATCAGGGTGGAAAATAAGTATTTGGTCAATAACAAAAATACAACTCAATACTTTGTAACATAACCTTTGTTGGCAATAACAGAGGTCAAACGTTTACTATAGGTCTTTACCAGGTTTGCACACACAGTAGCTGGTATTTTGGCCCATTCCTCCATGCAGATCTTCTCGAGAGCAGTGATGTTTTGGGGCTGTCGCCGAGCAACACGGACTTTCAACTCCCGCCACAGATTTTCTATGGGGTTGAGGTCTGGAGACTGGCTAGGCCACTCCAGGACTTTCAAATGCTTCTTACGGAGCCATTCCTTTGTTGCCCGGGCGGTGTGTTTTGGATCATTGTCATGTTGGAAGACCCAGCCTCGTTTCATCTTCAAAGTTCTCACTGATGGAAGGAGGTTTTGGCTCAAAATCTCACGATACATGGCCTCATTCATTCTGTCCTTAACACGGATCAGTCGTCCTGTCCCCTTGGCAGAAAAACAGCCCCATAGCATGATGTTTCCACCCCCATGCTTCACAGTAGGTATGGTGTTCTTGGGATGCAACTCAGTATTCTTCTTCCTCCAAATACGACGAGTTGAGTTTATACCGAAAAGTTCTACTTTGGTTTCATCTGACCACATGACATTCTCCCAATCCTCTGCTGTATCATCCATGTGCTCTCTGGCAAACTTCAGACGGGCCTGGACATGCACTGGCTTCAGCAGCGGAACACGTCTGGCACTGCGGGATTTGATTCCCTGCCGTTGTAGTGTGTTACTGATGGTGACCTTTGTTACTTTGGTCCCAGCTCTCTGCAGGTCATTCACCAGGTCCCCCCGTGTGGTTCTGGGATCTTTGCTCGCCGTTCTCATGATCATTTTGACCCCACGGGATGAGATCTTGCGTGGAGCCCCAGATCGTGGGAGATTATCAGTGGTCTTGTATGTCTTCCATTTTCTGATGATTGCTCCCACAGTTGATTTTTTCACACCAAGCTGCTTGCCTATTGTAGATTCACTCTTCCCAGTCTGGTGCAGGTCTACAATACTTTTCCTGGTGTCCTTCGAAAGCTCTTTGGTCTTGGCCATGGCGGAGTTTGGAGTCTGACTGTTTGAGGCTGTGGACAGGTGTCTTTTATACAGATGATGAGTTCAAACAGGTGCCATTCATACAGGTAACGAGTGGGGGACAGAAAAGCGTCTTACAGAAGACGTTACAGGTCTGTGAGAGCCAGAGATTTTCCACGTTTGAAGTGACCAAATACTTATTTTCCACCCTGATTTACGAATAAATTCTTTACAAATCCTACCATGTGAATTCATGGATTTTTTTTTCACATTCTGTCTCTCACAGTTGAAGTGTACCTCTGGTGCAAATTACTGACCTCTGTCATCATTTTAAGTGGGGGAACTTGCACAATCGGTGGCTGACTAAATACTTTTTTGCCCCACTGTAAGTCTGCAAAGCATCCCCTTTCTCTCCCCAACCTAGTCAATTGTTTGTCCCCCTTTATTCATGCTAACCTTGGTCCAGTTATCAGTCCAGTCACAGTCCAGTCATTCACACACATTCACTGAAAAGAAAAACAATTGTCTATCATTTTTGGTCTGGATTGACATGCGGCAATCCTTTTAGACAGGAACTCCAGGTTCCCACAGGTAGCCTTCTCCTCAGCCAGTTATAATCTGGAAAGGTCACCTTATATTTGCTCTCCCGAAATTTTTTTTTCAGCGCTGTTAATTCAATCTTGCAGGCCTGCTTACAAAAAATGAGAAAAGAGAGCTGATTATTAGCTCATCAAAACACAAAACATAATCACCTGACAGGTTTTCTCTAAGTGGACTGTTAGAATTTTAAAGGGCCCAATTCTAGACATGTCCATGTTTACTAAAACTCCCTCTATTAAAATAAGAAAACAACCCAAACCTAACTGACAGAATCCACCCATCACTCAAACAACAACCCCAAAGATCTTAAACACAAAAAATTTGCTTATTAATCTATCGATATGTTATGGAGATTAGAACTTCAGGGCCACAAAGGTTTTGCCCTACTCTTGGGTTAACTAATACTTACATAGTCTGAAATCAGACTTAAAATCACTCCCTCTGTTCATTTCCCCCACATCATATCTCAATGGTTGGCCTCAGATTCCACAGTGTCCTGAGAGTCCGAGGTCAACTGATATAATTTCACCTGCTATATACACAGAAAATCTTGTTAACAGCCACACAGTTTGCACATAGTAATGTTCCCCTTTAAGCGCTTTAACATACTTAGATTTAGCATAAGATATAAACCCATTATAACAATGTGTCCTCACTAAATTATACATTTCATGTCCAAATCTGCACTTCTAAACAGACCTGACCACCTTATTTAATTATCCTGTTACTTTACCATTGTATATTTCACCAACTAATTCTTCTCAGTCTCTGCTATGTTTCCTCCATTGAAAGCCTCTGACACACAGCCACACAGGAATCTTCTTTCTCACCACTCATTTCAGCTAATTTGCATACTGAGTCATATCTCAAGAACTTACCGTGACAAGAGAAAGGTGTATTTAAATCTTACCACATTATTAAATTATTTTATTTTCTTCCAAGAGTAATCACTTGTTTTGCTCAATCGACACGAACACTTCCAATTCACTATTTTAAAACTACTTTAATCTTTTAATCACTTTTTCATTTTCACCAACATCACTCTCTTGTCATGAAACTTTCCTGAGTTATTCCTCAACTGCAGGGTTTGTGTGTTCACACTGTTTTAACACTAATACACAGACTCACATGCTCAACATGCTGTCTAATCTTCATGAGCTCTCTCGTAGTTGTAAGGTTAATGCATTTTCTGTTTGTGTGTGTGATTTTGTGTGTTTCTTTTTGCAGTGTTTCAGACTCCTTCACAATTTTCCCACTTGAGCAGTCAGTTTTTTCTTTCCCAAATTTGCTAACCCAAATTTTGATTTCCCACCTTAAATAACAGCATTCCTTGTCTTCAGCGTGCTCAGCAGAGCTCATCAGGACAATTAACAATTTTCCACACATATCACCATTCTTTCAGCTCAGTTTTGCAGCATCATTCACGCAATACTCTCATCATCGTCTCACTCACACCAGCTTTTCTCTCAAAACAATGTGCACCTCAAATCATTCATCCAAATAACAATTTTAAACTTCACCTATACATTCACACATTTATATATATAGCAAAAGACTGCCACTGAGTGCCAAGATAAATTATTCCATTACCATATCACAACTTCACTTCATCTTCCTCTAGTACTAGTCATCCTACCATTTCGACTAATTTAAAAGCATCTAAGCCCAGGTTCACCCACCTTGCTGGTCAATTATAGCCGTTATCTGCCCGGGACAATGACCCGATTGCTAAGTCCTATCTTAATTTAAAAGCGTTTCCCGCAGTTCGACAGGAACCCCACCCCAGCGTCCTGTTGGCGTCTGGAGCTTTACGTAAGGTTACCTGCAGTCCACGTTTGAAATGGTCACGCCCAAGGGCCCCCCTCTGTCGGTCAAATGGTGCAAGAAAAGTGGTACTTGATCACTGATTATTAACGACTGTCCCTACCTGTCACGGGTATCACCCGAATTAACCCTGTCACCTGCAGGAAATTGCAGCGCGTCCGCCGCAAGATGGAGTCATAACACTCATAACATTTTGCACCGCTAGGAAGTCCAACTTCCCGTTCTAAGTACTTTAAATAATTCTTCGCCTCCTTCGCAACACCTTCAGCGTTGCCTGGTCCTGCCTTGCCTTCGCCTGGACTTGCCTCGCCTGGTCCTGCGGATGACTCACCACTTCCTCGTCCACACCCTGCATGGCCGGCCTTATCTTGACATCACCGGCCGCTTTCCAGGCCACTGGCTGGGCGTTGTCGCCGCCGCTGCCTTCTGCACGGCCAGCCTCCGGACCAGCTCAGTCGTCTCCTTCCGACCCCCTGAACTGTTCACACTCCTGTGCTGTCGGCCTCCGGGCCAGCCCCCTGAGCTGTCCTGTTTTGGACCTCGATTCTGCTGACCTCCTGGTCTGCTCTTTGAACTGGTTTTTCTTGGGCTCCAGTGTTTTTTGATTTTGGACTTGTGTTTTGTTTTGAGACCTTCAGATGCTCCTGTTTTGTGGTTGTTGTTTTTTTGTTTTTTTTGTGTTTCTCTGTCTGATTTCAGTGTGTTCTGTTTACGTTTCCCCTGCCTCATCAGCTGTTATGTCTCCCAGGTGTGTTTCCCTCCTGTGTCCCATCCCCTGATTACTGGTGTGTGTACTTATAGTGTGTGTTCCCTCGTCCTCGTTGCTGGTTCGTCTGTGTTATTCCCCTCGGTCATTCTGTGTATTTTGCCCCGTCTTCCTGTGCATTCTCCCCGCGTTGTTCTCTCTGCAAGGTACTCTCGTTCATGTTCATGTTTTGTTGTTTAAGTTTTAGTTTTCCCAGTTTAGAGTGTTTTCAGTTCTGTTTCTCGCCACCCTTTCTTTTGTGTTGTACATCACTGTCGCAATAAAGCTTGCTCACCTCAGAAGCCACCTGCATTTTGGGTCCTTAATAATTCACACAGTTCTGTACATTACCGCAATGAATATTAAATGAAACAACTCTAATAGCCATATACATTGTAGGTCAACATATGAAACAGAATTTCAATTTCTCAGAACTGCAGAAAAATGTAAGTAATAACTTGCAGTTGCATTTCTCTAACTTTTTATTATTATTATTTCCCCCCACCAAACCCCCTTTCCCTTCCCCCTTTTTATAGTGTGTTTATTTGGAATATATATCTGGACAATATTTTGATCGTAGGGAAAGAAACAAAGAACAATCAAAACCAATAAACAATAATGCACACCCCCCCTCCCACAAACAAACAAACAAACAAACAAACAAACAAACAAACAAACAAACAAACAAACAAACAAACAAACAACAACACCCAGTTGGACAAGTGGAGGCAGTTGATCCAATCTTGGTGGGATGCCCACCTCTTAGATGTTTACCTAGGGAAGGAGAGTTATTTAGATAAAATCTCTGTTCAGCTCTTTAATGCACTGGCTCAATCTGGACCAGAGTTTGTTGAATCTGTCTCTTTGAAGCCGCAAAGTATTGTAAAATTCTTGTATTCCTGGTACGTCTGTTTGCAGCCAATTCCTAGTCAATGTTTTCTTAGCTGACATTAAAATAATTCTCAGTAGGTATTTATCTGCTGGAGTGGTTATATTTAGCGGTTCCTTGCCTAAGTACATTTGTAAGGAACCAAAGGGGATGTGGGCACACATTCCTGGTTTGCTACCAGTGAAGGCTCTTCCCTCTCACAGATTAATTGCTTGGCGTAGTCTAAAAGGTCTGGGTCAACTATGTGCAGCACATGTGCAGAATGAAAGACAATATTGAAAAGATGTTCACTTTGAATGTTAAAAATAAATGAATAATGACAACGCTGTTCTAGAACCTGTATAAGAAGCAGTCAGTGTTTACAGATGTTATTACAGAAACTTAAAGATGGAAATATCACTCAAACATTTAGATTAATTTTTAGTTAAAGGTGCCAATATGAAGCCATTTTAGTATTGACAGTAGAAATTCAGAAATCTCTTATTGTACTACAAGTAGGCTTCTTAGGAAGACACAAAAGAGAAAGCACATTATAACAGTTTTATGCTCATTACACTGGCTTCCAGTATATTTTAGAAAATTCATTTTAAAATTTTAGTAATGACTTTCAAAGCTCCGAATCGTGAAGCTCCTGCCTTAATTTCTGATCTTATAGAACCCCACGCTCCCTCTCCCAGCCTGTGATCATCTAATCAATGGCTGTTAGTAGTCCCACCAGAAGACCAGAGGCAATAGATCTTCCAAAGTGGTGGCTCCCAGGTCATGGAATGCTCTGCCTCCATCATTACGTTTCCTTGATTGTATTTATTCTGTATGTTCGATTGTGCTGTTTTATGTTTATCTGTTTTATATTATTGTGAAGCCACTTTGTGGTTTTTATTAGGGCTGGGTATCGTCACTGATTTCTAGAATCGATTTGATTCCGATTCACGAGGTCCCGAATCGATTCGATCCACGATTCGATTTAATTCAATTCAATTTAAATCTGGGAAATTTTGACAGTCAGAAATATTATAATTCAGATAAGTACATTTACATATTTTTGTATCAATAAAAAGGAAGCTGACACACGCAAGACTTTATCAAAGGTGTGAGCGTCACAGCAGATGCCTTTGTGTCAAAGTACCTGAAGATAAAACACAGAAAAACATGAAGGTGATTTTCCTGGCCTGGGATTTTATAAAAATATTCTGCAGTACATCAAAAACGAAAGAAAACCATTAATCAACATATGAACATTACCTCTGAAGTTACAGCGGTTTTATTAGAGACACGGTTAAGCGTTTTGCATTTTGAATAATTTTAAAAAGTTTAAATTTGTTCAGTATTGAACAGCAGAAATGAGGTTTTCTTTTCGTAAGAATGTAAAAGGGAAAAAAACAGCGGCCGACAGCGCTGTAAGCAACAGTAGACTGGTGCGTAACAAGCAAGCGAATAATGACAAAAGGGAAACTGTTCTTGAAGTACAGAGAGAGAGAGAGAGAGAGAGAGAGAGAGAGAGAGAGAGAGAGAGAGGGAGGGAGGGAGGGAGGGAGGGAGAGAGAGAGAGAGAGAGAGAGAGAGAGAGGGAGGGAGAGAGAGAGAGAGAGAGAGGGAGAGAGAGAGAGAGAGCTGTGCATTGCGGTGGAAGCAAAACAGTAAAAGTCAGAGTGAATTCATGGCGATGTTTATGTGAAGCGTAGTTTGGATCTTCTTTTGCTGCTGGTTCGGTCAATATTGTTTGGAGAGAGATCAAACTAACAGCTTTAGAATCGGCTCATAAAGGGTGTGAACACAAAGCGCGGACCCGCCGACAGATCAGAATCAGCGAGCTGTCGGCTTTCAGCCCCGACCGTGAGAAAGGCGACATCTAACTGATTCTGATCTGCGGGTCACGCTGTGTGTTTAAGTCTTTGTGCAGAATCCGTGTACCTGCTCTCATTTACTGTCTTAGCTGTTTGGTGGTTCTTGAAATTTTGTGAGATGTCACCAGAGATTCTGGCATTTCGGGCAAAATAAATTTATATTAAAAAAATCGATTCAGGATTTTAATGAATCGATTTTACGTTATCCAAGCCAGAATCGATTTTAATCGATGAATCGATTATAAAAACCCACCCCTAGTTTTTATCCTGTGAAGAGTGCTATATCAAAGTAAAAGTAAACTAATGAAAGTTAAAAAACAAAACAAAAAAACAAAAAACCCACAGGCTTTCAAATGACATACCAGGAGGTGGTGAGGTAAACAGAAGGTCGGGTTTCCCAAATGGACCAGGTGCATTGCGTTGCTTGCGGATGTCATGGGTGTTCCAAACTGTTTGCTCCGTTTTTAAGTCTCTTTGAAGCAGTGGCAAGTGTGAGTACTGCAATCAGTTGCTATGAAAAAGGAGAATTAAAAAATTAATATGTTCATCTGCTTCTTTGAGGTAGAATAAGTAAAAGCTAAATTTTAATCAGTACTCAAAAAACAAAGGCATTCCTAGACCACATACTTTCATACTGCTGCTTGATTATTTTTCATGTCTAAAAATATTGACTTACATGTGCACAGGATTGTCCAGTTCAAGGATCCCAGACTCCATCATGGCCTACGCATGTTGTTTTGAAAAAGACATAAGTTGTGAAGGTGAGAATTTCATTAGTGAAAAGGTACAGATGTACATAAACACAGATTCTGGCCTTGTGTTTTCAGATAAACTAATCCATCGTATGTTTAACGAAATTTTGATGGCTAGTCTTTGTTAATAGGTTTTACAGGTGAAAGATTTGCTTTACCTCAAATGTTGTCAGCAATTTCTTAATCCATGTCCGCTTTAAAATACTGTTGAAACATTCAGCTCTCTAAACAACAGAAGCATGACATTATCAGTTTTGTTGTCAGGTTGTTACTTTAGAAATAGTCATTTACCAGCTTAAAGACATACCTGGTTGTGCACTGATGTCCCCATTCTGAAGCACCTCCATGCCTGATTCCCAAGATCTCGCATGTGAAATGCCATCTGCATTTGACCCACAACAAGGTTCTCCTTTCCTCTGTCCCCCCGAATCATTTGAGGACAGCCTAAAGACACAAACTGAAGATAATTAGTGAATGATGAAAAAATAAATTTATTAACAAAATGTAATCTTTTTTAACCCCCCATTTTTTAGTATATTGCATACCACCCTGTTCTTGAACAGCCTCAAAGAAATATCTGGCCACAAAGTTTTGTTTGCGGTTGGATGTGCCCACCTTTAGCCATAGAACCTTCCTGGAAAATCTGAAAAGAAAGAAACAGAAAAGTGGCCACTTGTACATATGATTTAATCATGTTTTGGCACTATGTTTGGTTTTTGTTACATTCCCCAAGAGTATGCTGGTTTTCCATTGTATTATGTCTAGGCGTTGTTTCTGGTTCCTCCGGCCATTTTGACTGCCATAGTTGTGTAGACTTACATGCCTTTGGAATTGAATGTGACTCCTGACTGTGTTCAAACTGACGCGAGGGGAGAGCTGCCTTTTGTTTTGTAATCCCTTGTATTCTCCCGTTTATGTGTTGGTTAGGTAGGTTATCGTAAATTGTACATTTTATTTTCTTTGGAGTTAAATTCTGTTTACTTTATATCAGGGATGTTTTGTTTGTTGTGTTGGTCTTGGCCCTCCCTGAAATTAACTGCCAGTCTGAAATGGAACTTTAAGACTAGCAGGAAATAAGCCTTTTAAAAACCGCCATCTTGAATCCTCCTTCACTATTCATACTTTATCTCGGTCCCTTAGACCAGGCTTGGCCAACTCCAGACCTCGAGGGCCAGTGTCCTGCATGTTTTAGATATCACCCTGGGTAAACACACTTGAATAAAACGATTAGTTCATTACCAGACCTCTGGAGAACTACAAAACATGTTGTGAGGGTAATTTAGCCATTTGAATCAGCTGTGGATCAAGGACACATCTAAAACCTGCAGGACACCGGCCCTCGAGGCCTGGACTTGCCCATCCCTGCCCTAGACTACTCAGGAGAGATAACACCTCAGTTTACCGCACATCCTTATCTTGAAGCAACTTTGTACTATCACTGAATATAATAAATTAAGTAGCGAATGCCATATTCAAACCTACCCATCAATCCCCAAATGTATCCACATTCCAAAGAACTTCAGTTTATCATTGCCTATATGAAACAACAAATAATAATTACAATTTGTTTCAACAGAAGTACCATCAAAACATGTTTGGAAGGTTAATTGAAAAGATAAAATAAATACCATCAATGTGCCATGTGTCATTTGGACCACGGCTGATGTAATTCCGACGGGGAATTTTTTTTTTCCAGGAGATCTCCTCTGTAGACCGCTTGCATCCATATACCTCATTATATTAGCAACATCGTCTCTACAGGGAGTGCAGAATTATTAGGCAAGTTGTATTTTTGAGGAATAATTTTATTATTGAACAACAACCATGTTCTCAATGAACCCAAAAAACTCATTAATATCAAAGCTGAATGTTTTTGGAAGTAGTTTTTAGTTTGTTTTTAGTTTGAGCTATTTTAGGGGGATATCTGTGTGTGCAGGTGACTATTACTGTACATAATTATTAGGAAACTTAACAAAAAACAAATATATACCCATTTCAATTATTTATTTTTACCAGTGAAACCAATATAACATCTCCACATTCACAAATATACATTTCTGACATTCAAAAACAAAACAAAAACAAATCAGCGACCAATATAGCCACCTTTCTTTGCAAGGACACTCAAAAGCCTGCCATCCATGGATTCTGTCAGTGTTTTGATCTGTTCACCATCAACATTGCGTGCAGCAGCAACCACAGCCTCCCAGAGAGGTGTACTGTTTTCCCTCCTTGTAAATCTCACATTTGATGATGGACCACAGGTTCTCAATGGGGTTCAGATCAGGTGAACAAGGAGGCCATGTCATTAGTTTTTCTTCTTTTATACCCTTTCTTGCCAGCCACGCTGTGGAGTACTTGGACGCGTGTGATGGAGCATTGTCCTGCATGAAAATCATGTTTTTCTTGAAGGATGCAGATTTCTTCCTGTACCACTGCTTGAAGAAGGTGTGTTCCAGAAACTGGCAGTAGGACTGGGAGTTGAGCTTGACTCCATCCTCAACCCGAAAAGGCCCCACAAGCTCATCTTTGATGATACCAGCCCAAACCAGTACTCCACCTCCACCTTGCTGGCGTCTGAGTCGGACTGGAGCTCTCTGCCCTTTACCAATCCAGCCACGGGCCCATCCATCTGGCCCATCAAGACTCACTCTCATTTCATCAGTCCATAAAACCTTAGAAAAATCAGTCTTGAGATATTTCTTTGCTCAGTCTTGACGTTTCAGCTTGTGTGTCTTGTTCAGTGGTGGTCGTCTTTCAGCCTTTCTTACCTTGGCCATGTCTCTGAGTATTGCACACCTTGTGCTTTTGGGCACTCCAGTGATGTTGCAGCTCTGAAATATGGCCAAACTGGTGGCAAGTGGCATCTTGGCAGCTGCACGCTTGACTTTTCTCAGGTCATGGGCAGTTATTTTGCGCCTTGGTTTTTCCACACGCTTCTTGCGACCCTGTTGACTATTTTGAATGAAACGCTTGATTGTTCGATGATCACGCTTCAGAAGCTTTGCAATTTTGAGACTGCTGCATCCCTCTGCAAGATATCTCACTATTTTTGACTTTTCTGTGCCTGTCAAGTCCTTCTTTTGACCCATTTTGCCAAAGGAAAGGACGTTGCCTAATAATTATGCACACCTGATATAGGGTGTTGATGTCATTAGACCACACCCCTTCTCATTACAGAGATGCACATCACCTAATATGCTTAATTGGTAGTAGGCTTTCGAGCCTATACAGCTTGAAGTAAGACAACATGCATGAAGAGGATGATGTGGACAAAATACTCATTTGCCTAATAATTCTGCACTCCCTGTACAGTAATGTTAAAGATATTCCATTATCAAAGTACTCAGATGCAATGAAATATCACTCAGACACTTAGAGCAGTTTTAAACGTGCACGGGTGAGAGACTCAGGGAGAGACTCACACACCTCCTTGGTGCAGTCTGGCTTTATTTATACACATCATGAAGCATACAAAAAAGGAAATATCATCCTTATCTTGTCAAGAAAACAGGTGTGGTTTATCAAAAAACTTCGTGTTCTCTACAAGGTTGTTTCTTACTCGTGGGTGGCGGTTTCCTGCTAGTGTGAAGGCAAACAGTGACAATGTGAAGGCAAAGACTGATAATGTGAAGGCAAGCAGTTTCCGTTATAAAGTAGGGAGCCAGCAATTAAAATATGCAGCTGGTTGAGTACAGAACAGAAATATAAACACTCTTAGCTGATTATTATATGAATAATAAAACCTTTAAAAGCAAAAATACTCTGACATTCCCTCCTGTTGTTTAGATTTCTCACATGACAGTACTGTTATTTTTGTCAGTTCATAACCTCTTGTCTAAACATTTTCGGTTTGAACGTCATAAAACAGTCCTGTGTTCAATTAAACTAAACATTACTGTATGGATCATCTTTCAAAATTTCTTCCATTTGAGACATCATCACATAAGCATTGATAGAAGTTGTTACCATGTTTGACACCATTTTCTTCAGACAGGGTACTACACATGTTGTGAAAACACATAACAGTAAAAGCAAAAATGCAATTCCAACAAGTCCTTTAATCAGTAGGGACTTCCATGAACCACCTAGTAACCATGTCAACCAATCATCAGTGCTTGTGACATAGTCTTGTTGTTCAGCATCTTTAATCTTTCTCAAGGTGTTCAAAGCGTCGGTCATGTTTTGTGAGTGTATGTTGTCTGGGATGTATGTACAACATGTAGTGTCAAACAATACACACAAACCTCCTTTTTCAGCTAGAATCATGTCTAGTGCGACTCTGTGTTGCATCACTACAATGCGTATTGCGTCGATTTCTTCATTTTGCGCTTTGTTGATTTTCATTGAAGCATTTAGGAACAGTCCAAATCGATAGTCAAGTGTCTTGATCCTCAGCATGTTTTTCCCAGCTACCACCCAAGGGAACAAGGAGTGGAGGACTTTCTGACCATCAGTCCATAGTTTGAAGTTCTTGGGCACATCTGATCCATAGATTGAGTCATGTGGCATTACTTCAGTGACTTCAGCAACTTCACGTTTTGCTCTTGACGTGTGTGTCTCTGCTGTGATCTTGAAGGTGTGGTCTGAAATTAGTACTGGTGCACACAGACCGGTGGAGTTCAGTGGGAGCATGAAGTAGGTTTTAGGCCCACAGGCCCAAGCGGCTCCCTGGACCCAGAAAGTTCCATTTTTGAAGGTGTGTATTCCTTTGGATTGGGTCAGGTCAAGTGTCTGTGTGCAGTTGCGGTTTCGTCCAAGTTTCCTGTTTCCATCGGAGAAGTTGAAACACATTGGGTGCTGTATGTCCGGCGGCAAAACTATGGCGAATGATTTGTTTTTTGTGTTGTTGGCTTTGACGTTTACCCAATGTTTTTCGTTGCAGGTGTAGTTCCAGTTCGTCAGATTGTAGGCACAAGGGGTTGTCTGTTCAATTAGGATCCGTCGTTGTGAAAGTGGTTTCGTGACACGTTTGACGTCTGTGTCACTACACCATGGAATTAGGTCTTCTTTCTTTGTGCTTTGACCTTTTAGGGTCAGTCCTGTTGCCATCAAATCTCTGCGTGTGCAATTGCCAGTTGTTGCTTTGTTGAACACACACATCACTTCGTCAAGTTCAGGTGCCTTTCCATATATTGTTGCGTGTACGGCTGTTGTTGGCATATGTGAACATACATAGCATTCCGTGCTGTTGTCGGTGCGTGTTCTATCATACACATATCTATACCACGCGTTGTTCATCCATGGGTGGTTATGGTCTTGGTTCAGGTCACGCAGATGCGAATTGTCATGTGTCCATCTTTTTTGCAGGTGGTGTTGTTTATTTCCTCTCATCTGGGTGAGTGTTAGTAGGCTCACTAGGAGCGCAATGCTGGCCACTAGGAGGACAAGTGTCTTCATGATGACCAGGCACACCTAGACCTCTGGTGAGTAGACTATTGGCGAGAAGTAAAAAAAGGGCGGGATATACCCAATCAGCCCTTCCCTTCACCAATAGATCACCTAGAAGCCAGGGGAGCCGGCGTCTAAGCGTCTGGATTGTCACTCACTTTTTTACAGTGGCTTTGGTGGATCCAAGATGGTCTTTCTGCTACTTTGCAGGCGGTGGGTGTGGTAAGTAGGACTTGGTATGGGCCCTCCCACCTTGGTGAACTCCAATTCTTTCTCTGGAGTACTTTGATCAGGATCCAATCACCTGGTTGCAACCTGCAAGACACTGGAGAGATATCACTCGGCAGTTGGTTGTTTAACACAATCTCTTTATTTTCAAACAGCTTAGTCATCCATTCTGCTAGGGTAGTTTCCCTTATTGATTTGTTAATAGGCTCACTAGTAATTGGCAATGGAAACGCTCTCCCGTGGATGATTTCAAAAGGTGTAAGTTTCTGAGAACCTTGTGTTATTCTCATCCACATCTTTACCAAACCTAAACATTCGGGCCAGGGTCTTCCTGTTTCTTCCATGCATTTTATTAATCTCTGTTTTATTGTGCCATTAGTTCTTTCCACTAGTCCTGCACTTCGTGGGTGATATGCACAGTGATGTTTGATGCTAAATCCTAGAGCTTCAGAGACTTTGCTGATGATGTCATTAACAAAATGTGTTCCATTGTCTGACCTTATCAGACTGGGAATGCCATATGTGGGGATGAAGTGATTGCATAAACACTTTGCCACTGATATTGCGTCTGCTCTTTTTACTGGATAGATTTCTGGCCATTTTGAAAACACATCTATAATTACTAGAGCATATTTTGATGCTTGGCATTCGTTAAGTTCAATGAAATCCATGTGGATTGTATGGAAAGGGTGAGGTGGTGTGGGGAAATGACCTCTTTTTGGTCTAAGGTTTCCCTGTGCATTATGTCTTTGGCAAATCATGCATGTTCTGATGAATTCTTTTGCTGAATTTTCAAATTTTGAGTGTAGAAGTGTTTAGAGAGGACATTCATCATTCCACCCGTTGACAAATGCGTTAAGCCATGTATCACTAATGCTGCTGTCTTATGTAGAGATTTTGGCAGTATTGGTTTGCCATTACAGGTCATTAGGTCATTTTGTAGCTGTGCTCCACACTTTAACCATTTTTTTTGTTCTGTGATAGATGCAGCTTTCTGTTCATCTTTAAGTACATCAAGTGGTATTAACGTTGATGTTTCAGACATTAAGGTTTGTATATGTTGCTGTGCTGCCTTCTTTGCGGCTTGGTCTGCAAAGTTGTTGCCTTTAGTAACTTCTGAGTTATCTTTTTGGTGTGCGGCACATTTGCACAATGCTAATTTTTTTGGCAATGTTATCACTTCTAGCAGTTCTTTTAAAAGGTGTGAATGCTGTACTGGATTTCCAGTAGAAGTGACCATACCTCTGTTATGCCAAATCTTTGCGAAATGATGTACTGCTGCAAAAACATACTGACTGTCTGTGTGTATGTTTATGCTTTTTCCTGCATTCAACTTACATGCTCTCACAACAGCTGTAAGTTCTGCACTTTGTGCAGAGTTAGAGGAAGTTAAAGGTCTTGCTTCCAGAACTGTGTCTACTGTGGTTACTGCATAACCGACGCAGTTGCGACCTAAACTATTTTTAGAAGCTGATCCATCTACAAAAATGTCAGTGAAAGTTGGCTGTGGTGAGCTAGCAGAGCATATTCAGGTATCCAGCATCTGCAAAAATTGCAGAGACCTAAATAACTCATCATTTGTTGTTTTATGAGAGGCTTTGGAGCATTCTGTACTGCTAGCTTTCTGCTGTCTAACAGTGTTCTTCCCTCTCCTGTGAGTTTGTGGCCAAGGTATGTGACCTCTTGGCTCCACAGCTGTAACTTGTGCTGTGAGACTTTATGGCCCTGCTCTGCTAAATGTTTCAGCACAGTCATGGTGTTTTTTCTGCAGTTGTCTCGTGTATCTCCCGTGACGAGAATGTCATCAACGTACAGAAGAAATTGCCCTGTGGCAGGGAGCGTGCATAGTGACATAGATTTCTTTAATGCCTCTGCATACAGGGTGGGACTGTTCTGAAAACCCTGTGGCAGTCTTGTATAAGTATACTTTTTGTTATCAAAAGTGAAACCAAACAGATTTTGTGAGTCTGGGTGTAGCGGCACAGAGAAAAACGCGTTTGACAGATCTATGACTGAGAACCATTGTTCTTTTTGTGTCACTTGATTTAAGATTGTGTGTGGATTTGCTACCACAGGTGGGATTTGTTCAGTTATTTCATTTATTGCTCTGAGGTCATGCACTAAGCGATATTTTCCTGTGTTTGCTTTTTTCACTGGAAAAATTGGAGTGTTACAGGTTATTTCAGTTGTTTTCACTAAAATGCCTGCTTTTTCCATATCTGCAATTACTGGCCTGATCCCTGCTTTTGCTTCTGCCATCAAGGGATATTGTGGTTTAACTGGCCTGTAGGTTGTAGTAGTTTTTACTACAACAGGATCTGCTCCTTTAATTAATCCTACATCTGTCGATCCTGTGGACCATAGTGTTGTGGGCAATTCTTGTAGTTCTGGGTGTAGTTCCAATGAGAGTACGTGTCAGTTTTCACTATCTTCCTGCACATGCAAATCAGTGCTGTCAGTCATGTATGTGGCTGGGTGGGTAGTAATTACCCACCCTAATGTGTATCTCATGCATCCTGTTCTGCGACCTTGGAGCCATCCCTCATGCGTGTCTTTAGTCTTTTCATATCTGTCTCTTTCAACTTGGGCGAGAACGCGGCCTAAATCTTTCCACTCAGTGCTGTCATTGTGTGCTACTGACACATGTGGATTTGGCATCCTGTTTCCTCGTTGTACTGCCTCAGGCTGCAGCACAGAGCACACTGCATTACCACTTTGGGTGACATATAGGTGTTGTAATGTCAGCTTTTGTGGGCCTAGCTTATGTACCTCTTGGTCATACACGGGATTAGGACCTGGACTCTGTTTGAACCTCAATGTGTTGTGATACTGAGTGTAGTCCTGTCGTGTTGAATGAGTTGGCAGATATCGATTTGCTATGTGTTGTAAAGGCTCTAGTGAGGGCAGGTCTAATGTCCAGTAGTAGTGAGGCTCTCCGAGTCCTTTACATACATTAATCTGATAATCTGCTGGACTTTGTTTCTCGTTTAACATTAGCTTTGCATACATGCCCTCTGGTCCTGGCAAGACTCCTATTTCCAGCCTCTCTAGTGCATCTCTCCCTAGAAGATTAACTGGGCAAGATGGGTCATATATGCATTGGTTTTTACAGCTGCGGCCGCTGTCTTCATGAGATAAGAGTAGAGGCTCAGTCAGTGATTTAGTACTGACATGTCCTGATGCTGACTTAACTATCAGAGTATCATTAGAGAATTTCACTTTTGGTGGTTTTTTAATCAGTACAGTTTTGCATGCTCCAGTGTCGCAGAGCATCGTCATTGGCTGCCCATTTACGTATATAATTACAGTTGGTTTATGTTCAGAGCCCAAAAGCAATTGCTCTATGTTATACACGTCTGTGTTTTCATTGCTCTCTGCTTCTGTGTCTTTTCCTAGTCATTTGTTATTTCTGTCATCCTCTTCCTCACTGTCATCCTTTTTTCTATGTCTACACTCGCAGGCAAAATGCCCTTCCTTTCCACAATTGTAGCAGCTTGTATTTTTCACTCTTCTCTCTCCTTTTCTCCCTCCTCCTGCCTTTCCCTTTCCTCTGTATGGGCCTGGTTTATGTCTCCTGTATTCTGCAGAGAGTGCCACGAATCCTGTTACAGGATCTACAGCAAAGACTCCTCCTTTTTCCTTTTGCTTCTGTATTTTGACTGCGTGTTCAGCATATTGCAGTGCATCTGGCAGACTTCCTGTATTTTGTGTGACCCAATGTTTTTCTACGTGGGCCCTCACTTTTGGGAGGAGGCCGTTCAGAAATGCATTTTTTAGCTGTTGCTGAAATGGTGTTTGTGGCTCCTCCTGGTAATTTAAACCTGAATGTTGTCTGAAGACTGGGCGTAGGCGATCGAGGAAGTCAGAGGCAGTCTCAGCTTCCTTCTGCTTTATTTCGCCTATTTTGCCGTAATCTGCTCTTGGGGCTAGACGGACTCTAATCCTTTCATATAATCCTGCCAACTGAGCCCTTAGAGGCTCAGAGGTGGGGAGCAGGGCTATACCCTGGTCATCTGACCCCGTGAAGTCTCCCTTTACTGTTCCCATTTTTAGACCTAATAAGTCCTGAATTACCTGGAGCATTTCATGGCCATTCAAGTGCCAGTGTGTTCTAATTAACTCAACTGCCTCCCTCCATGGCTCAAAACCTTCATTTAACAGTGGAACGTCCTTTAAGACGTTTAATCTGTCAGTTTGGGACCATGCTCTGAAAACGTACAGGTAAGGGTTGTTGTCTCTTTCATTATTATCGCCACCCGTTAGTTGGCCATATCTTGGGTTTGGCGTGGCTATCATTGGAAACAGACCTGACGGCCCTGGGGGGTCAATCTGTCCTCCCATATCCCTACCTGACGGGTCTTTCCCTATGTCTTCCTTATGGTGATTTGTTGTCATTAAATTTAATGCCTGTCTTGCTGAATTATATGGGCTTGGCGCGTCGGCGAAGGGTTTTTTTGATACTGGCGGGTTAGATGGGCCGGGGGCAGGCACATATGGGGGTGGTTTTGGGTTTTGTGGATCTTTTTGTTCATTACTTTGTTCGTTTTTCTTTTTCTCTTCGCGCACCTTTGTGCGTTTGTCATTTTCTGCCATCCAGGCTTTAAAATGTTGCCACTCCGTGAGACGTTTGGCTTTCTTTTTAAAACTTTTTTCATTGTTTAGTTCCGCTTGGAGGGTCTCTTTTAAAGCAGTCACTGCAAAGGGAGTACATTTTCCCTCCCACGCAGGGCAGTTTAGTTTCTTTGGATTTCTCCATCTATTTTTACTAATTAGTCCGGCATTTGGACATGTTTTTTTCTAGCCACTGCTCGTCAGCAGTGAGTTTTGTTGATTTATTACCCATTATTATTTTTTCCTCTTGTTATTATTATTTATTTATTTATAAATATATTTGCGTTTACACACACACATACACACCCGTGGTGCTTTCTCTGGCACGAGGAATGGGAGAGGCTATTGACACGGCCTTCTACTTTCAAGCTAGCCTTGAAAGCGGTGTCAATTTTATGTGATGAAACACAACCTTTTCCCGTTCCACCAGAACTCGAGCAACCAACGGTAAACAATTCGGTGGAGTAGTTCAGCCTCCTTAATGTGCTGTAAAATCAACTTACTCCACCAACAAAACTGTAAAACAACAGATCATACGCGTAATGAGTATTATTCTGGGCAACTCTGTGTCTTTTTACATTGCTCCGAGCCCTTTTTCAGGCGAGCTGCGTAACTCTCTACCAGTCCTTTTTCAGACGAGAATGTTACTATCCTGTTGTATTTTGACATAAAGCTTGCTCCAAGCCCTTTTTCAGGCGAGCTGCGTAACTTTTCTACCAGTCCTTTTTCAGACGAGACTGTTACTAAGCTGTCATATTTTGACGGGAAACTATTTTATGTACAGACCACAGGTTGCCTCAGTCGTTTTGCGCAAGATGTGAGTGAGTGCTATATATTCACCTGAGTTATTGTGTGGTTGCTTTGGTTTCCTTCATCAACCCCTGAAGTCGTGGACCTCTTATAAGAACGCTGGCCAGAACCCGAACGTCACGTCTCTGGACTTTATCCTCTGCCTGGAGAGGAGTCGACAGCGTGGGCTTCTCACGACGTCAGGACTTGACGAAGGTCTCCTATTGGAGCATTGAAAAAATATCAATGTCCACTCCGGCTCAGAAGGACCAATTAAATGTTAAAGATATTCTATTATCAAAGTACTCAGATGCAATGAAATATCACTCAGACACTTAGAGCAGTTTTAAACGTGCACGGGTGAGAGACTCAGGGAGAGACTCACACACCTCCTTGGTGCAGTCTGGCTTTATTTATACACATCATGAAGCATACAAAAAAGGAAATATCATCCTTATCTTGTCAAGAAAACAGGTGTGGTTTATCAAAAAACTTCGTGTTCTCTACAAGGTTGTTTCTTACTCGTGGGTGGCGGTTTCCTGCTAGTGTGAAGGCAAACAGTGACAATGTGAAGGCAAAGACTGATAATGTGAAGGCAAGCAGTTTCCGTTATAAAGTAGGGAGCCAGCAATTAAAATATGCAGCTGGTTGAGTACAGAACAGAAATATAAACACTCTTAGCTGATTATTATATGAATAATAAAACCTTTAAAAGCAAAAATACTCTGACAAGTAACAATAGATTTTACTCTGAGCTCAACAGTAAAACAAGAGAATACTTGATTATATACACACTATTTAACCAACCTGTAACAAGGCCGCACTCCTCTGACATCCCTTACCCGCTTTACCATTGCCCTGATTCCTTGTTCAGGAGACCACTGTTTCATCTCACTCTAAAAAACAAACAGACAATTGAATGTTCTTTTTTTTTAAATAACTACAGAAAATAACATTTATTGTTTCTACAATAGCTCATGACACAGACTTCAGGAAAATATATATTTTTTGCACTGATGTTTTAACGCTTACCTCCACAGCTTTGTGGATTTCAGTAAAAGGTCGTTGGGGGCATCTTCGCTTCAACCCTAGAAGTTTTAAAACTCGTCTCAGATGCCTCTCACTGTTAAAAGACAACACAGACTTACATTATATTAAATGTAAACTGCACTTTTTGTAATTTTAGAGAGTTGTCACGGAAACTGTTGAAATGCAGACTTACCTTATTTTATGCCTATATGAAGTCAGTGCACAGCTGATTTCCTTTTGTTTTAAGCCTTTGTTGAACAATGTTATTATCATTGTATCTTAAAAGGTTAAGTCTAACAACAACAGTCTAATTGATCACCCACCTCTTACACTGAACATAAGTAATTAACCAGTAAAGTACTAAATCTTTTTCTGTGGCAATTACACTAAAAGCATCGTCTATTCAGTGCCCACAAATAAAACATGTGTAGCAAAAAATACACTTCTTTGATATGAAAGAGGTAAACAGTAGTTAATAAATAAGTTGTACTTTAGTCATTTATTTTTAATGCTCTTTTTTTAATAAAAAAAAAGTATTTTTGGTACAGTCATGGGAACCAGCCAGAGTCGGATACTCCTTTCATCATCGTCAGATGACATATTGCAGCAAAGTCTAAAAACAACAACAGAAAAAAACATATCGGGATCAAAAAATATCCCGACAGTAGCAATATAGAAAAGAGAAATAAAGAAAAAGAGCGACAGAAAGGATGCAGGCTGCTCGTAAGCTTTCAGCTTGTCCATTTGCTGAAATGTATAGAAAACAATTACTGAACAGTTTAAATTTGAATCATGTTTCACCACTGTTGCTAGCTAGAATGAATTAGCCAGACAAAAATAGTACTGATTTGGTTTCGTACAAAACTAGCTTTCCGTCTCTGATATGTAACTTTCACAACATAACTGCAACTTAATATAACACAATTGTGGCAAAAATATGAACAAAAGGGAGAAAAAGTTAAACTTACCTTGTGTCGTTAGGAGCCTGAACCATGGTAAAACTCCGGTGAGGTCAATGACCTTACGCTCTCCCACTGTCACACGTTGATGACGTATTTGGAAATCAATTCGGGTGGGACATGACAACAGCGCCACCTGTAGGAAGATTTTCTCTCTAGTACCTTGTGTTCTGATACCTGACAACTTTTTTTTTGAGAACTGAGACCTGACAATTTTTTGTCTGATACCTGACAACTTTTTATTTGAGAACTGAGACCTGACAATTTTTTTGTCTGATACCTGACAACTTTTTTTTTGAGAACTGAGACCTGACAATTTTTTGTCTGATACCTGACAATTTTTTTTTTGAGAACTGAGACCTGACAATTTTTTGTATGATACCTGACAACTTTTTTTTTGAGAACTGAGACCCGACAATTTTTTGTCTGATACCTGACAATTTCTTTTTTTGAGAACTGAGACCTGACAATTTTTTGTCTGATACCTGACAACTTTTTTTTTTTGAGAACCGAGACCTGACAATTTTTTGTCTGATACCTGACATTTTCTTTTTGAGAACTGAGACCTGACAATTTTTTGTCTGATACCTGACAATTTTTTTTGAGAACTGAGACCTGACAATTTTTTGTCTGATACCTGACAATTTTTTTTTGAGAACTGAGACCTAACAATTTTTTGTCTGATACCTGACAACTTTTTTTTTGAGAACTGAGACCTGACATTTTTTTGTCTGATACCTGACAACTTTTTTCTTGAGACCTGACGATGTCCTAAAATTTACACCATACAAGGGAGACTTCACAGGGGTTGAAAACACAAGGGAAAACTAATAAACAAATTAACTTAGATAAGTTAAACAAAACATAAACATCAGAATAATCCAAAACCCAAAAAGCTGGGTCAAAAGACCCAGGATCGTGACAGCCTCAGTGCCACATAAACTGCAAGATTAAACTGACTAAACTCATCTGTGCGTTGCCTGGATTGACTACAAGAAAGCCTATGACTCGATGCCCCACTCATGGATCCTGGAATTATACAAGATCAACAGAGCCTTAAGTTAATCAAGAATTCAAAGGGAATGTGTTGAACAACACTTGAAACCAACTTCAGGCCAATAGCACAAGTCACCATTAAGTCCACGATATACCAAGGAGATGCCCTGTTTCCAATGCTATAAACTGACAATACTGGCTATCAATACTGAATACGGAATGGAGCAATCATCAGCAGTTCAGAAATAAGATCCATTGAGACAGGAGCCTACCACACCAGACATACCCCAGGCGCAAGATGTTTAAAAATGCCCCTGAGACAATCCAGCACATAACAGCAGGGTGGAAGATGCTAGCAGGAAGGGCATACAACACCATAGCCAAGTGACTGGCATAGCATATAAGAAATCTGGAGGTAAAAATGGGACACGTGTTTTTGGCGGTTGAGAATGACCAAACTGAGCTCCTATGAGACTTCCAGATACAGACAGACAAATTGGTGATAGCCAGTTTGTCTTCTGGTGATAAAACTGGTGATAGCTAGTTTGTCTTTTCCACCACTACTATGTGGTGGAAAAGACAAACTAGCTATCACCAGTTTGTCATTATGCAATGTACTGTTTATAAGATTGGGGAAACCTGCAGTCAGCTGAGACTGAAAAAGTCACTTGGATGAGCAACAAAATGTTTCTCCCACTGAAAACGCTAAGTCCAGATGAACAGAATCAACTTTTGGAGATTTACTTACCTGGATGATTGAGCATGCATCAAGATATGGGAGATTGTAAACTGCTAGCAGTTAAGCCAGCCTTTAAAGAGTGTTGTCTTTGGTTAGAGGAACCTGAACAACATTTAATTATCTGAACTGATTGCAAAAATGTAATTTACCTGAGAGCTGCCAATAGGCTCAATGTTTGCCAAGGCTATTGGTCTCTGTTTTTTGGCCGCTTTAATTTCTCCATTTCTGTTTATCCATGTTCCAGAAAACTCAAACCTGTTCCCAATTCTCCACCAACCCTGACCAACCAGAGCCATAAAACATCCTCCCATCCAGCTGCAAAGTAGGTTCCCTCATGTGGGACATCGAGGAAATCATCCACCAGAAACTTCTGAATGAGCCAGGCCCCAGTACCAGTCCACCAAATCTATGCTAAGTTCCCACTTCTGCTCGTTCAGCGGTTATTCATTGGGCTCACACTGCCAGGTTCACCTGTAATCCCAGAGTGAGTAGAACCCTTTTTTGATTTTGATGATGTGGTTCTGTTGGCTTCATTGGGTGATGGCTTTGTTACGAAATATATATATTCTTAGTGCTTATTTTCTGATTAGATTGTTTTATGTATTTTAATAATAGAAGCCTTTATAAACCAAGGGCAGATGTGAGAAAGAACTAGGTCAGAGGGTGACAGGTCGCCAGCAACAGAGGCTTTAGTAAGGGGAAGTTAAGAAACAGGAAGTTTAGTGCAGAGCTGCAGAGGCATATTAATAAAATACAGGAAATCAGACAGAAAAAGCAGAACTAAGTAACACACACACACACACACACACACACACACATTAGTCCGACCAGAAGGAGTTGTTTTGAATGAAACTGTGTGTGTCTGTGTGTGACGTATAGCAGAACTATATATACGTATTTTGGCTGGCAATGCCTTTAGAACTGGGGGTGCGTGCTCGTGTCTGCAGTTCTCTGTTTCCGGAAATGAACAATAGAGATCATTTTTTGAGCTTTGACCACTCTGAGTCGGAAGTCTTTCTCTTTCGCCAAAAGAATTCCAAAGAACCGAATTTAATAGCCTCCAGCTCACACTTGAACAGTTCACAGCTGAGTGTGAAGCTGTGGGAATGACAATCAGCACCTCCAAATCTTAGGCAATGGTCCTCAGGTGGAAAAGGGTGGAGTGCCCACTCCAGGTCAGGCACGAATTCCTGCCCCAAGTGGAGGAGATGAAGTATCTCGGGGTCTTGTTCACGAGTAATGGGAGAAGGGAGCAGGAGATTGTCAGGTGGACTCGTGCTGTGGCTGCAGTGATATGGATGCTGTACCAGTCCTTCGTGGTTAAGAGGGAAGTGTAAAAACAAAGCTCTCAATTTACCAGTTGATTTGTATCCCTACCCTCACCTATGGTCACGAGCTGTGGGTAGTGATCGAAATAACGAGATCATGGATACAAGTGGCAAAAATGGGCTTCCTCCGAAGGGTGGCTGTCCTCTCCTTAGAGATCCTGGTCCTCCACATCAAAAGGAGCCAGTTGCGGTGGTTCGGGCATCTGACAAGGATGCCTCCTGGGCGCCTCCTGGGTGAGGGAGATGTATGATCCAGGCATGTCCCACCAGGAGGAGGCCTGGGGCAGACCCAGGACACGCTGGAGAGATTATATCTCTCGGCTGGCCTGGGAACACCTTGGTATTCCCCCAGACAATCTGGAGGAGGTGGCTGGGAAGAGGGAGGTCTGGGCTTCTCTGCTAAGGCTGCTATCCCCGCGACCCGGCCCCAGATAAGTGTTGTTGTGGCTGTTATGGTTGTCAGAGCTGCTGTTGTGGTTGTTGGAGCTGTGGTGGTGGTTGTTAGTGTTGCTGTTGTGATGGTTGGAGCTGCAGTCATGGTTGTTGGTGCGGCGGTTGTGCTTGCTGGAGCTGCACTCGTGGTTGTTGGAGCTGCAGTCGTGGTTATTGGCGCTACAGTCATGGTTGTTGGTGCGGTGGTTGTTGATGTTGGAGCTGTAGTTGTGGTTGTTGGAGCAGGTGCTGTGGTTGTTGGAGCTGCAGTTGTGGTTGTTGGTGCGGCTTTTGTGGTTGCTGGTGTTGGTGCGGCTGTTGTGGTTGTTGGAGTTGCAGTCGTGGTTGTTGGGGCGACTGTTATGGTTGCTGGAGATGCAGTTGTGGTTGTTGGAGCAGCAGTCGTGGTTGTTGGTGCTGTTGTTATGGTTGTCGGAGCGGGTATAGTGGTTGTTGAAGCTGCAGTTGAGGTTGTTGGTGCGGCTGTCGTGGTTGTTGGAGCTGCAGTTGTGGTTGTTAGTGCGGATGTTGTGGATGTCGGTGCTGCTGTTGTGGTTGTTGGAGCTGCAGTCGTGGTTGTTGCCTCAGCTGTTGTGGATGTTGGTGCGGTGGTTGTTGAAGCTGGAGTTGTTATTGTGGATGTTGGTGCGGCTGTTGTGGTTGTTGGAGCCGGTGTTGTGGTTGTTGGAGCCGGTGTTGTGGTTGTTGGAGCGGGTGTTGTGGTTGTTGGAGCTTCATTTGTGGTTGTTGGTGCTTCATTTGTGGTTGTTGGTGCGGCTGTTGTGGTTGCTGGAGCTGCAGTCGTGGTTGTTGAAGCTGCAGTTGTGGTTGTTGGTGGGGCTGGAGAGATTATATCTCTCGGCTGGCCTGGGAACACCTTGGTATTCCCCCAGACAAGGGAGGTCTGGGCTTCTCTGCTAAGGCTGCTATCCCCGCGACCCGGCCCCAGATAAGTGGAAGAAAATGGATGGATGGATCAATGGATCAATGGACATATTTGAAAGGTATGGCTCTCTCTTGCAAGCTGACCCCCCGACATATCTGAGTCTGACACTATCAGGTTGTGAGAAATTATTGCAAATATTCATTTAAAGAAACGACATAACAGAAACCAATCTGTAAATATTCTGTTTTTATTAAAGCTTTTTACATGCAGTTGTTGCACATCTTGAAAGTTTCCTGATTTTCTTTTTATTTACCCAAACCTAAATAGTGTTAATTAACAGTGTTAATTTCTCATAAAGATGTATTCTGGTCATTTTGACTTTTCTTACAGAAAATGTGCAAATTAAAAGAAATTTCACAGAATACATATAAAGATACTTATAAAAATACATTTGTATAAATAAGAAAAGTGACAGTGCATGTTTTGGGACACCTGAAGATCTATTCTTAACACTATTACATGTAATTTGTGATATATACTGTGTATGATATATATGAAATAGAACTCAAAATATATAATTTTACAAGCATTTAGAAACAATGAATGGATGTAAAGAATGAAAAAATGCTGTCGATAATTATATTAAAAAGATGAAAGGAAGAAAAAAAAGAATAATTTATGTTCTTTTGGCCTCATATTTGAAAGAGGAATAGTTAACAGACATGAAGATAAAGATACACTTACAAGCAAAAGACCTGGACTTCACTTAATTTCAGGCCACTGCATAGTACTAATTACTAAGCCTCTATGTTACGGGGCACCCACAGTATATATTTAAATGTTTTGCCCATGCATTGTCAGGCTAATTTTTTTTATTGGTGATTTAATTAACCGGATGCTTAAAATTGTTTGTGTCATTCTGTTCAGGGCAGGGTCATTCCCACCCGAAAATATTTTAATGTAGATAAAAACATACTAGAGCTACTCTTTCTGATGTGTCCAACTAAAGTGCACCTGAACAAACCCAACAACCCTTATAAATAATAACATATCAGATTTCTGCTGACATTACATTTTTTTCATGTTATTAAAAGAGATCGTGTTCTGCTGGCCTTTCACATGGAAACCAGCACAGATGCTATTGCTGGCTTGATAGAAGGCATAACAACAGCAGCAGGAGGAAAGCAATTCTGGGATTAATCTTGTGGGATACTCCACTTGAAACTGTAGTTGTAGGTACAACAGTTGTAGCTGAAGCAGTAGTGGAACTAGTAGTCAGTGCAGCAGTAGTGGAACTAGTAGTCGGTGCAGCAGTAGTGGAAGGGACAGTGGTTGGTAGAGGTGTGGTGGAATTGTCCGTGACAATGACAGGAACTATAAAATATTTTTCAAAAATAGATTAATATATATTTCTGTACAGACTAAAATAATTTATTTATCACTGATTAATTACCAAACTAACTTTTGTTTGCATTTTCTAATACTCACCAGGAGTTACTGATACTGTCTCAGGAACTATTTGGATGGTGAAATTAATGCTGGAACTGTTAATAGCATCTTTTAAAGCTTGAACAATAGTAATATTTTCTGGGACTTGTGCATTGGGAATTGTTTGATTGAACACAAGCTCCACCAATGCCTCAGTTCTATCCACTCGTTTTTGGACTATAACAGAGCTGTGTCATGAAAGAGAGTGAGGCAGATGTTACATGTCACTTTTAACATTCAAAATGAAATTTAATTAATAAGTGTGTGAAAAATAACCAGAGTTAAAAAACATGTACCTGAACCCAATCACAATGGCACGGATGAAGTTAGCAAATTGTGCTCTGTATATTCTATCACACTGCAAAAAATAAACACAAAAAGAAAATTTAAACCAGGTGAAACTTCAAAATTACATTATCTAAAAACCCTTATTTAAAATATATGATTTGAAATACATCTATCTTTTGCTTCTAGATTTGTTCTCTTGATACTGTTTCAGTCAACATGTAATTTGTATTAAGTTCAAATATTACTCACCGTCTCTTCAACTCGTTTTTTGCGATCTTGATATGCAATGCTGTTGGGGTCTTTGAGATCAGGTACATATGGTTCAAGGAACTGTAGAAACAGAACAATTTGGACAGGTCCAGTTGGTGCTTTTGTAGTTGGGATAGTGGTTGGAGTTGCTGCAACTGTTGTTGTAGTTGCAGTTGTTTCTGGTGGAGTGGCTGTTGTTGGAGCAGTGTCACTGATGTTGATGGAGGCCCTTTCGATGTCAAAGCCGCTCACATTTGAGGCTTGACCGATCAAAACATTCCTAATCTCAGTGTAGTTTGGGACAGAAAAGTTTACAAACTGAAGTTCCATGGTGTTGATGACTGATCCCTTCCTGCAAATGCAGAAACACAAGTTATTGTTTTGAATATTAGCTTTTTAGGTCAGTGCCCTACATGATATGTCAAAATATGGAAATTACCTGAAGCTCACCACATCCAAGGAGACAAAGGAAGAGGGGAAGGCCTTACTGTAAACAGGTTGAATCTACACACACAAAAGAGATTTTCTTAAAACGATTTTTTCTGTTGTACTTTTTTAAATATTTGAAATACGTATGAACATTATAGACATCTTCTTGTGTGTGGAAAGTTCATCCCTTTGAATGAAGAATAACAAAACAGAAATTATATTGAACTGAAGAGCTCTGTAGGTATTGAAACAGACTGATGTGTTAGGATTACGGTCATGGTAGAGGTGCTTATGTAGTTAAACAAAAGAAATTAACATGAAAATATTGTTGGAAAAGGGCATTAACCTAATATTGAGAGGAAATTAATTTCACAAAGGATTTTGGGAAAAACAGTTACTGACCTGTCTCTTTATCATTAAAGATCGACTTATAAAGGCTGCAGATGATGAATTCAACAAGTCTGTTTCAAAATTGCTCTGAAGTGATCTGAATGTGACATATCTCATTACTGTATCCCTGCCAGTTGTTGGAGGGATTGTTGTGTTATGAACTGCTGTTGTGGTTGATGAAGGAGCGGTAATGGTGAATGTCATGGTTGTTGGTGCGGTGGTTGTTGATGTTGGAGCTGTAGTTGTGGTTGTTGGAGCAGGTGCTGTGGTTGTTGGAGCTGAAGTTGTGGTTGTTGGTGCGGCTTTTGTGGTTGCTGGTGTTGGTGCGGCTGTTGTGGTTGTTGGAGTTGCAGTCGTGGTTGTTGGGGCAGCTGTTATGGTTGCTGGAGATGCAGTTGTGGTTGTTGGAGCAGCAGTTGAGGTTGTTGGTGCGGCTGTCGTGGTTGTTGGAGCTGCAGTTGTGGTTGTTAGTGCGGATGTTGTGGATGTCGGTGCTGCTGTTGTGGTTGTTGGAGCTGCAGTCGTAGTTGTTGCCTCAGCTGTTGTGGATGTTGGTGCGGTGGTTGTTGAAGCTGGAGTTGTTATTGTGGATGTTGGTGCGGCTGTTGTGGTTGTTGGAGCCGGTGTTGTGGTTGTTGGAGCGGGTGTTGTGGTTGTTGGAGCTTCATTTGTGGTTGTTGGTGCTTCATTTGTGGTTGTTGGTGCGGCTGTTGTGGTTGCTGGAGCTGCAGTCGTGGTTGTTGAAGCTGCAGTTGTGGTTGTTGGTGGGGCTGTTGTGATTGTTGGTGGAGCTGCAGTCGTGGTTGTTGAAGCTGCAGTTGTGGTTGTCGGTGGGGGTGTTGTGGATGTCGGTGCTGCTGTTGTGGTTGTTGGAGCTGCAGTCGTGGTTGTTGCCTCAGCTGTTGTGGATGTTGATGCGGTGGTTGTTGAAGTTGGAGTTGTAATTGTGGTTGTTGGTGCGGCTGTTGTGGTTGTTTGAGCGGGTGTTGTGGTTGTTGGAGCTTCATTTGTGGTTGTTGGTGCTTCATTTGTGGTTGTTGGTGCGGCTGTTGTGGTTGTTGGAGCTGCAGACGTGGTTGTTGTTGCTGCAGTTGTGGTTGTTGGTGGGGCTGTTGTGATTGTTGGTGGAGCTGCAGTTGTGGGTGTTGAAGCTGCAGTTGTGGTTGTCGGTGGGGGTGTTGTGAATGTTGGTGCGGGTGTTGTGGTTGTTGGAGCTGCCGTCATGGTTGTTTTTGCTCCAGTCGTGGTTGTTGGAGCCGCAGTTGTGGTTGTCGGTGCGGCTGTTGTGGTTGTTGGAGCTGCAGTCGTGGTTGTTGTTGCTGCTGTTGTGGTTGTTGGTGTGGCTGTTGTGGTTGTTGGAACTGCAGTCATGGTTGTGGGTGCGGCTGTTGTGGTTGTTGGAGTGGGTGTAGTGGTTGTTGGAGCTACTGTTGTGGTTGTTGGTGCGGCTGTTGTTGGAGCTGCAGTCGTGGTTGTTGGTGCGGCTGTTGTTGGAGCTGCAGTCGTGGTTGTTGGTGCGGCTGTTGTGGTTGTTGTTGCTGCTGTTGTGGTTGTTGGAGCTGGTGTTGTGGTTGTTGGAGCCGCAGTTGTGGTTGTGGGTGCGGCTGTTGTGGTTGTTGGTGCGGCTGTTGTGGTTGTTGGAGCTGCAGTCGTGGTTGGGGGTGCGGCTGTTGTGGTTGTTGGAGCGGCTGTCATGGATGTTGTTGCTGCAGTTGTGGTTGTTGGAGCTGCTGTTGTGGTTGTTGGTGCTACTGTCGTGGTTGTTGGTGCGGCTGTTGTTGGAGCTGCAGTCGTGGTTGTTGGTGCGGCTGTTGTTGGAGCTGCAGTCGTGGTTGTTGGTGCGGCTGTTGTGGTTGTTATTGCTGCTGTTGTGGTTGTTGGAGCGGGTGTTGTGGTTGTTGGTGCGACTGTTGTGGTTGTTGGAGCGGTTGTAGTGGTTGTTGGAGCTGCAGTCGTGGTTGTTGTTGCTGCTGTTGTGGTTGTTGGTGTGGCTGTTGTGGTTGTTGGAACTGCAGTCATGGTTGTGGGTGCGGCTGTTGTGGTTGTTGGAGCGGGTGTAGTGGTTGTTGGAGCTACTGTTGTGGTTGTTGGTGCGGCTGTTGTTGGAGCTGCAGTCGTGGTTGTTGGTGCGGCTGTTGTTGGAGCTGCAGTCGTGGTTGTTGGTGCGGCTGTTGTGGTTGTTGTTGCTGCTGTTGTGGTTGTTGGAGCTGGTGTTGTGGTTGTTGGAGCCGCAGTTGTGGTTGTGGGTGCGGCTGTTGTGGTTGTTGGTGCGGCTGTTGTGGTTGTTGGAGCTGCAGTCGTGGTTGTGGGTGCGGCTGTTGTGGTTGTTGGAGCGGCTGTCATGGATGTTGTTGCTGCAGTTGTGGTTGTTGGAGCTGCTGTTGTGGTTGTTGGTGCTACTGTTGTGGTTGTTGGTGCGGCTGTTGTTGGAGCTGCAGTCGTGGTTGTTGGTGCGGCTGTTGTTGGAGCTGCAGTCGTGGTTGTTGGTGCGGCTGTTGTGGTTGTTATTGCTGCTGTTGTGGTTGTTGGAGCGGGTGTTGTGGTTGTTGGTGCGACTGTTGTGGTTGTTGGAGTGGTTGTAGTGGTTGTTGGAGCTGCAGTCGTGGTTGTGGGTGCGGCTGTTGTGGGTGCGGCTGTTGTGGTTGTTGGAGCTGCAGTTGTGGTTGTGGCTGTTGTGGTTGTTGGAGCTGCAGTAGTGGTTGTTGGTGCGGCTGTTGTGGTTGTTGGAGCTGCAGTCGTGGTTGTGAGTGCGGATGTTGTGGTTGTTGTAGCGGCTGTTGTGGTTGTTGGAGCCGCAGTTGTGGTTGTGGGTGCGCCTGTTGTGGTTGTTGGAGCCGCAGTTGTGGTTGTTGGAGCCGCAGTTGTGGTTGTGGGTGCGGCTGTTGTGGTTGTTGGTGCGGCTGTTGTGGTTGTTGGAGCTGCAGTCGTGGTTGTGGGTGCGGCTGTTGTGGTTGTTGGAGCGGCTGTTGTGGTTGTTGGAGCTGCAGTTGTGGTTGTTGGTGCGGCTGTTGTGGTTGTTGAAGCGGTTGTAGTGGTTGTTGGTGCGGCTGTTGTGGTTGTTGGAGCGGCTGCAGTCGTGGTTGTGGGTGCGGCTGTTGTGGTTGTTGGAGCTGCAGTCGTGGTTGTTGGAGCTGCAGTTGTGGTTGTTGGAGCTGCAGTTGTGGTTGTTGGAGCGGGTGTAGT
Source organism: Mchenga conophoros (assembly GCF_057382185.1). NCBI lineage: Eukaryota > Metazoa > Chordata > Actinopteri > Cichliformes > Cichlidae > Mchenga > Mchenga conophoros. The sequence continues at coordinate 69,501,223 of NC_140528.1, forward strand.
GGTTGTTGGAGCTACAGTTGTGGTTGTTGGTGCGGCTGTTGTGGTTGTTGAAGCGGTTGTAGTGGTTGTTGGTGCGGCTGTTGTGGTTGTTGGAGCGGCTGCAGTCGTGGTTGTGGGTGCGGCTGTTGTGGTTGTTGGAGCTGCAGTCGTGGTTGTTGGAGCTGCAGTTGTGGTTGTTGGAGCTGCAGTTGTGGTTGTTGGAGCGGGTGTAGTGGTTGTTGTAGCTGCAGTCGTGGTTGTGGGTGCGGCTGTTGTGGTTGTTGGTGCTGCAGTTGTGGTTGTGGCTGCGGCTGTTGTGGTTGTTGGTGCGGCTGTTGTGGTTGTTGGAGCTGCAGTTGTGGTTGTGGCTGCGGCTGTTGTTGTTGGGGCTGGTGTTGTGGTTGTTGGTGCGGTTATTGTGGTTGTTGGAGCGGCTGCAGTCGTGGTTGTGGGTGCGCCTGTTGTGGTTGTTGGAGCCGCAGTTGTGGTTGTTGGAGCCGCAGTCGTGGTTGTGGGTGCGGCTGTTGTGGTTGTTGGTGCGGCTGTTGTGGTTGTTGGAGCGGCTGTTGTGGTTGTCGGAGCTGCAGTTGTAGTTGTTGGTGCGCTTGTTGTGGTTGTTGGAGCGGGTGTTGTGGTTGTTGGTGCTTCTGTTGTGGTTGTTGGACCTGCAGTCATGGTTGTTGGAGCTGCTGTTGTGGTTGTTGGTGCTGCTGTTGTGGTTGTTGGGGCTGCTGTTGTGGTTGTTGGAGCGGCTGTTGTGGTTGTCGGAGCTGCAGTTGTAGTTGTTGGTGCGCTTGTTGTGGTTGTTGGCGCTGCAGTCGTGGTTGTTGGTGGGGCTGTTGTGGTTGTTGGAGCTGCAGTTGTGGTTGTTGGAGCTGCAGTTGTGGTTGTTGGTATTGCTGTCGTGGTTGTTGGGGCTGCTGTTGTGGTTGTTGGAGCTGCAGTTGTGGTTGTTGGAGCTGCAGTTGTGGTTGTTGGTATTGCTGTCGTGGTTGTTGGGGCTGCTGTTGTGGTTGTTGGAGCGGCTGTTGTGGTTGTTGGAGCTGCAGTTGTGGTTGTTTGAGCTGCAGTTGTGGTTGTTGGAGCTGCAGTCGTGGTTGTTGGTATTGCTGTCGTGGTTGTTGGGGCTGCTGTTGTGGTTGTTGGAGCGGCTGTTGTGGTTGTTGGAGCTGCAGTTGTGGTTGTTGGTGCGCTTGTTGTGGTTGTTGGCGCTGCAGTCGTGGTTGTTGGTGGGGCTGTCGTGGTTGTTGGAGCTGGTGTTGTGGTTGTTGGTGCTTCTGTTGTGGTTGTTGGACCTGCAGTCGTGGTTGTTGGAGCTGCTGTTGTGGTTGTTGGTGCTGCTGTTGTGGTTGTTGGAGCTGCTGTTGTGGTTGTTGGAGCTGCAGTTGTGGTTGTTGGTATTGCTGTCGTGGTTGTTGGGGCTGCTGTTGTGGTTGTTGGAGCGGCTGTTGTGGTTGTTGGAGCTGCAGTTGTGGTTGTTGGTGCGCTTGTTGTGGTTGTTGGCGCTGCAGTCGTGGTTGTTGGTGGGGCTGTTGTGGTTGTTGGAGCGGGTGTTGTGGTTGTTGGTGCTGCTGTTGTGGTTGTTGGGGCTGCTGTTGTGGTTGTTGGAGCGGCTGTTGTGGTTGTCAGAGCTGCAGTTGTAGTTGTTGGTGCGCTTGTTGTGGTTGTTGGCGCTGCAGTCGTGGTTGTTGGTGGGGCTGTTGTGGTTGTTGGAGCGGGTGTTGTGGTTGTTGGTGCTTCTGTTGTGGTTGTTGGACCTGCAGTCGTGGTTGTTGGAGCTGCTGTTGTGGTTGTTGGTGCTGCTGTTGTGGTTGTTGGGGCTGCTGTTGTGGTTGTTGGTGCTTCTGCTGTGGTTGTTGGACCTGCAGTTGTAGTTGTTGGTGCGCTTGTTGTGGTTGTTGGTGCGCTTGTTGTGGTTGTTGGCGCTGCAGTCGTGGTTGTTGGTGGGGCTGTTGTGGTTGTTGGAGCGGGTGTTGTGGTTGTTGGTGCTTCTGTTGTGGTTGTTGGACCTGCAGTCGTGGTTGTTGGAGCTGCTGTTGTGGTTGTTGGTGCTGCTGTTGTGGTTGTTGGAGCGGCTGTTGTGGTTGTCGGAGCTGCAGTTGTAGTTGTTGGTGCGCTTGTTGTGGTTGTTGGCGCTGCAGTCGTGGTTGTTGGTGGGGCTGTTGTGGTTGTTGGAGCTGCAGTTGTGGTTGTTTGAGCTGCAGTTGTGGTTGTTTGTGCGCTTGTTGTGGTTGTTGGCGCTGCAGTCGTGGTTGTTGGTGGGGCTGTTGTTGTTGTTGGAGCTGCAGTTGTGGTTGTTGGAGCTGCAGTTGTGGTTGTTGGTATTGCTGTCGTGGTTGTTGGGGCTGCTGTTGTGGTTGTTGGAGCGGCTGTTGTGGTTGTTGGAGCTGCAGTTGTGGTTGTTGGCGCTGCAGTCGTGGTTGTTGGTGGGGCTGTTGTGGTTGTTGGAGCGGGTGTTGTGGTTGTTGGTGCTTCTGTTGTGGTTGTTGGACCTGCAGTCGTGGTTGTTGGAGCTGCTGTTGTGGTTTTTGGTGCTGCTGTTGTGGTTGTTGGGGCTGCTGTTGTGGTTGTTGGAGCGGCTGTTGTGGTTGTCGGAGCTGCAGTTGTAGTTGTTGGTGCGCTTGTTGTGGTTGTTGGCGCTGCAGTCGTGGTTGTTGGTGGGGCTGTTGTGGTTGTTGGAGCGGGTGTTGTGGTTGTTGGTGCTTCTGTTGTGGTTGTTGGACCTGCAGTCGTGGTTGTTGGAGCTGCTGTTGTGGTTGTTGGTGCTGCTGTTGTGGTTGTTGGGGCTGCTGTTGTGGTTGTTGGAGCGGCTGTTGTGGTTGTCGGAGCTGCAGTTGTAGTTGTTGGTGCGCTTGTTGTGGTTGTTGGTGCGCTTGTTGTGGTTGTTGGCGCTGCAGTCGTGGTTGTTGGTGGGGCTGTTGTGGTTGTTGGAGCGGGTGTTGTGGTTGTTGGTGCTTCTGTTGTGGTTGTTGGACCTGCAGTCGTGGTTGTTGGAGCTGCTGTTGTGGTTGTTGGTGCTGCTGTTGTGGTTGTTGGGGCTGCTGTTGTGGTTGTTGGAGCGGCTGTTGTGGTTGTCGGAGCTGCAGTTGTAGTTGTTGGTGCGCTTGTTGTGGTTGTTGGCGCTGCAGTCGTGGTTGTTGGTGGGGCTGTTGTGGTTGTTTGAGCTGCAGTTGTGGTTGTTTGAGCTGCAGTTGTGGTTGTTGGTGCGCTTGTTGTGGTTGTTGGCGCTGCAGTCGTGGTTGTTGGTGGGGCTGTTGTGGTTGTTGGAGCTGCAGTTGTGGTTGTTGGTATTGCTGTCGTGGTTGTTGGGGCTGCTGTTGTGGTTGTTGGAGCGGCTGTTGTGGTTGTTGGAGCTGCAGTTGTGGTTGTTGGTGCGCTTGTTGTGGTTGTTGGCACTGCAGTCGTGGTTGTTGGTGGGGCTGTTGTGGTTGTTGGAGCTGCAGTTGTGGTTGTTGGAGCTGCAGTTGTGGTTGTTGGTATTGCTGTCGTGGTTGTTGGGGCTGCTGTTGTAGTTGTTGGAGCGGCTGTTGTGGTTGTTGGAGCTGCAGTTGTGGTTGTTGGTGCGCTTGTTGTGGTTGTTGGCGCTGCAGTCGTGGTTGTTAGTGGGGCGGTTGTGGTTGTTGGAGCGGGTGTTGTGGTTGTTGGTGCTTCTGTTGTGGTTGTTGGACCTGCAGTCGTGGTTGTTGGAGCTGCTGTTGTGGTTGTTGGTGCTGCTGTTGTGGTTGTTGGGGCTGCTGTTGTGGTTGTTGGAGCGGCTGTTGTGGTTGTCGGAGCTGCAGTTGTAGTTGTTGGTGCGCTTGTTGTGGTTGTTGGCGCTGCAGTCGTGGTTGTTGGTGGGGCTGTTGTGGTTGTTGGAGCTGCAGTTGTGGTTGTTGGAGCTGCAGTTGTGGTTGTTGGAGCTGCAGTTGTGGTTGTTGGTATTGCTGTCGTGGTTGTTGGGGCTGCTGTTGTGGTTGTTGGAGCGGCTGTTGTGGTTGTTGGAGCTGCAGTTGTGGTTGTTGGAGCTGCTGTTGTGGTTGTTGGTGCTGCTGTTGTGGTTGTTGGGGCTGCTGTTGTGGTTGTTGGTGCTTCTGCTGTGGTTGTTGGACCTGCAGTTGTAGTTGTTGGTGCGCTTGTTGTGGTTGTTGGTGCGCTTGTTGTGGTTGTTGGCGCTGCAGTCGTGGTTGTTGGTGGGGCTGTTGTGGTTGTTGGAGCGGGTGTTGTGGTTGTTGGTGCTTCTGTTGTGGTTGTTGGACCTGCAGTCGTGGTTGTTGGAGCTGCTGTTGTGGTTGTTGGTGCTGCTGTTGTGGTTGTTGGAGCGGCTGTTGTGGTTGTCGGAGCTGCAGTTGTAGTTGTTGGTGCGCTTGTTGTGGTTGTTGGCGCTGCAGTCGTGGTTGTTGGTGGGGCTGTTGTGGTTGTTGGAGCTGCAGTTGTGGTTGTTTGAGCTGCAGTTGTGGTTGTTGGTGCGCTTGTTGTGGTTGTTGGCGCTGCAGTCGTGGTTGTTGGTGGGGCTGTTGTTGTTGTTGGAGCTGCAGTTGTGGTTGTTGGAGCTGCAGTTGTGGTTGTTGGTATTGCTGTCGTGGTTGTTGGGGCTGCTGTTGTGGTTGTTGGAGCGGCTGTTGTGGTTGTTGGAGCTGCAGTTGTGGTTGTTGGCGCTGCAGTCGTGGTTGTTGGTGGGGCTGTTGTGGTTGTTGGAGCGGGTGTTGTGGTTGTTGGTGCTTCTGTTGTGGTTGTTGGACCTGCACTCGTGGTTGTTGGAGCTGCTGTTGTGGTTTTTGGTGCTGCTGTTGTGGTTGTTGGGGCTGCTGTTGTGGTTGTTGGAGCGGCTGTTGTGGTTGTCGGAGCTGCAGTTGTAGTTGTTGGTGCGCTTGTTGTGGTTGTTGGCGCTGCAGTCGTGGTTGTTGGTGCTGCTGTTGTGGTTGTTGGGGCTGCTGTTGTGGTTGTTGGAGCGGCTGTCGTGGTTGTCGGAGCTGCAGTTGTAGTTGTTGGTGCGCTTGTTGTGGTTGTTGGTGCGCTTGTTGTGGTTGTTGGCGCTGCAGTCGTGGTTGTTGGTGGGGCTGTTGTGGTTGTTGGAGCGGGTGTTGTGGTTGTTGGTGCTTCTGTTGTGGTTGTTGGACCTGCAGTCGTGGTTGTTGGAGCTGCTGTTGTGGTTGTTGGTGCTGCTGTTGTGGTTGTTGGGGCTGCTGTTGTGGTTGTTGGAGCGGCTGTTGTGGTTGTCGGAGCTGCAGTTGTAGTTGTTGGTGCGCTTGTTGTGGTTGTTGGTGCGCTTGTTGTGGTTGTTGGCGCTGCAGTCGTGGTTGTTGGTGGGGCTGTTGTGGTTGTTGGAGCGGGTGTTGTGGTTGTTGGTGCTTCTGTTGTGGTTGTTGGACCTGCAGTCGTGGTTGTTGGAGCTGCTGTTGTGGTTGTTGGTGCTGCTGTTGTGGTTGTTGGGGCTGCTGTTGTGGTTGTTGGAGCGGCTGTTGTGGTTGTCGGAGCTGCAGTTGTAGTTGTTGGTGCGCTTGTTGTGGTTGTTGGCGCTGCAGTCGTGGTTGTTGGTGGGGCTGTTGTGGTTGTTTGAGCTGCAGTTGTGGTTGTTTGAGCTGCAGTTGTGGTTGTTGGTGCGCTTGTTGTGGTTGTTGGCGCTGCAGTCGTGGTTGTTGGTGGGGCTGTTGTGGTTGTTGGAGCTGCAGTTGTGGTTGTTGGTATTGCTGTCGTGGTTGTTGGGGCTGCTGTTGTGGTTGTTGGAGCGGCTGTTGTGGTTGTTGGAGCTGCAGTTGTGGTTGTTGGTGCGCTTGTTGTGGTTGTTGGCACTGCAGTCGTGGTTGTTGGTGGGGCTGTTGTGGTTGTTGGAGCTGCAGTTGTGGTTGTTGGAGCCGCAGTTGTGGTTGTTGGTATTGCTGTCGTGGTTGTTGGGGCTGCTGTTGTGGTTGTTGGAGCGGCTGTTGTGGTTGTTGGAGCTGCAGTTGTGGTTGTTGGTGCGCTTGTTGTGGTTGTTGGCGCTGCAGTCGTGGTTGTTAGTGGGGCGGTTGTGGTTGTTGGAGCGGGTGTTGTGGTTGTTGGTGCTTCTGTTGTGGTTGTTGGACCTGCAGTCGTGGTTGTTGGAGCTGCTGTTGTGGTTGTTGGTGCTGCTGTTGTGGTTGTTGGGGCTGCTGTTGTGGTTGTTGGAGCGGCTGTTGTGGTTGTCGGAGCTGCAGTTGTAGTTGTTGGTGCGCTTGTTGTGGTTGTTGGCGCTGCAGTCGTGGTTGTTGGTGGGGCTGTTGTGGTTGTTGGAGCTGCAGTTGTGGTTGTTGGAGCTGCAGTTGTGGTTGTTGGAGCTGCAGTTGTGGTTGTTGGTATTGCTGTCGTGGTTGTTGGGGCTGCTGTTGTGGTTGTTGGAGCGGCTGTTGTGGTTGTTGGAGCTGCAGTTGTGGTTGTTGGTGCGCTTGTTGTGGTTGTTGGCGCTGCAGTCGTGGTTGTTGGTGGGGCTGTCGTGGTTGTTGGAGCGGGTGTTGTGGTTGTTGGTGCTTCTGTTGTGGTTGTTGGACCTGCAGTCGTGGTTGTTGGAGCTGCTGTTGTGGTTGTTGGTGCTGCTGTTGTGGTTGTTGGGGCTGCTGTTGTGGTTGTTGGAGCGGCTGTTGTGGTTGTTGGAGCGGCTGTTGTGGTTGTCGGAGCTGCAGTTGTAGTTGTTGGTGCGCTTGTTGTGGTTGTTGGCGCTGCAGTCGTGGTTGTTGGTGGGGCTGTTGTGGTTGTTGGAGCTGCAGTTGTGGTTGTTGGAGCTGCAGTTGTGGTTGTTGGTATTGCTGTCGTGGTTGTTGGGGCTGCTGTTGTGGTTGTTGGAGCTGCAGTTGTGGTTGTTGGAGCTGCAGTTGTGGTTGTTGGTATTGCTGTCGTGGTTGTTGGGGCTGCTGTTGTGGTTGTTGGTGGGGCTGTCGTGGTTGTTGGAGCGGGTGTTGTGGTTGTTGGTGCTTCTGTTGTGGTTGTTGGACCTGCAGTCGTGGTTGTTGGAGCTGCTGTTGTGGTTGTTGGTGCTGCTGTTGTGGTTGTTGGGGCTGCTGTTGTGGTTGTTGGAGCGGCTGTTGTGGTTGTCGGAGCTGCAGTTGTAGTTGTTGGTGCGCTTGTTGTGGTTGTTGGCGCTGCAGTCGTGGTTGTTGGTGGGGCTGTTGTGGTTGTTGGAGCTGCAGTTGTGGTTGTTGGAGCTGCAGTTGTGGTTGTTGGTATTGCTGTCGTGGTTGTTGGGGCTGCTGTTGTGGTTGTTGGAGCTGCAGTTGTGGTTGTTGGAGCTGCAGTTGTGGTTGTTGGTATTGCTGTCGTGGTTGTTGGGGCTGCTGTTGTGGTTGTTGGAGCGGCTGTTGTGGTTGTTGGAGCGGCTGTTGTGGTTGTTGGAGCTGCAGTTGTGGTTGTTGGTGCGCTTGTTGTGGTTGTTGGCGCTGCAGTCGTGGTTGTTGGTGGGGCTGTTGTGGTTGTTGGAGCGGGTGTTGTGGTTGTTGGTGCTTCTGTTGTGGTTGTTGGACCTGCAGTCGTGGTTGTTGGAGCTGCTGTTGTGGTTGTTGGTGCTGCTGTTGTGGTTGTTGGGGCTGCTGTTGTGGTTGTTGGAGCGGCTGTCGTGGTTGTCGGAGCTGCAGTTGTAGTTGTTGGTGCGCTTGTTGTGGTTGTTGGTGCGCTTGTTGTGGTTGTTGGCGCTGCAGTCGTGGTTGTTGGTGGGGCTGTTGTGGTTGTTGGAGCGGGTGTTGTGGTTGTTGGTGCTTCTGTTGTGGTTGTTGGACCTGCAGTCGTGGTTGTTGGAGCTGCTGTTGTGGTTGTTGGTGCTGCTGTTGTGGTTGTTGGGGCTGCTGTTGTGGTTGTTGGAGCGGCTGTTGTGGTTGTCGGAGCTGCAGTTGTAGTTGTTGGTGCGCTTGTTGTGGTTGTTGGTGCGCTTGTTGTGGTTGTTGGCGCTGCAGTCGTGGTTGTTGGTGGGGCTGTTGTGGTTGTTGGAGCGGGTGTTGTGGTTGTTGGTGCTTCTGTTGTGGTTGTTGGACCTGCAGTCGTGGTTGTTGGAGCTGCTGTTGTGGTTGTTGGTGCTGCTGTTGTGGTTGTTGGGGCTGCTGTTGTGGTTGTTGGAGCGGCTGTTGTGGTTGTCGGAGCTGCAGTTGTAGTTGTTGGTGCGCTTGTTGTGGTTGTTGGCGCTGCAGTCGTGGTTGTTGGAGCTGCAGTTGTGGTTGTTGGAGCTGCAGTTGTGGTTGTTGGAGCTGCAGTTGTGGTTGTTGGTATTGCTGTCGTGGTTGTTGGGGCTGCTGTTGTGGTTGTTGGAGCGGCTGTTGTGGTTGTTGGAGCTGCAGTTGTGGTTGTTGGTGCGCTTGTTGTGGTTGTTGGCGCTGCAGTCGTGGTTGTTGGTGGGGCTGTCGTGGTTGTTGGAGCGGGTGTTGTGGTTGTTGGTGCTTCTGTTGTGGTTGTTGGACCTGCAGTCGTGGTTGTTGGAGCTGCTGTTGTGGTTGTTGGTGCTGCTGTTGTGGTTGTTGGGGCTGCTGTTGTGGTTGTTGGAGCGGCTGTTGTGGTTGTCGGAGCTGCAGTTGTAGTTGTTGGTGCGCTTGTTGTGGTTGTTGGCGCTGCAGCCGTGGTTGTTGGTGGGGCTGTTGTGGTTGTTGGAGCTGCAGTTGTGGTTGTTGGAGCTGCAGTTGTGGTTGTTGGTATTGCTGTCGTGGTTGTTGGGGCTGCTGTTGTGGTTGTTGGAGCTGCAGTTGTGGTTGTTGGTATTGCTGTCGTGGTTGTTGGGGCTGCTGTTGTGGTTGTTGGTGGGGCTGTCGTGGTTGTTGGAGCGGGTGTTGTGGTTGTTGGTGCTTCTGTTGTGGTTGTTGGACCTGCAGTCGTGGTTGTTGGAGCTGCTGTTGTGGTTGTTGGTGCTGCTGTTGTGGTTGTTGGGGCTGCTGTTGTGGTTGTTGGAGCGGCTGTTGTGGTTGTCGGAGCTGCAGTTGTAGTTGTTGGTGCGCTTGTTGTGGTTGTTGGCGCTGCAGTCGTGGTTGTTGGTGGGGCTGTTGTGGTTGTTGGAGCTGCAGTTGTGGTTGTTGGAGCTGCAGTTGTGGTTGTTGGTATTGCTGTCGTGGTTGTTGGGGCTGCTGTTGTGGTTGTTGGAGCTGCAGTTGTGGTTGTTGGAGCTGCAGTTGTGGTTGTTGGTATTGCTGTCGTGGTTGTTGGGGCTGCTGTTGTGGTTGTTGGAGCGGCTGTTGTGGTTGTTGGAGCTGCAGTTGTGGTTGTTGGTGCGCTTGTTGTGGTTGTTGGCGCTGCAGTCGTGGTTGTTGGTGGGGCTGTTGTGGTTGTTGGAGCGGGTGTTGTGGTTGTTGGTGCTTCTGTTGTGGTTGTTGGACCTGCAGTCGTGGTTGTTGGAGCTGCTGTTGTGGTTGTTGGTGCTGCTGTTGTGGTTGTTGGGGCTGCTGTTGTGGTTGTTGGAGCGGCTGTCGTGGTTGTCGGAGCTGCAGTTGTAGTTGTTGGTGCGCTTGTTGTGGTTGTTGGTGCGCTTGTTGTGGTTGTTGGCGCTGCAGTCGTGGTTGTTGGTGGGGCTGTTGTGGTTGTTGGAGCGGGTGTTGTGGTTGTTGGTGCTTCTGTTGTGGTTGTTGGACCTGCAGTCGTGGTTGTTGGAGCTGCTGTTGTGGTTGTTGGTGCTGCTGTTGTGGTTGTTGGGGCTGCTGTTGTGGTTGTTGGAGCGGCTGTTGTGGTTGTCGGAGCTGCAGTTGTAGTTGTTGGTGCGCTTGTTGTGGTTGTTGGTGCGCTTGTTGTGGTTGTTGGCGCTGCAGTCGTGGTTGTTGGTGGGGCTGTTGTGGTTGTTGGAGCGGGTGTTGTGGTTGTTGGTGCTTCTGTTGTGGTTGTTGGACCTGCAGTCGTGGTTGTTGGAGCTGCTGTTGTGGTTGTTGGTGCTGCTGTTGTGGTTGTTGGGGCTGCTGTTGTGGTTGTTGGAGCGGCTGTTGTGGTTGTCGGAGCTGCAGTTGTAGTTGTTGGTGCGCTTGTTGTGGTTGTTGGCGCTGCAGTCGTGGTTGTTGGTGGGGCTGTTGTGGTTGTTTGAGCTGCAGTTGTGGTTGTTTGAGCTGCAGTTGTGGTTGTTGGTGCGCTTGTTGTGGTTGTTTCCGCTGCAGTCGTGGTTGTTGGTGGGGCTGTTGTGGTTGTTGGAGCTGCAGTTGTGGTTGTTGGAGCTGCAGTTGTGGTTGTTGGTATTGCTGTCGTGGTTGTTGGGGCTGCTGTTGTGGTTGTTGGAGCGGCTGTTGTGGTTGTTGGAGCTGCAGTTGTGGTTGTTGGTGCGCTTGTTGTGGTTGTTGGCGCTGCAGTCGTGGTTGTTAGTGGGGCGGTTGTGGTTGTTGGAGCGGGTGTTGTGGTTGTTGGTGCTTCTGTTGTGGTTGTTGGACCTGCAGTCGTGGTTGTTGGAGCTGCTGTTGTGGTTGTTGGTGCTGCTGTTGTGGTTGTTGGGGCTGCTGTTGTGGTTGTTGGAGCGGCTGTTGTGGTTGTCGGAGCTGCAGTTGTAGTTGTTGGTGCGCTTGTTGTGGTTGTTGGCGCTGCAGTCGTGGTTGTTGGTGGGGCTGTTGTGGTTGTTGGAGCTGCAGTTGTGGTTGTTGGAGCTGCAGTTGTGGTTGTTGGTATTGCTGTCGTGGTTGTTGGGGCTGCTGTTGTGGTTGTTGGAGCGGCTGTTGTGGTTGTTGGAGCTGCAGTTGTGGTTGTTGGTGCGCTTGTTGTGGTTGTTGGCGCTGCAGTCGTGGTTGTTGGTGGGGCTGTCGTGGTTGTTGGAGCGGGTGTTGTGGTTGTTGGTGCTTCTGTTGTGGTTGTTGGACCTGCAGTCGTGGTTGTTGGAGCTGCTGTTGTGGTTGTTGGTGCTGCTGTTGTGGTTGTTGGGGCTGCTGTTGTGGTTGTTGGAGCGGCTGTTGTGGTTGTCGGAGCTGCAGTTGTAGTTGTTGGTGCGCTTGTTGTGGTTGTTGGTGCTGCAGTCGTGGTTGTTGGTGGGGCTGTTGTGGTTGTTGGAGCTGCAGTTGTGGTTGTTGGAGCTGCAGTTGTGGTTGTTGGTATTGCTGTCGTGGTTGTTGGGGCTGCTGTTGTGGTTGTTGGAGCTGCAGTTGTGGTTGTTGGAGCTGCAGTTGTTGTTGTTGGTATTGCTGTCGTGGTTGTTGGGGCTGCTGTTGTGGTTGTTGGTGGGGCTGTCGTGGTTGTTGGAGCGGGTGTTGTGGTTGTTGGTGCTTCTGTTGTGGTTGTTGGACCTGCAGTCGTGGTTGTTGGAGCTGCTGTTGTGGTTGTTGGTGCTGCTGTTGTGGTTGTTGGGGCTGCTGTTGTGGTTGTTGGAGCGGCTGTTGTGGTTGTCGGAGCTGCAGTTGTAGTTGTTGGTGCGCTTGTTGTGGTTGTTGGCGCTGCAGTCGTGGTTGTTGGTGGGGCTGTTGTGGTTGTTGGAGCTGCAGTTGTGGTTGTTGGAGCTGCAGTTGTGGTTGTTGGTATTGCTGTCGTGGTTGTTGGGGCTGCTGTTGTGGTTGTTGGAGCTGCAGTTGTGGTTGTTGGAGCTGCAGTTGTGGTTGTTGGTATTGCTGTCGTGGTTGTTGGGGCTGCTGTTGTGGTTGTTGGAGCGGCTGTTGTGGTTGTTGGAGCTGCAGTTGTGGTTGTTGGTGCGCTTGTTGTGGTTGTTGGCGCTGCAGTCGTGGTTGTTGGTGGGGCTGTTGTGGTTGTTGGAGCGGGTGTTGTGGTTGTTGGTGCTTCTGTTGTGGTTGTTGGACCTGCAGTCGTGGTTGTTGGAGCTGCTGTTGTGGTTGTTGGTGCTGCTGTTGTGGTTGTTGGGGCTGCTGTTGTGGTTGTTGGAGCGGCTGTCGTGGTTGTCGGAGCTGCAGTTGTAGTTGTTGGTGCGCTTGTTGTGGTTGTTGGTGCGCTTGTTGTGGTTGTTGGCGCTGCAGTCGTGGTTGTTGGTGGGGCTGTTGTGGTTGTTGGAGCGGGTGTTGTGGTTGTTGGTGCTTCTGTTGTGGTTGTTGGACCTGCAGTCGTGGTTGTTGGAGCTGCTGTTGTGGTTGTTGGTGCTGCTGTTGTGGTTGTTGGGGCTGCTGTTGTGGTTGTTGGAGCGGCTGTTGTGGTTGTCGGAGCTGCAGTTGTAGTTGTTGGTGCGCTTGTTGTGGTTGTTGGCGCTGCAGTCGTGGTTGTTGGTGGGGCTGTTGTGGTTGTTGGAGCTGCAGTTGTGGTTGTTTGAGCTGCAGTTGTGGTTGTTGGTGCGCTTGTTGTGGTTGTTGGCGCTGCAGTCGTGGTTGTTGGTGGGGCTGTTGTGGTTGTTGGAGCGGGTGTTGTGGTTGTTGGTGCTTCTGTTGTGGTTGTTGGACCTGCAGTCGTGGTTGTTGGAGCTGCTGTTGTGGTTGTTGGGGCTGCTGTTGTGGTTGTTGGAGCTGCTGTTGTGGTTGTCGGAGCTGCAGTTGTAGTTGTTGGTGCGCTTGTTGTGGTTGTTGGCGCTGCAGTCGTGGTTGTTGGTGGAGCTGTTGTGGTTGTTGGAGCTGCAGTTGTGGTTGTTTGAGCTGCAGTTGTGGTTGTTGGTGCGCTTGTTGTGGTTGTTGGCGCTGCAGTCGTGGTTGTTGGTGGGGCTGTTGTGGTTGTTGGAGCTGCAGTTGTGGTTGTTGGAGCTGCAGTTGTGGTTGTTGGTATTGCTGTCGTGGTTGTTGGGGCTGCTGTTGTGGTTGTTGGAGCGGCTGTTGTGGTTGTTGGAGCTGCAGTTGTGGTTGTTGGTGCGCTTGTTGTGGTTGTTGGCGCTGCAGTCGTGGTTGTTGGTGGGGCTGTTGTGGTTGTTGGAGCTGCAGTTGTGGTTGTTGGAGCTGCAGTTGTGGTTGTTGGTATTGCTGTCGTGGTTGTTGGGGCTGCTGTTGTGGTTGTTGGAGCGGCTGTTGTGGTTGTTGGAGCTGCAGTTGTGGTTGTTGGTGCGCTTGTTGTGGTTGTTGGCGCTGCAGTCGTGGTTGTTAGTGGGGCGGTTGTGGTTGTTGGAGCGGGTGTTGTGGTTGTTGGTGCTTCTGTTGTGGTTGTTGGACCTGCAGTCGTGGTTGTTGGAGCTGCTGTTGTGGTTGTTGGTGCTGCTGTTGTGGTTGTTGGGGCTGCTGTTGTGGTTGTTGGTGTGGCTGTTGTGGTTGGTGGATTTTCCATCATCGTTGTATGTGCAGCTGTTGTGATTTTGCAACATGTGATAGTTATTCTAGTTGTTTTGATACACATTTTTTGCATCCCTGAATCTCCATTTGCGAAAACATTATTTGCTATTCAGAAGTTTGATATATTAATTTTTCATTTTTCCAAATAATATCTTCCTGTTTGTTGTACACAGATATATTTCCCTTTCTATGTTCAGTAAATTCCATTTTCTTAACTACTTTCTATTAATCAGGTTGTCAGTATTAGGAGCCATTTGATTTCTTTTGTGATCTTATGAACCAAAGTTGTATTTTGGAATGCAACGGGACTTCCGAGTTGCACTGATTGGGACATATGGATTGTTTCTGTATAATGCTGTAGTTGACTGGAGTTATTCTTATAAAACATGTTCTTTTTTTCCTTTTTTTTTTTTGTTCTCCTAGGTCAGGGTCGGCAACCTGCGGCTCTTTAGTCCTTATAGTGCAGCTCCGCGTGGTTTGGGAAAATAAATTAGAAGTATTTAGCTGAAGTGTATTTTATTTATGTTACTTTTTTTAAAACTTGTAGTTCTAAATTGGAAGATTATTGTGACATTGAGATATAAAAATAAAATTCTATTTTATTATTTTTTCTTTGCTCAAAATAAGTGTCACATTCGCGGAAGCCGGTATGCCTGACGAAATGCCTTGCATTTATCGAGACTTTCAACCCCAGGTAGGCCAGTTATGAATCTTCGGATCCACATTGTCAACAGCTATTCTCCACCGTGAACTATGTTAAAAAGAAACACCGCTCACGCCTCACAGATGGCAGCTTACAGACCTGCGTAAAGATGAAAGTACAGCCTCGATTTGCAGACGCTGTGCGCATGCAGCCAGCTGTAGCTTTTCAGCTCACAGCCCGACACATACCAACACAACAGCATAGATAGCACAGACGTTAAGGCGGCGAGGCGTGATAGCGGGTGCCGCTCAGGTGCGTCTGCCTCCCCTGCAGCGGTGCTGCAGACCACGCCCCACCACACACATTAACCTGGTAAAATACATATTTAGGCAGAATTTTGCAAATATCTATTTTTCATATTTTAGCAGCATAGTGCCTTTTTTTCCAATTATTTTTTAAAGTCAGGTCAAGTCTCCAAAAGCCCAAAGGTCAGGCGGCTCACAACAGTTTTTGTTTGCTACATGGATCATTTCAGTTCAGCTGGGTGTCTTTCCTTTTGTTATATTTCTTTAAGAGTTCAAAATGTGTTCATTACATAAATAAAATTTAATTTTCTCTGTAGCACTTCATGGATTTCATAAGCAACACACCTTAGTTGTTCACACAAAGCATAAAGGTAAAAACCAATATATACAGTGTTATCTTCATTTTAGATCTCAAAAAGTATTTGCGGCTTGCGGTGTTTTCTTTTGCGTGGAAACCGGGGCCATATGGCTCTTTGGGTCTTAAAGGTTGCTGACCCCTGCCCTAGGTAGTTTATTGCTTTGGATTTATTACTTTGTAAGTTAAAATAAGTAGATAATGGATTGGATTTGTTTGTTATTTGTTTTTGTTATTTAATTGTTTGCGTTCTTTGTGTTTCTGAAATCATATTATCCACCAGTATTTATACTCCTCTTTTTGTCTTGCTTTTTTGGTCAGTTTTAGTGCTATTTTTTGTTTATTTTCCTGTTAAGTTTGTTTTTTGTTGAATTGTTTTTTTGTGATACTTCTGTCTTATATTGCGATTAAATGCACAAGCGTTTCAGTGGTTGAAAAATGGATTATGTGTATATTTGACGCTGAATCCTTTATGTGCCTAGATTGTGTCTGTCTTTCATTCTTGACAAGCTGATAGAATAGCATGTTAAAGAATAAGAATTTAGTTCTGTATATTAAATGAACTGTACAACAATATACTTTCATTCTATAACTATTACCTCAATATACACAGGACACAGCAGTTTGTCTCAGTTTCATAGGTGAAGAAGAAAGTTTAGAATAGTGGAACATGAAAGGCATTTAGAATTTTTACATTTATTACTCACAACAAGTGTCAATGTCTGAAGTTAATTTGAGTTTAAATTATCTGAATTTTAGGAGCAGGACCACGCCTCCAGACACATCCCTTCTCGTTCTTATCTGTAGATATGATTCCCCTGTCCTACAAGCTGTTCGTTCTTGTTTTTGCGCCCCACCCTCCTTCCCCTTTTTCAGTTCTTTCACTTTTTTCACTTCTTCACTTCTCATTAGTACATGGGGATTTCCCAGGCCTGGGAGCTGCCACCAGTCTTCTCCAAGCCCTTCCCCAAACCACACCTCAATTCATGTTTAAGCCATTCACCTTTATCTACTAAAAACGCTGTCAAGCCTAAAATGAGAACGTGGGTCAAGCTAGTGAAATATAATTGTTGTTTAGCACATTTTTTCTATAACAAGCAATGTCATGAGATATGACATAGTTCAAGTAGTGAAACTTTAACGGTGCAGCCTAGGTAAACTTATGACCATGCTGTATAAATGTTTTGCCAAAATTAATTATGGCAAATAAAAGTATCACCGTTAGCCACATTTTGATATATGGCAACCTTTACCTGTTATTCCTTCTGTGTGAATATTTTTTAACAGTTATTTTTAATGATATTGCTAAAAGTGTCACAAATCTAGCCTCAATCATGTGCCTTAATGTTTTTAGGACCTTTTTCAGAACTGAATGATTTTAAATGGAATGATGCAAGTGTGCTATTCCATATACTGTGAGGATAACCAAATGCTGAGTCAAGAGGGGAAGAATCAGAGAGAAATTGTGGGGTTCTTTTAAGAAAAACTTTTGCCAGACATGCACTCAGAGTATTCACTGAACCCACAACTTTTAGGTATTAAAAAAATTGGGAAATTTGGCTCCACCTTGCATTACTAGGTACAACTCAACTAGATTTAGTTACTACACTCAAAATAAAGAAATGCTTAACCATTAAACTACTATGACACACAACTTTAATACAGTCTGCATATTCTCTAAAGCAATTATTCTTGAGGTTATACTTTCCAGTGCTACAACAGTTTATTGATTTTGCATCAACAGTAAGTTTAGCATCGCTTAGCTTACCTGCTAGAAGCAAGGAAACTGATATCATCAGTGCAACACCCATTGTTCAACCAGTTAAATCTGTAAAAGAAACATATGTCAAGGCTTGTTTTATGGTCTGGTTCTTTTTACTCTGCACTTGAGTTTCTGGACTTGTGTTGTTTATTTAATTCTTATATGAGGGCCCAGGGTTTTGTAACTTTATATTATTTCCTGTATTCATTCTCTTAGAATATGTAACCCTCTCTCTTTAGAGTCAAATACTTCCCTGTGTGTTCCCCTGCTTCCTGTGTCATGTCTGCTGTATTAACTCAGTGGTTCCCAAACTTTTTTTGCTGGGCCCCCCTTTGTTTTACACGAAAAACATTCGTGCCCCCCCCCCTCCCCCGCACACGCACTAACACATCCTCCAACCACACACACACATATTTTGCTCAATTGCGGTTTATTTCACACCTCAAACATTAAGTAAACAATTAAGCAAATACAAGTAACCTGCAATAAATTACAGGTAGTAATAAAATAAACTACTAACTCTTTTACGCTACGTCCACACCTACCCGGGTATTTTTGAAAACGCAGCTGTTTCGTCCACACGTAAACGGTGTTTCGAATCACCGAAAACGGAGATTTTTTTTAAAACTCCTTTATTGTAGACAAGGAATACAGAGGTCGTCTGGCAACATCAAAGGTATGTGCCTCTTTTCACGTCAGGCTGTGCGCCACGTTATTGTTTACATGAGATGAATTGCAGAATAGCAGATCGAGAGGAAATACTGTTACTGTTAATCTGACTGTCTTCAGGTTTTACACGCAGTTACTGTCCCTCCATTTACAAAGGCAGAGGCGTCACCATGTGATTATTTTACATGTAGTTGTTTTTTTTTTCCTGTGTAATAATATTCAACATTGCTATCAATAATTTTTTCAAAAAATGCCTCTCTGTGCAAAATGGGTTAAAAAACATAAACAGCTGTGGGATACTGTTTGTCCGTGATTTAGACAGGGAGAACAAATCATGGCAGGATCAGCCCGATATTATTTGTATCCCGCTGTAACTTTACTGTATACAGAGCTAACATCTCCAAAATGTCAGGAGTAGTTAGTCATTACAACAAGTGTTTGTAAACTAAAAATCAAGAATGTGGGATCCTGTTTGTCCGTGATTTGAAGAGCCCAGCTGCTCCCAACAAAGGGAAAACCAATTCTGCAGGGGAGACCTACCTCGGCACTTGTGCAGGTGAAACCAAAGGGCAGACATGCTTCACCATATTTTCTAGTCTTTGGCTTATAATGAAGTTGGTCTGGAAACATATTCAGCGATACTTCATCTCCTGCTTTGCGTGTCTGTGGGCGCCCGTGCTAGCAGTGTCCAAGCCTTTTGTTTTTTTCCCTTTCTTAATGCGCCCCCCGCCATGGCTCTGCCCCCCCCCCCCCCCCCCCCCCCCCAGGGAGTGGGCCCCACACTTTGGGGAGGTCTGTATTAACTTAATTAGTGTGTCTGTCTTCCCCTTTAGTTGTCACTTTATCTGGATTTTATAATTTTTGTCATTTTGGCTGTATCACAATAAACCTAATCAACAGCTCATTTGTTGCTCAATGCTGCCTGGCTGTGAGTGTGCACTTGGTTCCTCATCTCCACAACTAGGGATGAAGGACTGGTTCTTGCAGCAAACTGGTTTCCAGTAATTCAGTTCCTTGGAATTGCTTGCCTATTTATTCTGCTTATAGGTTCCTTTTAGACTTACATTACAATAACCTCAAGAAGTGATATCAATATTGGAATTCCTAAATTCTTATCAATTCCCATCCCTATCTACACCACATACACAAACATGCACACACAAAATCTGCCATTATGTTACTAAGTTAAAAAATTTAGTAAGTGGAATTTTAAGTGTAATTAATATTATTATGCTTTAAAATGAAATGATAAATCATGACTATTTAAAAAATCATATTGGTACAAACATCATTAGTTTTACAAGTCATAATACAAAAAAAAAAATCAGATTTACAGTACAGAAAATATGTTCCATTGTACTTACCAAAACTGGAATCAAATGGAAATGTTTTAATTCCTGTTTTTTTATCTGTAGATGTCTTCAATTTCTTTTTATTTTAAAATGGTGCAGTTCACCTCTTTGCTTTGGTAAATCTTTCACCTTATGTTCCTGTCAAAACACCTTTCGTCCTTTTATATTTCAGCAGAATTGGGGCTAATGACGTAAGTGAGAAATGATTGATGAGGTTGTGGCACCTCTACAATGTCACATCACAGGATTCACAAGTTTGTCAAGCCACGTTTCTTAGCCTAATATAACATTGCCTCTCCCTTCTTTATGTTTCATAAGAGTGACTCAAAGATATAATGACAGACCAAATACAGAATTCTAGTATGGTGAGAAGAAGTTGTAAGAAATGAAAGAGATGTATGATCAAAGTAAATGGACATCTTTACAGAGTGTGAGCCTCTCGAGTTATTTACCACACGACACGACAACTTTATAGTGATATACTGTAACTCAGAATCACAGCTAAATTTCCTGATATTTTTCCAAGTGATTGCAAACTCATTAAATCAAAATGATTTAATATGAAATTATAATATCTCATAATTGAAACATGACATGTATCAGTAGGAAGTACTTTATATTGACATTCTAAAAGTGCTTTTACTACTTTGTTAGAACAATTTGTTTTAAAAGTGGCTCAATAATACATTTTCGATCACACTGATTTTATTCATTTAATATCCCCTCTCTGTTTACTGCATAGAAAGGATAAAATGCTTTGAATTATTGTTTAAACACTTTGATCTTATTTGTTTCATTTTGTTCATACATTTTTTCTAAGCCAAGACAAGGAGACTTTGCAAGGCGGTTTCTGAGAGTTCAAAGAAATGCAAAGGAATCTGGCATTGAGCACCAACAGAATTACTGAAATGAAAGTGAAAATAGCTGCTTATGTGTTTTACATCAAGGCTCCAATTTGATAATTTTAGCAAGGTCTTTCCTGTTGTTTTTAAATATGCACTTTCTGCAGATGCCCAACAATGGGGAATGGCGATGTATTCATATGTAAATGCTTTCTCATACTTTCAAATGACAGTTCTGCCGAAGAGTTCAAAATAAGAATAAACAAACAAAGAAACAAGAACAAGATTTCAAGAATATTGGTCCAGCTTAACATGCTATTTATGTATTTTCTCCATCATAACAACAACTTAACTCGCAGCTTACTTATTGAGTCATTAAGCTGGCTGCAGCTTTAGCATTACCTTCATAAAACACAGCAACAATTCCTCATCTAAAAAAACTGTGAATCTTTTGTTGAACTTTCATCATCTCCAGTTCCTCTTTTAAATTCTGCTTTTGAGAGAAAACATTTTAGAAGCAAAGTGTAATTAGATTTGATATTTGCAGGTGAGTTTGTCAAACCAGAATTTTCAGCAAATGCCTCTCCATCACGCCTTCAGGTTAAGAGAAAATTTGGTTTGAAAAATGTTGAACAAGCCTTGTAGTGCAAATGTGATCGAGGGAGAGGGGCATCATACAAATAGCATAGTTCTTTCACCATAGTTCTTTAAGAACAAATGCAGTCTACAAAACAGTGATGAACTGTTGCAACACCAAAGAGTAACACCTTGGGAATGTATAGGTCACACCTCTTCTTTGGAAATTTTGTCAGTCAGACAATAAATTATAGATAGTGGCTTATTTAATATTTTTTTAAAATCCTTTTCTTGAGGACCTAGCCTGAATGTGGCTAAGCATTAGAGTTAAATTGACCCACCATATATTCAGAATATAGAGGCCCTGTCTCAATATGTGTACTTGTGAGTACTTGCGTTCTCGTGTTCTCGTGATACGTCATCAGTCGGAGATCAAGTACTGTTTGCATCAAGCTGAGAACGCGAAAAAGTCCCAGATGTGTTCTCGCTCTGCCCATTTTATCGAGCATGCATCGGTGGAGACTTGTGTGGACTTGGTACAGCTACATATCCCAGAATGCATTTCGTCCAAAACTCAAACGCAGCAATGGTGGATAAGCGGGGCTAAAAACTTTTGAATATTACTCTTTCTGGGTCACAAAATAAACTTAAGTTATTTTCAAGCCAGAATGTAGCTTTGTAAACTTCAAATATCTGCTCGATTTATCAAGATATCATATATTTCCAAACGTGCTCCGACGTTTTTGGAGACGTCTGTGACCCGCCAGCTCCATAGCAGACAGCGAGGTCGAGGATCATTAGAGCCGGCAAGAACAGCGGACTCCCGGCACATCGTTTCCAACCCCCCCGCGGTCTTTTTGCTACTCAGGTTAAACAAACCCCAATCCCCAGTAGCTGTCTATTGTATTGAGTGTCCACTAAAATAAAAATAAAAGCGTTCTAACATCTCACCTGCTTGTTTTTATTAAGGTATGTACACTATTGATGTGACGTTCTGTATCGAGGTTTCAAAGCTTGTGTCGAGTAATGGAGGGGGCGTTTCCACGATGCGCGTAATGAGGCTTACTTCATTTATGGAAGGAGCTGAAAATGATGATGTCCGAAGCCTCGCTGCCCGGCTGTACCACGTGACTGGTTCAGGAAGTGGTTTGAACTTTACGGGAGCTATGACAGCGATATAAACCCCTCAGACTTCATTCAAAATGTAGGTGTTTGATGGAGAGTTGCGGTTAGTGAGAGTTTGGAGACAGTTTGGAGGTTTAGGAGATTGAGGAGAGAAAGTCAGGAGAGAATGGAGCCAGCTAAGTCATTCCCTGTGTGGGAACATTTTGATCTTATATCTCCCAACAAGGTATGTAAATTTCTACAGAAGATGTATTTTCATAATACTGATTTTGCAATACATTTTATGTTAAGCTGTCTTTACTTTTGTACAAGGTGAAGTGTTTCCTATGTGCCAGGGAGCTGGGATATAACAACAACACCTCATCCATGCTTAGGCACTACAGAGCTTTGCATGAGAATAAGGGGAACACTGATTGTGGAGCAAGACCAGGTGAGCCATCAAATGCAATGATAATATAGCATGCTGTAATGTTACTAAATGATATAACAATATCATACAACTGCAATAAGTTACGTGTGTGATATTTATATTTGTGCTTTGTCTTTATTGTCTTTCCTCAGGAGAACAATCTCAAATAGATGAAGACCTGTTTAGCATGGTGATTGAGGACTCCCAGCCATTTAGCATTGTGGAGAACAAAGGATTTAAAAGATTTGTTAAATCATTAAATCCTAGCTATGTTCTCCCCACTAAAGGTTATAAAAGCAGTGAACAGGCAGGATAAAATGTGAACAGGCAGGACTGAGGTTCAAAGCCTCAGTGCAGCCACGCCGTACTTTCAAACAAAATGTTTTTTCTTTCCTTTAGGCCCTGACAGTCATGGTGGAGGCCAGGTACCAGGAGATGAAGGAGAAAGCTAAGGCCAGCATTGAGAAGGCAGCAGCTGTGAGTCTGACATCAGATATGTGGACCTCCATCAACACAGAGGCCTATCTTGCAGTCACCTGCCATTTTGTTGATGAGTCCAGCACATTAAACACCGTTGTTTTAGGAGTGCAATATTTTCCTAATGCACACACTACAGAAAATATTGCACAAGTGAAAGGCTCACTCATGACAGAATGGGCAATTACTGACAAAGTCACATGCCTAGTAACAGATGGGGCTGCCAATATGGAGACTTGTGCAAGGGAGCTACGACTCAAACATACCATATGCATAGCTCACACCCTGAACTTAGTGGTGAAGAAGGCCCTTGACCAGACCCCTGAGCTCTCTGCCATCTGAGCCAAGTCCAGGAAGATCGTGGGATATTTCAGGAGCAGTACCACTGCAAAGGTAAGATGCCTTAATTACAGTTTCTTTAATGCTACTTAAGTGTGTAGTTCTGCTCCCTTGACAATCTAATGTATGCTTTTTTAATTGTATTTTGTAAGGAGAGGCTTTCAGTGGTGCAGGAACAACTAAGGAAGTCTCAACTCAAACTAATACAGGAAGTGGAAACCTGCTGGAACAGCACTTATAATATGCTGGAAAGACTGTTAGAGCAAAGGGAGCCAGTGGGTGCTTTGGCAAGTCTCACAACAGACATCCCACCTGTTTCATCCGAGGAATTTGGTATAATTTCAGAGTGTCTGGTTGTCCTAGCACCATTTAGCGATGCAACCACTGAGCTCTCTCAGGAAAAAAGGGTGTCTGGGTCAAAGGTCATACCTTTGCTCACTATGCTGGATCATTGCCTCAATGAACAAATGGAAAAATCACCATCCATTGGGTCTTCTCTGGCTCAGAAGCTAAGGATGCTATTGAGAGAGAAGCTGGATAAAATACAAACCATGAGCATTATGTTCCTTGCGACACTGCTGGACCCAAGGTTCAGAAAACTCGGGTTACTCAGCCCTGCAAAAGCTAGCGAAGCAGAAAAAAGACTGAAAGCAGAATGTGCTTCCGTAATGAGGGCCTCCACCACCTCCTCTTCCTCCGCACCACCACCACAGCCATCAACGTCAAAAACTGTTGAGGCTGTTTCCCACGGTACTATTGTTATTGCATTTGAGTTGCATTTATATAAACTGATTGTTGGGATGTCCTCTGTATCTATTATTGTACGATCTACTGTACAATATAAAGCGCCTTGAGGCGACTGTTGTTGTGATTTGGCGCTATATAAATAAAATTGGATTGAAAATTGAATTGTTAGTATCACATAAAACTCTCCTTATTGTTTAGGTAACAACCTGTGGCGTCGCCTGGATGAAAGTGTCAGGCAGACACAGACACAAAATGTGACAGCAGACGCGAATATTGAGGTCCAACGGTACATGATGGAGCCAAATATTGGAAGGCTGGAGGACCCCCTTAAATACTGGGAGAGACAAAAATATGTCTATCCTCACTTATATAAGTTAGCACTGACATACCTGTGTACCCCTGCCTCATCTGTGCCCTGTGAGCGAATGTTTTCAAAAGCAGGGGAAATATTGTCCAAAAAAAGAAATCGGCTACGACCTGCCACAGTGGAGAAACTGTTGTTTTTAAATAAAAACCAATGATGTGTCCCCTAAACACTAATCACTGTCCATACCTCAACGTTACAAAAGCACAACCACTGTCCATACCCCAACCACACCTCACCTCACAGTAAATGATCATTTCCATTTTAAGCATTTCCAAATAATCATTTTCCATACTGCCAGTATAAATATACACAGTATGCTGCCATCACTACAATATACATGTTTTACACACTCCTTTTGTTGTTGACATTTACAGGCTGTGTGCAAAATGCCACACTCTTCAAATTCATGCCAACTAATATTTTTATGTCCAGTAGATGTCCTACTAGAGCTTCAAGACGCTTTGCGCTGGGATGAACCAATTGGATGAAAGGCTTCAATGTACACTATTTTTATTAATAGAGATTTCGCTACTGAGGTTAAACATGATATATAAGTCACTTAGATCACTTCTAAATGTTAATGTTTGGTTTATTTCAGTGTTTTATTTGTTCCTGAGTAAACCGGTTTGGCTGTGATTAAAGTTAAGCTTCATATACTCACAGTTAAATTAAGAGGGGACGGCAGTAAAAACTCCAGACCTGTGACATCATCAAGTACGCTGGTGTTCAAGTACATCATCAAGTACGTGGTCTGTCAATCTCTATTGAGATTGACAGACCACGTGACTTTCGCGCATTGCATGCCGGGAACTCGTGGCAAAACAATCCAAGTACCGCATCAAATGCAAACTGCGGTCAAGTGAGCCGTCACTTACGAAGTCACAGTCAAGCTAGCCGCACCGCCAGCCGCACCTAAAATGTTGTTGCACTACTCTTACACATATTACGGTATGGGTGCCGACTGGCTTAGAAACGCAGTCTTTTGTATCCTGACACTATTTTACTTCACAATCCACTCCCAGTTTTGGTGTATCCCCACTTTTCCCCCTGTGATCCACAGCCCAAATTACTGTATGATTCAGAGAAAATTAACAATAAAATTTACCCAATATACTCTACTGTACTTTTAATATCATCTTTGAGCTCAGATTACAGGAAAACTGTAAGAGGTGATGCAGATATTTCACTCTGCACCCTGTGATCCACAGCCAAATTTACTGTACGGTTTTTGAGAATGCTGTGTTAACAGAGTATGACAAAGGCTAAGAAAATATACTGCCTAAAATAATATCAAATTTAAACAACAAATTACAAAATTGCCACATCTGCTGTTATTACCATGTGTTCGATAGAACATTATTTAGTCATAGAAAATACATATCTGTCAGGATTTGTGTCGTGGATGAGAGAAGGAGGACCCAAACGCTGGACTCACAGGTAGGTAGGTGAAGGTTGGTGTTTATTGTCGATGGAGTGAACAAACAGAACAGAGGTAGGAAATGGCTGGCTGGCTGGATGACTGACTGAATGACTGAAGGACTGACTGACTGACTGACTGAAAGACTGAATGGCTGGCTGACTGAACGCAGGCAGAAACGACAACATAACATCAATGACACGACAATGAACGAGTGGAAACACAGGACTTAAATACACAGACTGATGAGGATGATAATGAGAGACCGGTGAGTACACAGCTGAACTAATCTGGTTAATAACACAAGAGATGAGCTGACACAGGAAAAGCAGGAAGTGAGAACATTGATGTGGCACCATAACCTAAATGTGACAAAACTGAAAACACTGGGTCACTGACCCAGGAACCCTGACAGTACCCCCCCCCCTTTCAAAGGCCGGCACCCGACGGCCAAAAGAGAAAAAGACCAGAACAGGGCGGGCGGAGGGGGCCCAGGACGGAGGGACAGAGTCCACACAGAGACAGTTCAGGTGGGCGGTCATGGGGCCCATGTCCGAGACGAGACAGTTCTGGTGGGCGGCCGCGAGGAAGGCAGCGGCGGCCACTGAGCAGGTCCGGTGGGCGGCCACGCCGGCGATGACATCCAGAACGTGGCTGGGGTGACGGCGCGGCAGCCGCAGGGCCAGGCGAAGCAGAAGCCGAAGCTGAGGCTGGACCGGGCGAAACAGAAGCCGAGGCTGAGGCTGGACCAGGTGACGGCACGGGTGACGGGGCTGGAGACAGGCAGGGCCAGCGGGCTCGGAAACCCCTGGCTGAGGAGTAGGAGAGCTCACAGCTGGCTCTGGGTGCTGTGGCTGCAGGTCCGGGAACTGAACAGGATGGTGGATGAGTGACTGGACCAGAGACTGATCAGGAGATTGGGCAACGGGCAACTGAACTACAGGGTACTGGATGACAGACTGAACTGACGGGACTACAGAAGACTGGACAGACTGGAGGACGGGCGACTGGGAGACAGGAGGCGACTGGACTGACTGGACAGGAGCAGACTGGACTGACTGAACTAGAGGGGACTGGAGGACAGGAGGAGACTGAACTAGAGGAGACTGGAGGACAGGAGGAGACTGAACTGATTGGAGGGCAGGAGGAGACTGAACTGACTGGAGGGCAGGAGGAGACTGAACTACAGGGGACTGGAGTGAAGGGCAAACAGCAGGTGAGTGAACTGACTGGGCCGGATGCTGAACAGCAGGTGAGTGGACTGACTGGAGTGGAGGCTGAACAGCAGGTGAGGGAACTGACTGGAGCGGAGATGCTAAGGGATGAACAGCGGTTGGCGTGGCTGACGACGGAGCTGAGGTTGGTGTGGCTAATGGCTGAGCTATAGACTGAGCTAGTGAAGGAGATAGAGCTACAGCCTGGGCTAGCAAAGCTGGTGCCTGAGCAGGGGACAGGTCAGCTAATCTAACTAGGGACAGTGCGAGGGCGTGAAAGGCTGGGTCAGGAGGTGGACGAAGTGGTGAAGTAGCAGGTGGACCGGTTAGCTCTTCCAGGCCTCTAGGGAGGTCAGGCTGGGTTCTGGCTGCCCTCAGCCTGGGCGCTAGGACAGGCACGGGAGGTGGCTGGACACCAGTCACCCCCACCCGAGAAACAGAAGCGGGTGTGGAGGTAGACTGGGTCGCAGCTGCCCTCCTCCTGGGAGCTGGCACTGGTGTGGGTGTAGACTGGGCCCTAGCCATCTGAGGAGGTGAAACGGCTGAAGGGGAAGGCCGAATCTGGGCTGCCGTGCTGGTGGGAAATGGCTGAGTAATGGGTGTGGAAATAGTGACTGGGTGTGTGATAGTGGCAGGTTTATCGGGGATTGTTCTGGTTTTTCTGCCACCGCTATTTACAGTCTTTAACTGAACAGTCTTTGGGGGAGCAGAGCAGAAAAACTCTTCCCAGTCCACAGAATCCTCCAGGAGGGAAACATCCCATGAATCAGAGATGGGTTTATTATTGGTTTTAAGTGGAGAATCATATGAGGGTGGAAAACAGTCACTGGAACTCACCACCGGTAATTGCTGGAAATAGTCCATTTTATTGCGGCGTGTGCGCCGCTTTCTCCGGGAAGAGGAAGCGGGCGAGGTACACAGCCAAGCCTCTGGCATGGGAGCCTCTGTTGAGCCGAGGTGGGAGGCGGAGCTGCTGTGCCATGGCGAGGTTGAAGGTCCGGTGAATGAGGCTGGTGGCGTGTGAGCAAGGAGCGGACCCGCGAGAGAGGGAGCCGCTGAAGCGCGGCGCGAAATGCCCACTCTCCGCGGCAGATGCTCCGGTGCATGGGATGTAGCAGGTGGGTGAACGCGGCGTCTCCGAGGCCCGCCCAGAGCCAAGCGAGTACCCTCGAAGACGTGCTCTCGGTCCGCGAAGAGTAGTGATGTGCGATACCACAGATTTCCTTTCCGATCTGATACCAAGTAAAATTCAGGGTGGTATCGACGATACTGATCCGATACCAATACTTTGTACAAAAACGTATTTTATTTATTGTGTCTTTTATTGTATCTCAAATTATAGTGTCATAATGATTACAGGACATCAGATTACTTGTTCTTATCACTTAATAATGCAGAATTCATCATATAGAAATAAAAAACCTGAAGTTGTGCGCTATTTGAACACCTTGCCTGCCTGCAGCTCTAAAGGACTCCGTGAGAGATGTCTGTCTTGCCCTAGCAGCACCTGTCCCTGTCCACTCCTCCTCTTCAGTTCGCCTCAACATATGCTCGTCATATTTTGTGATAGGATTTACACTGAGGTGTTTGACAAATTTGTGGTGTTACCACAACACCTCACTTTCTTGCCACATGTATCGCAAACCACGTCTCGGCTGTTTGTGGATGTAAAATACGTCCGCACATGACTCCAATTACGCTCAGCCATTGTTGTGAGTGCGCACGCCAAGGGGCTGCGACACATTTATACAGCCGTATTTCGCACATGACTATGAAAGGCGGAAGAGGAAGTAGTTCCATCCAAAGTAGACAATACGAATGAAAATCACTGGTATCGGAGGAATCGATATTTCTTTTTTTTTTTTTTTTTTTTTGCCTGTCCCGTTTGGCTCTTTTGCCATCAGAATTGTTGTCTAAAGGCAAAGAAAGATGCCCAGCGGATTTACTTTACCAAATTGACCATCCCAGCCTTGCCGTAATGGTCCATTTGATTCACCTTTTATTGTTTATTTTATTTTTCACTTACTGAATACGGGACAGACTTGACTGGGGGAAAGAAGGGGAGAACGAAAGAGGGAAAGAGAAACAGCTGAGAAGAGGGACAGGGGAGAAGGGCAAAAGACAAAAACCAACAGAATGGGCAGAGAAAAAAAAAAGAAAAAAAATGCATATATCAATCACCTGGATCACCTGCTGAGAAAGAAAAAAGAAAACAAGCAGAAGAGAACAAGAGTAATAGAATAAACAACATCACAATGATATATGGGAATATGACAGTAAATACACCCTCTAGCAGATCATTACATGAAGGAACCTTTAAAAAAAAAAACAAGCGCGTCCATGCTCACAGGTGTACACACGGGTGTAGTTTGTGGGTGTGATCACCCGTGTGTACACCTGTGAGCATGGACGCGCTTGTTTTTTTTTTTAAAGGTTCCTTCATGTAATGATCTGCTAGAGGGTGTGGGGGGGCCACAGCCCCGTCCTCCAGGGCATGAAGCAGGTATGGAGGAGATCAAAACTCCAGACATCCAGAGGCCCCCAGAACACAAGAGACCAAGGAAGACTAACAGAGGGGCAGCCGCGCCACTGTCCCAGAAAGAGCTGAGGAGAGTCCCAGATGAGGGCTCACTCAGCAGCCGCGGAGCAGAAGCCAGGGGGAGTTGCAGTGACGCGCCCGTGAGCTCTGCCGGCAGCCAGCTGTGCCTGAGTGACCGAGCCCCAGGCCGAGAGGCCGGGGGCACCCCACCTCCGAAGTGGCCCGAGCGAGCCC
Source organism: Mchenga conophoros (assembly GCF_057382185.1). Taxonomy (NCBI): domain Eukaryota; kingdom Metazoa; phylum Chordata; class Actinopteri; order Cichliformes; family Cichlidae; genus Mchenga; species Mchenga conophoros. Next base: position 69,529,620 of record NC_140528.1, read on the forward strand.
CAGGCTCCAGGCCCCGATAAGCGGCCACCAAGGAGTGAGCCGGTGTGTACCTGGACGCCCATCCCCGGACACAAAGAACCACCAACACACCGATGTCTGAGGGAGTCCGCCACTGGCAGGGGGAAGTGGTGGTAGGGGGAGATAGGCCTCCAAACCTTGGAGGGCCTGAGATGTCCCCAGAGAAGTGGCGTCTGATACCCAACCTGACATATAGACACAGACATACAGGCACACACATATACAAACATCCATTCCCACCCTCATGCTCTCATATGCACTTACTCCACACTCAACCAACGTGGAGACAGACATAAAGAGACGCTGTACACACGATCACACTCCCCAAGCGTACTCTACAAACCGGGTCTAGGTACCCTTGCCCCTGGAGGGGGGAACTGCACCCAGACCCAGGTGGTGTTACCCTTTTCCCTGCGGTGGGGGGAGGCAGACCGCCCCGACTCCGTAGCAGCAGGGCGGCCCCACACTCCAGACCGCAGTCGGACGGCCAACTCCTCCTCCTAGCCCCCCCGCTCCAGCAGGTCGCAGAGAATGGGGGTGAGAGAAGACTCCAAACCTCCCTCCACCCGCTCATTGTAGTGTTGATGCATGTGTGTTCTAAAGTGCATTTAAAACCCAGGAGGGCATGGAGCTACCTGCCAGAGAGCAGCAGGTAAGCGCATGGTCCCTCCTGCTAGCCCTCAATGTCTACGTGTATTTAAAATTGATAGGTGGGCAACGACGCCAGGGGTGAGGTGTACACCCTGATGGTACTTTGGATTCCGTGTATCGTGCCCACCCCCAAGATCCTATATGTATGTGTAATGAGAGTGTGAGTAATGTGAATGTCTAAGTTGTGGGATAAAATTGAGGCAGAGGCAGCCAGAATGGGACAGGGGGGGTAGCCTCCTCTGCACCCTGGTGACATACCCCTACTCCAAGGTCCTGCATGTGTGGGTGGTTGTGGTGGAGCGGGAAGAGGGAGGCAGCTGGAGATGGGGAGGGAAGGAAGGGAGGGGCCAGCTCCCCCGCTGACCCCAGTAGGCACCCCCATACTCCGCGACCCGCCAGGGAAAGGGGGCCCAGGCCCATTCAGACCGGGGCCCAGTGCAGCAGCGCCTCCCGGCCCCACAGAGCCCGGGACAGTCCACCCAACCCCACCACAGAGAAAACTGCACCCACCCCACCATCCCCTCATCTTCCAGACTACATAAGACAATAAACACCCAGGCTGAGATCTTCCTCCACCTCTCCTGTATCTCCCCCTCCTGCAGAGAGAGCTCCTGAAGAGAGGAAAGCTCCTGCAAGATGTGACAATCTTCCCCACCAGTTGAAGAGCCCCCCAGGTGGCTCGATGCACCGGCGGCACCCTGCTCCAGGGCTGGGCCCCCATGCACCCACCCGCCCACAACCCCGGCAACACACCAACCAGGACCCAAGCCCCCGAGGCCCGGCCCGGGCCCCAGCCCGGAATTGATATTTCAGTATCGATCCGCAAATCACTAGCGAAGAGCCGCTGTCTCTCCTTAAGCTTTTCCACCCAAAAGGAGAGCGCTGCCTCCTGCCGCTCAAAAAGGTCCGAGTCCGCTGGGTCCACAACGCGGGGTCGTGTCATTCTGTTAGGCTTTGTGTCGTGGATGAGAGAAGGAGGACCCAAACGCTGGATACTGTCACCAGTTGTACACAACATCTGTTTGTCCACCAGTCTAATCTGTAATTCAGGTGAACCCTGTATCTTTGTAATGTTTCAAAAAATATACACTATATGTTGATGGGCATTGTCCCACTTTTCTTTCCTTTATAAGCAAGAATCTCTATGGTTTTAATGACAATTCATATACAGATTGTGGAGGACATTTAATTCAACACTCAAAAAAGTTCCTCATCAGCAGACTGTAGTACAATTTCAGCCCACCGTTAATAAACCCATCCAATGCAGGGTTATCAGAGAAATTATGCAAATGTTATGTTTTTATGTACTGGTAATCTATTTATCATTTATCATGATTCCTGCTCTGATGATTACTTTCTTCTACTTCTGTAATTTTAACAGATAAAGGATGTTGAACATTAAGCTCCAAACAGGATGAATGAGGAAGACCACAGAGGAGAATCATGGATGTAGTAAAAGAATACATGCAGATTGTTTTTTTTCATGGTGGAGGAGCAACTTCTGATACTATCTTAAAGAAAAAAACACATAAAATTGAAGAGTAAAAACAATGACAACAATATGTCTAAATTTTTTATTAATTTCTTAGAGCAAATGCAGTCTTGTCATGGTCAGAGTTGCCCACTCATATTTAACTAATTCAAGTACAATTACTGCATTTAAATGCTTATGTTCTAATAAAAGGCATTGTTTAATACTTCTTCTATGACAACCCAAATAAATCAATGGAAGGGAAATGGGAAGATTAGTCATCAGGCAAGGTTTACTGTTCATTTACCATGCCTTGATAACAGTAAGCTTATCAGAAGAAAAATGTTGGGGACGAGAACCAGGCGGCTGAGCCAGATCAAAGACATTACTAAAACAAAAAGAAGCCAACAGCTTCCCTAAAGTGGAAATAAAATAATGTGCAAAACAAAAGGCCTGTGTACCTGCTTGACACATAAGGTCAGTCACAGGATACAAAAGTGTCATCACCTGCCTAACCTAGCGTTTTTAACACGACCGTGGCTCAGGGGGTTGGGAAGCGTATCTGTAACCGGAAGGTTGCCGGTTCGATCCCCGGGCTCTCTGTCCTGGTCGTTGTGTCCTTGGGCAAGACACTTTACCCTACCGCCTACTGGTGTTGGCCAGAGGGGCCGATGGCGCGATATGGCAGCCTCGCTTCTGTCAGTCTACCCCAGGGCAGCTGTGGCTACACCTGTAGCTGCCTCCACCAGTGTGTGAATGAATAGTGGCATTGTAAGGTACCTTGAAAAGCGCTATATAAATCCAATCTATTATTATTATTAAAGTTCAGTTGAATGTGTTTGGGGTACCCCGATCTTATCTGTCCAGCCTCACACCCAAACACTCTATCCACACACACAGACACCTACTAACAAAAGTTCAAAGACAGTCAGAAGCCAACCTGCTGGCCCGGGAGCTGGTTTTTTAAAATTATCCCAGGCAAGCAATTGGTCTACTGTTCCCCAGATCAGCCAATAGAGACGTGCCAATTACCTTTGTATTGGACAATAGAATGAGGCTTGACACCTGAAAGACAAGAGTAAGAGAAAACAAAGAGCTGGGTACCATGGCATGTTGTTCCATGCTCAATTTTGATTGTCTCAGTAAATATGTTAACTGCAAAAACATTGAAAATCTAATTCAACTCACTTGTTCAATAGAAAATAATATTTTCTTTTTTGTTCGTTAATTTTCAAGTTACTATAAGTAATAGTAGTCTTAGAAGTATAAAAACAATTTTCAATTCTCATAATTTATATGAAAGTCTTAAATCGCATCTTTTACAATATATTTCAAGCATATGCCTTTGTCTTTTTCTCTGACACGCATTGTCTTTAACAGTAATATTCTGAATTACCTATACAATATCTTGCCTTTTGATTACAGGTTTCTTAATTTTTTTTTTCATACTGTAACTCGTAGAAATATTTCTGCCAATACTATTTTGCTTATATTTTATACATGAAATAACAAGGTCGCACATTGCCTTAACATTTTTTTAGTTTTTGCTTCATTATTAGAATTAAATTAGTATTATTTGTTAATTCAATGCAAACGGATGTGTGGGACAAGAGTCACATGACATATAGCCAACCCACTTTTGATCATTCGGTATTTATTGAGTCGTTGCGTCACACAGACAGATAACGTAGCTTTCATTGCGACAGGAAACGGTTATATGTGGTTACGCTGTCATTACATATAATTATTATTAGTACACTGAACTTTTCATCGAGGCCTACGTGGACAAAGGTTTTGGTTTACCCACCAACAATAAAATGGAAAAGGTGAGTAATTAACACTCACCAAAATGGGACTATTAACAAGAAACGAGAACATTCTAGCCATTTAATGCCAGTTATTTTCCTCAGTCCAATTAGAGAAAATTGTTTTAGATTGTTTGCTCTTTGTATATAGTCTTCCTCCAGAAATGCGTCTAAAATCATAATTTTTAGAATTTGAAAACTTCAATAATATTGATATACTAAACAATGGAGAGCATATATATATATAGAAATATAACATATACCTAAGATTAGATTTTGTACTCTTAGGTGTACATTTAAAAGTAACACCCTACATTTAAGCGTAGTGAAAAATGTTCACTCCTCCTTGAATCGCTACCTTATCGTGGTGGAGGGGTTTGTGTGTCCCAGGGATCCCAGGGGCTATGTTGTCTGGGGGCTTTTGCCCCCTGGTAGGGTCTCGCATGGCAAATTGGTCCTGGGTGAGGGACCAGAAAAAGAGCGATTCAGAAGACCCTTATGAAAAGAACATCGAGGGAAGAGTTTACCCTGCCCGGGATAGGGTTACCGGGGCCCCGCCCTGGAGCCAGACCCGGGGAGGGTGCCCGAGGGCGAGCGTCTGGTGGCCGGGCCTTAGTCCATGGGGCCCGGCCGGGCACAGCCTGAAGAGGAGACATGGGCCCATCCTCCCGCAGGCCCACCACCCGCAGGAGGCGCCATAGGGGTCGGGTGCATTGTGTGCCGGGTGGCGGCCAGGAGCGGAGGCCCTGGCGGACTGACCCCCGGCTGCCAAGACTGGCAATAGAGACATGGAATGTCACCTCTCTGGTGGGGAAGGAGCCTGAGTTAGTGCGTGAGGTTGAGAGGTACCGGCTAGATATAGCCGGGCTCACCTCTACGCATGGCTTGGGCTCTGGAACCAGTCTCCTGGAGAGGGGCTGGACTCTGTCTCAGTCTGGAGTTGCCCCTGGTGAGGGGCGGCGGGCTGGAGTGGGTATTCTAATATCCCCTCGGCTTGCTCCCGGTACGTTGGGGTTTTTCCCGGTGGATGAGAGGGCTTGTTCCCTGCGCCTTAGGGTCGGGGAACGGGTCCTGACTGTCATCTGCGCCTATGCTTCTTAGAGTCCACGGTGGGGGGGGGGGTGCTGGAAGGTGCTCCACCTGGAGACTCTGTTGTCCTGCTGGGAGACTCCAATGCTCACGTGGGTAACGACAGCGAGACCTGGAGGGGCGTGATTGGGAGGAACGGCCTCCCTGATCTGAACCCAAGCGGTGCTTTGTTATTGGACTTCTGTGCAAATCACAGTTTGGCCATAACGAACACCTTGGTCGAACATAAGAGTGTCCATAAGTGCACGTGGCACCAGGACGCTCTAGGCCGTAGGCCAATGATCGATTTTGTAATCGTATCACCAGACCTGCGACCATATGTTCTGGACACTTGGGTAAAGAGAGGGGCTGAGCTGTCAACTGATCACCACCTGGTGGTGAGTTGGATCAGGTGGCGGGGGAGGACGCTGGACAGACCTGGTGCACCTAAACGCATAGTGAGGATGTGCTGGAAACGTCTAGCAGAGGCCCCAGTCCGCGAGATCTTCAACGCACACCTCCGGCAGAGCTTCAACAGCATTCTGAGGGAGACTGGGGACATTGAGTCCGAATGGACCATGTTCAGCGTCTCCATTGCCGAAGCTGCTGCATTGAGCTGCGGCCGCAAGGTGGTTGGTGCCTGCCGTGGGTGAGGTCACTGAGGCAGTTAAACAACTCCTTGGTGGCAGAGCTCCTGGTGTTGATGAGGTCCGCCCCAAGTTCCTGAAGGCTCTGGATGATGTAGGGCTGTCCTGGTTGACACACCTCTGCAATGTTGTGTGGAGATCAGGGGCAGTACCCCTGGACTGGCAGACCGGGGTGGTGGTCCCCATCTTTAAGAAGGGGGACCGGAGGGTGTGTTCCAACTACAGGGGGATCACACTCCTCAGCCTCCCTGGGAAGTTTATGGTGCTGGAAAGGAGAGTTCATCCGCGAGTCGAACCTCAGATACAGGAGGAACAATGCGGTTTTCATCCTGGTCGCGGAACACTGGACCAGCTCTTTATCCTCTCGAGGATACTTGAGGGTGCATGGGAGTTTGCCCAACCAGTCTACATGTGTTTTGTGGACTTGGAGAAGGCATTCGACCGTGTCCCTCGGGGTGTCCTGTGGGAGGTGTTGCGGGAGTATGGGGTGTCTGGCCCATTGCTACGGGCCATTCGATCCCTATATGACCGTTGCAAGAGCTTGGTTCGCATTGCTGGCAATAAGTCGGACTCGTTCCCGGTGGGTGATGGGCTCCGCCAGGGCTGCCCTTTGTCTCCGGTTCTGTTCATAATTTTTATGGACAGGATTTCTAGGCGCAGCCAAGTGGCGGAGGGCTTTCGCTTTGGTGGCTTCAGAATCTCATCTCTGATTTTTGCAGATGATGTGGTTCTGTTGGCTTCATCGGGTGAGGGCCTCCAGCTCGCACTGGAACGGTTCACAGCCGAGTGTGAAGCAGCGGGAATGAGGATCAGCACCTCCAAATCTGAGGCCATGGTTCTCAGCCAGAAAAGGGTGGAGTGCCCACTCCGGGTCAGGGATGAGTTCCTGCCCCAAGTGGAGGAGTTCAAGCATCTCAGGGTCTTGTTCGCGAGTGATGGGAGAAGGGAGCCGGAGATCGACAGACGGATTGGGGCTGCAGTAATGCAGACGCTGCACCGGTCCCTCGTGGTGAAGAGGGAGCTGAGTGTAAAAGCGAAGCTCTCAATTTACCGGTCGATCTACGTCCCTACCCTCACCTATGGTCATCATGTTCCCATTATTTTCAATATTTAAACCTTGTGATGTCCTCCCGATTGCCATACTTCTTTTGTCCTCTGGGGTAAAGCGTCTGCTTTGACTATTTATAAAGCATGAATTATAAATTATCATCCATCTCCATGTTTCAATGTTTTATCAAACTGTATTCCAACTGATTACCTGAAATCTTTATGTGTTTTGACATTGTATTCAACTTAGGCATGGGTCTTAGTGAACCCCCACTTTAATGCCAAAAAATGCATGTCCTATTTGACATAAGTGCAGGAGGCAGCTCAGGTTTTTTGCTTTTTGCTGGTCACACCATGTACAGCTTTGTTTTCAGCAGTTGTAGGCCAAGGGCATATGAATTAAACAAACTTTCAAGGGCGATCATTGTCTTTTGGAGACCTACTGTATTAAGCACAGCTCGCGTGCCCTGACTGCAGGCAAGCAAGTTTGCAATCATACACTAGCATGTTCTCTGTACAGCTGGACTGGGCATCACATACTGCCCATGTTTTTATCTCATAGTTCCTCTGTTTACTTGGGATGTAATGTTGGAGAGAGTTCTTTAAGGGGACTAGGCACTCATACACAGTCATATCAGTTCCTGTATGGTACACCAACAGCAGGACAGATGCTAACTCGTTACATAACGAACACATCGGACTACAAACACGCACATTACCAACTCCGGAAGACGATCAAAGCAGCCAAACGTGAGTACAGGGACAGGGTGGAGCAACAGTTTGACAACCCTCGGAGTATGTGGCAGGGACTAAACACGATCGCAGACTTTAGAGGGAAACCCAGCACACCGCAGACCACGGCCTCTCTGTGTGAGGATCTAAACGTATTCTACGCTAGATTCGACACAGCGAACACCATGAGACCGGACAGTGTGCGCACCGCGGATGACGTCAATGCGCACACTGTGTCTGAGGAGGATGTGCGGAAGTGCTTCAGGAAGGTGAACGCACACAAAGCTACTGGTCCAGACGGGATTCCCGGCCGCGTCCTCAAGTCATGCGCGGCTCAGCTGGCTGGAGTGTTCACGCACATCTTCAACCTTTCCCTCTCTCTGTCTGTAGTCCCAGCCTGCTTCAAAATGGCCACCATTGTCCCTGTACCCAAATCCTCCACCATCTCCTCATTGAACGACTGGCGACCTGTAGCCCTGACCCCCATCGTGAGCAAATGCTTCGAGAAGCTGGTCAGGGACTTCATCCGCTCTGCACTACCCGACTCACTGGACCCTCTACAGTTCGCATACCGCCACAACAGGTCCACTGATGATGCCATAGCCCTGACACTACATACTGCCCTGTCACACCTGGAGAAGAGAGACACGTATGTGAGAATGCTGTTTGTAGATTACAGCTCAGCATTCAATACCATTGTTCCCTCGAAGCTGGACAGGAAACTGCAGGATCTAGGACTGAGCAGCTCCCTCTGCAGCTGGATCCTTAACTTCCTGTCTGACAGACGCCAAGTGGTCAGACTGGGCAACATCACCTCATCCCCCGTCACACTGAACACTGGTGCTCCACAGGGGTGTGTACTGAGCCCTCTCCTGTACTCACTCTACACCTACGACTGCACAGCCACTAACAACTCCAACATCATTGTGAAGTTTGCGGACGACACTACAGTGGTGGGTCTTATCACCAATGGTGATGAGACGGCCTACAAGGAGGAGGTCAGCGCCCTGACCCACTGGTGTCAAGACAACCATCTCACCCTCAACGTCGCAAAGACAAAGGAGTTGATAGTGGACTTCCGGAGGTGCAGAGAAGTACACACCCCCATCACCATCAACGGCTCTGCTGTGGAGAGAGTGAGCAGCTTCCGGTTCCTTGGTGTACATCTGGCTGAGGATCTTACGTGGTCAGTACACACAAACAAAACAGTGAAGAAGGCGCAGCAGCGCCTCTTCTTTCTCAGGAGACTGAAAAGATTTGGCATGAGCCCCCGCATCCTCAGGACCTTCTATCACTGTGCCATTGAGAGCATCCTCACTGGATGCATCACCACCTGGTATGGCAACAGCACCGCCTACAACTGCAAAGCTCTCCAGCGAGTAGTGCGGTGCTCTGAACGGATAATTGGAGGTGAGCTTCCCTCCCTCCAAGACATCTTTTTTTTTTTTTTTTTTCTGGAAGTGACATCAGAAACAGCAGCATGTGACATCACGTGATGGCGGAGCTTCAGTTCATCCTTTGTCATCCTTTTTTTTTTTTTTTTTATAATAGGACAGGGGGAAAGAATGAAAGAAAGAGGGGGAGAGGAAGAAAGAAAACCAAAAGGGAGAAGAGACGGTGAGAAGGGGGGGAAGAGAGAAAAAAAAAAACAAAAAAAAAAAAACAAAACTCCTGGGTCACCTGTATGGAGAGAAAGAAAAACAAAAAAAACAGGGGAGACAGCAAACAACAAAGAGCAACATAATAATAATAAAAAAAAAAGCACCATCACAATAAACTAGCTAGTCATAGATATCAATAGTTACTAAATAATAAACGATATTGTGCAGCACGCAAGATAGACAGCGCACAGTGTGCTTTGAGGCAGCAGCCAAGAAAGCTGTAGTCCGCATCTGTGAATACCCATGTGTACACCTGTGTGCATACCTGTGTGGATCAGCATGCTTGCATTCCAAAGGTTTCTCCATGTAATGATCTGCTAGAGAGTGTGGGGAGCCACAGCCCTGTCCTTTATGGTATCAAGCAGGTATGGAGGAGATCAAAACTCCAGACATCCAGAGGCCCCCAGAACACAAGAGACCAAGGAAGACCCACAGAGGGGCAGCTGCGCCACTGTCCCAGTAAGAGCTAAGGAGAGTCCCAGATGAGGGCTCATTCAGCAGCCGCGGAGCAGAAGCCAGGGGGAGTTGCAGTGACGCGCCCGTGAGCTCCGCCGGCAGCCAGCTGTGCCTGAGTGACCGAGCCCCAGGCCGAGAGGCCGGGGGCACCCCACCTCCAAAGTGGCCCGAGCGAGCCCCAATAAGCGGCCGCCAAGGAGTGAGCCGGTGTGTACCCGGACACCCACCCCCAGATACAAAGAACCACCAACGCACCGATACCTGAGGGAGTCCGCCACCGGCAGGGGAAGTGGTGGTGGGTGGAGATAGGCCTCCAAACCTTGGAGGGCCCGAGATGTCCCCAGAGAGGTGGCGTCTGATACCCAACCTGACATATAGACACAGACATACAGGCACACACAGACACAAACATCCATTCCCACCCTCATGCTCTCATATGTACTTCACACTCAACCGACGTGGAGACAGACATGAAGGGACGCTGTATACACGATCACACTCCCCAAGCGTACTCTACAAACCGGGTCTAGGTACCCTTGCCCCTGGAGGGGGGAACTGCACCCAGACCCAGGTGGTGTTACCCTTTTCCCTGCGGTGGGGAGAGGCAGACCGCCCCGACTCCGCAGCAGCAGGGAGGCCCCAGACCGCAGTCGGATGGCCCACTCCTCCTAGCCCCCCCGCTCCAGTAGGCCGCAGAGAATGGGGGTGAGAGAAGACTCCAAACCTCCCTCCACCCGCTCATTGTAGTGTTGATGCATGTGTGTTCTAAGGTGCAATTAAAACCCAGGAGGGCATAGAGCTACCTGCCAGAGAGCAGCAGGTAAGCGCATAGTCCCTCCTGCTAGCCCTCAATGTCTACATGTATTTAAAATTGAGAGGTGGGCAACGACGCCAGGGGTGAGGCGTACACCCTGATGGTAACTTGGACTCCGTGTATCGTGCCCACCCCCAAGATCCTATATGTATGTGTAATGAGGGTGTGAGTAATGTGAATGTCTAAGTTGTGGGATAAAATTGAGGCAGAGGCAGCCAGAAGGGGACAGAGGGGGGGGTAGCCTCCTCTGCATCCTGGTGACATACCCCTACTCCAAGGCCCTGCATGTGTGGGTGGTTGTGGTGGAGCAGGAGGAGGGAGGCAGCTGGAGATGGGGAGGGAAGGAAGGGAGGGGCAGGTGACCCCTCCCTGGGGCCAGCTCCCCCGCTGACCCCAGTAGGCACTCCCACACTCCGCGACCCGCCAGGGAAAGGGGGGCCCAGGCCCATCCAGACCGGGGCCCAGCGCAGCAGCGCCCCCCGGCCCCACAGAGCCCGGGACAGTCCACCCAACCCCACCACAGAGAAAACTGCACCCACCCCACCATCCACTCGTCTTCCAGACTACATGAGACAATAGACGCCCAGGCTGAGATCTTCCTCCACCTCTCCTGTATCTCCCCCTCCTGCAGAGAGTTCCTGAGGGGAAGAAAGCTCCTGCAAGGTGTAACAATCTCCCCCACCGGTTGAAGAGCCCCACAGGCGACTCGACACGCCGGCGGCACCCTGCGCCAGGGATGGGCTCCCATGCACCCACCCGCCCACAACCCCGGCAACACACAAAACAGGACCCAAGGCCCCGAGGCCCAGCCAGGGCCCCGGCCCAGAGATGGAGCGCCCCCAGACCCTCACGCCCATCCCGGACCCACCCAGGGGCAGACAGGCTACCAGGTCAGTAACCCACGTCCATCACCACAGACCCTCCCCTAGCCCCGCTGCACGCAGCCACGAGGAAATGGTCAGAATGGTCCCTCCAAGACATCTACAGGAAGCGGTGCCTGAGGAAAGCGGGGAGGATCATCAAGGACTCCAGTCACCCCAGCCATAAACTGTTCAGACTGCTTCCATCAGGAAGGAGGCTCTGCAGCATCCGGTCCCGTACCAGCAGACTGAGAGACAGCTTCTTCCACCAGGCCATCAGACTGCTGAACACGTCATAGACACCTCAGCTTCACTACTGGAACTTCAACATTATGCACTCCATACTGTACAGTAATGCCACTGTTTTGCACATGTCTCAACTCTGTATATTTTTATATATTTATTTATTGTTTACTCTATTTAATTTGTAAAATATGTGTACACACACACACACACACACACGTAGAAAAATATTTAGTATACACATCCAGAAATGCATATACAATTATATATTGTACATATATTTATTACTTTCAGATGTAGCCATTCTTGTATTTTGCTTGTTTACATTATTGTATTTTGCTCAACTCTGTTGCTTGTGAAGCTCGCACACAAGAATTTCACTCACATGTGCTGTACCAATGTACCTGCACATGTGATGTGACAATAAAAGTGATTTGATTTGATTTGATTTTAAATAATAAAAAAAAACACTGACCGTGTTTAAGCAGTGAAACATTTGAGACAGTTAACATTTGTAGATTTAAAAGAACTTGTTATTAATTGTGATACTTCATGTAACATAATCTAGAGCACAGGGCTTTCTGACACACCATTAAAAACAGTGATATGTTTTATATGTGTCTATGTGATTTATGGAAAAGCACAGAATGTTCTTTTTCTGTGTGACTTTTATCATTCATTTGTATATAAATGTGATGTACTTTAAGTATTTCCTTTTTGATTTTTTGGGTTGATTTGTGTGATGACAGATAATGAATAACAATATATCTAAACTGTGTAGTGTAATATGAGAAATCAGTAATCTGAGAAATGTAATTTCTCACCCTGACCGGTCGAGGCAGATGGCCGCCCCTCCCTGAGCCTGAGGTTTCTTCCTGTTAAAAGGGAGTTTTTCCTTCCCACTGTCACCAAAGTGCTTGCTCATAGGGGGTCATATGATTGTTGGGTTTTTCTCTGTATGTATTATTGTAAGGTTTAACTTATTATGTAAAGTGCCTTAAGGTGACTATTATGGAGCGCCAGGACTGCCATAATAAATTAATTAAATACACCATTAAATAATTAATTAAATGTGGCAATAATTAATTAAAATTGGAATTAATTAATTAAATAAATAGTTATGACACATGTAATTAATTAATTATTGACACATTTAATTAATTATTTATGTATTTCACATTTTAATTAATTATTGACACATTTAATTAATTATTTAATGATATATTTATTTATTTCATTTTGGCAGTCCTGGCGCCTGGCTCTCATCTTGAAATAATTTTATCTGTCAGCCTCACCCATCAAACTCAGGGGGCGGGGTTAACGCTGCCCATGCAGCTTCTCTAACATTTGATTGGTTGCCGTGCAAAGTAAGTCAAAACAGGTCGATCCTAGATAATCAATTGCTTGTGTAGACTTGGGGCAGCCAGGTATCCCAGAATGCAGATCAAATCACAGGCAGCAATGGTGGTGGTGTAGTTTTAAAATACCCCGTTTTTCTGTCACCAGCTACACTTTTAACAGTGTTTTAGCCGTGAATGTCGCGCCGTATGTCTGGTCAGGTTGTCAACATAGAACATGTTTGCAAAAGTGCTCAGATGTTTTCAGAGATTTCACTAGCTCTGCTAACAATTAGCATGCAGAGTGCACCCAGGGGGTTACGTTAACCGGTTTGTTTACATATTCCACTCTCCGTGTTCCACATGTTGCATTCGCAGATTCTCATTTTCACCGAACGATCGTCTCTTTCCGCCTGGTCTTGTGTCTCTGTGCTTCTGTAACATAAAGAACGAGCTGACATTTTTCTCATGAAACCAGCGATCAGCTCAACAGACCCTCAGTTTACCTGCATGCATCCTCCTCCTCATCTGTCAGCTGTTTAACACCTGCTGCTAATTCAAGAAACACGCCTACATTACCTGGTGATAGTCACAGTTTAACTGGGCAGGCGGTGCTCGATATAAAGCAATGTCAGCGCATTTTTCTGCACAAGATAAGTAAATATAGTGTTTTCCCCGAGCGCAGAGCTGCTGGAGCTTGTTTCCTTACAGAGCACTTTATAGGCGAACCAGCTTCATCAGCGGCTGATGTCCAATCACCGGCACACAGCTTTGAAACCTCAGCTGAGTTTTAGCTCTCAGTGGTTAAACGCTGGACTTCATTCACTCAGGTTCTGTCTGTCGGGTCACGTTTACTTCGCTGTTTTATTTACAACTGAGCAAATCGGTTTGGCTGAGGTTAAAGTTACGTTTCATAACTGCATAGTTTCACAGACGTTTAATGGTTCACTGGCACATGTGTTAGACTAAACTATCATCTAAATATCACCTTTTTTTTAATAGTTATTCAACTGTATTCTAAGCACCAGCTGTCTGTTAAAATGTGATTTTTTTCTCTCTCTGTTGGCAGAGGTATAAAAATGCGCAGGAAAATCTGACGTGCATGGCGAACTTCACCGACGATATTTAGGGAGGAATAAACACACATCAAACATAAATGAACCATTTGCCTGTCTCCATAATTGAGAGCATTTTCTCTTCTTATGTCAACAATCTCTCTCTCTTTTTTTTTTTTTTTTTTGCTTTTTCGGTCATGTTATGTTTATCTGTCAAAGGCTTGTTAAAAACTATGAAACACATCGTGCAGACTTCTGGATGTTAGAAGAAAACTAATACTGCTCATGAAGGAGACTAAAGGCAGGAAGGTGTCCTTTAAAACTAAACATGTTAATAGGACCTCCCTATTTATATCATAGTTTATGATATAGCACGTGTATTTCAGTAATAGCCTGCTGATTTCAGTGTAGTGGTGAACAGTCGCACAGCTCACGTAGGCGTTATCTGTGATACTCCTTAATTATAATTTATCCAAGTTAACTTCAGTTAACCATTCAGACAGTTCTTTTGCAATAAAAAACATAAACACCCATGCTGCCGGTAGGTTACCTCAGTGCCAGCTGTTAACATTATAGCTGCTTATGCAGTAACCATGGTAACCACGGACTCTGAGCGGCTGGATCGATGGAGGTCAGACAACAATTTTACATGTATGATCTTAAAACAGGACACAGCCACTATACGTGCTGGCCTCATATCAAATGTGAAGGCAGACTGAGTCTATGTTTGACGTTTGTTTATATCTAATCTTCCTTTTCAAACATTTAAACAGCAGCGAGTCTGCAGCTGAGCTGAATCGTGTTTTTAAAAAGTAACTAAGTAACTAAGTAATTAATTACTTTTGAAAATAAGTAATCAGTAAAGTAACGGGATTACTTTTTTGGGGAAGTAATTAGTTACTGATTACTTTTTTCAAGTAACTTGACCAACACTGGTTACTACAGCTGTGTACCGGGGCCTGCGCTTTGTCGGTGGGATGCTTGCGAGGCGAGGCGAGCGGGTCTATCCCACGCTTTGCCGTGAGACTGGGCAGCCATCTCCGAAATCATCGAAGCACTTTTGCAAAGAGGCTGTATCTTGACAAGTCAGGACTGCCAAAATGAAATAAATAAATCATTAAATAATTAATTAAATGTGTCAATAATTAATTACATGTGTCAATAATTAATTAAAATGTGAAATACATAAATAATTAATTAAATGTGTCAATAATTAATTAATTACATGTGTCATAACTATTTATTTGATTAATTGATTCGAATTTTAATTAATTATTGCCACATTTAATTAATTATTTAATGGTGTATTTAATTAATTCATTATGGCAGTCCTGGCGCTCCATAGGACTATTGTTGTGATTAAGCATTGAATAAATAATGTCTAAAACTAAAGTTGCTACTTGAGGTGGTGTGTGAATGACATTTTGAAAAATTTCAATTTTGTGTGGAAAGAAATTTTTTTGTAGTTAAGCAAATACTTCAATGAACTCATTTTGTCCAGTAATGGATTAGGATTTAATTTTATCAGAAAACCGTACAGTAATATTGGCTGTGGATGACAGGGTGATGAGTGGGGGTCACCCAGAGTCAGAATCCAGTGAAATATCTGCG
This sequence comes from Mchenga conophoros, assembly GCF_057382185.1. Lineage (NCBI taxonomy): Eukaryota > Metazoa > Chordata > Actinopteri > Cichliformes > Cichlidae > Mchenga > Mchenga conophoros. Next base: position 69,545,096 of record NC_140528.1, read on the forward strand.
TCAACTCTTATAGTTTTCCTGTAATCTGAAGTAAAAGATGAGAATATATAGAATACAGTACAGTAAATTGTGGAAAGTTTACTATCATCCATCCATCCATTCGCTTCCGCTTGTCCTTTTCAGGGTCGCGGGGGGCGCTGGAGCCTATCCCAGCTGTCATTGGGCAAGAGGCAGGGTACACCCTGGACAGGTCGCCAGTCTGTTGCAGGGCTAACACATAGGGACAGACAACCATTCACACTCACATTCACTCGCACATTCACACCTAGTGGCAATTTGGATTATCCAATTAACCTATCCCCACAAGTTGCATGTCTTTGGACGGTGGGAGGAAGCCGGAGTACCCGGAGAGAACCCACGCAAACACGGGGAGAACATGCGAACTCCACACAGAAAGACCCCGGCCTGATGGTGGAATTGAACTCAGGACCTTCTTGCTGTGCAGCAACAGTGCTAACCACCGTGCCACCGTGCTGTTTACTATCAATTTTCTCAAAAACCGTATAGTAATTTTGGCTGTGGATGACAGGGTGAAGAGTGGAGATGGCCTAGATTCAGAATCCAGTGAAATATCTGCGTCACCTCTTACAGTTTTCCTGTAATCTGAGGTCAAAATGAGAATGAATAGAGTACAGTACAGTAAATTGTGCAAAGTTTACTATCAATTTTCTCAGAAACAGTACAGTAATTTTGGCTGTGGATCACAGGGTGCAGAGTGGGGGTCACCCAGAGTCAGAATCCAGTGAGATATCTGTGTCACCTCTTACAGTTTTCCTGTAATCTGAGCTCAAAGATGAGGATATTAAAAGTACAGTAGAGTATATTGGGTAAATTTTATTGTTAATTTTCTCTGAATCATACAGTAATTTGGGCTGTGGATCACAGGGGGAAAAGTGGAGATACACCAAAACTGGGAGTGGATTGTGAAGTAAAATAGTGTCAGGACACAAAAGACTGCGTTTCTAAGCTGGTCTTCACCCATACCGTAATATGCGTAAGAGTTGTGCAACCACATTTTAGGTGCGGCTGGCGGTGCGGCTAGCTTGACTGTGACTTCGTAAGTGACGGCTCACTTGACCGCGGTAAATGCAGGCATTTGCAGCACCGCAAAACATTCATTCTCCGGTTCCAACACCTTCTTGCTTTTTCTTTATATTTTTTTCTTGCTTTTTTCTTTTATAATTATACGGTTCTTGGAGTGAGTGCATACACTCATGAAGTTTAGTAACTTCAGGTCACTTCAACAAGCCCAGGTACAGTTTACCGACGGATGGGTACAGACCCTTGAAATGCACCGTGCAGAACGAAAGACCATCGTACGAACAAAGGTAAGTTTACCAGTCTCACAAATCATCTTCATAAATACACATTCGTTAACCATTTATTAATAGGACCTTTGAGCTCAAAGGTAATTAATTAGTAGTGGAAATAATTTCTGGTATGCGTTACAGAAATGTAGCAGTGACAATAATATTGTATGCTGTAATCGTACTGGGCAATTAGTGATACACAAAAACTGTTTTATCCTGTGAATACAAGTATATGTTTTAGTCAATGTACCATGGTAATAACAGAAGCAAAACGCAATATTTTGTCAGGACAATTCACTATTTATGCACAATAAACAAAGGAGCATAGCACGACAATTTTTGTTCAGCGCCAGACTTGCTTGTAACCTATATCACCAATTATGTTAAGAAAAATGACATATTAACTACAACAGAACACTGACCTTTGTGGAAATGCTTGGAGCAGACTAAAATGTGAGCTGGAGTGTTCTGGGACGTTATATTTGGTCTTTGAATGGCTGCAATCCAGACCATCCGTCGGCTCTTTGTTACTTCGGAAACATGGCTTGAACAATTTCTCTTCAACGACATAATCCAATAACAACCGATCTCTTTACCCGTCGGCTTCCCGTGACTATCATGCGACCAGCTATTGCAGTTAATAATACAACAGCTTCTTGCCATTTTTTGTGTTTCTTTTTATCGCTGTGTAACTGATTTCAATTGAAAGCCTGTGTGCACTAGTACCTCTTGCCACGAGTTCCCAGAATCCTTTGCGGTTTTACCCCTGAATGACATCACATTTTCAATCTCTATTGAAAATAGAGATTGAAAATCTCTATTTTCAATCTCTATTTGATGTCATAAATCGCGAGGTTTAAAACTACTTATACACTGTTACGAAATCAGTTTTACCCCGGTTCTTTTATTCCTCGAGCATCCAGAGATGGCACTGGACTCAGTAGTCATTTTCACAAAATCTTTATTCATCTTTACTCATCTTCATTTACTCATCTTCATTTAAGCATGCACTTCTAGAAGGGAAGACGAGGCCGGTGTCCCTCTGCAAAAATCTTCACCCCTTTGTTAGTTACAGCCAGCTTTATAGAAGTGACCCCATCATAAAAACCCCTACGGTGTACTGCAAACTCTGTCTGTGTCTATGTGCACGAGCACATGAATGCACATGTGCGTTCCCTCGTGTCTATGTGAGTGCTCGTGTGTGACTGTGTGCGCATACCTGTGTGTATGTGTGTGCACATGAGTGAGTGTGCGTGTGGATGTGTGTGCGTGACAGTTAAAACACTGTGGGTGTAGGTAACTCCCTAGAGGTCATAAAACCCCTCTCCCTTCCCGACCACAGTTATAAATGTTGAGACCCCCACCCTAAAAGATCCTCTGGGGAATTTCCACTCAGTGGGGGAGAGGTCTCCTACAATCTACTCCTAAGTTCACAACACAGTGAGGCCTTTATTATACAGTGGGGCAAAAAAGTATTTAGTCAGCCACCGATTGTGCAAGTTCCCCCACTTAAAATGATGACAGAGGTCAGTAATTTGCACCAGAGGTACACTTCAACTGTGAGAGTCAGAATGTGAAAAAAAAAATCCATGAATCCACATGGTAGGATTTGTAAAGAATTTATTCGTAAATTAGGGTGGAAAATAAGTATCAACGACCCAGGATCATGACAGAAATACTGTAAGCAAATGAATAAATAACCTAATTCATGATAGACCTTTGACTCTCTTTTGTTTGAATCCAACTGTTTTTTGCAGATGTGCATAAAACATGTTACTTTTAGTATTATTATTATTATCATCATTATTGCACTAAATACATTTTAATTAAAGGATACTTTGATATACATTCTACTGTAAGGTTGGAAATGTATTTTCTTCACCCTAAAATATGTTTTGAAATGTATTTTGGTTTGAAAGAAATATATTTTCAATTTCAAAAATAATTTTTTTGGAGCATCACAAATACAAAATATATTTACCATATATTTGAAATATATTTTGGCCAGGAAAAATGTATTTTTTTACCATATGGGTTGTCCCGACATCTGGCTGTGGGGTGCCGCGCCGGCGGTGCGACCGTCGCTTCCTTTTCAGAGACGGCTCCGATGGACCGGGTAATTCCTCGTCCGGCGGGTCGGATGGCACGTCCTCCATTGAAGCGAGTAGGCGAGCGGTAGCGGCGGGAGGGTGAAGATGGAGCTCGTGAAGAACAAAATTCTGTACGAGCGGGTGGAGTGAGTCCAATAACCAAGGGTAACCGGAAATAAGCTGTTGTAGCCTGGCTTCCACAGTATAGAGAAACGCTTCTCCCTCATGCTCTACCCACAGGTTGATTAATCTTGAAGCAGAGTCGATAACGGACTCCTGAAGCTCCTTGGGTGGGCTGAATGCCACTGGATCCATATCTGGCTGGTCCGTACTGTCACGGCAAGTGAGATGAGCCGTGTGGAAGAAATAAAGGAGGATCCAAACGCAGGCACTTGTAAAGGTGTGAGGGTGGTTTATTAAACACAAAATAAAAATGGGCAAATGGCAAAAGGAACAGAAGGCTATCTAAACTGAGAACAACTAAACTAGTGAACACAAACCAGGACATGAACATGAAGGAGGATGAGCAGCGGAGAATGACGACGGACAGCAGGGAAAACACACAAGTGAGACATGGTGGATACACAGACGGACCAGCAACTACAATGACAGAAGACGCGACTTAAATACACACAGAGAAACACAGGGAGATTACACACAGGTGGTGGACACAGCTGGGAGTAATTAACAAGACGAGACAAGGGAGGTAAAACTGAACACACTCACATGAGATGCCGACCTTCACAATAAAACAGGAAACAAGAAAACACTACACAAGGACACAGACACGACACTGAAGGACAGACAGAAAATGACACATGGAACTTGAACTATACTATACAGACACAACCGAAGGACAATTCCTAACACATGAATAAACAGACACATAGAATTCCAATGATAATAATAATAATAATCAACAAAGCACAAGAGTAACAAAATGATCATTCAAAAATAAATCAAAACATAATAAACTCAAAATACTGGGTCGAACCGACCCAGAACCGTGACAGAATCTGTCCATAAGAATTCTTGAGCATCTTCTAGCTCCAACTCTGCTTTGAGCATGTCACTAATCCGCACTGCTACAACTGCTGCAGACAGCTCCAATCTTGGCACCGTAGTAACCTTCGTGGGTGCTACTCTGGACTTGGCAAAGACAAGAGAGCAGTGGACTTGTCCTGCTTCACTGACAGCTCTCAGGTATGTACAGACACCATACCCTGAAACACTTGCATTTGAGAAATAGTGAAGCTCGTACTTTTGAACTGTTTGAAAATCTCTTGGCACGTAACATCTGTCAATTTTGACATCAGCTAGATTTTTTAGATCCAACAACCAGGACTCCCACCGTGACTTCAGATTGCTTGAGAGTGGTTTGTCCCAATCTGCTTTCTCACAACACATTTGCTGTAGTATCTGCTTCCCAAGTAGAACAAAAGATGCCACAAAGCCACGTGGATCGTAAATAGAGGCTAACATGGACAACACTCCTCTTCTGGAAAGTGGATGCTCGTTCACAACTACTTGAAACTGGAAATGATCTGAGTTGATGCACCATTTGACATCTAGGGCTCTTTCAATTTGTTGCTCGCCCAGTGACAAGTCTTTTCTTACTGTTTCTGCACAATCTTCTTCCGGCAGAAAATTAAGTACTTGCTTACTGTTTGAAACGAACTTGTGAAGTCGCAAGCCTCCTGTGCTGAAAAGTTCCTTAGCTTACTTTACCAAATGAATTGCCTCTTCTTCTGAGTGGAAACTGATAAGACCATCGTCCACATAAAAATATCGCTCAATGAACCTTATGGTAGCTTCACTGAACTTGCCTTGACCTTGTGCACCAATATATTTGAGACCAAAGTTCACACAGGCAGGGGAAGAAGCAGCTCCAAATTGGTGTACGTGCATGTAATAGACAGATGGAGTAGAGTTGAAGTCTCCATTGTCCCAAAACAAGAAGCAAAAGTAATCTTGATCTTCCTCTCTGACTCTGAATTGATGAAACATGCGCTCAATGTCGCACATCACTGCAAATGGACCTTTCCGAAATCAGCACATGACCCCAACCAGAGAGTTGGTTAACTCTGGCCCTGTAAGCAGGTAGTTGTTCAAAAACACTCCATGTAACGATCTGCTAGGGAGTGTGGGGAGCCATAGCCCCATCCACCAGGGTCTGAAGCAGGTATGGAGGAGATCCAGGCCCCAGATATCCAGAGGCCCCAGAGTACAAGGACCCGAGGAGGACCACCAAAAGGGAGGGAATCGTGCCACCCTCCTGGGAAGAGCTGAGTAGAGCCCCAAACGAGAGGTCACCCAGCAGCTACGGAGCAGAGGCCAGAGGGGGTTGCAGTGGCGTGCCCGCGGGCTCTGCCGGCAGCCAGCTGTGCCAGAGAGGACCGAGCTTCAGGCCCAGAGGCCTGAGGGCATCCCACCCCCGGAAGGAGCCCAGCCAGGCCACAGACGCCAGGCCCTGCCAATCGGCCACCAGGAGTGAGCCGGTACATACATGAGCGCCCAGCCCCAGATGACAAGGACCACCAACACACCAACGTCTGAGGGCATCAGCCACCGGCAGGGAGTGTGGTGAGGGGAGATAGGCCTCCGTACTTTGGAGGGCCTGAGATGTACCCAGAGAGGTTGAGTCTAAGACCCAACCTGACATATAGACACAGACGAACAGGCACACGCGGACACAGACGTGCATTCCCACCCCATATGCACAACCAAATACTCAGCACTCACCCAACGTGTAGACAGACACAAATAGACAGACAGACAGTCGCACTCCCCAAACATACTCTATATCCCAGGTCCAGGTACCCCCACCCTCAGAGGGGCAAGCCGCACCTAGACCCAGGAGATGTAACCCTTCTCTCTGGGGTGGAGGCAAGCGGACCACCTCCTTATCTGTAGTAGCAGGGAGGCCCCGCATCCCAGACCCCAGTCTGACGGCTAACAGAACCGGGGTGAGTGAAGACCTCAAACCTCCCTACGCCCGCTCATATGTAGTGTTGCTGTGTGCTGTTCTAAAGTGCATTTAAAACTCAGGAGAGCATGGTACTTGCTTCCTCTCAGAGAGCAGCACGACTCCTCCCGAAAACCCTTAGTGTCTATATGCATTTAAAATTGAGGGTAGAGCACCAGCGCCAGAGGTGGGTTGGAATACACGACCATCCTCTGGATGCTGTAAAATGTGCCCACCCCCAAGGCCCTATATGTATGTGTTATGTGAGAGTGTGAGTAATGTGGATGCCTAGGTTGCAGAATAAAATTGAGGCACAGACGGCCAGAGGGGGACAGAGGGGGAGTGCCTCCCCTGCACCCTGGTGACATACCTGCACCCCAAGCCCTGCGTGTGTGGGTGGGTGTGGTAGAGTGGGAATAGGGAGGCAGCTGAGGATGGGGAGGGAAGAAAGGGAGGGGCAAGCGGCCTCTCCCTGGGGCCAGCTCCCCCGCTGACCCCAGTAGGCACCCCCACACTCTGGAACCCACCAGGGCAAGGGGGCCCAGGCCCATCCGGACCGGGGCCCGCAGCAGCAGCACCGCCCAGCCCCACAGAGTCCGGGGCAGCCTTATAATCAACTTAAATGTACCTTAATTACAGTTAATTGGCCGAGTGAGATCTCGAGGGAGAACAAAGGGAAGCGGCGGCGGCCTAGAGGGAAGCGAGCCGGCATCAGGAACAGGCTGAGAGCTCGTGCACACCGCACACCTCTGCCTAGCATCCTGCTCGCCAACGTCCAGTCACTGGAGAACAAGCTTGACGACCTCAGGGCCAGGATAAAGTTCCAGAGAGACATTCGGGACTGCAATCTCCTCTGCTTCACCGAGACATGGCTGAACCCAGCGGTGCCGGACCACGCCATCCAGCCGGCCGAGTTCTTCTCGGTTCACCGCATGGACAGGACACGGGACTCGGGGAAGTCAAGGGGAGGCGGCGTGTGTTTAATGGTGAACAACAACTGGTGCAACAGTGCGAACGTTGTTCCTCTCACACGCTCCTGCACACCAAATCTGGAACTACTGTCCATCATGTGTCGTCCTTTTTATCTACCTCGGGAATTTACATCGGTCATTGTAAGTGCCGTTTATATTCCACCACAAGCGGACACGGTCACCGCCTTATGCGAGCTGCATGAGGCACTCACACAGCACCAGACACAACACCGGGACGCTGCGCTTATTGTGACGGGGGACTTTAATAGCGCCAACCTCAAACGCGCAGCGCCGAACTTTTATCAGCACATCACCTGCCCCACCAGGGGTGAAAGGACACTGGACCACTGCTACACTACGGTCAAGGACGGCTACAAGGCACAATCCCGCCCCCCGTTTGGCAAATCTGATCACGCCGCCATCTTCCTCATGCCAAAATACAAACAAAGGCTGAAACAGGAAGTTCCGGTTCAGAGGAAGGTCGCGCGCTGGACGGATCAATCGGTGGCCGCGTTACAGGACGCACTCGATGACGCAGACTGGGGCATGTTCAGAAACAGCTCCGACGATGACGTCAACGTGTTTACGGAAGCGGTTGTGGGATTCATCGGGAAACTAGCGGATGATACCGTGGAGACAAAGACTATCACAACGTTTCCCAACCAGAAGCCGTGGGTGGATAAAACCATCCGCGACGCTCTGAGATCCCGCACCGCTGCCTACAACACGGGACTCATGACGGGGGACATGGACCCGTACAAAGCCGCGTCATATAACGTGCGGAGGGCGGTGAAAGAGGCGAAGCAGCGCTACGGGAGGAAACTAGAGTCACAACTCCAACAGAGTGACTCTAGGAGCCTGTGGCGGGGACTAAGGACAATAACGGACTATAAAGCACCAACAACCGGTATGACGAACGCGGCCGTGACTCTGGCAGACGAGCTGAACACTTTCTATGCTCGCTTCGAGGCTGCAGCTAAGGTCTCCAACAATGCTAGTGTTAGCGGCGCTAACGGCTGCAGACAGGAAGATACTGCCAGCACCGGAAACGTGCTCGTCATCTCCGAGCATGAAGTAAGGAGAGCCTTCAAGAGAGTGAACACCAGGAAAGCAGCAGGACCAGACGGCATCCCAGGTCGTATCCTAAGAGACTGCGCATACCAGCTAGCTCCTGTGTTCACTGAGATATTCAACATCTCTTTATCTCAGTCGGTGATCCCCACATGCTTCAAAGAGTCCATCATTGTTCCTGTCCCGAAGAAACCCCACCCTGCTTCTCTCAATGACTATCGCCCTGTAGCCCTCACCTCAGTAGTGATGAAGTGCTTTGAACGCCTGGTCAGAGACTTCATCATTTCTTCACTACCAGACACACTGGACCCACTACAGTTCGCTTACCGTCCAAATCGTTCCACAGACGATGCCATCTCTCATCTCCTCCACACATCACTCACTCACTTGGACACTAGAAGGGGGAATTATGTTAAAATGCTCTTCATAGACTACAGCTCTGCATTTAATACCATAATTCCCTCCACACTCACCACCAAGCTGGAGCATCTGGGACTCAGCTCATCTATGTGTCAGTGGATCTCCAACTTCCTAACTGGCAGACCACAGGCAGTAAGGATGGGCGGACATGTCTCAGCCTCCACCACTCTCAGCACTGGAGCCCCCCAGGGGTGTGTTCTGAGCCCCCTGCTGTACTCTTTGTACACATATGACTGTGTGGCCACTACCAGCTCCACCACCATCATCAAGTTTGCTGACGACACCGTCGTGGTGGGCCTGATCTCTGATAACAACGAGACGGCCTACCTGAAGGAGATTAGGAATCTGGAGAACTGGTGCCAGAGGAACAACCTCCTTCTAAACGTCAGTAAGACAAAGGAGCTGATAGTGGACTTCAGCACTAAGCAGGAGAGGAACAACCAGACCCCCGTCATCAACGAGTGCCCAGTGGAGAGAGTGGACAGCTTCAAATACCTCGGAGTTCACATCACGCAGGACCTGTCATGGTCCTGTCACATCAACACCGTGGTGAAAAAGGCCCGACAGCGTCTCTACCACCTCAGACGCTTGAGAGACTTCCAACTGCCCTCCAAGGTGCTCAGGAACTTTTACTCGTGCACCATAGAGAGCATCCTGGCGGGAAACATCTTAACCTGGTTCGGGAACAGCACCATGCAGGACAGACGAGCTCTACAGAGGGTTGTGCGGTCAGCTGAGCGCACCATCCGCTCCGAGCTCCCTGACCTGCACTCAATCTACAGCAGGCGGTGCTGGACCAAGGCCAGGAAGATCGTGAAGGACCTCAGCCATCCCAACAACAGACTGTTCTCTCTGTTGAGGTCAGGAAAGCGATTCCGCTCCCTGAAGACCAACACAGAGAGACTGAGGAGGAGCTTCTTCCCGCAGGCGATACGGTCTCTCAATCACACCACCACACAGTACTGACCCACACATATGGTTCTTACACACACACTGGACTTTCTGGACTTTGGTTTTGCACAACACTGGTCACTATATTCTTCATTTCCAGTTAATACTTGTACAGCTGCTGTTATTGTGTATATATTTATTTAGATTTAGATTTCTTCATACATTCTTATATAGTTCTATATTGTGTATTGTGTATTTTGTTGTACAGTTATTTTATTTTCAACTTTAATTTATATATTTTATCTTATTCTTCCCAGTTAAATTTACCCTTCATTCTAATTTGTGTTGTACAGTTATTTCATTTTTAACCTTAATTTATATTTTATTCCTTCCTAGTTAAATTTACCCTTTTTAATTTTTCATATTTATTTCCTATCTTATTCATAGCCTTTCCTTTTTTTGTTTTCTTTAGGTCACGAGTAGTTGTCCAAGCATTTCACTACATATCGTACTGTGTATGACTGTGTACGTGACAAATAAAATTTGAATTTGAATTAGCATAAACAACTAATAACATGAACTTAAACTTTTACTCCAAAACCACCACACTTCCCCTTTCATTGCTTCAGTCCCTTTTAGTCCCTTTAAGATGAGCTAACGAAATCTACTCTCCACATTTAACTTGTATAAACGTGTTACTTCTTTGTAGCTTAACCAAGCTGCACCACTGGACTCTGGTTGCCTTATGGGATATCTATGTGTGTTTGGGTTTCTTTGATGCTTGAGAGAGATGGGAGATTAATCACGTGACCAAGCGCGCTGTCGGCTCAGCTCCATTCCCACTCGGCTCCGCTGTGACTCCGCTCCACTGCGGCAGACCTCTTTCTCATTCTCTCTCCTCCAGCACGAAGCAGGCTGAGTTCTGACTGTTACTCCCCTCGAGTCTTAATAAAGCTCAACTTGTTCTTTGCGTTTTAACTGACATTTATTTCGGACGGGAGGATTCTTCCACATGTCTTGACATGTAATGATGTCCAACCACAGCCGATACAATGCGGTCAGAACTAAAAAGAAATAAAAACTTAAACGAATATTCTTAATAAAGTCCGTAAGCATTATATATAACGAAACATCCCAACAAAAGGATCAATAAAGTACACATTACACCTCACACTGCGGTAATTGCACTTGAGTATCACGCAAAACTCGCGTATTTACATACGACGATAAGGAACAAAATAAAACATTTACCTCATTGGCCTCACTCAAAGGGAATAAAACTTTCATCTTTACATCATGGGGAGGTCCAAAAAGGCACTCTTTTATAACTTTCTGTAGACGTGCAAACCTCGTGGCTCTTCTCTAAATTAGCTTGCTGAGTGTGGCAGCCAAAAAAATGCCCTCTTAGCAACAACAGACAGAACTTTAGAAAAAGTTCTATCTATTTGCACAATTAGCACAAAAACACATTTAAAACAGATAAGTCTAATCAATGGAACATGAATTACTATTTATTTCTTATTTATTAATATTTCAACTACTTATTGTTTCAACCTTAAATATCTTATAAAAATGTGAGAGTTGCCTATGACGGCAGCTACAGCGTTGTTTGACAGAAAATTAAGGAGAGATTTTGTTCATTTGTTTGTTTTTTGCGCACGCTCTCTCTCTCTCTCTCTCTCTCTCTCTCTCTCTCTCTTACCTGCCAGGGTGGTGCTCATTATGGGCTCCCGCCCCTGGCCGATGCACCTGCTGCCGATCGGGGTGATCACAAGGCCTATTTAAGACGGCAGCACTGTGTCACTCGTCGCTGGATCGTTGAGCTATCAGCGTCAGTCTCTCTACCATTAGTGAGTCAAACTCTGTAAAGTTGTTTCCGTCTGTTCATCGTTAACCCCAGTTCCTGTGTACAGATCTACCCCGGACCTTTCCCTGCCTGCCTGTTTCCGTGTGGACGAGTGAGAGGATTTATGTAACCCTGTTGTGGAGAGTGAAGCGAGAGCCTTTGGAGTGTGTCTGATTCCCGTCTTTACCCTCACATGCCCCAGAACCCTGGACCCCCTCCCCTCCCTCCAGCACGTTGTAAATAGTATCACCTGGTGTTGTTTGTGTAAATAAACTGACCTTTAGCTCGGACCCCGGGATTTCCTATGCTGATTTTCTGTCAAAATTCCAGACTGTGTTCAATAAGGGCTCTGGCGCTGAAGCTGCCGCATTTCGTCTGCTAAACTTCAAACAAGGTAAGCGGAGCATGTCGGACTATTCTATCGATTTTTGGATTCTGGCTGAAGAGACAGGCTGGGGACAGGAGGCCTTAAGGAGTGCACTGCTCAACAATGTTCGTGAAGAGGTGAAAGATGAACTCATTATGCGAGATCTCCTTGACTCTCTCACCGAGTTAATGGCTTTATGCATTAAGGTGGATGACCGACTGCGAGCTCGTCATCTGCCGCGACACTACAGTTTCCAGGAGGCCGCGTTGAAGTTGAGGGCTGGCTCCTCATCGGAGCTAGATTCTTCCTGGCAAGCAGAGAGCGCAGACGCAGGAGAGCAACCCATGCAGATAGGAGGATCACATCTTTCTGCCGCGGAACGCCAGCGCCGCATCACTGCCGGTGAGTGCCTCTATTGCGGTCACAAGGGACATGTGGTTGCCTCCTGAGACCGCCCACCAGTGACGGTAGGAGTGCTGGTGGGTGGTCTCAGCCAAGACAAATCTCCTCCACGGTTAATGCTATCTGCCAAGCTCTCAGTCAGCATCAAATGTCACATTCTCTCCGTTTTGATAGATTCAGGGGCGGAACAGAATTTTATTGACTCTGAGTTAGCTCACCGCCTTCAGCTAGAGCAGGAACCTCTTCCCCACACTCTCCACGTCACTGCCTTATCTGGCCAGCGCCTACCCGACATTACTCATGTCACCGAGCCTGTCATTCTCACTCTGTCTGGCAACCACTCCGAGGAAATTTGTTTTTTTGTGTTCAAAGCCACTCGGACACCGCTCATTCTTGGGCATCCTTGGCTTCGTCAACACAACCGGAGCATTAATTGGCTTAAGGTATGCATTACGGGGTGGGGGGAGGAGTGCCATATGACCTGCCTTAAGTCTGCCTCACCACCTCACACGCCGGCCTCCTCCACAGAGTCACACACGCCCTCCGATTTGTCCAAACTACCCCCTGTTTACCATGATCTCGCCGAGGTGTTTCGCAAGGATCGGGCCCAGTCGTTGCCTCCACATCGGCCTTACGATTGCACTATCGACCTGCTCCCTGGCGCGCCATTGCCCACAAGCCGTCTCTACAGCCTCTCTCTACCGGTGCGGGAGGCTATGGAGTCATTACTGACTCGCTCGCCGCCGGCTTAATCCGCGCGTCCTCTTCACCAGTAGCAGCGGGGTTTTTCTTTGTCGAGTAGAAAGACAAGTCTCTCTGCCCGTGCATAGACTAGAACAAATACCCACTCCCACTTCTTACGTCTGCTTTTGAGCTGCTCCAGGGGGCAACCGTTTTCAGCAAATTGGACTTGAGGAATGCGTATCACTTGGCTGGGATCTGAGAGGGCGACGAGTGGAAGACCGCTTTCAATACTCACCTTGGGCACTTTGAGTACTTAGTCATGCCATTCAGCCTCACTAATGCTCCTGCAGTTTTTCAATCACTTGTTAATGATGTTTTGAGGGATTTCATCAGCAGGTTCATCTTCGTCTACCTCGACGACATCCTGATCTTCTCCAAATCTCTGTCTGAGCATGAAACCCACATCAGACAGGTCCTGCAACGCCTGCTGGAGAATCGGTTGTTCGTTAAAGGTGAAAAATGTGAATTCCACATGTCCACAGTTGCCTTCTTAGGTTACATCATCGAGCGGAGAAACTTACGCCCTGACCCAGCTAAGGTAAAAGCTGTAATGGATTGGCCTGAACCCCCCAACCGCCGGCAGCTGCAGCGGTTCCTCTGCTTTGCTAACTTCTATAGGAGATTCATCCGGGACTATAGCAAGGTAGCCCTGCCTTTAACACAATTAACCTCTCCCAAGGTTCCTTTCCAGCGGAACGACGCTGCCCAATCAGCCTTCCAGGAGCTGAAGAAGCGATTCGCCTCGGCACCTATTCTGGTCCAGCCCGATTTAACACTGCAGTTCGTGGTGGAGGTGGACGCATCCGAAACGGGAGTAGGAGCAGTCCTCTCACAACAGAGGGATGATAAGCTTCACCCATGTGCCTTTTTCTCCCGTCGTCTCACCCCCGCAGAACACAACTACGACGTCGGTGATCGAGAACTTCTTGCTATCAAGCTCGCCTTGGAAGAGTGGAGGCACTGGCTGGAGGGCACTGCTCAACCATTTATCGTCTGGACAGACCATAGAAATCTAGCATATCAGGCCCGTGGCACTGGCCTCCCACATCATGAAGACCCTGTAAAGGCTCATCCTGGACCAGCTGCGACCCATAGTAAGACCACATCTGGATCCCCTTCAGTTCGCTTATCAGCCCCGTCTCGGAACTGAGGACGCCATCATCTACCTGCTCAATCGTGTCTACACCCATCTGGACCAGCCGGCGAGCACTGTGAGGGTCATGCTTCTCTGGTGTCCTGGATTGTTGATTACCTGAAAGGAAGACCACAATATGTACGTCTCCCACAGTGTGTGTCTGACAAGGTGATCAGCAACACAGGGGCACCACAGGGGACTGTCCTCTCCCCCTTCCTCTTCACCCTCTACACCACAGACTTCAAGGTTCAAGGTTCAAGGTTCTTTATTTGTCACATGCATAGTTATACAAGTATAACACACAGTGAAATGTAGCCTGCCACGCTCCTCGACATGTGCAAAAAAATTGAAGGGGGGGGGGTGTGTAGAGGAAGGACATTATATATATATATATATATATATATATATATATATATATAGTATGTACATTGGGTGAATGTGCAGTAGTAGCAGCACTGCACTTCAGCCACTGCACGGAGACCTGCCATCTTCAGAAGTTTTCTGATGACTCTGCGGTGGTTGGATGCATCAGCAGGGATGATGAGACAGAGTACCGGGCTGTGGTCGACTCCTTTGTCACGTGGTGTGAGCAGAATCATCTGCAGCTCAACGTGGCAAAGACCAAGGAACTGATCGTGGACTTCAGGAAGACCAGGAAACACTTGACCCCTGTTTCAATCCAGGGGGTCAGTGTTGACATTGTGGAGGACTATAAATACCTTGGAGTACACATTGACAATAAACTGGACTGGGCTAAAAACACCACAGCACTTTACAGGAAGGGCCAGGGTCGTCTCTATTTTTTGAGGCGACTGAGGTCCTTCAACATATGCCAGAAAATGCTGAGGATTTTCTATGAGTCTGTTGTGGCCAGTGCGATCCTCTATGCTGTTGCATGCTGGGGGAGCAGGCTGAGGGTCGCAGATGTCAACAGACTTAATAAACTAATGTTGTGGGGATGGAGCTGGACTCCCTCAAGGTGGTGTCGGAGAGGCGGATGCTGTCCAAGATAAAGACAATGTTGGATAACACCTCCCACCCACTCCATGACATGCTGGTCAGTCACAGGAGCACGTTCAGTGAGAGACTGAGATTACCGAAAAGCACCACTGAACGACACAGGAAATCTTTCCTGCCTGTGGCCATCTCCCTGTACAACGCATCCACTTAACACACTGGTTACTGCTACAACTACACATGTTTCTTTTCCAGCTATTTATTTATGAGTGACTTATGTATGTATGTATATATATGTATATATTGTACTATTCTTAGTTAGCGTATTGTCTGTCTTGTCTTAATGTTGGTTTATAATGGAGCACTGTAACAAAAAATAATTTCCCCCAGGGATCAATAAAGTATTCTGATTCTGATTCTGATATTTGCAATCCGCTAAGAGATTCAATGCCAGACAAGCAAGGTGGGCTCTGTTTTTTACACGATTCCACTTTTCCATCACCTACAGGCCAGGATCTCGCAACGTCAAGCCGGATGCCCTGTTTATTTGCTTATTTATAAGGAACCCCATTAGCTTCCACAACAGTGGTTGCTAGTCTTCCTGGGGCCCAAACCATCAAATACCACCAAATAAAATGTTACACAATGAGTTGGATGCAAATTGTCCACATAATTTGGCTCTTAGATCCACAATAAGGTTTTACAATTCTGAAAATGTAAACATGTGAATATTAAAAATTATATAAAAAAGCAAAAAAAAAACCCCAAAACAAAACACTCAAACAAAATACACAATTTCCATTACAAGTGACATTACCCTCTACAACTTTTACAAATAAATTAAAAACTGCCTAAATAGGCTTTTAGGTGATTTTTAAAATTATGAATAGAAGCCAATTCTCTAATTGCATAAGGCAACTTATTCCACTGAAAAGATGCTCTAAATATAACAGAGTTTTTCAAAAAGTTACTTTTAACTCGAGGAATTACTAAATTGTGGTTAGTTGAGAATCGTGTAGCATGATTATGTATTTCATCTGGATACTGCAACTGAGCATAAAAAAAGTGTGGTGTGTTTACCAGTATTGCTTTCCTTAAAAATACAAGTAAGCCATAGTATCATTTAGCTTGTACAGAAAGCCAAGAAAGTTTATCGTGCATTTTATCAATACTTGTATAATATGAACACCTTAACACTAATCTGGCCGCCCTATTTTGGACTAACTGAAGTCTGTTCAGATCTGTCTTATTAGCTGCTGACCAAATGATTGAGCAGTACTCTGGATGAGATAATACTAGTGCATTAATGACATCTTTCATAATTGAAGAAGTGATATAAAAAGAGCATTTCCTAGCTATAGCTATGCCCTGTCCCATTTTCTTAATAACAGAGTTGATGTGCTGAGACCATGAAAGGTGGTGGTTTATGGTAACACCAAGTAATTTAATCTGGGTGACCTGTTCTAATACCAATCCAGCTATGGAAAGATTTAGTTTAGGGCTGTTGACTAAGCGTACTCTACTTCCTATTAACATGGATTTAGACACGTTTAAAATCATGTTGTTTTTACTTATCCAATCAAACACGTTCAGCAAATCTAGTTGTAATACGCTTGTCAATTCAGAGTGGCTACTGGCTGAATAAAACATGGTGGAATCATCAGCATAATTACAAGATGAGATTTATCCAGGACATATGGCAAATCATTTGTAAAGACTGAGTAGAGAAGTGGACCGAGGCAGCTGCCTTGGGGTAGACCACAGTTCATTTCACAGCCCTCCGAGAAATAACCATTATACACTGAACAAAAATATAAACGCAACACCTTTGTTACTGCTCCCATTCCCCATGGGATGGACGTAGACACCTAAAATTCATTCCAGATACACAATATAACCATCCCTCCCAAACAGTGGTCACAAATCAGTCCAAATGTGTGGTAGTGGGCACATCTGCTATTTGAGATAATCCATCCCACCTCACAGGTGTGCCACATCAGGATGCTGATCTGACATCATGAGTAGTGCACGGGTGTACCTCAGACTGCCCACAACAAAAGGCCACCCTTTCAGAACTCCACCGACTTCACAGACAAGGTCCAGAAACTTACCCTGGATCCAGATGAAACCATGGTGTCCTTTGATGTAGTCTCTCTCTTCACTTGCATACCCACCACGGAGGCCGTGGAGACTGTCAGAAAACGACTACAAGAAGACAGCTCCTTGGAGGACAGGACCAACTTCACACCCGATCAGATCTGCACACTGTTAGACCTCTGCCTCACCACTACATATTTCAAGTACAACGAAGGCTTTTACAGACAAAAACATGGCTGTGCCATGGGCTCCCCCGTGTCACCTATTGTAGCCAACCTTTACATGGAGGAAGTGGAAAGGAAGGCTCTTGGCTCTTTCAAAGGAAGAGTACCCAGCCACTGGTACAGATATGTGGACGACACCTGGGTCAAAATCAAGACCCAAGAAGTGGAATCCTTCACTGCGCACATTAACGCTGTGGATAAGAACATCAAGTTCACCAGGGAAGACACAAAGGACAACTGTTTGCCTTTCCTGGACTGCGCTGTGCACATTGAAGAGAACGGCAAACTCAACCGAAGTTTACCGGAAGCCCACACACACGGACCAGTACCTCCTCTTTGACTCCCATCACCCTCTGGAACACAAACTTGGAGTAATTAGGACCCTACACCACCGGGCAGAACATGTTCCCTCTAAGCCTGAAGGAAAAAAGAAGGAACACACACATGTAAAGGAAGCACTCAAAACGTGCGGCCATCCTAAATGGGCGTTCTTAAAGTCAGCAAAGAGGCACAGAAAAGAAGACCAGACACCAGCGAGGGAGGATAAGAAGGACAGACGCAACAACATTGTCATCCCCTATGTAGCCGGTGTATCAGAGAAACTCAGGAGAGTTTTCTCCAAGCATGACATCCCAGTGTATTTCAGACCCAGCAAGACGCTCAGACAGAAACTGGTTCACCCGAAAGACAAAACGCCAAAACACAAACTTAACAATGTGGTGTATGCTGTACAGTGCAGCGAGGAATGCCCAGACCTCTACATTGGAGAGACCAAACAGCCACTTCACAAGCGCATGGCACAACACAGAAGAGCCACCTCCACAGGACAAGACTCAGCAGTCCATCTGCATCTTAAGGATAAAGGACACTCTTTTGAGGATGCCAACGTTCACATTTTGGACAGAGAGGAGAGATGGTTTGAAAGAGGAGTGAAAGAAGCCATCTATGTCCACTGTGAGCGACCATCTTTGAACAGAGGCGGGGGTTTACGACACCAACTCTCTGCCATCTATAATCCAGTTTTGAGATCCCTTCCCAGACGCCTTAACGCCCACTCACATCCTGGGCCATCTGACCTCAGGAATTCGCATGATAAGGTGGGGCCAGGTTTCACAATGAACACACCCGAAGCTCTGGCTGATTGGGACCCACACCCAGTTTCACACCTTGGCTCAGGCGATTAGAGGATCATCAGGGGGTCCTTTTGTCCCTCCGTGGGGGGAAACTCCCACTAGGTTTATATCTGGGACTCTCCACCATTTGACCTTAGAACTGAAGAAGCTTCTTGGATGAGAGGTGAAACGTCTTCAAGCAACTTAAAGAAGTCCAGACGCTTTTCTTTGCAAGCTCCTTTGACTCTCCATCAAAGTCATTGTTTTGGACTTTCCAAACATTTTTGCAGGCTTGAGTATGGTCAGGTGCCATGTGCTCATCTCCCACAGCTCCCTGATCATGCTGACCTTCCTCTTCATCCTGGCCCTCATTATTCTCACTTTCTGTACCCTGACTGTCTGTGTCTATAGTTAGCTCCTATGTCTCTGTTCTTCTCTGGCAGCCACTCATCATCACTGGACTTATCACTAAACTCATCATCATTGCACTCATTAATGAAATCATCATCAATGGAGCTGGATGGAATTTCCTGGACAATTCTGTACGCTGCATTATTCTTTGCTGCATTTGAAGTCAACAAAATATGATAAAATAATTATTATAGTAACTCAAACTACAGCTGATCTGCACAAAAATATATATTTTAAATGAGTAGCTTTTAAATGTAACAATTATAACCTTACTTATAACCAAACAGTCCCAAGAAACAGTGAAGCAACTTATGACTTATGTTAAAAAAATATAGTGGGTAATGCATGATATCCACTTCATTGGACACGTAGTTAATTGTAGTTTTCTAAGTATTAGACATAACAATTTCTTATTCCAAACAGATAATATCCTTCCCTAGATGTTACTGCATATCGTCATATTTTTTTTACCTGTTGGGCTCTTCTAGCATAGAAGGACTGGCAGGATATGCAAGCAGTGGTCGGCAAGGGTGGCAGTTTGTCTGCCATCTTTGATTCAGAGGAAATTTACTTGCAGTTGCACTAACTGAACACTGAATTGACCTCAATGGAGTATGGTAGCAGAGAGCACTCTAAAGGCTAATATCCAGTTCCACCATGGAAACCAATGCATTAAACAGATATGTACGTTTTAGTAGCTGTCCACTCCAGTGACCACTATGCATCAGAGGGTTATTATTATTATTATTATTATTATTATTATTATTATTATTATTATTATTATTATCATCACTAAGTAACTGTTGTTATTATTTTAATACAGTGTCAATTATCAGTTGAAACTGCAGAGGTTCTTGTCCATGCATTTGTGTCTTCGAGCATTGATTATTGTAACGCTCTTCTTTCTGGGTTACTGAAGAAAAGTTTTAGAGGTTTACAGATGATACAAAATGCAGCTGCTTGCATTTTAACCAAAACGGAAATCTCCTTACTGTTTCTTAATTCTATGCCTATTAGTTTTTAAATTGTATTGGTTTTTTTTCTGTATTGCTTTTATTTATTTATCTTTTGTATCTGCAAATAGCTGTTCAGCACTTTGTTTGAAAGCGCTTTATAAATAAAGTTATTATTATTATTATTATTATTATTGCCTGTTGGGAAACACAAAAATGTTTCAGCTAGATAGAAAATGGTGCAGCCATGCAACAGCCAAAAGGTTGTATAATGAATAACCGGTACTTATGATTCATCTTGGACATGGAAAGTCAGTTTATTAGAAAAATAACCCCTCCAACAGTTCTCAGTCCAAATGAAAATTGTTGCTATGGATCTCCCTAGCCAACTTCACAGCCTTAACATTCAACGTTGCTGCAAATTTTATAATAGGTGAGACCCCACTTGTTATGTCCAGCTCCTTAAAAGGGAGATAAACACAGGAACAGTTTTCAATTAATTATAATTATAAATTAATTATTGATTCTAAACTAAAGCAAAAAAAACAAAAGGAAACGTGCTAACCTATAATCATCATTTCTCTTAAATTAGGAATGACCACAACACAAGCAAACCAAAGGAGAAAGAAAACCAAGTTGGTTGCCTGAAATGCACCAACCTTATATAGGCTCCCAAATACGCAAAGTCATGTTCTTTATTAGATGATAGGAACTGTGAATTAGGACCTGACAATAAAGAAACAAAAATGGGCCTAACAACCAATACCAAGAAGTCCAGAGCTTTTACATTAGATTTACTCACAAAAGTCCAACTTTATGCAGTCTAAGGGTTGGAAATCAGTCATGATAACTCTGCTTATATCTTTTTGAACTCAGCTGGCTAAATCCACAAAGAGCAGGTCAACTGATCACAACCTGTACACAAAATGCATTGGAGCTTTCAACAGAAACCAAGTGCAGTTTATTTCAAAAATTATACTAAATCATTCTGTTCCTGATGTTCCACCACCGCAACCTATATTAGAGTTCTCCCACCTTCCAAATCGCACTTTAACCCCTGACTAGCCTGATTTTCTGTTTAGATATGAGGCAAAGTAACAAGGGAGTATGGGTAGTGATCGACCTAAATAAATGATGAATGGGCGATGGTCACACATGTGGTAACTAAGTCTTTCCAGCTTTACTATGATTCTTTTAGCAATCATTATTAAAAGAAAGAATAGTAAAAATATTTTCTCCTAAGAGAAATCTTGCTGTGGCTGCCAGACTGTGTTACATAATTTGAATAAAATCCCAGAACCAAAAGAATAAAACTACAAAGATTAATGGTTATTCTCTGTTCTCACTGAAAAGACTTGCTAAAATCAGACTGGACTCTCAATTTAAACTCCCAGACTAGCTCTTTATGCTGATTTTAAACTTTCTCACCGAAAGAATTTAAGACGTCCTTATTAATGGACAAACAATCCATTAGGTTTGTGTCAAGCTTTGTTCACCTCAGGAATGTGTTCAGCCACTCCTTCTATTTATTACGTACACCGAAAGCTAGAGGACATCTTATGAGAACAGATTTATACTTAAGTTTTTTGATAACACTGTACTCTTGTCCTTGCTTCAAGGTTCTGAGTCTGTTGATGGTCCTGAATTTGTGAAGTGGTCTCATGATAACTATCTGGACTTAAATGTGTCAAAAACAAAGGGCTTCATAAGCTTAAACACTGAGTATAAAGCCTGTGTTACTCACAACACTGATATCCAGATTTATAAGACTGCACTATCTTTGACCATCAACTTGTACCTCAGTGTAGAACCAACAGATACTTAAAATCCTTCTGTCTGTGGTTGTTCATTTTTAGACATTTTTCTTTGTTATTCTACTTTTTATTTATTTATTTATTTTTACCTGATTGTTTGTTGATCTCTGCCTTGACATGTAACAATATTTGTGATTAGTCGCTAAATACTGTAGATTGTGTGAGTTTGACTGTGAGAATAGGTTGTGTAGGTAAGTTGCAAACAAATTGCCCTTTTTGGGGATTAATAAAGTTTAATATGATTCTTCAACGTACCCAAGCCTGACACTGTCAAGTTGTGAGACATTATTGTAAAAAATCATTTAAGGAAACGAAACAGTTGATTATCTTGTCAATAATCGTACTTCTTTAAAAACACTCAAATCAGAAGAACTTGACTCCCTGGTATAATTCTCAAATGCGCACCTTAAAGCAGAAAACTGGTAAGCTGGACATGAAATGGCATCTCACTAATTTAGACAATCCTCATTTAGCCTGGAAAAATATGCATCTCACACTGAAGAAAATATGAAATGCCCTAGGTTTCTCTTTGTAGCCAAGCTGGCCAAAAGTCAGAGCTCTGTTAAGTCAAGCATTCCTTTAATGTTAAATAGTAATGACTTTGTGAATTTGTTCACTATTAGAGAAAAAGTAACAGCTAATTTCAATACCACTGATATTTATTTAGTCTAGTAATGTGCAATACAACCGCTTTCCTTTTTGATCCGACTGTGCTTTTATGGGACACCTACTACTTTTTACTAGAGATGGACCGATCCGATATTACGTATCGGTATCCGTCCGATACTGACCTAAATTACTGGATCGGATATCGGAGAAAAATAAAAAATGTAATCCGATCCATTAAATATCACGAAAGCACCTCACAAAACTTGCAACACACCGTAACTCACCTCAGGTTAGCACGTCGGAGCAGTATGCATCACGTGATAGAGCGGCTGTGGCATGCGGGACCTGTCGGTGGTCTGGATAGCATGTGGAGCTTCGCTAGCAACCCGGCATTTCATCTCCGACAAAGTTATCCCGAGAGAAGTAAAGCAAGTGTGTAAGTCCATCTCTGAATGTTTGTAAAGCATTCCTGCGTTAAGCTTAACAAGCGACTGCCTCTTCTTGCTGCTACTTCAATCATGAAACTGCTTAACGATCAGCTGATCGGCTTTTCTGTCGCGAGTCCGTGTCTCTAGTTTGCTTTTGGCCCACTTTGCACCAGAAAGAGGAAACCAGCGGCTGAACAACAGCAGCACGTTTAAGCTTGATCAGCTGTTGTTAGAATGTATTTAATATTACTTTCTACTCAAGGATCTTTTTCTACGTAGCTGACGGCTGGTAACTGTGCAGGGGCGGATCTAGCAAAGTTTAGCCAGGGGGGCTGATAGGGCATTAACAGGGAAAAGGGGGCACAAAGACATACTTTTCTTTCTTATTCTCATTTAAAATGTCTAGCTTTTAATAAATAATTATCTGACAGCCAAAGTTTTAATTTGATGCAAAATGAATAGAAGTCCATTACTGTATATAGTAACTATTAAGTCTAATATACCCTAGTAAGCTATACTACTTTTTCCTTTGGGAAGGTACCATCTGTGCAGTCTGCAATTTTGTTGAAGAAAGATGTTGAATCTATTTAATATTTCTTGAAAAATAATTGATTTCTGTGCATTTTTTTTCACACTGCATCAAATTAAGGTTGATTACGTCGATTAAGCATCATGAGGTGGAGCGTGAGGGGTGGTTCCCTATTTTTTATTTATTTATTTTTGTTGTTGCTGGGAGTTGGAACCCTATTAGTTAGGTTGCTTAATATTTATGCTAAGTACTCTTTAAAATACCAGAATAGGGAGGATGGTGTAGGTTTAAGTTTATTAGATTGATCAGTATTGCTGTACTATGAAATATTTTTTTTTGCATACAGGTATAACAGAATAGCTTTAGTGTAGTTGTTGTTTTAAACTTGAGTATGAACTTATACAAAATGCAGCAAGATATTTAAAAAACAGTTTTGTTGATTAAAAAACACCATATCGGATTCATATCGGTATCGGCAGATATCCAAATTTATGATATCGGTATCGGTATCGGACATAAAAAAGTGGTATCGTGCCATCTCTACTTTTTACACTCTTACATCTAATATGTGATATATACTGTGTATTTCATATATATATATATATATATCTATATATATATATATATATATATATATATATATATATATATACATACACATACATACATACACGTGTGTGTGTGTGCGCACGCGTGTGTGCGTGCGCGTGTGTGTGTATATAAACCCAGCTTTACAGTGATTTAGAAAATAATGGATGAGTTGTGGATAATTTTCTTAAAAATTTAAAAACTTTGTGCATTTTGACCTTTTTTCCCCAGTACGAAAAAGAACAGTTAACAGACATGAAGGCAGAGACACACTTACAAGCAAGTGACCTGGACCTAAACAGGCCAGTGTTTTCTCTGTATTATTGTAGGATCCTTACAATAAAAGTACCTTAACATTATAACATAAAGCACCTTGATGTGACTATTGTTGTAGCTTGGCACTATATAATGAGCTCAACTGCGTAAAGTTCTAAGCCTCTACACTACAGGCCCACCCACAGGATATATTTAAAGCTTTTGTTCATGCATTCTTAGGTCAGATTTGCTGTAGATGATTAAATTAACTGGGTGGTTAAAGTCTGTGTCATTCTTTTCAGGCCAGATTCATTCTAGATAATCACATGGCTTGGGTTTCTAATGTCATTATTTTCTTTTCTTTTTTTAATACATTTCAGTGAAAGAGTTTGTGTTCCGCTGGCCATTGACATGGAAACCAGCACAGATGCTATTGCTAGTTTGACAGAAGCCATAACAAGAGAACCAGGGGGGAAACAGTGCTGGGATTGATCTTGTGGCATGCTCCACTTGAAGCTGTAGTTGTAGATAATGCAGTTGTAGTTGTGGAAGCTGTAGGTGCAGCAGTAGTGGAATTGGCAGTAGTTGGTGCAACAGTCGTGACATTGATGGGAACTATAAAATATTTTTCAGAAGTAGATTAATATGTATTTATGTACAGACTAAAATAATTTCTTTGTCCTTGATTAACTCCAAAATAAATTTCGTTTGCATTTTCAAATACTCACCAGAAGTTACTGATATTGTGTCAGGAACTATGGCAATGCTGAAATTGCTGCTGGAACTGTTAATAGCCTGTTTCAAAATTTGAACAATAGTAGTATCATTTGGGACTTGTGCATTGGGTGCTGTTTGATTGAACACAAGCTCCACCTCTGCCTCAGTTCTATCCACTCGTGTTTGGACTCTAACAAGACTGTGCCATGAAAGAAAGTGAGTCAGATGTTAGATAATAATGGCAGATTATTGAATGGTTTAACTATGTTACATGATACATTTAACATTAAAATTAAATTAAAAATAATAATTTAGAGGAAAGTAACTTAATTACTGTTAAAAAAATTTTTTTTACCTGAACCGAATGACAATGGCACGGATGAAGAAAGGAAATTTTGGTTTGTAGATTCTATCACACTGCAAAAAATTAACACAAAAAGAAAATTTAAACATGGTGAAACAACTTAAAAATTACATTGTCTAAAAATGCCTATTTAAATGAAAGAAAATGTATGCTTTCAGATTTGTTCTCTAGATAAAGTGTCAGTCAATAAAAGATATATTAAGTTGAAATATTACTCACCGTCTCTTCAACTCGTCTTTTGCGATCTTGATATACACTGCTGGTGGGGTCTGTGAGTTCAGGTACATATGGTTCAAGGAACTGTAGAAACAGAAAAACTTGGACAGGTGCAGTCGGAGCTTTTGTAGTTGTGGTAGTTGTTGGAGAAGATGTTGTTGTTGTTGCAGCTGATGTAGTAGTTGATGGTGTTGTGTTTGTTATTGGGGTAACTGTGGTAGTTGTTGGAGCAGATGTTGGTTTTGTTGCAGCAGATGTAGTTGATGGTGTTGTGTTTGTTGTTGGGGTAACTGTGGTAGTTGTTGGGATCACTGTGGTAGATTTAAAATGAGGACAAAATGGACATAAAACATTTAACTAAGTCCCTCTAAAACCTTTGAGACTTTTTGATCAAACATAACGAAATAGTACTCACATGTGGAACTGACAGTGATGGAGGCCCTTTCGATGTCAAAGCCTGTCACGTTTGAGGCTTGACTGATCAAAACACTTCTAATTTCAGTGTCATTTGGAACAGATGAGTTTAAAAAATGAAGTTCTATGGTGTTGATGACTGATCCTTGCCTGTAAATGCAGACACAAAAATGATAGTTTTGAATATTTAGGGCGTTAGGTCACTGCTCTTAACATTATATGTCAAAATAGTGAAATTACCTGAAGCTCACAACGGCCAAGGAGACAAAGGAGGAAGGGAACGAGTTTTTGTAAGCAGGTTCAATCTGCAGACACAAAGCAGATTTCCTTAAAACAATGTCTATCTGTTTCTTAATGTACACAAACAGACGAATTTTATATCAATTGTAAACTTTACAGTAAGACAGAAGACTAATTAAAGGGCAAATCAAAGAACATGACCTCTATAGTGAGTAGCAATGATGGTTCAGTACAAAAAAAAGTACTTGCTCTATCAATTTTGTATATTCCTGATGTCTAATGTTTTCACCTCTCTCTCTAGATCAGCAATCTGCAATTCATTTTTTAAACATTTATTTCACTGAGTATTTGGTGTTTTAATGTCTATTCTGTTTACAGAGCACACAGCATTCATTCTGCTTTCCACAAAGAGGGGAGCAGATTTGCCTCGAACGATGGAAAAAACTAATTACATACCTAATAAATGCTATATATTAGTGGGAAAAGTAAACGATTACCTGTGTCTTTATAGATACAGATCGGTCTTTAAAAGCATCAGATGATGAATTCGTCAAGTCCTTGGTAAAATTGCTTTGAAGGGATCTGAAAACAACATATCTGGTGGTTGTTGTTGTCAGAGTAGCTGTGGTTGTTGTTGTGGGATGAGCCGTGGTGGTCGTCGGTGGGGCAGTGGTGGTTGCTCTCGGGGGAGCTGTTGTGGTGGTGGTCGGTGGGGCAGTGGTAATTGTTGTTGTCAGAGGAGCCGTGGTGGTGGTGGTCGGTGGGGCAGTGGTAATTGTTGTTGTCGGAGGAGCCGTGGTAGTGGTGGTCGGTGGGGCAGTGGTGGTTGTTGTAATAGCTGTGGCGATTGTTGGAAGAATCGTAGTGGTGGAGGTCGGTGGGGTAGTGGTGGTTGTTGTCAGGGGAGTTGTTGAGGTGGTGGTCGGTGGGACAGTGTTGGTAGTTGTCGGAGAAGCCGTGGTGGTGGTGGTCGGTGGGGCAGTGGTGGTTGTTGTTGGAGAAGCCGTGGTGGTGGTGGTTGGTGGGGCAGTGGTGGTTGTTGTCGGAGGAGCCGTGGTGGTGGTCGGTGGGGAAGTGGTGGTTGTTGTGGTAGGAACCGTGGTGGTGGTCGGTGGGGCAGTGGTGGTTGTTGTCGGGGAAGCTGTTGTGGTGGTGTTCGGTGGCGCAGTGGTTATTGTTGTCATAGCTTTGGTTGTTGTTGGAGGAATCGTAGTGGTGGTGGTCAGTGGGGAGGTGGTGGTTGTTGTTGGAGAAGCCGTGGTGGTGGTGGTCGGTGGGGCTGTGGTGGTGGTCGGTGAGGCAGTGGTGGTTGTTGTGGGAGGAGCCGTGTTTGTGGTGGTTGTTGGTGGGGCAGTGGTGGTTGTTGTTGGAGGAGCCGTGGTTGTTGTTGTCGGTGGGTAAGTGGTGGTTGTTGTGAGAGGAGCCGTGGTAGAGGTTGTTTGCGGGGCAGTGGTAATTGTTGTCGGAGGAGCTGTGGTGGTGGTGGTTGTTGGTGGGGCAGTGGTGGTTGTTGTCGGAGGAGCTGTGGTTGTTGTTGTCGGTGGGTAAGTGGTGGTTGTTGTGAGAGGAGCCGTGGTGGTGGTTGTTTGTGGGGCTGTGGTAATTGTTGTCGGAGGAGCTGTGGTGGTGGTGGTTGTCGGTGGGGCAGTGGTGGTTGCTGTAATAGCTGTGGCGGTTGTTGGAAGAATCGTAGTGGTGGTGGTCGGTGGGGCAGTGGTGGTTGTTGTCGGAGGAGCCGTGGTGGTGGTTGTCGGTGGGGCAGTGGTGGTTGTTGTCAGAGGAGCCGTGGTGGTGGTTGTCGGTGGGGCAGTGGTGGTTGTTGTCAGGGGAGCTGTTGAGGTGGTGGTCGGTGGGACAGTGTTGGTAGTTGTGGTAGGAACCGTGGTGGTGGTCGGTGGGGCAGTGGTGGTTGTTGTCATAGCTGTGGTGATTGTTTGAGGAATTGTAGTGGTGGTGGTTGGTGGGGCAGTGGTGGTTGGTGTCGGAGGACCCGTGGTTGTGGTCGGTGGGGCAGTGGTGGTTGGTGTGGGAGGACCCGTGGTTTTGGTCGGTGGGGCAGTGGTGGTTGTTGTCGGAGGAGCCGTGATGGTGGTGGTTGTCGGTGGGGCAGTGGTGGTGGTTGTGGTCGGTGGGGCAGTGGTGGTTGTTGTCGGGGGAGCCGTGGTGGTGGTCGGTGGGGAAGTGGTGGTTGTTGTGGGAGGAACCGTAGTGGTGGTCGGTGGGGCAGTGGTTGTTGTTGTCGGAGGAGCCGTGGTGGTGGTCGGTGAGGCAGTGGTGGTTGTTGTCAGTGGGGGAGTGGTGGTTGTTGTCGGAGGAGCCGTGGAGGTTGTTGTCGGTGTGGCAGATGTGGTTGTTGTGGGAAGACCCGTGGTGGTGGTTGTCGGTGGGGCAGCCGTGGTTGTAGTGGGAGGAGCCGTGGTGGTGGTCGGTGGGGCAGTGGTGGTTGTTGTCGAAGGAGCCGTGGTGGTGGTCGGTGGCGCAGTGGTGGTTGTTGCGGGAGGAGCCGTGGTTGTGGTTGGTGGGGCAGTGGTGGTTGTTGTCATAGTTGTGGTGGTTGTTGGAGGAATCGTAGTGGTTGTAGTCAGTGGGGCAGTGGTAGTGGTGGTGATCGGTGAGGCAGTGGTGGTTGTTGTTGGAGGAGCCGTGATGGTGGTTGTCGGTGGGGCAGTGGTGGTTGTTGTCATAGCTGTGGTTGTTGTTGGAGGAATCGTAGTGGTGGTGGTCGGTGGGGCAGTGGTGGTTGTTGTCTGGTGAGCCGTTGTGGTTGTGGGTGGGGCAGTGGTGCTTGTTGTGGGAGGAGCCGTGGTGGTGGTAGGTTGGGCAGTGGTGGTTGTTGTCGGAGGAGCCGTGGTGGTGGTGGTCGGTGGGGCACTGGTGGTTGTCGTTGGAGGAGCCGTGGTAGTGATGGTCGGTGGGGCAGTGGTGGTTGTTGTGGGAGGACCCGTGGTAGTGGTTGTCGGTGGGGCAGTGGTGGTTGTTGTGGGAGGACCCGTGGTGGTGGTCGGTGGGGCAGTGGTGGTTGTTGTGGGAAGAGACGTGGTGGTGGTCGGTGGGGCAGTGGTGGTTGTTGTTGGAGGAGCCGTGGTGGTGGTGGTCGGTGGAGCAGTGGTGGATGTTGTCGGTGGGGCAGTGGTGGTTGTTGTGGGAGGAGCCGTGGTTGTGGTCGGTGGGGCAGTGGTGGTTGTTGTCGTGGGTGTTGGAGGAATCGTAGTGGTTGTAGTCAGTGGGGCATTTGTGGTAGTGGTGGTGATCGGTGAGGCAGTGGTGGTTTTTGTTGGAGGAGCCGTGATGGTGGTTGTCGGTGGGGCAGTGGTGGTTGTTGTCATAGCTGGGGTTGTTGTTGGAGGAATTGTAGTGGTGGTGGTCGGTGGGGCAGTGGTGGTTGTTGTCTGGTGAGCCGTTGTGGTTGTGGGTGGGGCAGTGGTGGTTGTTGTGGGAGGAGCCGTGGTGGTGGTGGTCGGTGGGGCACTGGTGGTTGTCGTTGGAGTAGCCGTGGTAGTGATGGTCGGTGGGGCAGTGGTGGTTGTCGTGGGAGGACCCGTGGTGGTGGTCGGTGGGGCAGTGGTGGTTGTTGTGGGAGGAGCCGTGGTGGTGGTAGGTTGGGTAGTGGTGGTTGTTGTCGGAGGAGCCGTGGTGGTGGTGGTCGGTGGGGCAGTGGTGGTTGTTGTCAGGGGAGCTGTTGAGGTGGTGGTCGGTGGGACAGTGTTGGTAGTTGTGGTAGGAACCGTGGTGGTGGTCGGTGGGGCAGTCGTGGTTGTTGGGGTAGGAACTGTGGTGGTGGTCGGTGGGGCAGTGGTGGTTGTTGTCATAGCTGTGGTGATTGTTTGAGGAATTGTAGTGGTGGTGGTTGGTGTCGGAGGACCCGTGGTTGTGGTCGGTGGGGCAGTGGTGGATGGTGTGGGAGGACCCGTGGTTGGGGTCGGTGGGGCAGTGGTGGTTGGTGTGGGAGGACCCGTGGTTTTGGTCGGTGGGGCAGTGGTGGTTGTTGTCGGAGGAGCCGTGATGGTGGTGGTCGGTGGGGCAGTGGTGGTTGTTGTCGGGGGAGGCGTGATGGTGGTGGTTGTCGGTGGGGCAGTGGTGGTGGTTGTGGTCGGTGGGGCAGTGGTGGTTGTTGTCGGGGGAGCCGTGGTGGTGGTCGGTGGGGCAGTGGTTGTTGTTGTCGGAGGAGCCGTGGTGGTGGTCGGTGAGGCAGTGGTGGTTGTTGTCGGAGGAGCCGTGGTGGTTGTTGTCAGTGGGGGAGTGGTGGTCTTTGTCGGAGGAGCCGTGGAGGTTGTTGTCGGTGTGGCAGATGTGGTTGTAGTGGGAGGAGCCGTGGTGGTGGTCGGTGGGGCAGTGGTGGTTGTTGTCGAAGGAGCCGTGGTGGTGGTCGGTGGCGCAGTGGTGGTTGTTGCGGGAGGAGCCGTGGTTGTGGTCGGTGGGGCAGTGGTGGTTGTTGTCGGGGAAGCTGTTGTGGTGGTGTTCGGTGGCGCAGTGGTTATTGTTGTCATAGCTTTGGTTGTTGTTGGAGGAATCGTAGTGGTGGTGGTCAGTGGGGAGGTGGTGGTTGTTGTTGGAGAAGCCGTGGTGGTGGTGGTCGGTGGGGCTGTGGTGGTGGTCGGTGAGGCAGTGGTGGTTGTTGTGGGAGGAGCCGTGTTTGTGGTGGTTGTTGGTGGGGCAGTGGTGGTTGTTGTTGGAGGAGCCGTGGTTGTTGTTGTCGGTGGGTAAGTGGTGGTTGTTGTGAGAGGAGCCGTGGTAGAGGTTGTTTGCGGGGCAGTGGTAATTGTTGTCGGAGGAGCTGTGGTGGTGGTGGTTGTTGGTGGGGCAGTGGTGGTTGTTGTCGGAGGAGCTGTGGTTGTTGTTGTCGGTGGGTAAGTGGTGGTTGTTGTGAGAGGAGCCGTGGTGGTGGTTGTTTGTGGGGCTGTGGTAATTGTTGTCGGAGGAGCTGTGGTGGTGGTGGTTGTCGGTGGGGCAGTGGTGGTTGCTGTAATAGCTGTGGAGGTTGTTGGAAGAATCGTAGTGGTGGTGGTCGGTGGGGCAGTGGTGGTTGTTGTCGGAGGAGCCGTGGTGGTGGTTGTCGGTGGGGCAGTGGTGGTTGTTGTCAGAGGAGCCGTGGTGGTGGTTGTCGGTGGGGCAGTGGTGGTTGTTGTCAGGGGAGCTGTTGAG
The DNA here is from genome assembly GCF_057382185.1 of Mchenga conophoros. Taxonomy (NCBI): domain Eukaryota; kingdom Metazoa; phylum Chordata; class Actinopteri; order Cichliformes; family Cichlidae; genus Mchenga; species Mchenga conophoros. The sequence continues at coordinate 69,576,378 of NC_140528.1, forward strand.
GTGGTGGTCGGTGGGACAGTGTTGGTAGTTGTGGTAGGAACCGTGGTGGTGGTCGGTGGGGCAGTGGTGGTTGTTGTCATAGCTGTGGTGATTGTTTGAGGAATTGTAGTGGTGGTGGTTGGTGGGGCAGTGGTGGTTGGTGTCAGAGGACCCGTGGTTGTGGTCGGTGGGGCAGTGGTGGTTGGTGTGGGAGGACCCGTGGTTTTGGTCGGTGGGGCAGTGGTGGTTGTTGTCGGAGGAGCCGTGATGGTGGTGGTCGGTGGGGCAGTGGTGGTTGTTGTCGGGGGAGGCGTGATGGTGGTGGTTGTCGGTGGGGCAGTGGTGGTGGTTGTGGTCGGTGGGGCAGTGGTGGTTGTTGTCGGGGGAGCCGTGGTGGTGGTCGGTGGGGAAGTGGTGGTTGTTGTGGGAGGAACCGTAGTGGTGGTCGGTGGGGCAGTGGTTGTTGTTGTCGGAGGAGCCGTGGTGGTGGTCGGTGAGGCAGTGGTGGTTGTTGTCAGTGGGGGAGTGGTGGTTGTTGTCGGAGGAGCCGTGGAGGTTGTTGTCGGTGTGGCAGATGTGGTTGTTGTGGGAGGAGCCGTGGTGGTGGTCGGTGGGGCAGTGGTGGTTGTTGTCGAAGGAGCCGTGGTGGTGGTCGGTGGCGCAGTGGTGGTTGTTGCGGGAGGAGCCGTGGTTGTGGTTGGTGGGGCAGTGGTGGTTGTTGTCATAGTTGTGGTGGTTGTTGGAGGAATCGTAGTGGTGGTGGTCGGTGGGGCAGTGGTGGTTGTTGTCTGGTGAGCCGTTGTGGTTGTGGGTGGGGCAGTGGTGCTTGTTGTGGGAGGAGCCGTGGTGGTGGTAGGTTGGGCAGTGGTGGTTGTTGTCGGAGGAGCCGTGGTGGTGGTGGTCGGTGGGGCACTGGTGGTTGTCGTTGGAGGAGCCGTGGTAGTGATGGTCGGTGGGGCAGTGGTGGTTGTTGTGGGAGGACCCGTGGTAGTGGTTGTCGGTGGGGCAGTGGTGGTTGTTGTGGGAGGACCCGTGGTGGTGGTCGGTGGGGCAGTGGTGGTTGTTGTTGGAGGAGCCGTGGTGGTGGTGGTCGGTGGAGCAGTGGTGGATGTTGTCGGTGGGGCAGTGGTGGTTGTTGTGGGAGGAGCCGTGGTGGTGGCCGGTGGGGCAGTGGTGGTTGTTGCTGGAGGAGCCGTGGTTGTGGTCGGTGGGGCAGTGGTGGTTTTTGTCATAGTTGTGGTGGTTGTTGGAGGAATCGTAGTGGTTGTAGTCAGTGGGGCATTTGTGGTAGTGGTGGTGATCGGTGAGGCAGTGGTGGTTTTTGTTGGAGGAGCCGTGATGGTGGTTGTCGGTGGGGCAGTGGTGGTTGTTGTCATAGCTGGGGTTGTTGTTGGAGGAATTGTAGTGGTGGTGGTCGGTGGGGCAGTGGTGGTTGTTGTCTGGTGAGCCGTTGTGGTTGTGGGTGGGGCAGTGGTGGTTGTTGTGGGAGGAGCCGTGGTGGTGGTGGTCGGTGGGGCACTGGTGGTTGTCGTTGGAGGAGCCGTGGTAGTGATGGTCGGTGGGGCAGTGGTGGTTGTCGTGGGAGGACCCGTGGTGGTGGTCGGTGGGGCAGTGGTGGTTGTTGTGGGAGGAGCCGTGGTGGTGGTAGGTTGGGTAGTGGTGGTTGTTGTCGGAGGAGCCGTGGTGGTGGTGGTCGGTGGGGCAGTGGTGGTTGTTGTCAGGGGAGCTGTTGAGGTGGTGGTCGGTGGGACAGTGTTGGTAGTTGTGGTAGGAACCGTGGTGGTGGTCGGTGGGGCAGTCGTGGTTGTTGGGGTAGGAACTGTGGTGGTGGTCGGTGGGGCAGTGGTGGTTGTTGTCATAGCTGTGGTGATTGTTTGAGGAATTGTAGTGGTGGTGGTTGGTGGGGCAGTGGTGGTTGGTGTCGGAGGACCCGTGGTTGTGGTCGGTGGGGCAGTGGTGGATGGTGTGGGAGGACCCGTGGTTGGGGTCGGTGGGGCAGTGGTGGTTGGTGTGGGAGGACCCGTGGTTTTGGTCGGTGGGGCAGTGGTGGTTGTTGTCGGAGGAGCCGTGATGGTGGTGGTCGGTGGGGCAGTGGTGGTTGTTGTCGGGGGAGGCGTGATGGTGGTGGTTGTCGGTGGGGCAGTGGTGGTGGTTGTGGTCGGTGGGGCAGTGGTGGTTGTTGTCGGGGGAGCCGTGGTGGTGGTCGGTGGGGCAGTGGTTGTTGTTGTCGGAGGAGCCGTGGTGGTGGTCGGTGAGGCAGTGGTGGTTGTTGTCGGAGGAGCCGTGGTGGTTGTTGTCAGTGGGGGAGTGGTGGTTGTTGTCGGAGGAGCCGTGGAGGTTGTTGTCGGTGTGGCAGATGTGGTTGTTGTGGGAAGACCCGTGGTGGTGGTTGTCGGTGGGGCAGCCGTGGTTGTTGTCGAAGGAGCCGTGGTGGTGGTCGGTGGCGCAGTGGTGGTTGTTGCGGGAGGAGCCGTGGTTGTGGTCGGTGGGGCAGTGGTGGTTGTTGTTGGAGGAATCGTAGTGGTTGTAGTCAGTGGGGCAGTGGTAGTGGTGGTGATCGGTGAGGCAGTGGTGGTTGTTGTTGGAGGAGCCGTGATGGTGGTTGTCGGTGGGGCAGTGGTGGTTGTTGTCATAGCTGTGGTTGTTGTTGGAGGAATCGTAGTGGTGGTGGTCGGTGGGGCAGTGGTGGTTGTTGTCTGGTGAGCCGTTGTGGTTGTGGGTGGGGCAGTGGTGCTTGTTGTGGGAAGAGCCGTGGTGGTGGTAGGTTGGGCAGTGGTGGTTGTTGTCGGAGGAGCCGTGGTGGTGGTGGTCGGTGGGGCACTGGTGGTTGTCGTTGGAGGAGCCGTGGTAGTGATGGTCGGTGGGGCAGTGGTGGTTGTTGTGGGAGGACCCGTGGTAGTGGTTGTCGGTGGGGCAGTGGTGGTTGTTGTGGGAAGAGACGTGGTGGTGGTCGGTGGGGCAGTGGTGGTTGTTGTTGGAGGAGCCGTGGTGGTGGTGGTCGGTGGAGCAGTGGTGGATGTTGTCGGTGGGGCAGTGGTGGTTGTTGTGGGAGGAGCCGTGGTGGTGGTCGGAGGGGCAGTGGTGGTTGTTGCGGGAGGAGCCGTGGTTGTGGTCGGTGGGGCAGTGGTGGTTGTTGTCATAGTTGTGGTGGTTGTTGGAGGAATCGTAGTGGTTGTAGTCAGTGGGGCAGTGGTAGTGGTGGTGATCGGTGAGGCAGTGGTGGTTTTTGTTGGAGGAGCCGTGATGGTGGTTGTCGGTGGGGCAGTGGTGGTTGTTGTCATAGCTGGGGTTGTTGTTGGAGGAATTGTAGTGGTGGTGGTCGGTGGGGCAGTGGTGGTTGTTGTCTGGTGAGCCGTTGTGGTTGTGGGTGGGGCAGTGGTGCTTGTTGTGGGAGGAGCCGTGGTGGTGGTAGGTTGGGCAGTGGTGGTTGTCGTGGGAGGACCCGTGGTAGTGGTTGTCGGTGGGGCAGTGGTGGTTGTTGTGGGAGGACCCGTGGTGGTGGTCGGTGGGGCAGTGGTGGTTGTTGTGGGAAGAGACGTGGTGGTGGTCGGTGGGGCAGTGGTGGTTGTTGTTGGAGGAGCCGTGATGGTGGTTGTCGGTGGGGCAGTGGTGGTTGTTGTCATAGCTGGGGTTGTTGTTGGAGGAATTGTAGTGGTGGTGGTCGGTGGGGCAGTGGTGGTTGTTGTCTGGTGAGCCGTTGTGGTTGTGGGTGGGGCAGTGGTGCTTGTTGTGGGAGGAGCCGTGGTGGTGGTAGGTTGGGTAGTGGTGGTTGTTGTCGGAGGAGCCGTGGTGGTGGTGGTCGGTGGGGCACTGGTGGTTGTCGTTGGAGGAGCCGTGGTAGTGGTGGTGGTCGGTGGGGAAGTGGTGGTTGTTGTGGGAGGACCCGTGGTGGTGGTCGGTGGGGCAGTGGTGGTTGTTGTGGGAAGAGACGTGGTGGTGGTCGGTGGGGCAGTGGTGGTTGTTGTTGGAGGAGCCGTGGTGGTGGTGGTAGGTGGGGCAGTGGTGGTTGTTGTCATAGTTGTGGTGGTTGTTGGAGGAATCGTAGTGGTTGTAGTCGGTGGGGAAATGGTGGTTGTTGTCGGAGGAGCCGTGGTAGTGGTGGTGGTCGGTGAGGCAGTGGTGGTTGTTGTTGGAGGAGCCGTGATGGTGGTTGTCGGTGGGGCAGTGGTGGTTGTTGTCATAGCTGTGGTTGTTGTTGGAGGAATCGTAGTGGTGGTGGTCAGTGGGGCAGTGGTGGTTGTTGTCTGGTGAGCCGTTGTGGTTGTGGGTGGGGCAGTGGTGCTTGTTGTGGGAGGAGCCGTGGTTGTGGTCGGTGGGGCAGTGGTGGTTGTTGTCGGAGGAGCCGTGGTTGTGGTCGGTGGGGCACTGGTGGTTGTCGTTGGAGGAGCCGTGGTAATGGTGGTCGGTGGGGCAGTGGTGGTTGTCGTGGGAGGACCCGTGGTAGTGGTTGTCAGTGGGGCAGTGGTGGTTGTTGTGGGAGGACCCGTGGTGGTGGTCGGTGGGGCAGTGGTGGTTGTTGTGGGAGGAGACGTGGTGGTGGTTGGTGGGGCAGTGGTGGTTGTCGTCGGAGGAGCCGTGGAGGTTGTTGTCGGTGGGGCAGTTGTGGTTGTTGTGGGAGGAGCTGTGGTTGGTGGGGCAGTGGTGGTTGTTGTCGGAGGAGCCGTGGTGGTGGTAGGTTGGGTAGTGGTGGTTGTTGTCGGAGGAGCCGTGGTGGTGGTCGGTGGCGCAGTGGTGGTTGTTGCGGGAGGAGCCGTGGTTGTGGTCGGTGGGGCAGTGGTGGTTGTTGTCGTCGGAGCCGTGTTGGTGGTGGTCGGTGGAGCAGTGGTGGATGTTGTCGGTGGGGCAGTGGTGGTGGTCGGTGGGGCAGTGGTGGTTGTTGTGGGAAGACCCGTGGTGGTGGTTGTCGGTGGGGCAGTGGTGGTTGTAGTGGGAGGAGCCGTGGTGGTGGTCGGTGGGGCAGTGGTGGTTGTTGTCGAAGGAGCCGTGGTGGTGGTCGGTGGCGCAGTGGTGGTTGTTGCGGGAGGAGCCGTGGTTGTGGTCGGTGGGGCAGTGGTGGTTGTTGTCATAGTTGTGGTGGTTGTTGGAGGAATCGTAGTGGTTGTAGTCAGTGGGGCAGTGGTAGTGGTGGTGATCGGTGAGGCAGTGGTGGTTGTTGTTGGAGTAGCCGTGATGGTGGTTGTCGGTGGGGCAGTGGTGGTTGTTGTCATAGCTGTGGTTGTTGTTGGAGGAATCGTAGTGGTGGTGGTCGGTGGGGCAGTGGTGGTTGTTGTCTGGTGAGCCGTTGTGGTTGTGGGCGGGGCAGTGGTGCTTGTTGTGGGAGGAGCCGTGGTGGTGGTAGGTTGGGCAGTGGTGGTTGTTGTCGGAGGAGCCGTGGTGGTGGTGGTCGGTGGGGCACTGGTGGTTGTTGTTGGAGGAGCCGTGGTAGTGATGGTCGGTGGGGCAGTGGTGGTTGTCGTGGGAGGACCCGTGGTAGTGGTTGTCAGTGGGGCAGTGGTGGTTGTTGTGGGAGGACCCGTGGTGGTGGTCGGTGGGGCAGTGGTGGTTGTTGTGGGAAGAGACGTGGTGGTGGTCGGTGGGGCAGTGGTGGTTGTTGTTGGAGGAGCCGTGGTGGTGGTGGTCGGTGGAGCAGTGGTGGATGCTGTCGGTGGGGCAGTGGTGGTTGTTGTGGGAGGACCCGTGGTGGTGGTCGGTGGGGCAGTGGTGGTTGTTGTGGGAGGACCCGTGGTGGTGGTCGGTGGGGCAGTGGTGGATGTTGTCGGTGGGGCAGTGGTGGTGGTCAGTGGGGCAGTGGTGGTTGTTGTCATAGTTGTGGTGGTTGTTGGAGGAATCGTAGTGGTTGTAGTCGGTGGGGAAATGGTGGTTGTCGTCGGAGGAGCCGTGGTAGTGGTGGTGGTCGGTGAGGCAGTGGTGGTTGTTGTTGGAGGAGCCGTGATGGTGGTTGTCGGTGGGGCAGTGGTGGTTGTTGTCATAGCTGTGGTTGTTGTTGGAGGAATCGTAGTGGTGGTGGTCAGTGGGGCAGTGGTGGTTGTTGTCTGGTGAGCCGTTGTGGGTGGGGCAGTGGTGCTTGTTGTGGGAGGAGCCGTGGTTGTGGTCGGTTGGGCAGTGGTGGTTGTTGTGGGAGGACCCGTGGTGGTGGTCGGTGGGGCAGTGGTGGTTGTTGTGGGAGGAGACGTGGTGGTGGTTGGTGGGGCAGTGGTGGTTGTCGTCGGAGGAGGCGTGGAGGTTGTTGTCGGTGGGGCAGTGGTAGTTGTTGTCGTCGGAGCCGTGTTGGTGGTGGTCGGAGGGGCACTGGTGGTTGTCGTCAGAGGAGCCGTGGTAGTTGTGGTCGGTGGAACAGTGGTGGATGTTGTGGGAGGATCCATGGCGGTGGTCGGTGGGGCAGTGGTGGTTGTTGTGGGAGGAACCGTTGTGGTTGTTGTGGGAGGAGCCGTGGTAGTTGGGGCAGTGGTGGTTGTTGTGGGAGGAACCGTTGTGGTTGTTGTCGGAGGAGCCGTGGTAGTGGTGGTCGGTGGAGCAGTGGTGGATGTTGTCGGTGGGGCAGTGGTGGTGGTCAGTGGGGCAGTGGTGGTTGTTGTCATAGTTGTGGTGGTTGTTGGAGGAATCGTAGTGGTTGTAGTCGGTGGGGAAATGGTGGTTGTTGTCGGAGGAGCCGTGGTAGTGGTGGTGGTCGGTGAGGCAGTGGTGGTTGTTGTTGGAGGAATCGTAGTGGTGGTGGTCAGTGGGGCAGTGGTGGTTGTTGTCTGGTGAGCCGTTGTGGTTGTGGGTGGGGCAGTGGTGCTTGTTGTGGGAGGAGCCGTGGTTGTGGTCGGTTGGGCAGTGGTGGTTGTTGTGGGAGGACCCGTGGTGGTGGTTGGTGGGGCAGTGGTGGTTGTTGTGGGAGGAGACGTGGTGGTGGTTGGTGGGGCAGTGGTGGTTGTCGTCGGAGGAGCCGTGGAGGTTGTTGTCGGTGGGGCGGTTGTGGTTGTTGTGGGAGGAGCTGTGGTTGGTGGGGCAGTGGTGGTTGTTGTGGGAGGGGCCTTGATGGTGGTTGTCGGTGGGGCAGTGGTAGTTGTTGTCGTCGGAGCCGTGTTGGTGGTGGTCGGTGGGGCAGTGGTGGTTGTTGTGGGAGGAACCGTTGTGGTTGTTGTCGGAGGAGCCGTGGTAGTGGTGGTCGGTGGCCCAGTGGTGATTGTTGTGGGAGGATCCATGGCGGTGGTCGGTGGGGGAGTGGTGGTTGTTGTGGGAGGACCCGTGGTAGTGGTGGTCGGTGGGGCAGTGGTAGTTGTTGTCGGAGGAGCCGTGGAGGTTGTTGTCGGTGGGGCAGTTGTGGTTGTTGTGGGAGGAGCCGTGGTTGGTGGGGCAGTGGTGGTTGTTGTGGGAGGACCCGTGGTGGTGGTTGTCGGTGGGGCAGTGGTAGTTGTTGTCGTCGGAGCCGTGGTAGAGGTGGTCGGTGGGGCACTGGTGGTTGTCGTCGGGGGAGCCGTGGTAGTGGTGGTCGGTGGAGCAGTGGTGGATGTTGTCGGTGGGGCAGTGGTGGTTGCTGTGGGAGGAACCGTGGTGGTAATTGTCGGTGGCGGAATGGTGGTTGTTGTGGGAGGAGCCGTGGTGGTTGTCGGAGGGGCAGTGGTAGTTGTTGTCATAGTTGTGGTGGTTGTTGGAGGAATCGTAGTGGTTGTAGTTGGTGAGGCAATGGTGGTTGCTGTCGGAGGAGCCGTGGTAGTGGTGGTCGGTGGAGCAGTGGTGATTGTTGTGGGAGGAGCCGTGGTGGTGGTTGGTGGGGCAGTGGTTGTTGTGCGAGGAGCCGTGGTGGTTGTCAGAGGGGCAGTGGTGGTTGTTGTCATAGCTGTGGTGGTGGTTGGAGGATTCGCAGTGGTGCTGGTCGGTGGGGTAGTGGTGGATGTTGTCGGAGGAGCCGTGGAGGTTGTTGTCGGTGGGGCAGTCGTGGTTGTTGTGGGAGGAGCCGCGGCGGTGGTTGGTGGGGAAGTTGTGGTTGTTGTGGGAGGAGCCGTGGTGGTGGTCGGTGGGGCGGTGGTTGTTGTTGTCGGAGGGGTAGTGGTGGTTGTTGTTGGAGTAGCCGTGGTGGTGGTCGGTTGGGCAGTGCTGGTTGTTGTAATAGCTGTGGTGGTTGTTGGAGGAATCGTAGTGGTGGTGGTCGGTGGGGTAGTGGTGGTTGTTGTTGGAGGAGCCGTGGAGGTTGTTGTCGGTGGGGCAGCCGTGGTTGTTGTGGGAGGAGCCGTGGCGGTTGTTGTCGGTGGGGCAGCCGTGGTTGTTGTGGGAGGAGCCGTGGCGGTTGTTGTCGGTGGGGCAGCCGTGGTTGTTGTGGGAGGAGCCGTGGCGGTGGTCCGTGGGGCAGTGGTGGTTGTTGTGGGAGGAGCCGTGGCGGTGGTCGTTGGGGAAGTGGTGGTTGTTGTGGGAGGATCCGTGGTGGTGGTTGTCGGTGGGGCAGTGGTGGTTGTTGTTGGAGGAGCCGTGGTTGTTGTCGGAGGAGCCGTGGTGGTGTTCGGTGGGGCTGTGGTGGTTGTTGTGGGAGAAGCCATGGTGGTTGTTGCTGGGGCATTTGTGGTTGTTGTCATAGTTGTGGTGGTTGTTGGAGGAATCGTAGTGGTGGTTGTCGGTGGGGCAGTGGTAGTTGTTGTCGGAGGAGCCGTGGAAGTGGTGCTCGGTGGCGCAGTGGTGATTGTTGTCAGAGGAGCCGTGGTGGTGGTCGGTTGGGCAGTGGTGGTTGTTGTCGGGGGAGCCGTGGAGGTTGTTGTCGGTGGGGCAGTGGTGGTTGTTGTCGGAGGAGCCGTGGTGGTGGTGGTCGGTGGGGCACTGGTCGTTGTCGTCGGAGGACCCGTGGTAGTGGTGGTCTGTTGGGCAGTGGTGCTTGTTGTGGGAGGAGCCGTGGTGGTGGTGGTGGTGGTCTGTGAGGCAGTGGTGGTTGTTGTCGGAGGAGCCGTGGTGGTGGTTGTCGGTTTGGAAGTGGTGGTTGTTGTGGGAGGGACCGTTGTAGTTTTTGTCGGTGGGGCAGTGGTAGTTGTTGTGGGAGGAGCCGTGGTGGTGGTCGGTGGGGTAGTGGTGCTTGTTGTGGGAGGAGCCGTGGTAGTTGTGGTCGGTGGCCCAGTGGTGATTGTTGTAATAGCTGTGGTGGTTGTTGGAGGAATCGTAGTGGTGGTGGTCGGTGGGTTAGTGGTGGCTGTTGTAGGAGGAGCCGTGGAGGTTGTTGTCGGTGGGGCAGCCGTGTTTGTTGTCGGAGGAGCCGTGGTGGTCATTGGTCGGGCAGTGGTGGTTGTTGTGGGAGGAACCGCGGTGGTGGTGGTCGTTGGGGCAGTGGTTGTTGTTGTAATAGCATTGGTGGTTGTTGGAGGAATCGTAGTGGTGGTAGTCGGTGGGGCAATGGTGACTGTTGTCGGAGGAGCCGTGGCTGTTGTTGTCGGTGGGGCAGTCGTGGTTGTTGTGGGAGGAGTCGTGGTAGTGGTCGTTGGGGCAGGGGTGGTTGTTGTAGGAGGAGCCATTGTGGTGGTGGTCGTTGGGGCAGTGGTGGTTGTTGTGGGAGGTGACGTGGTGGTGGTGGTCGGTGAAGCAGTGGTGGTTGTTGTTGGAGGTGGCGTGCTCGTCATTGCTCCTGTCCCCGTAGCTGTAGGAGATAAGTTCACATACTCTTAAATATGAATGTATGTATTTATTAAGTACAATATTTAAATTCCTTTTTCATCAAATTACTCTGAGTTACCATTCCTAAATGAATCCTTAATGTACTATAACTTCCTAATGCAAAAATGCCATGAATTCATTCCAACATCTGTTTTTGGAACAATTTTCACCCTTACCTGAAAACATCAATATAATTTATACAATAGAACATTTTTAGTTTGATGGTGATTTTAGTAGACAAAGTTGAATGGCTTAGACACAAATTGAGCTTCAGTTTGGGGAAAGCCTAGGAGGGGATTGATCCCCATGTATTAATGAGAAGTGAAGAAGTGAAAGCTGTAACGTCCTGGAGGTTCAGCTGGTCGCTGATCAGCTGTTTCTCTCTCTATCTCTCTCTCGCCAGGGAGGAACTGATTACAGGTTCACGCCCTTGGCCCACACCCTCGGAGGAAGAAACACCGGTGCCTCATTAGTGTGGCTAGCATTTAAGCCAGGAATCAACGGCTGTTCTTCGCTGGATCGTTGTGTGAATCGCGTCAGTGAAAGTCGAGCGTCTAGCCAGTGTTTTTCCGTATAGTTGTGTGTTAGAAACTAACAAGCGTTTCTTTGTGCGCAGACCCTCTGGACTGTTTTCCCTAGTGTTCCCTGAGCGGCGAGTGTTCGAGGAGAGAGATTGGATTAGTTTGTGGATTGCTTGGAGAAAGACGTGAGCTCGTGTGTGGATTGTTTGGAGAGAAATGAGAGTGTTCCCCTGGATTTCTCCTGGAGCCCTGCCCCGCTCACCTTTTGTCTGTAGCACTGCCCCGCACCATTTGTATATATACTTGTTGGACATTGTACGTTTATAAATTCTCTTGTGTGCATCAATCCCCGGAGTCCAGCATGTGAGTCCACCTTGTACACTGTGACAAAAGCATTACAAAAGGGGAGGGAGGGTGGGGCACTAAAATGAGAACAAACTGCTTTTAGAACTGGGGAATCATACATAGATAAAAACTGGAAAGAGCGTGTTTGGAGGCATGGGCCCGCTCCTGAAATTCAGATACTTTATCCCCAACAAAAGCATCCATGAGCAGTCAGGCTGGATCCTTCATATCTGTTCATGTCTTTTCAGTATAATCACTGTGCTAATTGCCACTCTTTGTGCTGGTTTTTATTTTTGCTTTGCATTTATACATAAATGATATATCATATATGTTCTCATTGGGATAGTGATTTGGTTGGTGTGTGGGAATAGAGCCTATAGGTTTATATTGTTAAATGTTATCTTACAACATATGTTTCAGGTCATTATGCAGAGAAACTCAAAAGTAATGTAAAGAGTAGTGTTTTGTGTCAGCTGTGTGCGGACAGGAATAGGACCCAAGGTGCAGACTCCAGAGACAAACTTAAATAGCTTTAATGCTGAACTCAAACATAACATAACTGGAAAAACTCAAAATAAACTAACACCAGTGGACTGACAAAACACACAGCAAAATAAACGGTAGATCGCGACACAGACACAGAGAAACACAGGGCTTAAATACACAGAGGAAGCAATCAGGGAATGGGTAACAGGAGGGAAACACAGCTGGGGCAAATCAGGCCTAACGAGACAAGGGGAAGCAAAACCAGACGCATTAACATCAGACATGGACTTTCAAAGTAAAACAGGAAACCCATAACACAGACTGAACAAAAGACACAGACTCACATGCAGGCACTACAACAGAGGGAACAGAGACGTGGGACCAGGGCAGACACAGACTGGACACGGGGATATAGCAACTAAGGATACGCAGAGACGTGAACTAGACAAGGGGATACAGCTGACAGGGGAGACAGAGCAACTAGAGAAGACAGAGACATAAACCATAAGACAGAACTCAAAGAAACCAAAGACTAGAAATTATAAATAATATAATAAACTCAAAAACCCTGGGTCAACGACCCAGGCATCCTAACAAGTAGTGCAACAAAATACTTCCTCCTTGGAGTAATTAAGTGATGTACTGCATTAAGTATGTTGCGTAAGTACTTAATAAATTTAGTACTTAAAGTATGCTTTTAAGTAAAACGTTCTGTGTAATATATTTAACACATTACTCTTTTTAAATTAATGAACCCAACACCAATATGGACAGGAATTGATAAGAACACAAAACACTAAGAAAAAACAGTTAACTGGCATAAACTATATGAGGATCTATCAAAATTAAACAGGAAACATGAGACAGACTAAGACGCAGACTTGACACTGAGACATGACTGACTGACTTTTGAGTTACGCGACGTTTTGTAACTCCAAAAATCTGCGTTTTTCGCCTCTCGCCACGATCTAATTCTGACTGCTCATCACCCTGTTTTCCAGGCGGCCCTCGCTCCTGCCAGTGGAGCCTTTGGTAATGAAACAGATCTTCAGATTCCACCTTGTCCAACTTATTTTTTTCCATTACAAATTACTACACTATCACAGACCAGTGATCTATAGTGCTAATTTATTACAATGCTGAAAATTTTATGATTTTAGCAGCTTTTCTAATATGGACCTCAGATTCTTGTTAACGCTCCATGGCAAGTACACAGCCTGATGAAGCAGACAGAAGCAGTACCTCTGATTGGTGGACTGAAATTGAGCAGAAGCAGGTTGTTCTGCCTCTTTTCAGCAAGAAAGTTCAGCGTTTTCACCTCTTATCAGCACAAATCTCAGCCTCTTCTGCTGTTATTAGAAAATTGTTTTTTCACCTTTTTGCAGTTACGTGAGTACCAGTTTGCCTCAATGAGTAGCTGAACAATTTCAGCTTCTTCTGCTCTTTCATAAGAATTTCAGCTTTTTCACCTCTTTTCAGCACAATTTTCAGGTTCCTTATCTTTTCAACTCTATTCTGCACAAATTTCAGTTTCTTCACCTCTTTTAGTTTCTTTCAGTTACTTGAGAACCAGTTTGGCTCAGTGAGATGAGTAGCTGAAAAATATAACTTTTTGTGATCACCAGTTTTGCTTGCCAGGCTGAGCCATGTTTTAGCTCAGTGAGATGAGCTAAAATGAGTAGTGTGCTCTCAATATCCCATCTGCCCTCCCGTCATATTTCTTTTCAAGATTTTCTTATTTAATCACTAGTGTACATATATTTATATTTATAGATACATATATATTTAGTCATCTTTTCTCGTTTTCCATGTCTCTCTAATATTTTGCTCCTTACTATTTTTCTATTTTCTTTATTATTTTATTTTATTTTATTATATTTTCTCCTACTGTATCATGCTGCTGAGTGACTGCTGCTCATCAAACACATTTCATTGCAATGTTGACCCTGTGCTAACTTGCATATGACAAATAAAACTGAAAACTGAAACTGAGCAGTCGTTCTCAGAGCAGGAGGCCAGGTTTCGAATCCCGCTCATGACAAAAAAATTTCAGTTAACGGTTGAACTGTTTAAACTCTTTTCAGCACAAATTCCAGCTTCCTCAGCTGAAGAAAATGTTGTCATAAGCTGGATTCCTCAGCTGAAGAATCCAGCTTTTTCACCTCTTTTCAGCACAATTTTCAGGTTCCTTATCTCTTTTTTGCTGAACATTCAGCATTTTCACATTTTTTCAGCACAAGTTTCAGCTTCTTCTGCACAGTGCACTTTAAATTTAAATTCCCTGTTTAATTTTTAAATTTAAATTGATTTCAGTAATTAACAGAGCCCAAATAGATTTTCTCAGCATTGAAAAAGTCACAAGACTATCCTATAGTGTAATGTTATGAGGGGTCAAAAACATTGGACAAAAATAAGATTTATTGAAAAGTGTGCAATATCAGCCTAGTCCTTGCATTTTAAGTTCCAGATAGTTTTAAAGTATGAAGGTAATCTTTTGCATGGCTTCATTTAATATGTTAAAGATATAAAAAAAAGTGAGGGGGTTAAGTGGAAACCTTTCAACCTTTTTTAGAAATGAGTGATTTTAAAGGGAATGATCTATGTGTGCTTTGACACTGAGTATGAGGAAAACCAAATGCTTCAGCCTCAAGAAGGAAAGAGACAGACAGAAGCAAAACTATCCCCACGTATGCAAAATTTCCTCATCTCAGCCAAACTCAAAGTTGCTCAAACCCACTTTTTGTAGAAATTAAAAAAAATATATAGAAATTTGGCTTCTTGCATCATTAGGTACAACTCACCTAGATTTACTTCACTCAAGTTAATATGTGCATAACCATTAAAGTATTATAGCATTCATCATTAATACAGTCTACATATTTTCTATAGCAATTATTTATGACATTACATATAGCTATGCTAAAGCAGTTCATTTATTTTATATCACTAGTAAGATTAGCATCACTTAGCTTACCTGTTAGAAGCAAGGAAATTGATATAATCAGTCCAATCCCCATTGTTTAATCAATTAAATCTGTAAAAGAAACATATGTCAAAACTATACATGACGATTAAAACAAAAACTTGAAAAACGAGTTAAAAACCCAGTAAAATAAAATGTGACAAAAATGCAAAATAATAATTATTAACTGTACTCATCATTATATTTTTTAATAAAACAAAAAACAACTATACGTGAACATTTTGAAATAATATTGGTAAAATACTTAATTAGCATTAGTTTAATAAGTAAGTGAAAGAAACAAAAAGTCATATTCACAGTACATAAAATCAGTTTTGTACATTGTACTTACAAAAACTGAGATCAGATGAAAATGTATTAATTCTCCCCTTTTTAATCCTTTTTTAGATATTTTTAAATGACTATGTTTTAAACAGTGCAGTTCACCTCTTCACTCTGTTAAATCTTATGTTCACACCTCTTGTGGCCTTATATATTTCAGAAGAGTGAGGGCTAATGACGTATGTAAAAGAAAATAGAGGAATCTGTGACATCCTGAGGAACAACATCACATCACAGGACTCACAAGTTTGTCAAGCGATGAACCTGAAAGTTTCTTGGTTCAGGATAACAGCCTCTCCCTTCTTTTTGTTAGTGACCGGAGTTATTTGTAGACATCAAGGCAGGCAAACAAATAATGAATTCCAGTAGAGTGAAAAACATTTGGAAAATATGTCGCATGATATACTGTATGAGTTTTCAAAGATTTTTCACTGTACCATGTAATACAGAACATTTAAACAAAGTGGTACATTCTAATAATAATAATAATAAAATGTTGTGAACTCACAGCATTGCAGTTAATATTCCTTGCATTTATGCATTAAATACCACACTGCTTATATTCATTCACTATCTTGTCTCTGTTTGCTGCATTGAGATGATTAAAGCTGACATGGTATTATTTTTGAATACTGGTTGAATTCTTGTCACTTTTTCCCTCAAGCCAAGACAAGGAAGCTTGGTAAATCTGGCATTGAGGAGCCATGGACTAGAAATTAATCTAGCTGTGTATGTGTCTTACATCAAGACCTTAGTTGGATCATTTTGGGAATATTTTTCCTGTTGTTTTGTTTTGTTTTGTTTTTGCTATGCATTTTATGCTGCTTATCTGCCCAACAATGGAGAATGATGATACATTCATATGCTTCCTCACATTTTCAAATTACAGTTCTGCTGAAGAGTAAAAAATAAGGATAAACAAACAAAGAAATACAAACAAGATTTCAAGAATATTGGCCCAGCTTAACATTTTGTATCCTCTAAATGTATTTTCTCGCGTCCAGATACACACCGGCTCACTCCTTGGCGGCCGCTTATCGGGGCCTGGAGCCTGGGGCTCGCTCGGGCCACTTCGGAGGTGGGGTGCCCCCGGCCTCTCGGCCTGGGGCTCGGTCACTCAGGCACGGCTGGCTGCCGGCGGAGCTCACGGGCGCGTCACTGCAACTCCCCCTGGCTTCTGCTCCGCGGCTGCTGAGTGAGCCCTCATCTGGGACTCTCCTCAGCTCTTTCTGGGACAGTGGCGCGGCTGCCCCTCTGTTGGTCTTCCTTGGTCTCTTGTGTTCTGAGGGCCTCTGGATGTCTGGAGTTTTGATCTCCTCCATACCTGCTTCATGCCCTGGAGGACGGGGCTGTGGCCCCCCCACACCCTCTAGCAGATCATTACATGAAGGAACCTTTTTAAAAAAAAAACAAGCGCGTCCATGCTCACAGGTGTACACACGAGTGATCACACCCACAAACTACACCCTTTTTGGCTCCTACCTCAAAGCACACTGTGTTCTGTTGATCTTATGTGCTGCACAATAATGTTTAATAATTAGTATTTACTGTCATATTCCCATATATCATTGTGATGTTGTTTATTCTATTACTCTTGTTCTCTTCTGTTTGTTTTCTTTTTTCTTTCTCAACAGGTGATCCAGGTGATTGATATATGCATTTTTTTTCTCTGCCCATTCTGTTGGTTTTTGTTTTTTGCACTTCTCCCCCGTCCCTCTTCTCAGCTGTTTCTCTTTCCCTCTTTCTTTCTCCCCTTCTTTCCCCCAGTCAAGTCTGTCCCGTATTCAGTAAGTGAAAATAAAATAAACAATAAAAGGTGAATCAAATGGACCATTACGGCAAGGCTGGGATGGTCAATTTGGTAAAGTAAATCCGTTGGGCATCTTTCTTTGCCTTTAGACAACAATTCTGATGGCAAAAGAGCCAAATGGGACAGGCAAAAGGAAAAAAAAAAGTATTTTCTCCACTGCTATTGTCTATTTTGACTGAAGAAATGTACTGCAATCTTCTACTGTGGCATGTTAAAACATTATTCTGTGTATTGATTTGTATTTTCTATGTAGTCTTCACATAGACAGAATGTATACCCTGCATACTCTGGTGCTTTCCAGACTCAAGGAAACAAAAAAGTATTTTTGTACAGTAAAATAAATGCCAAAATATTAGGTCTGCCTTGTACCTACCTGGAAGTGAAACAGTTTCTTACATACTCATATAAAACCTACATGAGCCTACAGGAACAGCTTGGTCATGGAAATTTTTACCATGAAGCTCCTGGTGCATTTTTTTGTGTTAATGTTTATGCAAAAGGAGATTTGGAAATGTGGTTATTGAGTCAGCAGAGCCTTTGTGACCTTCGTGCACTATGTTTCAACATTAGACAACTGCACTCTGTAACTTTACATGATCTGCCACTTTGTAGCTGAATTCCTGTGGTTCCTAAACACTTCCACTTTGCCTTAATACCACTTACAGTAGATCATGTAATATCTAGGACAGAAGAAATTTCACAAACTGGCTTGTTGCAAAGGTGGCATCGTACATTTGAACTGATGTTGGCAAACAGAGAAATCAGTTGATCTGCAAAGGTTGCAGCTGAGTGTGTCTGCCGGAAATAACTCTGTTCTTGATTGGTGGCTTCAGTATATTATGGAATCTATTCCACTTTTGCAGACTGAGTTTTTCAGTTTTCAGTTTTATTTGTCATATGCAAGTTAGCACAGGGTCAACATTGCAATGAAATGTGTTCGACGAGCAGCAGTCACTCAGCAGCATGATACAGTAGAAGAAAATATAATAAAACATAATAAAATTAAATAATAAAAAAAATAAATAGAAAAATAGTAAGGAGCAAAATATTAGAGAGATTTGGTAAAGTTACTGAACCTCATTATGTGGGTTTGAATCAGCCGAGGAATGGACAAATTATGGTGTCGCCAATCAAAGCTTGCATAAACTGCCTAACAATAAGGTTCAGGACTGATTTAATACCATAAACACTTGAACAAACATAAAGAAAAGCCTTTTGTCTGGATAAAAGTAATCATCCTTTATTAACAAGCATTATTTATCCATGAATGATGTTTGAGATCTAGTATGTTATGTAACCAGATCTTTTCACATTTATTTTTAGAATCGAGCAGGTACATGTGCGTCACTTTCAATATTGTTTATAACAAGGTGGGGTTATTTCTTGTGAAACAGCTTCATGCCAGTGAACAATCACGTAGACAAATGGCATCTATCACATTGTTTTTACATTTCTAATCCACTCAGGTAAATTCTGAACCTTTAGTTTGTGATTTAAGTACATCTAACTTACACTGGTAGATGTGATGACATTTTCTACAAAGAAAAATGCTTAATTAGAAATATAGATACCTGTAATATAGCTACATGTAGGGCTGGGTCATATTATACCGTTCACGGTAATACCGGTATAATGTTAGACAACGATAGGAAAATGAAATATCTCGATAGAATATGAGTAAAACGCGCATGCGCAGTTCCTTTGTTTTCATACGCACATGGCCGATCGTTGAGTGAAACAGATAAACCAGAATTGGTTTGTAAAAATGGTGCAACTTCAGTGATGTGGAACTGGTTTGGTGTTTGTCCGTACACGACAAAGCAAATTTTTTTGCAGAACATGCAAGCGGCCGTTGTTATTGTCGTATTTGTCGGACTAAGATGCTCTTAAATCTGGGAGTAATCTGGGTCCTAAACCCCCCTCTTCAGGTCAAACGAACACTGCAGCATCACTGAGAGTTAAAAACTGTCTAAATTCTTTCATCTTTAATAAAACGATCAGCATTGCTGCTTTACCAGGTGTAACTATGAAGTTTAACTTCCAGGCATCCATGAAAACAAAATGTATTACATTTCATGGAGTTAGAAGTTCGCAGGAAGCTAGCGGAAGTTAGCTCGCTAGTTTCGCTAGTTACCTAAGCATTATATATCATGTTCTGACTGAGAGATTTCTGAAAAAATCAAACGTACAGCTCTGCTATCACTTCCAACATAAATGAAGACAGGAAACTAAACAGCAGTGACGTTTGTAGGGTTACTGAAGTTGGGCTAGCTGGTATATAATGATGTGCTACGTGATCGCTAGCGACACAGCTATGTTAGCATAACATAAACAGTGAAGCTGGAGTACGAACACTAACACTTTTCCACTTATAAAAGTTAACGTGAAGGTTCCTCATGGTTAGAGACAATAGCAAACGCATGGCAGGATGCTGTAAACAGACCAAACTTCTGTCAGGAGAACAACTGAGATAATCCATCCACAATACGAGGTTAGTCATTAATATACTGCAACAACATGGGAATAGAGCAACTGCGAGAGAATTCAACATTAATGAATCAATGGTACAGAAGTGGAGGAAGCAAGAAGAATGAGTTTAATAAAGTTTGATTTCCTGACTGCTTTGTTTCGCTTAATGTGCCTTATAATCCTGTGCACCTTATGGTCTGAAAAATACGTACTGCACACTGCAGTTTAATGTTGCAAAGCACCTCTTTTTAACTTCAGTGGATATTATACATAGTTATGCTCAGGATATGTCAGCCCATTTCTACTGGAAATGCCTTTTGGTTAAATTTTTATAAAGCTTTAATGTACATAAAAACCAGCTTCTTGTTTAAGTGAAAATAAATGGAAGATTGTCTTTTTGCGCTAGTAATGTTGTGGAGTTGTATTTTGTCTCGCATCAATTATATCGTCAGTTATATCGTTATCGCAAATTTTCAAATATATATCGTGATAAATATTTTTGGCCATATCGCCCTGCTCTAGCTACATGTAGCACTTGGTGCACTTTAATTAAATCCTCTCAAGTGCTGGAATGGAGAATATTTTAAGTCAAAGTGCAGCAAATCACAGAATATGAAAGAAAAAGAAATCTGCAGACAAGGATACGTTTTAACATAAATGAAAAGTCTAAGATTAAATCAGTTTAAATTAGTAATTAACAGTGTTGGGACTAACTATTAAGTAACGCGTTACAGTAACTACGTTATTATTGTGGTAACGAGCACGGTAACTAGTTATTATGCCAAAACCGGGAACGCGTTACTCATTACTGGGATTTAAATAGGCTCGTTATTCGTTACTTTATGTGGTGGCTATCGCGGAGCTTCCACAGATTCAATAACATTAGCAAGTGTTGGAGGCGAGCAGGTGGATGAAGGAAAACGGAAGCAAGAGGAGAGACCCGAAGTGGCTGCTGGTCCGAGAGTGTCAGGTGAACTGAACTTCAGGTAAGAAGTTATAACCTGCAGTCCATCTGGGTCAGATATGAACCAAGTTTAGGTGGAGTTTATTTTCGTTATGCTGACTTTTTCGTACTGCGTGCTAGAATGATGGAGTTTCTACAGCTGGGTGGGTGCTATGTTACTGATGTTGAACTTTATTTTGTTCATAAGGTTAATTATTAGAGTTGCCAACCGTCCCGTAAAAAACGGAATCGCCTCGTATTCAGAGAAAATATTACGCGTTTCGTATTGAGGTGAAAAGGAACACAGTTTGTCCCGGATTTCAGCTAGAATGGAAAAAGACACAAAGCTGGAGTTTTTCTGCATCTTTACGCTGTCAGCTGCCTCTTCTCCTCTCATTCTCTCACCCTCCCTCTCCTGTTTCTACTTCAATCATGAAACTGATCAATGATCAGCTGATCGGCTTTTCTCTCTCGTTTATTTATCGCCCACTTTGCGCCAGAAAGAGGAAACCAGCGGATGTCGCGGTAAACAACAGCAGCACTTTTAAGCTTGATCAGCTGTTGTTAGAATTTATTTCATATTACTTTCTACTATCAGCTGATGTTTGCTGGAGCCACAGCTGTAAACCTGCTGGTCATGATGTCGGTTTGGTTATGTGGTGAGAGGGAAACATGAAGATGAAATCAGGAGATGTCCTTACTGAATCATCGGAGCTGTGATGGAGAAACAGGTTTACCTTTTAGGTGACATGAATGAGTTGAAGAGAAGTTATGAACTGTTTCTGAGAGACAAATAACACCAGGATCCTTTTCTAAGTAGCTGACAGCTGGTAACTGTGCAGGGGCGGGTCTAGCAAAGTGTTGCCAGGGGTCCATGTAGGGCATTAAAAGGGAAAGGGGGGCACAAGGAAATAGTTTCTTATTCTCATTTAAAATGTCTCACTTTTAAAAAAATAATTATCTGAATCTTACAACAAAGAATTGATAGATTGATACATATATACCATCAGAACAGTGTACATCACTGTCACAACAGCGTTTATTTTCATTCAAAGGCTTTATGATTTTTCCTATAATGGTGGCCCAGTCTCTAGTCAAAATGCCCGGGATGATTTTTTTGTCCCAGTCCAGCTCTGTATGCAGCTCATCTGCAGTCTGGTGTTACCTACATCTTCCTATTCAGAAGTCAGAATTTCCGAGTTCTGAGTACAATCGAAAGCACCACGACTGCAGTTTTTGTGTTGGATGTAAAAAGGAGGCTTGGATAGAATCAGGTGTGGGATTTCTCTTGTGGAAATGTGCACATTATTTTTTCCTTTCTATAGGTGGCACAGTGCACTTGTGGCAAGTAAGCAAGCTAGAAGACTGGCAAACTTGCTGGGTATCCAGTTACGGAAGCAACACATTAACAAGAGAATTCTGAGTAAAACCAAAGCTACTTTCCAAAGTAACTACTTACTCTGAAAGTAACGAGTAACTTGAAGTAATTGAGTTACTTTTGATAGAAGTAACTAGTAATGTAACTAAGTTACTAACTTAAAGTAACTTACCCAACACTGGTAATTAAACAGGTTATTTTTCAAATCAGGTGAACAAAACAAAGGCAACAAAGAGAACAAAATAATTATTGTAAAATCTTAAAAATATGAGGGAAATGTTATTGAGAAGTAACTATAAACATTAATAATAACATTTGGGTAAATGAACAAATATTAATATGAATATTAATATTTTTTGTAGTAACAGAAACATAAATGCTTTAAAGGTCACGGTCTACGTCAGCTACATGCCATTGGTGCCACATTCACAGACTATTTTTCAGAGCAGCTTCAGTAAAAGCTAAACTAATAATGGAACAGGAAGCCTCCATCAGTACATATCTTTCTCAAATGAAAAATGCATGGGGAGTGTCCAGCACACCCACACATTTTCACCAAGTATATTTTGAAGGGGAACAAAGGGGAAAATGTCTTCACACCAAACTGTGACTGTTGGTGTGATTAGTATTTCAACAGACTGAAAGTCTGTTGACAGTCAGACAGTCATAGTCATACTCAGTAATCCTCATGCACTACTGAGTTTATTAATCTTAATACATATTGATGGACATTGTTTAATCTGTGACATTAAAGGTAATAAAGTTATTGCTGTATTATCTGCATGTATGAGAAAATGTATAAAAAATAAACTTTTTTTTTTAATGGGCATGCTGCAGAATTTCTCCAATCAAATATTAACATGTTAATAACTTTTCAACAAGGTAGCTTGAAATTGCTGACATGAAACAAAATGTTTGACATATACAAAACCAAACCTAATAAATTATTCTCAGAAGCTTACAGCTGCAATTTGTTTGAAGTTTGTTTGAAGTTTTTCCTTCTATCATTTAACAGAATCTTTTGAACCATTAGATGTAAAAATAGAATTGACACAAAAGAAACTGAACTGCCCAGACTACCAAGATTACTGAAGAGGAAGAAGACTAGGGGAATGTTTTGCTGCAACCATGGTGAAAAAACAAAAGCAAAAACATTTCACATACTTAGCCTTTCTCATTTAGACATAGTGAAACCCACACTTACACACAAACACTTGATCTGTGGTGCTTCAGCCATTAATCTTGTACAAACACAGACAGAACACTAACAAAAACATAAATGCTATAAAGTTCATTGTCTTTGTCACTGCACATTTGATTGATGTCTCATTGTCAGACTGTGTTCCAACGCTACAGATTATACAATAGGTTTATTAATCTGAGCTGTTTAATGTTGATGGACATCAATTAGCCTATGACTTTCAACTTGTGACTAGGGCTGGGCCATATCATGCCGTTCACGGTAATACCGGTATAATGTTGGGCAATGATAAGAAAGTGAAATATCACAATAAAATATGGGTAAAACGCACATGCGCAGTGCCTTTGTTTTCATACGCACATGGCGGAAAAAGCATGGCGGCGAATGAGAAGGGCGAAAGTGGATCATAAATGAAACGGATGAACCAGAATTGGTTTGTATAAATGCTGCAACTTCAGTGGTGTGAAACTGTTTTAGCTTTCGTCTGTCAGATACACAACAAAGCACTATTTTTGGTAGAGCATGCTAGCGGGCCGTCGTTATTACCGTTTTTTTTGGAAAATACAACACACTTAAAATCAATCCTTTGATTTTTCTGAAAATCGACAGTGCCGCTTATAATCCCGTGTGCCTTATGTATGAATTCTGGTTGTGTTTACTGACCTCGAAACAATTTTATGTACATGGCGCTCGAAAATCTGTAAAATGTTTCAGTACGATTTTGCTAAGCTACGAAGCCGCACCGCTTGATGGACTGTCGTAGGCAGGAGCCTCGCGGAGTGATACGTACTGCGCTTCAACATAATATTACTGTATTGTGTGTGTATAACCTCCTTAAGTTTTGTGGATGTTATACATGGTTATGCTGAGGATAGGTTGGCCAATTTCCACTGGAAATGCCTTTTGGTTAAACTGTCAGCAAGGAATTTGCATTTGCACTGTTACATTTTTATATAACTTTAATGGACAAAAACAGCTGCTTGTTTAAGTGAAAATACATTGATGTTTTTTCTTTGCACTAATAAAATTGCGGAGTTGTAAAGTATTTTGTCTCGTGTCAATTATATCGTCAGTTATATCGTTATCGCAAATTTTCAAATGTATATCGTGATAAATATTTTTGGTCATATTGCCCTGCTCTACTTGTGACTATTGTATTTTCTACAGAATGTATGATAAAAAGCATGAAGATAAATTACATTTTTGCTGCACACTTTTCAAAATCAAATAAGTATAGGTATATAGCACCTTGTTGCTTTGTCATCTTGAAGTGGTCATGTTAACCACGGCTACTTTATTCTTCCTCAGCCAAACAGCAGCACCCATGCGATTGTTTTGCCCCTTTAACCCCAGGTGTTGTGCCAAAAAGTGATCGTCTGCCAGAAAGTGATTGCCGACCGTGGGAGCGCAGCTGCACAAAGCTGTAGCGCCCAGATTACTTACGTAGACAGCTACTTCGGTGCAACTGATATAAGGTGTGGTAAGCTGAAGACAGCTTCAACTGTCTGTTTGTTGAAAAATAGTAACGTGACTGCCCCGCATTTTCTTGTTAGTAACCTTGACGGCGTTGTAACGATAGAAAGAGTAATTAATCAGAAGATTACTCGTTACTGAAAAAAGTAACGCCGTTACTTATAACGCTGTTATTCCCATCACTTTACATAAATAGCACAATAACAGATAGTTAATAGCATGATGTACAAGATGGCGCCGAGTATGGCAGCCTTGTCGCGAGCTCCCCCAAGCAACAGCTTTTTTCTGTGTTTAATTTTACTTTTCCTTCATTTTTTCGCGAGTAGCACATGTCTCCTTGTGTACGACCGACAAACCTTACTGGACATAAAAGACGGTCTTTCTTATAACTTTCCGGAGTTCAAGTTTTGCAACACGGACGCTCCGTTTGCAGACCCCCCATTCATCTCACCTGAGACGCCTTTGTTCTCTGGCCCTGGAGGCCGCAAACGCCGACGCAGAGGGAGAAGATCTGGCGTTCTGGTTCGACTGAGACGGCGCACTAACAGACCACCGTTACCCAGTTTATTACTGGCTAATGTGCAGTCTCTGGAGAACAAGCTGTGCGAGCTTCGGGCACGGATCTCATTCCAGCGAGAGATGCGGGACTGCTGCGTGATCTGCCTCACAGAAACCTGGCTATCGGACAAGGTACCGGACTCCGCAATACAACTACCGGGGTTCTCCGTGCATCGCGCGGACAGGTCACAGGATCTTACTGGGAAAAGCAGAGGCGGTGGTGTGTGTTTCATGATCAACAACAGCTGGTGTGATTATGCGAACGTGCACCTGGTCAAATCCTCCTGCTCACCGGACCTGGAGTACCTGATGATTAAGTGCCGGCCATTCTGGCTACCGAGGGAATTTACAGCAGTGATTATTACGGCTGTTTACATTCCCCCACAAGCCGACACTGACCGAGCACTCAGGGAACTGTACAGCGCGATCAGCAGCGAGGAAACCGCACACCCAGAGGCAGCGTTTATCACAGCCGGAGACTTTAATAAGGGAAACCTGAAGAAAGTCTCACCCAAACTCCACCAACACATCCATTTTAACACTTGTGGAGATCGGCTACTCGACCACTGCTACACCTCTTTCCGGGATGCGTACAAAGCCCTCCCCCGCGCCCCATTCGGCCAATCAGATCACCGCTCCATCCTGCTCCTGCCCGCCTACAGGCAGAAGCTGAAACAGGAAGCTCCAACCCGGAGGGCGGTGCACTGTTGGACGGACCAATCGGAGTCTGCGCTGCGGGACTGTTTTGATCACGCGGACTGGGAAATGTTTCACGTGGCTGCTAGGGACATTGATGAATACACAGACTCTGTCAGGGTCCTGGGACTGGGCGACCCAGGATCCCTGAGCAGTCATGTATTATATTATTATTATTATTATTATTGCTGTGTATTTTGGTGTTGCTCCCCCTTCCCTGTGCTTGTGTATATGTGTGTGTGGGTGGCTGAGCACTTGTTTATAGGCGGCGTCAGGCCTGGAGGGTGTGGCCCTGCAAGGGGACTGGCCACACCCGAAGCCACACACCTGCTGCTGATCAGGCCTCGTCGGGGGAGCTACTTAAGAGAGTCTTGGAGCTCCCACCGACGCGGGATCATTGCATGAGACTCCACGTTAGTCACACTGTCTAAGTTTAGTCAGAAAGTGTATGCCTGCCATTTCTGAGTGTCCTGACAGCTGCGCTATTGTTTCCCGCAGGAAGAGCGTGGAAGGCACGGAGAGCAGCGAGCACCGGGGGGTGCTGACACGGGAGCAGAGAGCACACGGACTATTCACAGGAGACACGACACGGGAGTCTGGGAGAACACGGGGATTTATTGTTACGTTGTTTTCACTCTGTAAATAAACACTGTTTGCACATAGAGCACCGCGCCTGGGTCCTCCTTCCCCACTCCTTCCACGGTGTGCCATGCCATACCGTGACAGAATGATCCCGCCTCTAATGGACCCAGCGGTCTCCGAGGAGAGGCTCAGGAGGGAAGTTATGGACGAAGTGTACCACCTATGTGAGGTGTGGTGGGAGAAGCCAGCGGAAGGTTTGCGTCACGCCGTGGAGAGGCGGCTGCAGGAGATGCTTTTTAAATTCCCCTGGCTGGTGGACTCCCTTAATTCAGTTGTCCTGGACTTCCTGCTTTCCACCCTCCACCTCCACTCTCCTCCTCAGGCTGCCCACCAGCTCGGACAGCTGGTGGATTCACTGCCTGAGACGCCGGCCCCGACGCCGACACGGAAACGACGTTCGCGCCGCCAGCGTTCCTCACCGCAGCTAGATCCACAGACATCTCAACAGCCGGCTGTGGTGAGTCATATGGACAATTCATCGTCACTCACCTCAACTGTTTACTCTGGGGCTATGTTTATACGGTCAGCTGCCCAGCCGGTAGCCAAAGCGCAGCCCGCGGCCCAGCTGGTCGCTGTACCTCAGCCTATCGCCCGGCTAGTGATCCAGCCGTCACCTGCTGAATCATGCCCCGCGACATCTACCTCACCGCTTACCGTTTCATCCTGTTCACCATCCACATCACACGCTCAGCCATCTTCTCCACCAGCAGCAGCCTCCATTCCACTGCCCACTCCAGCGGCCTTGTCCGGAGAGAGCGGCCTCACCCGCGTCCAACGCCTGATGGACTGGGTAACTCACACCACCAACACAAGGGCAAGAGTGGTGGGGTTAAACGCCATCGAGGCAATCCTGGAGGGAAACCCCTACCTCGGCCAGCTCAAAGGAGTTTCCGCCTGCCTTTGCACCCTGCGTAAAGCCCGGGGGGTAGTGCAAGCTCGGGAAACCTCAGACTTCGTCCAGCTGCAGCAGGAGCTCAGCATGCCCGAGCAGGAGCTCAGCGAGCCGGAGGAGCCCGCACCGTCAGCTGAGGCGCTCAGCGGGCCGGAGGAGCTCAGCATGCCCGAGCAGGAGCTCAGCGAGCCGGAGGAGCCCGCACCGTCAGCTGAGGCGCTCAGCGGGCCGGAGGAGCTCAGCATGCCCGAGCAGGAGCTCAGCGAGCCGGAGGAGCCCGCACCGTCAGCTGAGGCGCTCATCGAGCCGGAGGAGCTCAGCATGCCCGAGCAGGAGCTCAGTGAGCCGGAGGAGCCCGCACCGCCAGCTGAGGAGCTCAGCGAGCAGGAGGAGCTCAGCACCGCCAGCTGAGGAGCTCAGCGAGCAGGAGGAGCTCAGCATGCCCGAGCAGGAGCTCAGCGAGCCGGAGGAGCCCGCACCGCCAGCTGAGGAGCTCAGCGAGCAGGAGGAGCTCAGCATGCCCGAGCAGGAGCTCAGTGAGCCGGAGGAGCCCGCATCGCCAGCTGTGGAGCTCAGCATGCCCGAGCAGGAGCTCGGCGAGCCGGAGGAGCCCGCTCTGCCAGCTCAGGAGCTCAGCGAGCCGGAGGAGGAGCTCTCGCTGCGAGCAGAGGAGGAGCTCTCGCTGCCGGCCGAGGTGGAGCTCTCGCTGCCGGCCGAGGTGGAGCTCTCACTGCGAGCCGAGGAGGAGCTCTCGCTGCCGGCTGAGGAGGAGCTCTCGCTGCCGGCCGAGGAGGGTCCCGCTCGGCCGGAGGTCAGCGGACCGGAGGGACCTCCACGTCTAGCGCGGCCTCCTCGCCGCCCACGTCCGGTGCGTCCACGTCAGCGATCGGCGCGTCATGGACCTGGTGCCACGCCTCGCTGTTGCTCACCGGAGCAGCGACGTTGCCATCGGACCCGTGGCAGGCCACTAGAACCGTTCCGCCGCCACCGGACCTGTGGCAGGCCGCCGGAGGAGCAGCGCCGCCGCCACCGGACCCGTGGCAGGCCACCAGAACCGTTCCGCCGCCACCGGACCCGTGGCAGGCCACCAGAACCGTTCCGCCGCCACCGGACCTGTGGCAGGCCGCCGGAGGAGCAGCGCCGCTGCCACCGGACCCGTGGCAGGCCACCAGAACCGTTCCGCCGCCACCGGACCCGTGGCAGGCCGCCGGAGGAGCAGCGCCGCCGCCACCGGACCCGTGGCAGGCCCCCTGAACTGTTTTGCTGCTGCTGCCGGACCCGGGGCCGTCCGCCGGAGCTGCTACGTCACCGCCGTTGGGCTCGAGGTAGGCCCCCTGAACTCTCTTGTTGTGTTGATGGGCCGCCTGTGACTGTTTGTGGCGTCTTTTCGTTTTCTTTTTGCACCGCTGCGGGATGCGCGGCCTGACTCTGAGACTGTGGACTGGGTCGGTTTGTGGTTTTGTTGTTTTTGCTTGTTTTGGTTCTGGCCCTCCGTCCTGGTTCCCCCCGCCGCCCGCCCTGGGTTGGTTGTGCTGTTTTTTGTTTTTGTTTTGGGGTCGTCGGGAGCCGACCCTTAGAGGGGGGGTACTGTCAGGGTCCTGGGACTGGGCGACCCAGGATCGCTGAGCAGTCATGTATTATATTATTATTATTATTATTGTTATTGCTGTGTATTTTGGTGTTGCTCCCCCTTCCCTGTGCTTGTGTATATGTGTGTGTGGGTGGCTGAGCACTTGTTTATAGGCGGCGTCAGGCCTGGAGGGTGTGGCCCTGCAAGGGGACTGGCCACACCCGAAGCCACACACCTGCTGCTGATCAGGCCTCGTCGGGGGAGCTACTTAAGAGAGTCTTGGAGCTCCCACCGACGCGGGATCATTGCATGAGACTCCACGTTAGTCACACTGTCTAAGTTTAGTCAGAAAGTGTATGCCTGCCATTTCTGAGTGTCCTGACAGCTGCGCTATTGTTTCCCGCAGGAAGAGCGTGGAAGGCACGGAGAGCAGCGAGCACCGGGGGGTGCTGACACGGGAGCAGAGAGCACACGGACTATTCACGGGAGACACGACACGGGAGTCTGGGAGAACACGGGGATTTATTGTTACGTTGTTTTCACTCTGTAAATAAACACTGTTTGTACATAGAGCACCGCGCCTGGGTCCTCCTTCCCCACTCCTTCCACGGTGTGCCATGCCATACCGTGACAGACTCAGTCTGCGGATTTATCAGGAAATGCGTGGAAGATGTCGTCCCATCCAGAACAGTTAAATCCTTCCCAAATCAAAAACCCTGGATTAACGGAGATGTTCGCGCGGCACAGAGCACCGCCTTTGCCTCCGCGAACACATCGAACTACAAACACGCACATTACCAACTCCGGAAGACGATCAAAGCAGCCAAACGTGAGTACAGGGACAGGGTGGAGCAACAGTTTGACAACCCTCGGAGTATGTGGCAGGGACTAAACACGATCACAGACTTTAGAGGGAAAACCAGCACACCACAGACCACGGCCTCTCTGTGTGAGGATCTAAACGTATTCTACGCTAGATTCGACACAGCGAACACCATGAGACCGGACAGTGTGCGCACCGCGGATGACGTCAGTGCGCACACTGTGTCTGAGGAGGATGTGCGGAGGTGCTTCAGGAAGGTGAACGCACGCAAAGCTACTGGTCCGGACGGGATTCCCGGCCGCGTCCTCAAGTCATGCGCGGCTCAGCTGGCTGGAGTGTTCACGCACATCTTCAACCTTTCCCTCTCTCTGTCTGTAGTCCCAGCCTGCTTCAAAATGGCCACCATCGTCCCTGTACCCAAATCCTCCACCATCTCCTCATTGAACGACTGGCGACATGTAGCCCTGACCCCCATCGTGAGCAAATGCTTCGAGAAGCTGGTCAGGGACTTCATCTGCTCTGCACTACCCGACTCACTGGACCCTCTACAGTTCGCATACCGCCACAACAGGTCCACTGATGATGCCATAGCCCTGACACTACATACTGCCCTGTCACACCTGGAGAAGAGAGACATGTATGTGAGAATGCTGTTTGTAGATTACAGCTCAGCATTCAATACCATCGTTCCCTCGAAGCTGGACAGGAAACTGCAGGATCTAGGACTGAGTAGCTCCCTCTGCAGCTGGATCCTTAGCTTCCTGTCTGACAGACGCCAAGTGGTCAGACTGGGCAAGATCACCTCATCCCCCGTCACACTGAACACTGGTGCTCCACAGGGGTGTGTACTGAGCCCTCTCCTGTACTCACTCTACACCCACGACTGCACGGCCACTAACAACTCCAACATCATTGTGAAGTTTGCGGACGACACTACAGTGGTGGGTCTTATCACCAACAGTGATGAGACAGCTTACAGGGAGGAGGTCAGCGCCCTGACCCACTGGTGTCAAGACAACCATCTCACCCTCAACGTCGCAAAGACAAAGGAGTTGATAGTGGACTTCCGGAGGTGCAGAGAAGTACACACCCCCATCACCATCAACGGCGCTGCTGTGGAGAGAGTGAGCAGCTTCCGGTTCCTTGGTGTACATCTGGCTGAGGATCTTACGTGGTCAGTACACACAAACAAAACAGTGAAGAAGGCGCAGCAGCGCCTCTTCTTTCTCAGGAGACTGAAAAGATTCGGCATGAGCCCCCGCATCCTCAGGACCGTCTATCACTGTGCCATTGAGAGCATTCTCACTGGATGCATCACCACCTGGTATGGCAACAGCACCGCCTACAACTGCAAAGCTCTCCAGCGAGTAGTGCGGTGCTCTGAACGGATAATTGGAGGTGAGCTTCCCTCCCTCCAAGACATCTACAGGAAGCGCTGCCTGAGGAAAGCGGGGAGGATCATCAAGGACTCCAGTCACCCCAGCCATAAACTGTTCAGACTACTTCCATCAGGAAGGAGGTTCTGCAGCATCCGGTCCCGCACCAGCAGACTGAGAGACAGCTTCTTCCATCAGGCCATCAGACTGCTGAACACTTCATAGACACCTCAGCTTCACTACTGAACTTTAACATTATGCACTCCATACTGTACAGTAACGCCACTGTTTTGCACATGTCTCACTCTGTATATTTTATTTTATATATTTTATTTATTGTTTACTCTATTTAATTTGTAAAATATGTGTACACACACACACATACACGTAGAAAAATATTTAGTATACACATCCAGAAATGCATATACTATTATATATTGTACATATATTTATTAGTTTCAGATGTAGCCATTCTTGTATTTTGCTTGTTTACATTATTGTATTTTGCACAACTCTGTTGCTTGTGAAGCTCGCACACAAGAATTTCACTCACATGTGCTGTACCAATGTACCTGCACATGTGATGTGACAATAAAAGTGATTTGATTTGATTTGATTAGAGTTTATTCCTGGTGCTTCAGCTCACCCTGCTGGTTAATACATCACTTGTCCAATGCACATTTACAATCACATTGACTACATTCATCCATCAGTATTTTTTTCCAGTGTTTTTTGGATATGTGTGGTACCCCCTAAGGATCAAATAATTATGGGGACAAATGCCCATCGCCATGTGTTTGAAGGCATTTTTGAGGCTCAAAATGTGGTTTTAATGTCAGGGTTACAATTAGGTTATTAGGTAATGTGCAATTCACTTGTATTTTTATTTTTATTCCTATTTATTCTATTTATCCCCTTTATATATTTTATTTATATATGTGTATATATATATATATAATATTCTGTAACTCTGTAACTTCTGTCGGTGCTGTGCTTTTGGAAACCGAATTTCCCAGAGGAACCCACCCGAGGGATTAATAAAGTTTTATCTTATCTTATCTTAGGTTATGGTTAGATATAGTCTAAGGGTTAGGGAATTATATGTCCTGACTAAGATATGAAAATGTGTGTGTGTGTGTGTAAGTGTGTGTGTGTGTGTGTGTGTGTGTGTGTGTGTGTGTGTGTGTGTGTGTGTGTGTGTGTGTGACCTACTATACTCACCTGCAGAATTAGAACAGATATTTCTCGTGCAGTGGCGGGTAGGTAGGATTTTCTCACAATGACATTAACAGCTTATGCAAGGGAGGAGCAAACTTATAAAAGCTTCCATGACCCCCTTCTATTTAAATCATTAGTCTTGGTGCACGGTGTACTGTGCAATCTCTATGTTCTCTAAAAAAAATTCCTCTGGGAACAGATTTACTGTCAATGAAATTTTGGCACAAGTCTTTGACAGTGAAAGTGACATAGAAGTGAATGTGTTTGAGACAGAGGATTGTGTTGAGGAGGACGCCGATTTTGAGGAATTCTCATCCGATGAGAATCCCCCAACCCGTTTGTGGCACATTAGTATATGTGAGGGGGCAGACTCCTCACACTGAAAAAAATATGTTGTTGGATTTACTTAATTCAATGGTGGACATTTGTTGCACACAGATGCTTTGGCAGCAAATGAAAAAATTGTGTTAAATTAACACAAGTTATTTGCTTTCAATAAACCTATAAATTTTGTCTTGATAAAATGTGAATGACACATGTTCTGTTGAAGTAATTTGAAGTCTTGGAATATTTTATTCTTTCATAATTTTCTCACTTTAATCCAACACTATTGAGTAACTTTTACCCAACACTAATTGGTCACTTAAATACTACACGTTATCTTCGTTTAACAATGTGTTATTATATTCTAGTATCAAGTACACATTTTTTAATGTAAGCTTTATAACATATCGCACTCTTTCTTTCAAGATGGTAACCTGAGTGGGGAGAAAAAATAAATAAACTAAAAGGTCTAATATCTATGCCATGATTGACTTGACAAAACACAGAAAAACACAGGTTACCTCTTTGAAAGAGAACAGTAATACAAAAAATTCTGCTTAAGGTTTTAAGATTAAATGAACAATTACAATTGTAAATAATTTAACATAATGTTAGTTACCATTAATTCTAAAATTACTGGATTGGGAAACACCTACCTATTAACCTTATCATTAACATTATGCATTTTGCCCTAATTACTAAAAAAAGAAAAAAATACCACTTGCAAGTCAAAACCTTTATTAAAGAGCCACAGAAATAACAGTGATAGAGTGACTTAAAAAAAATTAACAAATACGAAAAAAGTTTCAAAAATTCCAGCAATGATCATACTGAAACATCTTGGTTTAAAAGATAAAACCATCAAAGCAATCTTAGACCAACTAAATTAAACCTAAAATGCTGTTTCACACAGCCATGATGGGACTATTTGGGGTGAACAATCCTACATTTCTTCACTTTTAAAAACAAATAAACCAAAATCTAAAAATGCTGCCAATTAGAAAACTTGAACAGAGAGCAAAAAGGAAAAAACAAAACCAAGCCAGGCCCCATCTATATGGCATTTACAAAGTACACAATAGTGAACATTTGTCGTTGATATCAAACCTCCAAAATGCAGGAGAACAAGTGAGAGAGCAAACCACCTCACATGCCGAGCAACAGTGAACTTTCTTTACATGAGCAGTTTTGTCTTTAAATTTTGGGCTTTTCTTGAGAGCTGAGTTGCATCCAATTCCATTACCACCTTCTGAATGACCTCAAAGGTGTAGCGGAGCTGTGATGGGTAACTCATGTTCAACGAGTAAAACAGTCCAAAAAGCATGGCAACTGCAAGGGCCACACTATCCAAATCCTGAAGAACCACCACACCCTCGATGATGATGCCAACATCAGGACAGTCATTGCCTGGCGTATCTCTGGAGACATAAATGCCCACCGTTGTTTTCTCTATAGCAGTCAGTGCAGTGGCCTCGGTCATGTCCTGGTTAAAGATAAAACATTTCTTTAAGATTCCTTTTTTAGGCAAATCCTCTTTTTTACATGCAGTGCCCTGTCCTGCTGCCATTCATGATCTGTTTCTAAACGGAAAAAAAACAACAACAAATAGAACACACACGCACAAAGTTTGTTTTTGTTTTTTTCAAATGAAGGGCATTCAAGGTCTACATTAGTCTTTTGTTAGAAAGACATTGGCCCACCAGCAAGCCAGGCTATGTCACTCAGAAGAATTTAGATTTTCTTTCAGCCTCACAGTTGGGCAATTTTTTTTTCCAAACAAAAGCGATGTAGCGAACAAGTTTAACCTTTTGTTTTAATCTCAGTGTTAGAATCTCTTTGCCATATTATTAAAGAGGACTACTAGGCCTGCCTAGTCCAAGGAGAATTAAATTGCTATCTGAATACATTTTGAAAAACGTTGCAAAGCCACAATCTACTCATAAAACACTCACCATGTACTCCTGCACCAAGATGTCAGGATTTTCATTCAGATAGAAGCACAGTCCTTTGATGAGGGACTCCCTTCGAGCATCAATGTCATCCTTAAGAATTATAACAAAGAAAAAAATAGATACATTTTCAGTAGCATAGAAGAAAGTGATCAAAGACAGTGTTTTTAAACCAGTCATCAACATGCAACACCAGCAAAACAATTTTCAAAAGTTTGACATGATTTTTAAGGAGTGGACTAAATAGTTTCCAGATCATATAAAAAAGATAAATTTTTCACAGTGGGACACTAAATGCATGACAAAAATGATAGGGTCCTTTCAGTAGAATTGGTACTCACAAGTAAAAGTTGAGCTTTGCAAAGGATGCAACGTATAAATCTTTTACTGACCTAATGCAATGCATATACACTTTGTAGTTAAATAATTTAAAAGTTCTTACTGTCATCATGGCAGTTACATCCTTTATCTTCCTGCCCTGCTCCCCTGATTGCGTTGCAAACACTTTCAGGAGACTTTAGGAGAGATAGTCAAGCTGCGACAGAAACCTTGACTGTAAAGTCATGGTTGTGATGCATTTGAACTCTGTGTTTATCTGAAACAACATGAAATTATTTTAAAATAATGGCTGGTATAGAGCATAGTTCTTCATCTGGACTCTGCTATGCAATATATGGACACACATCCTAATAAAGTCAAGCACTCCCATATAAAAAAGAAATAGAAAAAACTTATTAAAGACTTGCATCAGATTTGGCTTGCTTGATATAGTAAATCACATAAGGCTTATATGATTTACTCATGAAAGTGGCCACTTTCATATATTATTTTAGTAAGTATCCAAAAGTTTCATTTATATAATTTTTCAAGGGATCTTATATCTGTTTTCTCTTCTTTTCATACAAGTTTCACACAAGACAGATACAAACTTTAGAATATTTATATATATCTTTTCCATATGGACTACCTTTACACATTAACACATCTATGACACAACTAGTTAATCCTCTCGAGGCAGGCGTTGCCGATTTGCAACAGTTAAAAACTAACAACCTGATTACCCCACATACATATTTTATGAGGGGTTTTTTTACTCAGAAGTACCACTGCGGGACTTGGTTATGCATTAGCAACAAAAACTTAATTTGAGCCTGAGAGGTTTAATGCATTTTTTTTTTGCTGTCCTCTTTTCCGTACTTAAATTACCTCTGCTGGGAAGAAAAGAGCTGGCCATCTCTCTTGTACATTTCTGATCATGGGAGCATCAAAAATGACTCCTTGTCTTCTCAATGCATATGTTCTGTTCATTTTATCCATGACTGTCTCTCTGTTGTTGCGCCTCTTCACATCGGAAAGGAGTTCAACCCTCATCTTCTCAAGGGACTGTTCACTTTCTCCAAGTGGAAAAGAGGGGCAGTAATCCACTTCACCCCTCTATGGTCGCTTAACGGCAGAAGCAGGGGAACATTTCTCAGCTGGCTTATTTTTCAAAGAATTCACACATACTTCAGGACATCCTATTTTGCGGAGATGTGTGCGGTAGTTTGATAACTTGTATTTGAGGCTCAACTTCCATCCCGCATAGCCACTGTGTGAGCCTTTTTCTTTTAAACATGGATGCTTCAGGATGAGTGCCTCTGCAACTTGGTCAAACTTACTGTCTGTGAGGTAGACTGTGTGCTTGACTACCTCCTGGATTAAACCCTCCAAAATGTCGGACTTCAGCTTTGGATCAGGGATCAGCACCATCCCATTTTCTTTGAAAGCTACATGGGCCTGCGCAAGCTTAATTTCAGCATCATATGTGAAACGGGGAATGCAGAACAAATCTGGCCACGAAGACCGTGATGATGTAGACTCTGGAGATGAAAGAGTCACGGTGCTGTCACCAGAAGTAGATGTGTCATCAAGAGCACTGGTTGATGGAAAAGAAAATGTGTCTTCACCTTGGTCTTGAGGTTGGAAGGGTGGTTATACAATTTTGATTGTCACTTTGTCTTGGATTTCTTCCCAAAAAGTGTGTCCATGAACTGCAATCGGAAGGGTTCCATTATTTTGCACTGAGTCTTTATTTCAGCTTCCAGTTCAGCAACAGTTGAAGGCAGACCAGCAGAAATCATGACCCTCTGACTACTGTCTGGTCCAAGGATAACTCTGAGAATAGCTGGAGCTGTCATGGTCATTCTTCACTGTCTGTTAGGAAAGAATAGGAAAATGTAATTACAATCAGTTTTATAACAAACCTCATATTTTATCATTATAACACTATAACAACTTAACTCTGGGGGAAAAAAAAAACACCAGTTAGTGTGCCCAAGGTATCCCATACACATTTATATGTGACAGCACCGTGCACACTTTTTCAACAGTCCTTCCTTATCTTTAATCACATCCACCAGTGCATGATGTTGCCAATTCCATCACCATTTCCCACGCAAACAAGGTTAAACATGGAGGTACAACATACTTATCACCCAGCACAATTTTTTTTAAATGATCTTACCCAAAGACACAGATTGATCTCTTCAAGGTCACCATCTGCATACCTCCAACTGCATAGGCAGCCAGTGGGTATTCATCAGCCAGTTCCGAGACTTCCACAAGAGCAAGTTCTCGTGCAGGTGATGGAGTCAGCTGAAAGGCTCCATAATGCTCACAATACCATCCACACAGCAGTTTTAACACAAAAAATAGTCACTGCTGCAAAATGCATATTTGATGGATTTCCCCAAATTCAGGCAAGCCACCACAAGAACCTTATGCCGCTATCATACCAGGCCTGTATTGTATTCCCTTACTACAAACATTTTTTGCAATGTGTATTTCAGATACAAAAGGATTTCTCTGTTTGAAAGCTTGAGCTAGCTCTTCCTTTAAAACATCTAATGGGACAGTGGATGCTTCTGACACATCCAGCAGTGATTTATCAATACTTGGAGAGGACAGGTGATAACCAATCATAAACTGATGCTTCACAGCCAAAGACAGAGGGACGTTTTTAAAACAACTGGTGTGTTTCATAATCTTTTTAAAGAAACTGTGCTTAGCCTCAAATCTAATGGTCCAAAGTCCCACGAGAGGCCCAAAAAGCTGAATTAGTTGTGGGTAATGCTCTATGTAGTGGTGTTTAGGCAGCAATTTGTTGTTAGGAAACACCTCTTGATACCTTTGTCGATGATCTGAAATTTTGCTCTCAAGGTAAGCAATAGACTCTTCACTGTGAAGTGGAGAAACCACTAGCTCAACAATCTGTTTTAGATCCAACAAGACCTGCCATACTGGCTCATGTTCAGGGACTTTGGGGCCTATCAGAAATGGGAGTAGTCTTAACAAGCACCAGTTTTCATGGGCATTGCCCCCTATGGTTTTCCTGCTTGAAAGATTTTGTGGCAAAGCATGAGGCTTATTGGTTTTGTCTGTCCACTTGTATGGGAATGCAATATGGAATTGTTTATATCATCCAAGGAGATATATTTCTTTGATATCAGTAACTTGAGGCAATGTGCTATTTCAACAGGCACAATGCCTTCAAAGAGATCATGGGCAATGTCAGGAGGGTAGCCACTGACAACATGAAACTGAGAAAGTGCTCCAGTAAAAGGACAGCCTCTTTTAACTCCAAAATAGCTAGTGCCACTATCTATGGCTGCTCTGACATGGGTTTCATGTGTTTCTTTTGTTCTGAGAATGAAAGTTCCTGACCTGACCTCATGTGATTGAATGTCTGAAGCAGTTGCTGTACAAAAACAACAAATGAAGGGGCCTGTAAAGTTCTCAACAAAGCCTGCTATTCCATGTGCTCCTAAATTGTCAGCAGCAATAATCTGCACTGTCCTCTTCAGAGATTTGTCCAGTTGAGGGACAAAAATTCCATCAACTTCCAAAGACCTTAGGTCGTGTAATAGGGGCTCTAATACCTTGTCATACCCAAATGATTTTACGTTGTCAGTTTTGCACAAAATGCACAGGAAAATTGAGGATAAATTAGAATGAGAATCTGGGGGTAGATTATTCAGTACCCAGTACACAGCACAAAGTTTGTGAGTTTTGCGGGAGGTGCCCAAAGGGTTACAGACCTCAAAGTCATCAGCGTACAAAGTTATGGATAAACTTAGCTCTTCCCCTGAAAACAAAGTATTTTCCTTACAATGCAGACCATCCTTATAAGACCTGTACAATATTTCTTTTCCTATCAAAGTCTCCCTTCGTGTTTCATGAATTCTAACTATCTTGTCCACAATATCTTTCCTACTCAGCAGCACTCGCAGGGATTCTAGGATGGGAATATACTGCAATGTTTTGTTTTCTTTCACATCTAAAATATATTCAACTGGTTCAACAACATTAAAAATTTCCTTGTAATATTGATTACGTTGATATGAAGAACTCAATGGCCCACCCTTTTCTATGGCCTTATTTAGAGGATTTGCTAACCACAGAGAAGTAGTGATTTCCTCTATGACAGCTCTGTCAACTTGAAGGTTGTTCTTCTTAAAAATGTCCACTAGAACACCTTCAGCATGAGATTTTGAGAGACAGTCGCTTAAGTGATGAAGTTCTACCAAAAAATCATTAATTGCTCTGCTTGGTACATTAGAAAAATGTTCCAATTTTAATAAAGCTGCTGCCAAACTGTGCTCAATTACATTGGGGAGGTCATGTGAAGCATCAGCACTGCTACCAGACTGAGCACCCTCACCAATGTGTTCATCAAAGGTACTGGAGGCAGATTCTGGATAAGCAACTGTGTCTGATACTACTTACTATTCCTGGTTTAAGATTTTTTACTGAATAACACCTGTGTTTCCTACTCTTGTGGGATCTAAAAGATCCGAAGACATTTGTTTTGAATTTGCAGTCCAAAAACATACAAGTTACAACCTCATTTTTCTTCAAGTGTGCATGTGAGTCCAGTAATCTCTCTCAGACACAAGATCCTTACAAGAACACAAATGACAGCTATGTACATCCCTGTGACTGATGACTATTTTTAACAACGTGGCATCTATTCAAATGAATTAATAGTGCATTCCATGTTTTAAAACTGCATGGACAGCTTGCATGAACACATGGAATACGATTATTATTTCCAAAGTGCCTATGTCTCACTCGATAATGTTTCAGAATATGTGATGTGAATTTGTGCTGCTATCATTTTAAAGATATTAATAGAAATTTCTAGAGGTCATCAAAGGTCAACCAGCCCCCCCACATTAATGGAATCAAACAAAATTGGTGTCAATCAACTGTGCTATGTTTGTGCTGGTTTGTGCTGCTAAATTTGTCGTTTGTGCTGCTTCTGTTTTAAAGATATTAATGAAAAGGTAAAGGTCAAAAGGTCAACCAGCCCCCCCACATTACCCAAATCAAAGAAAATTGATGTTAAACGTTTGTGCTACGTTTGTGCTGGTTTGTGCTGCAAACATTTTTGTTTGTGCTGCTAACATTTTAAACATTTTAATAAAATAACGTCTTGATGCGTGCTTAATCATCCAGGTAAGTAAATCCCAAAAGGTTGATTCTGTCCATCTGGACATTTTCAGTTGGAGAAACGTTTCGTCACTTATCCAAGTGACTTCTTCGGTCTCAGCTAACTGCAGGTTTCCCCAACCTTATAAACAGTACATTTGCATAGTGAAGGAAACTAGCACCACTGAATGAACAAAGTGCTGGGGGGTTAGTTCCATGATTGTTAGTATGCAAATTCTTATGACCATTGATCAACGACAACTAATCAAAGCCTACTGATCAATGGCCATAAGTACCATTCACAGAGAGTGGGCAATGGCTACAATCACAGCATTGTAGGATGGCGAAAGATTTACCCTTGGGCCCCCCTTCTCGATTCAGAGATGGTCAGCATCCTGACAGCCCGATGGACAAAGCTGTCTCTCAGTCTGTGTGTTCTGGCCCGGAGGCTCTTCAGTATCCTTCCTGATGGCAGCAAACTGAAGACGCTGCTGAAGGGATGAGTGTAGTCACCTGTAATGGAGACGACCTTCCAAATGAGGCAGGTGCATTGTCATTTTTTCCTGCAGAACCCAGTGCAGGAGTCATACCACACAGTGACGCAGCTGGTGAGGATACTCTCAACTGTGCCTCTGTAGAAGGTGCTCATAATGGGGGTTGAATCTCTTGTGCTTCTCAGTTTGCAGAGGAAGTAGAGTCGCTGCTGGTCTTCTCCACATTCAGGGACAGGTTGTTGTTGCTGCACCACTCTGCCAGATGGTTAACTTCACCCCTGTAGTAGAGCTCATCGTGGGTCAGCAGAGTGAAGAGAAGGGGGCTCAACACACATCCTTGGGGAGCCCCCATATTCAGTGTTCTTGGGCTGGAGGTGTTGCTGTCGACCCGTACAACCTGCTGTCTTCCTGTCAAGAAATCTAGCAGCCAGTTATACAGCAAGGTGCTGATCTCCAGCAGATCCAGTTTGTGAATGAGAGGGAATGATGATGCTGAAGGCTGAACTGAAGTCTATGAACAGCACTCTGACATATGAGTCTCTAGTGTTGAGATGCGTGAGGGCTGAGTAAGGGGCAGTTGAAATTCCATCATCACTTGAGCGTTTTGACGAAAGCGATAATTTGATTTGATGCATGACTAACCGTTCAAAGCACTTCATAATGATGGAGGTGAGTTTGAAAGGACGGTGGTCCTTAAAGCAGGAGGTAGATGACTTCTTGGGTACAGTAATGATGTTGGAGGCTTTGAGGCACATGGGAACGGCGGTACTGATTTTGGCAAGGGATCTCCACACACTGTCTGGGGATTGAGTCTGTGATGGTTTGTATTCCTTGCCACTGCCTCCAAGTGTCTCTGCTGTCGCTGAAGCTTTGCTGTAGCTGATGCCATGTGACAGGTTTGCCCTTGCTGTTCTTTGGCTCACCTAATTCCCGGCTCTGAAGGCTTGCATTTTTCAACCTTAGGAGCATTTAAACCTGACCTGTGAGCCTTGGTTTCTGATTGGCCCGGACAGTGATAGGCCTGGTGTCACGACCTGCAGGATCGGCAAGGTGCTGATCAGAATCTCTCCACTCCTAGCCCTCCTTCTCTTCTCTTTTTCCCTCTCTCTCCCCCTCTCTACTTCTCTGCCCTGTTTTGCAGGGGGCAGAACTCATGGCGGCTTCACGCCCTCGGTCCACGCCTTCCTGGATTGGGAACACTTGGGCCTCATCAGACCAGCTGGTATATTAGAAGGAGGAGATGAGCTGTTCAACGCTGGATTGTTGTGAAGGCTCTTGTCAGTACACGTCTAGCTCAAGTTTCCTGTGCCTCCATCTCAGAGACTTAACGAGTGTTTCTTTGTTCCTAGATTCCCCGTGGTTCCCCGTGTGGAGTGTGGAAGGAGTGACTGGTCGTTAGCGGAGAAGAGAGAGGCTGAACTGAGCGCGTGTGTGATTTCCCCGTTTTCCCTGGAGCCCTGCCCCTCACGTCTTGTATATAGCACTAACCCCACACTGTCTGTACATACACTTGGTCAAGATCTGTAAATAAACAGTCTCTGTTTAAATGCTACTCAGGAGTCCTGCTAGTGGATCCTCTAAGCAACCCGTGACACCTGGTCTCTGTGACATCATCGATGCATTTTGGGATGTAGGCAGTAACAGTTTCTGTATATTCCTTAAAGTCTGTGGTGTTGTCGTGTGTGGCAGCCTGTGGTGGAAAAGCAGTCTTGCAGTGCCTCTGAGGACCCTTCTGGCCACACCTGTACCTGCTTACGAACTGGTTTGGTGACTTTGACCAGGGGCCTGGGGGAACCCATGGCACACCTAGGTTTCTGCCTGTACTGACCCTTATGCAAAATAAGTGGAATTAAGACACAGTTCCAAAAGCAAACACAACTGATCAGTGCTGAGAGTGGTCCTGTTGCTGAGGTTGGGGTGATCCTGTAATCTCTTATGAACTACCTCCAACGCTTCTATGACTGGGATGCAAGTGAAGACAGATGTAACATCTCTCTCTCACTGTACATGTACTGTTTATAAAATTAGGGAAACATAACCTGCACAAACAAAATAATTTGCAGGACAAATGTTTGACATCAATTTTGTTCGATTTGAAGACGGTAGGGGGGGCAACTTCACTCACATGTGTTTATAAGGTTGGGGAAACCTGCAGTCAGCTGAGACCGAAGAAGTCACTTGGATAAGTGACGAAACGTTTCTCCAACTGAAAATGTCCAGATGGACAGAATCAACCTTTTGGGATTTACAGTACTTACCTGGATGATTAAGCACGCATCAAGATGTTATTTTATTAAAATGTTTAAAATGTTAGCAGCACAAACAAAAATGTTTGCAGCACAAACCAGCACAAACGTAGCACAAACGTTTAACATCAATTTTCTTTGATTTGGGTAATGTGGGGGGGCTGGTTGACCTTTTGACCTTTACCTTTTCATTAATATCTTTAAAACAGAAGCAGCACAAACGACAAATTTAGCAGCACAAACCAGCACAAACATAGCACAGTTGATTGACACCAATTTTGTTTGATTCCATTAATGTGGGGGGGCTGGTTGACCTTTGATGACCTCTAGAAATTTCTATTAATATCTTTAAAATGATAGCAGCACAAACGAAACTTTTTGCAGCACAAACCAGCACAAACGTAGCACAAACGTTTGATACCACTTTTGTTGGATTTGGGTAATGTGGGGGGGCTGGTTGACCTCTGATGACCTCTAGAAATTTTTATTAATATCTTTAAAATGATAGCAGCACAAACGAAACCTTTTGCAGCACAAACCAGCACAAACGTAGCACAAACGTTTGATACCACTTTTGTTGGAATTGAAGAAGGTGGGGGGGCCAACTTCACTCACATCAGTTACTGTCCCTCCACACATACGACTCGGTTCTGCTTCTATGCCCCAGCTTTGTTTACTTTTTCCCACCGAGGCTTCTAGACTTCTGATTGGCCAACATTTCTGCACGGTTAGGAATATATTGCCACCTGTTGCTTTGGCATGTTCATAGCAGCGTTTTCCTTCATTTCTACCTTTATGTGTGGACAGGATTCTTTTTTAAAACGAAAACGGAAAATGTCCGTTTTCAAAAATACCCGTGTACGCGTGGACGTAGCCAAAATCTCACCACGGTGCAATACACACTGTTGAATAATGTAACTGAACAGTCATTTTGCAAACTAATTGAAATTCAAGACCAAACAATGTTAGAGTTAAGTTAATTGCAACTTAACGGCTCCTTGTCAAAAAAAAAGAATTCAAATGAAAACACGCCAATTCTTTATTTAACGTTAACGTTACATGGTGACACAATATACATTAAA
Organism: Mchenga conophoros; assembly: GCF_057382185.1. Classification (NCBI taxonomy): domain Eukaryota; kingdom Metazoa; phylum Chordata; class Actinopteri; order Cichliformes; family Cichlidae; genus Mchenga; species Mchenga conophoros. The sequence goes on from NC_140528.1 coordinate 69,619,238, forward strand.
CCACATTTGGATGTAATTTTGAAAATATTCATTCAGAAAATCAACATATACAGTATACCAAAAAAAAGTAGTGGCAGGCAGCAACTTACCAAAAAAGTAGTGGCAGGCAGCAACTTACCAAAAAAGTAGTGGCGGGCAGCACGACGTTACTGAGATGGCGGCAGTCCTCACCCACGATCAAAAGAACGCAAGATGAAATCACGTGCGATATCGCGAGATTTGACATTGCTTCATTATTGTCTTACTTCACTTGAACGTGATATGAACAAATTAATGTACCTTCTCTGCATATCATGTAGTTTCTACACTAAATAGTTACACCTAACCTTAAAACACGAGGCACTTGTGTTAAATACACGCAAGATGCTAATATAAATCCAAGAGATGGCCAGTCCCTTTTTTTCAGTGCAAGATGGGTGGTGACCATGGTGGCCATTTAGAAGTTGGCCATCTTGGATACAACTTTTGTTTTTTCAATAGGAAGAGGGCCATGTGACACATCAAACTTATTGATAATGTCACAAGAAAAACAATGCTGTGTTTGGTTTCAACGTAACTTTATTCTTTCATGAGTTATTTACAAGTTTCGTGAAACTGGTTCAGTGTTGGATTTGCCAAAATGTGGACGCAAGAAAACTGTCAGTAATGAAGAAAGATCAGTGGCTGTCCTAGCTTCATTCAGCAAGAGCCCACAGCGTAGCACTCGCCGCATGTCACTGGAGAGTGGCATTAGTCGAACATCCCTTCAGCGGATATTAGCTACTCCCAAATGGCACCCTTACAAACTCCAGCTACTGTAGCATCTCAATGAGGATGACCCAGATCGGCGCACAGAATTTGCAGAATGGCCAAAACAAAAATTTGAACAGGACCCTCAGTTCACACAGAAGATTTTGTTCAGTGATGAGACAAACTTTTATGTGAATGGTGAAGTTAACTAACACAACCACCGCTATTGGTCTGACACTAACCCACATTGGATGGATCACTCCTATTCTGTTGGAACAACAAAAGTGATGGTTTGGTGTGGTATATGGGGTACAACGATAGTGGGTCCATTCTTCATCAATGGAAACCTCAAGGTCACTGGATATTTGAAATTGCTACATGATGATGTGTTTTCCTCTTTATGCACTGAAGCTGGCACGTTCCCTGAGTTTTTCCAGCAAGATGGTGCACCACCACATTATGGGTGCCAGGTCCGAGCATTCCTAGATGAACAGTTTCCTGGGAAGTGGATTGGTCGTCATGGGTCAGTTACATGGCCTCCAGGGTCTCCCGATCTGACCCCCTTAGACTTTTATCTTTGGGGTCATCTGAAGGCAATTGTCTATGGCAGTGGTTCCCAAACTTTTTTTGCTAGGCCCCCCTTTGTTTTACAAGAAAAATGTTCGCTCACTCACATGCACAAACACATCCTCCAACCACACACACCCATATTTTGCTCCATTGCGGTTTCTTTCACACCTCAAACATTTAGTAAACAATTAAGAAAATACAAGTAATCTGCAATAAATGACAGGTAGTAATAAAATAAACTACTAACTCGTTTAGGCTACGTCCGCACCTACATGGGTATTTTTGAAAACGCAGCTGTTTCGTCCACACGTAAACGGCGTTTCCTATCACCGAAAACGGAGATTTTTTAAACTCCTTTTTTGCATTTATGTTTGGACGAGGAATACAGAGTTTGTCACGCAACGTCAAAGGTATGTGCCTTTTTACACGTCACGCTGTGCGCCACGTTTACATGAGATGAATTGCAGAATGGGAGATAGAGACAAAATACTGTTACTGTTAATCTTACTATCTTCAAGTTTTACACGCTTACATATACACACGCAGTTACTGTCCCTCCATTTACAAAGGCAGAGGCGTCACGGTGTGATTATTTTACTGTAGTTGTTTTTTTTTCATGTGTAATAATATTCAACATTGCTATCAACACATTTTTCAAAAAATGCCTCTCTGTGCAAAATGGGTTTAAAAACATAAACAACTGCGGGATACTGTTTGTCGTGATTTGAAGAGCCCAGCGGTGCTCCCGACGAAGGGAAAACCAATTCTGCAGGGGTGACCTACCTCGGCACTTATGCAGGTGAAACCAAAGGGAAGATATGCTTCACCATATTTTCTAGTTTTTGGTTTAGAACATAAGTATCAAACTCTGGCCCGTGGGCTCACAGCCTAATTACATTTGGCCCGTGAAGCCATACCAAATTACTATTAGAGCTGGCCTACTGGTATTATACAGCTACTATATATATTGTTTAGTATTAAGCTTTGCTTGTTCCATATTCAGTTTTTCAGCAAAACTTGTTTGAGTCCATAAGAAAAGATTCATTCTTATATCTGGAGGAATAAATATATTTCAATAAATATTAACGTTTGCCCGCGACTTTGTTCCAGTTTTGAATTTTGGCCCACTGTGTATTTGAGTTTGACACCCCTGGCTTAGAATGAAGTTAGTTTGGAAACATATTCAGCTATGCTTCATCTCCTGGTTTGCGTTTCTGTGGGCGCCCCTGTGCTAGCAGTGTCCAAGCGTTTTGTCCCCCCCCCCCCCTTTTCATACTGCGCACCCCCTGCAATGGCTCTGCGCCCCCCCTAGGGGGCGGGCCCCACACTTTGGGAAGGTCTGGTCTATGGTGTGAAGATACGAGATGTTACGTTGAAACCAAGCACACCATTGTTTTTCTTGTGACATTACAAATAAGTTTGATGTGTCACATGGCCCTCTTCCTATTGAAAAAACAAAAGTTTTATCCAAGATGGCCGACTTCTAAATGGCCACCATGGTCACCACCCATATTGAGGAGTTTGCCCCCTCACATATACTAATGTGCCACAAACAGGACTTTAATATCACCAACCATTCCCATGTTATTAAGGTGTATCCATATAAATAGCCCACCTGGTATATACAACGTTCTTCCTCTATGTAATGTTTGAACATTTTGAACTCTTAAATAAATAATAACAAAAAAGAAACACGCCGAGTTGATGGTCTGTTTCTAATGAATTGAAAAGCTGAACATGAATTATCCATGTAGCAAACAAAAAATGTAGTGAGCCGTCATCCTTATATTGCCTGTGGGCTTTTGGAGCATATAGCGGAGCCTTGACCTGAACTTAAAAAATAAATTGGAAAAAGCACTATGTCACTAAATAATGAAAAATAAATAAATATAAATATTTATTTTACCTGGTAAATGGGACTTCTGCTCCTGAACCTCTGTGCACAGCGTTTGCAAATCGGGGCTGTACGAAGTCACTTTCATCTTTACGCAGGACTGTAAACTGCCGTCTGTGAGGCGTGAGCGGTGTTTGTTTTTAACATAGTTCATGGTGAAAAATAGCTGCTCACATACATATGTGGATCCGAAGATTGACAGGACTCCAAATGCATATTTCTTCATGTTTATGTAGGTGTTGGGGATGGCATTCCATGTTTCAAATACGAGTTTGTCCGGTCTTTGAAGGTTCTTAATATCACTCCATTTGTGATTCTGAATGGTAGTCAGGTCAGGGGAGTGACTGGGGAAGGTTGATGTATGTTTTTTTTCCTCTCTGATCACAAATGATGCTTGCATTGTGATGACTGCAGACTGCAAATTCTCCAAATGTATCACCTCTGATCGCCCTTAAAAAAGGGGAAGTGAGACAGTGTGCCTCCCTGTAAATGGCTAAAACTGTGAGTTTGCGCTCAGACACTAACACCTCCTCCAGCATGTGTAGCGCTATGCCTCCTCTCCCCTGAAGAGTTGTATTCAGCTTGTTCAGGTTCGCTGTCATGTCCACCATGAAGTGCAGCCTTTCCAGCCACTCTGGCTGTTCCAGCTCAGAAAAGGTGAGCCTTTTGGTGCTCATGAAAGTTTTCATGAGCAGCAAAGGGCATGAAGCAAAGCATTTCAGCACCTCTCCTCTGAACAGCCACAGGACTCTGTTATACAGGAGGAGATCATAGTACGTGCTCTCTACCTCATCCAGCAAGGAATGGAACTTACGGTGATTTAAACCTTTTGCCATTATTTTATAGATAATCTGAATGACAACATTTATGGCCTCTGTGCATTCTGGAAGAAAGGTTTGTGCGCACAATGCCTTTTGGCGCAGGATGCAGTGAAACTGCCATTTTTATGGTTCTGTGTTTGACAGTCTTCACAGAGAGAGGCGTCTCTCTGATTTTCTGCAAAATTTCACTCTTGTTTTTAAAGTCCGTGAATAGGTGTTCTAAAATCTTAATGAATGATTCCTTCATATATTCTCTGTCCGTGAATGGATTCCCATGCCTGACTATTTCCTGAGTGGCAACAAAACTTGCATATGTAGTTGAATTTGCAGACTTCATCCACTTCTTGAATTGATTTTTCCTCAGATCAGCCTTCCTCATTAGTCCCAAAATGCCTTTATTTCCCCTCTCTTCTCCCTCCTGATATTTTTTCAGCAAAGGCTGTGTGTTTATTTTGGAAATGTCTTGCAATATTTGACCTTTTATTGTTAGCCAGTGCCTCTCCACAAATTAGGCATACTGGTAGGCTACTCTCGTCAGAAGTAAATGCAAATGAATCTGCCCAGACATCATTAAATGTTCTATTTTCTTCAGATATTACTCTTTTCTTACATTTCTCCATACTTGGCCTACCTGGTGTTGAAAGACTCTATAAATGCATGGCATTTTGGCGGGTATACTGGCTTCCGTGAGTGTGATGCATATTTTGAGCAATGAAATAAATAAAATATAATTTTATTTTAATATTTCAAGATCACAATAATCTTCCAAATTAGAACTACAATTTAAAAAAAGAACTAACACAAATAAAATACACTTCAATTAAATACCAATTTATTTTCCTAAGCCAGGTGGAGCCACAGGATGAAAGAGCCACATGTGGCTCCGGAGCCCCGGGTTGCCAACCTCTGGTTCAGGGTTACAATAATCATAAGGATTCATTCTAAAGGGCATGGATGTGCACCCAAAATTAGAAAGAAAGTTGGATGAAAGACTTTGAAGATACAATAAATCTAAAATTGAAAATTTGACCTGATGGTGGTGCTAGAGAAAAGGTCATGTCATCACCAAAAACATTACCCAAAAATAGGGTTCATCCTTGTTATCCTTAATGTTGTCAGTAATTTTAAAAGGATTTGAATGCAAACTTTTCAAGATAAATTTATTCTAAATTAAAAGTTTTGCCTGACTAGCCTTATTAAGGGGCTATTTATGTATTCAATAAATAAACAAAGTGCCTGACACAACAATTGTTGTTCAACACTATGTATGTAAACCTTTTTCTTGTGGAAAATATTACCAAGGGTAAAATGTGTTAGTAATATTTGAGAAGAATAGGGGGGGTTAAAGATAAAAGCAGTAAAGTTACTGACAGACTGGTTGTTTGGTTCATCAGCTGACATTCTGGGCAAGATGCACACCACAAAAAACTGTATAATGAATAACCTATACTTACCATTCATCTTGGACATACAACATAATAGCAGTTTATCAGAAAATAATCTCCCCAACAATGCCCAGTCCAACTGGAAATTGTTGTTATGGATCTCCCTAGCCAACGTGCCGATTTCAAACTTTCTCACCGAAAGAATTTAAGATGTCCTTCTTAATTAACAAATAATCCAGTAGGGCTGTGTCAAGCTTTGGTTCTCCTCAGGACTGTGTTCTTTCACCCCTTCTTTTTATTATTTTTATAAGGAAGTGATTATTGACTTCAGACACTGAAAAACTGAGTATAAAGTCAGAGTTGCTCAAAACACTGATGTCCAGATTTATAAGACTGCACTATCTTTGACCATCAACTCAAGTTCGATGTGAAGACAGATTTCATTGTAAAATGGAGTCTATAAAGAATGTATTTGTATAGGAGGCTGAACTCTTGTAATAAGAAAATGTTTTATCGTTCATTTGTTAAAAGTCTTTTAACATTTTCTTTTATTTGCAGTGTTTTGTCTGGTAAGGTAGTAAGGATACAAACTCCCTCAACAGTATTGTTAACACCTGGTCCAAAATCACAGGGGTCAGGCAGACAGATAATGAATGACAGAAAATCAGGTGATAAAGAAGGCAAAAAACATCATTATCCATCCTGAACATGTTTTGTCATCTGAGTTCATGACTTCCTTCTCACAGCTAGCAAGGCAACCACATGAAGATGGGAGAAGTGGATGCAGACAAAGGAGATGAAGGTGGATGTTTAACTGAACACAAGCCTTTATTTGTGGCTGAAATGAAACACTACAAAACAACTAGTTAAAACTTAAACTGGGGACAGCTAAACAAGAAACTGGAAACATAGAACTAAACATCCTGAAACCTGGAAACATAGCTGGTGAGACCCTGGGTAAGAAGAATAGAATGATGAAACACCAGGGATGATACACAGATGCTCTGATGAAGAACAGTGTGCATATTTGGTTTGTGTTTACACAAACCAAATATACACACAAAGTAATGAGGTGAATGCACAACAGGAGGAAGACATGGCTGAACCTAATAGACATGACGAGACAGGGAGGAAGCAAAATAGAATACAATGACATAGGACACGGACTTTGCTTTTTTAGAAAGGATCGAAGCAGAAGAACTTCCTGGTATAACTCTGAAATGCGCCCCTTGAAGCAGAACACTGGTAAGCTGGACAGGAAATGGCATCTCACTAATTTAGACAATCCTCACTTGGCTTGGAAAAGTTGGCTGCTTTATTCAAAAAAAGCCATCTGTGAAACTAAAACATCTCACTATTCATCACAGACTGAAGAAAATAAAAACAATCCTAGATTTTTCTTCGCACTGTAGCAAGGCTGAATTTTAGCATGTATATTTTCCTTTCCATCCAAAGATACAAAATCATATGAGACAAAAGGTCAGGGAAGCTTAATTAATGGACATTCGTCTTCTCAATGTCTGTTACTGATACAGCAGTGACTGATTTTAGTAGGATCAAACTTTCCAGTCATTTCACCAGAACATCTTGCTGCAATGAGTAGACTCACAGGACCCCTGGAGATCTATTACATGTACACCTAAAATTCTCCTTTTGCTTCCATTCTGGGCGCTATTTTCTCATCATTTGTCAAAAATAATAATTGATCATAACAGAAGCTTCAGAAGCTGTGTTCACCATACTTTCTTCAATACAAGTGAAGCAGGTGAGCAGGCAGAGTCCCCAAGCAAAATACACCATAGACAACACATAAGAAACAAACAGCCTTGGAAAAAAAGAAAGCCTCCCCCCCCAGCAACTATGGCTTATGGAATAATTGCTGTTATTACCTGTCGGCAAACACAACAAATGTGTCCGCCAGACAGAAAAAGATGCAAAACTATCACCAGTGCTGTATAATCGATAATCAATTTATTCATTATAAACTTGTGGTAGGACTCGACTTAAGCGGTCAAAGAAGTGCAGGAGACTGATGCTGTCCAGTGTAGCAAGTGATTTATTCACCATTCTGTGGCCCAAGAATATTTACAAAGAAACAAATAAGAAACTCAACTCTATAATAAACTCAATTCAAATAAACATAACTGAACTTAAATCAACGGAAATTAAGGTCAAACTGCACACAGCTACACTGACCTGAACCCTTCTTCTGAAACACCTGAGTTCGTCTGCTTAAATAGTCCCCTTAATCAAACACTTTCTCCTCTGGACTATTCCATTCAGTAGGTAGGTGAGATGAACATGATTATATTCATCCTCTACTACTCCTCTTGACTGGCAACATAAACTCTGGTGTAATCAATACATATCACAACATTAAATCTATTTCTTTATAAACCCTTTAAAATCAACTTTATTAAATTATAAGAATTCTTCCCCTCCTGCCCTTGGTCTCTTCCTGTGACCTCAGATGAACCCAGAAGGTATAAAGCAGGAAGTAGAACTACATTTCCTCCTTTTGCTTCTGGAAGACAGGTAGGTAAAGGTAAGTTCAAACAATACAAATTAACAGTTGAAATAAATAACATGTTAACTTAACAAACTTGCATGAATTGATTTAAACCAAGATGTTATATTATATAATCTGTAAAAGTGCAGAACATAAACAAACCCGGGATAGTAGATGTTTGCCTATTGCAGATTACATGTGAAATATGGTTAAATCAAAACAAGAATGTTAACTAAGAATGTAGACAAATGGTCTTCTCACCCACTTTGTCACAAAACTGAAAAAAGAACAAAAGAACACGTTGACTCTTCACATTAGATTCAATCACAGAAGTCCACCTTTATACAGTCTAGGTGTTGAAAACTAGCCATGATAGCATGTTCTTATAGCTTGGTGAATTCAGCTGGCTAAATCCACAAAGAGAAGCAGCACAGGTCAGATGATCAGGGCTGAGCCAAGCACCACCACTCACATCCTGGGCCATCTGATCTCAGGAATTCGCATGATAAGGTGGGGCCAGGTTTCACAATGAGCTCACCCGAAACTCTGGCTGATTGGGACCCACACCCAGTTTCACACCTTGGCTCAGTGGATTAGAGGATCATCTGGGGGTCCTTTTGTCCCTCTGTGGGGGGATACTCCCACTAGGTTTATATCTGGGACTCCTCACCATTTGACCTTAGAACTGAAGAAGCTTCTCGGATGAGAGGTGAAACGTCTTCAAGTAACTTAAAGAAGTCCAGACGCTTTTCTTTGCAAGCTCCTTTGAATTCAGCTTTGATATTAATACGTTTTTTGGGTTCATTGAGAACATGGTTGTTGTTCAATAATAAAATTATTCCTCAAAAATACAACTTGCCTAATAATAATAGATTGGATTTATATATATTTCATTTCAAGGCACCCAAAGCGCTTTACAATGCCACTATTCATTCACTCTCACATTCACACACTGGTGGAGGCAGCTACGGTTGTAGCCACAGCTGCCCTGGGGCAGGCTGACAGAAGCGAGGCTGCCATATCGCGCCATCGGCCCCTCTGGCCAACACCAGTAGGCGGTAGGGTAAAGTGTCTTACCCAAGGACACAACGACTAGGACAGAGAGCCCGGGGACCGAACCGGCAACCTTCCGGTTACAGATACGCTTCCCAACCCCCTGAGCCACAGTCGCCTGAACGGTCTGCACTCCCTGTACAGTGTTATCTTCATTTTAGATGTCAAAAAGTATTTGCGGCTCCCAGTGTTTTCTTTTCTGTGGAAACCAGTTCCAAAAGGCTCTTTGGGTGTTTAAGGTTGCTGAACCATGCCCTAGACGCTTTGCTCTCGCTCCACAACATCGCTTTCACTCATCTCTCCTCTTTTCTTCTTTTCTTATCCGGGCTTGAGACTGGCAGTGGCAGAGTTAAAGAGATGGCTGACTATGTATCTGGTGGTGACTGGAACCATTTTGATAATAATTGGCAGCAATAAGTCTACCCTGTTGTTGGAGTTGGGAAAGGGACCATATTATCTTTCCATTTTTGGAAGGGATTGTCCCTGCCGTGGTTGAGAGACAACAGGAGGGTTAACACTATCATTCAAGGTTCTTTATTTGTCACATGCATAGTTATACAAGTATAACACACAGTGAAATGTAACCTGACACGCTCCTCGACTTGTGCAAGGGGGGGGTAGAGGAAGAACATTATATTATACACGGTGGGCCATTTATATGGATACACCGTAATAAAATGGGAATGGTTGGTGATATTAAAGTCCTGTCGGTGGCACATTAGTATATGTGAGGGGGCAAACTCCTCAAGATGGGTGGTGACCATGGTGGCCATTTACATTAGGTGAATGTGCAGTAGTAGCATGTATGCAGCAAGCAGGTAAACTCTGTACATTAAGTGAATTAAATAAGAATTGACAATCTGACTGTTTTACAGAATAGACAATGTAAACATATTTAAATTTAAAGGAATTTGAAATTTATATTGTGCCAGTGGGTTTAGAGTGTCTGGAAGAGAGTCCTGTCTCAGTCACTTATGGACTTATGGATGATGTGAGAGGGTGTGTGTGTGTGGGGGGGGGGGATTCTCATCAGATGAGAATTCCTCAAAATCGGCGTCCTCCTCAACACAATCCTCTGTCTCAAACACATTCACTTTATGTCACTTTCACTGTCAAAGACTTGTGCCAAAATTTCATTGACAGTAAATCTGTTCCCAGAGGAATTTTTTTCAGGGAACATAGAGATTGCACAGTACACCGTGCACCAAGACTAATGATTTAAATAGAAGGGGGTCATGGAAGCTTTTATAAGTTTGCTCCTCCCTTATCTTGCATAAGCTGTTAATATCCTTGTGAGAAAATCCTACCTACCCGCCACCGTCATCTAGGGTTTGAGAGTAACGAAATTTCTATTCTCTGTATGTCCTGTACATGTGGCAGAATTGACAAATAAAGTTGACTTTGACTTTGACTTTGACCGCACGAGAAATATCTGTTCTAATTCTGCAGGTGTGAGTATAGTAGGTCACACACACACACACACACACACACACACACACACACACACGTTTTCATATCTTAGTCAGGACATATAATTGACATAATGCTTACCCTAGCTGTTTACCCTAACCCTAACCATCAAAATTCAATGGCTTTCCCTAACCCTTAGACTATATCTAACCATAACCTAATTGTAACCCTGACATTAAAACCACATTTTGAGCCTCAAAAATGCCTTCAAACACATGGGGATGGGCATTTGTCCCCATATTTATTTGATCCTCGACCAGTAACGCCACTGTTTTGCACATGTCTCACTCTGTATATTTTATTTTATATATTTTATTTATTGTTTACTCTATTTAATTTGTAAAATATGTGTACACACACACACACACACACACACACACACACACACACACGTAGAAAAATATTTAGTATACACATCCAGAAATGCATATACTATTATATATTGTACATATATTTATTAGTTTCAGATGTAGCCATTCTTGTATTTTGCTTGTTTACATTATTGTATTTTGCACAACTCTGTTGCTTGTGAAGCTCGCACACAAGAATTACACTCACATGTGCTGTACCAATGTACCTGCACATGTGATGTGACAATAAAAGTGATTTGATTTGATTTGATTTGAAGTGTACCACACATATCCAAAAAACACTGAATAAAATACTGATGGATGAATACAGTCACTGTGATTGTAAATGTGCATTGGACAAGTGATGTATTATCCAGCAGGGTGAGCTGAAGCACCAGGAATAAACTCTAGCTATTAACTATCTGTTATTGTGCTATTTATGTAAAGTGATGGGAATAACAGCGTTATAAGTAACGGCTTTACTTTTTTCATTAACGAGTAATCTTCTGATTAATTACTCTTTCTATCGTTACAACGCTGTTACTAACAAGAAAATGCGGGGCAGTCACGTTACTATTTTCAACAAACAGACAGTTGAAGCTGTCTTCAGCTTACCACACCTTATATTAGTTGCACCGAAGTAGCTGTCTACGTAAGTAATCTGGGCGCTACAGCTTTGTGCAGCTGCGCTCCCACGGTCGGCAATCACTTTCTGGCAGACGATCACTTTTTGGCACAACACCTGGGGTTAAAGGGGCAAAACAATCGCATGGGTGCTGCTGTTTGGCTGAGGAAGAATAAAGTAGCCGTGGTTAACATGACCACTTCAAGATGACAAAGCAACAAGGTGCTATATACCTATACTTATTTGATTTTGAAAAGTGTGCAGCAAAAATGTAATTTATCTTTATGCTTTTTATCATACATTCTGTAGAAAATACAATAGTCACAAGTTGAAAGCCATGTGCGTATGAAAACAAAGGCACTGCGCATGTGCGTTTTACCCATATTTTATCGTGATATTTCACTTTCTTATCATTGCCCAACATTATACCGGTATTACCGTGAACGGCATGATATGGCCCAGCCCTAGTCACAAGTTGAAAGTCATAGATGTCCATCAACATTAAACAGCTCAGATTAATAAACCTATTGTATAATCTGTAGCGTTGGAACACAGTCTGACAATGAGACATCAATCAAATGTGCAGTGACAAAGACAATGAACTTTATAGCATTTATGTTTTTGTTAGTGTTCTGTCTGTGTTTGTACAAGATTAATGGCTGAAGCACCACAGATCAAGTGTTTGTGTGTAAGTGTGGGTTTCACTATGTCTAAATGAGAAAGGCTAAGTATGTTAAATGTTTTTGCTTTTGTTTTTTCACCATGGTTGCAGCAAAACATTCCCCTAGTCTTCTTCCTCTTCAGTAATCTTGGTAGTCTGGGCAGTTCAGTTTCTTTTGTGTCAATTCTATTTTTACATCTAATGGTTCAAAAGATTCTGTTAAATGATAGAAGGAAAAACTTCAAACAAACTTCAAACAAATTGCAGCTGTAAGCTTCTGAGAATAATTTATTAGGTTTGGTTTTGTATATGTCAAACATTTTGTTTCATGTCAGCAATTTCAAGCTGCCTTATTGAAAAGTTATTAACATGTTAATATTTGATTGGAGAAATTCTGCAGCAGTTCAATTCAGTGCATGAGGATTACTGAGTATGACTATGACTGTCTGACTGTCAACAGACTTTCAGTCTGTTGAAATACTAATCACACCAACAATCACAGTTTGGTGTGACGACATTTTCCCCTTTGTTCCCCTTCAAAATATACTTGGTGAAAATGTGTGGGTGTGCTGGACACTCCCCATGCATTTTTCATTTGAGAGAAATATGTACTGATGGAGGCTTCCTGTTTCACTATTAGTTTAGCTTTTACTGAAGCTGCTCTGAAAAATAGTCTGCGAATGTGGCACCAATGGCATGTAGCTGACGTAGACCGTGACCTTTAAAGCATTTATGTTTCTGTTACTACAAAAAATATTAATATTCATATTAATATTTGTTCATTTACCCAAATGTTGGGTAAATGAATGTTTATGTTTATAGTTACTTCTCAATAACATTTCCCTCATATTTTTAAGATTTTACAATAATTATTTTGTTCTCTTTGTTGCCTTTGTTTTGTTCACCTGATTTGAAAAATAACCTGTTTAATTACTAATTTAAACTGATTTAAACTTACACTTTTCATTTATGGTAAAACGCATCCTTGTCTGCAGATTTCTTTTTCTTTCATATTCTGTGATTTGCTGCACTTTGACTTAAAATATTCTCCATTCCAGCACTTGAGAGGATTTAATTAAAGTGCACCAAGTGCTACATGTAGCTATATTACAGGTATCCATATTTCTAATTAAGTTGCATTTTTCTTTGTACAAAATGTCATCACATCTACCAGTGTAAGTTAGATGTACTAAAATCACAAACTAAAGGGTCAGAATTTACCTGAGTGGATTAGAAATGTAAAAACAATGTGATAGATACCATTTGTCTACGTGATTGTTCACTGGCATGAAGCTGTTTCACAAGAAATAACCCCACCTTGTTATAAACAATATTGAAAGTGACGCACATGTACCTGCTCGATTCTAAAAATAAATGTGAAAAGATCTGGTTACATAACATACTAGATCTCAATGATGATGATTACTTTTATCCAGACAAAAGGCTTTTCTTTATGTTTGCTCAAGTGTTTATGGTATTAAATCAGTCCTGAACCTTATTGTTAGGCAGTTTATGCAAGCTTTGATTGGCGACACCATAATTTGTATATTCCTTGGCTGATTCAAACCCACATAATGAGGTTCAGTAACTCAGTCGGCAAAAGTGGAACAGATTCCATAACATACTGAAGCCACCAATCAAGAACAAAGTAATTTCCGGCAGGTCATGCAAACAGACTCAGCTGCAATCTTTGCAGATCAACTGATCTCAAGTCAATTTGTCAAATTTCTTCTGTCCTAGATATTACATGATCAAGTGTAAGTGGTGTTATGGCAAAATTAAAGTGTTTAGGAACATTGACAGTGACAGATCATTTAAGAGTGGTTGTTTACTGCTGAGACATATGCATGAAGGTCACAAATGCTCTGCTGACTCAATAACCACATTTCCAAGCTTTCTTTTGCATAAACATTAACACAAAAAATGCACCAGGAGCTTCATGGCAAAGATTTCCATGACCAAGCTGCTCCTGTAGGCTCCTGTAGGTTTTATCTGAGTATGTAAGAAACGGTTTCACTTCCACCCCAGTTTGAATGAATGTGTCATTGTAGTAGCAATGGCTTATTCATGAATACGAAAACCTATCTCTGACAAATGATGTTCTGGAGTACTTGCAGTCTTTTAGAAGATATATATAATTTTTATAGTGCATGTTAGAGTTTGAGATATTGTGAGCCATGTGCCAATGCATTAAAAAAAAAGGCAGTCAAGGTACAAGGTAGACCTAATAATTTGGTATTTATTTTATTGTACAAAACACTGCCTTTTTGTTTCTTTGAGTGTGGAATGTGTAGATTTTTTTTAGATGACAATAGCACTAAACCTTTAGCCTACTTAATGATTTAATAAGTAAACTGCTTATTGAGTTGATGTAGCAATGCATAAAATACATAAAAATAACAAACAATTGTTAAGCTGGACCAATATTCTTAATGTCTTGTTCGTGTTTCTTTGTTTCTTTATCCTTTTTTTTTTTTAAACTCTTCCAGAAAACTGTCGTTTGAAAATATGAGAAAGGAGTTAAATTAGAATTTTTGGGCAAATGAGTGTGGTATATATGTAGAGACAAAGACAAATATCTCTAATTTTAAAAAAAAAGTTTCGTATTACAAGGTACAGTGAAAACATTTTGAAAACTCATACTCTATAATAAACAAAGGTGTCTGCTTACTTTGATTATGTTACATTTCTTCCAACTGCTTTTCGCTCTACTGGATTTCATTTTTTGTTTGTCTGCCTTGACGTCTATGAGTAACTATCAGTGAGGTCACTAACAAAAAGAAGGGAGAGGCTGTGATCCTGAGACAAGATACTTTCAGGTTGATCACTTGACAAACTTGTGAATCCTTTGATGTGACGCTGTTCCTCAATATGTCACAGACTCTTCTATCATCTCTCACATACGTCATTAGCCCTCACTCTTCTGAAATATATAAGGCCACAAGAGGTGTGAACATAAGGTTTAACAGAGCAAAGAGGTGAACTGCACTGGTTAAAACGTAATAATTTTAAAAATCTACAGGAGATTAAAAAAGAGAATTAATACATTTTCATCTGATCTCAGTTTTGGTAAGTAAAATATATAAAATAAAATAGATTACTGTGAATATGACTTTTCATTTTTTCACTAACTTGTTAAACTATTTCTAATGAATTATTTTACATATGTTATTTTAAAATTGTCATACATAGATTTTTTTTATTGAGAAGTGTTATGATGAGTACAGTTAATGATCAAAACCTTTTGTATTTTTGTAAAATACTGTTATCCTGCGTTTTTAACTCTTTTTTTTTTTTGGTTTATTAATCTGTGCGCATGACCTTGACATATGTTTCTTTTACAGATTTAACTGATTAAACAATGGCCGTTGGACTGATGATATCAATTTTGTTGCTTCTTATAGGTAAGTTAAGTGATGCTAAACTTACTGTTGATACAAAATAAATGAACTGCTTTAGCATAGCTATATATACCCTCATAAATAATTGCTACAGACAATATGTAGACTGTAAGAACACTGATTGTTATAATACTTTAATGGTTAGGCACTTATTACCTTGAGTTCAATGTGTAATTTTTTAAATTTCTACAAAAAGTGGGTTTAGTAACAACTTTGAGTGTGGTATAGATGAGATGAGGACATTTTGCATACTTGTTGAAAGTTTTGCTTTGAAAAAAAAAACAGTGTAGTTTCTCTGTCGCTCTTGTATGTGAGAGACAAGAGAGCAAGCTTCTCTCTCTTGAGTGGTTTTCCTCATGCTCAGTATGCAGTATGCAGTAACACAGCACACATGGATCATTCCATTTAAAATCACTAATTTCTGAAAAAGGTTAAAAGGTTCCCACTAAGCCCCCTCATAATCAGCTTTGATACAGCCTTATCATATTCAATGAAGCAGTACAAAATATTGCCTTCATACTTTTAAAGTATTTGGAGTTACCACAACTTAAAATGTAATTACTAAGCTGAAATTTCCTATTTTTGTCCAATGTTTTTGAGCCCTCATAACATTAAGCTATAAAATAAAACCTTGTAACATTTTCAAGGCCGAGAAAATCCATTTCGGCTCTGTTAATTACTGTAATCAATTAACTAATTTCTTATTATTATTTTACAATTTTAAGAAACAATATAATTCAGTGTAAAAATAATTATATTAAGAGATTATTTTAGAGTGTTACAGAAGGAATAATAGGTAAAGGTTGCTTTCCATGAAAATGTGGATAGAAGTGAGACCTTTCATGCAGTAATGAATTTTGGCCAGCTATCTATGCCACAATGTGATATGACCCTTGAAAGTTTAACCAGACTTCACATTATGATGTTGTCAGAGAGGAAATAATAATATTTAGGGTACCATATTTATCTTACTCTACTTTATAGAAGTTATTGTAATTAATTAACCATGATTAATCGCATTTAATCGCACAAGAAAATTTGCCCCAAAGCGCAAATGGTTTTTTTTTTTTATTTAAAAGGGATTTAGTGGGCGAAAGAATCAAGACATGGACATGAATATTGTAAACTCAAGCTCTTTTAATTTTGGGGGAAAAATATTTAAACTGCAAAACAGAGAAACAAAAATAATATCCCTGGCCAAAATTGGGCAGACTTAAAAATAAAGTGCTATTTTAAGTAGTTTAAGTACGTTTTCAAAATGGTATTGTCTTTAAATAATAATGAAAACTGTCAACATAAAGTGCAGTTTTTCTTTTTAAACAAAATAAGCCAGAAACATAAAAGGGTATTTGAACAGCTTCACCTTTAAACTCTGAATAACCTTAGCCAAAATTATTTTGTACATTAGGCTAAAACAGTGTGATCATCGAACATTTTAGTGCAAAACATAGCAAACCCATTGGACTCACAGTACGTCCATGCTTATTTACTGTCCATCTATTTCAGCCAGTTACTTAGACAAACTAGAGTGTTCACATTTTCTCAAGGCAGCTCTCTTTTTTGTTACTATGTGACCTGCAAGTGAGAACAGTCTCTCACATGGGACAGAAGAGGCAGGACTAATCAAATACTTGTGGGCCAGGACAGACAGCTGTGGGTGGGTCCATGCTCGACTGGACCACCACTGCAGCGGGCAGTCTTTCTTGCTAATGGTGGATTCTGTTCTGTACAAACTCAGGGCCCTGTTACACAGGGCTTCCTCATCTGAATAAGAGTCTGAAGACAATGAAGAGAGGAGGAGGCTCTTTGCCTTTGCTGGCTCCTTTGTGGTGGCATCTTTACACGTTTCCTGCAGTAGGGCCTCAAGGCTGGTCTAAACCTCTTCCCCTTGCAAGTCACTTTAAATCTTTAAAGCATGGGTCAAGGACAGTAGCTATCTTGAGCCACTGATGGTTGAGTGTAGCTACACATTGGGACAGGTCCTTTGTGAGGGCAGTCTTAAATTTCACCATGTAGTTTAAGTCATCAAAGGAGACCTCGATGGTGTGATGCAGGTGGCAGAAAGCAGGTAGAACCACTGAACATGAGACACATGTCTCACCTCCAAGAAGCTCAGTCACAAACCTGTAGTAGACAGTTCAAGAAAGTAATTATTAATCTACGCAATAATTGTCAACTACAGAGCTTTTTGAAGAAACAGTACCAATAAGTTAAAAAATATCTGCATGGGTCAAGGACAGCCACCAGCTTTTGGAGTTTTACCAGCTCTAATGGAGTTAAAATGAGTAGCTTGTGCCTTAGTTTGTCTAAAGCAGCAAAAACCGCCTCTTGATTCTTTAGTAGATGAGAAACCATATGATATCAACTGCATTTGGGTCCACATTCTCTCCGCTCCATGCTGCCTCTGTAGAGTTGACATTTACTGTTTGTTATTGGTTTGCTCAGCATCAAATAAAACAGCTCTTTTTCAGTTTGGGTTAGGCTAGGTTAAATGAAGTTTGTTTCCACGCTTCGTTTTGTCTGCGTTTGGGTACACCATTCTCCACTCCACATGGTCTGCAGATCGTGAAGTGGAGCCAAAGGGAATGAATAAGGAATCGATAAGTGATAATAATAATAGAATCATAATTGCAAAATTCTTATCAATTCCCGCCCGTATTGGTGTTGTGTAATTACTGAAAAAAAGAGTAATGCATTACATATATTACACAGAACATTTTACTTAAAAAGATTACTTGATATATTAAGTACTAAAAGGTATTATGTAATGTATTTAATGCAGTATGTAACTTAATTACTCCAAGGAGGAAGTATTTATTGAACTACTCATGACATTACTTTTGTGCTTCTCAGTAAACTGACTTAAAACACGTTGTAATATAACATTTATAAAATATAAAATATAAAACTATAGGCGATGTTCCCACACAACAACCAAATCCTTATCCTAATGAGAACACGTATACTCTCTTATCATTTATGTATAAACACAAAACCAATATCATAAAACAAAATAAAAAGCAACACAAAGAGACTTCAAAACAATTACCACAGTAATTCTACTGAAAAAACATGGGAGGAAAATATGAAGGCTGTAGCATGAGTGCGCATGGCTGCTGTTGTTACGTGTTGAAGGACAGGGTGTGGCTGCTGGCTTTGGGTCAGCATTCACTCATCTTTAGCAGCAGTCTTGGTTCTACTGTAAAAATTATTTAGCTCTACAGGGTATCATAGATTACTTGAGTGGGCAGTTTATATGAAACACAAGAATTACTAAAACTTCTTGTGTAAACTGTTGCAATGAATTCATGACATGATATTTGAATTGGGAAGACATAAACATATTACGGACTGATTTAGGAATGGTGACTCAGAATAGGTTAATTTACATTTGTATGACTACATGTAAATGCCGTCACTACAACCACAGGCCCAGCCACAGCGATGGATGCCACAACCACCACAGCCCCAGACACTACAACAACGATGGCTGCCACCACCACCACTGCAGCCACAACCACCACAGCCCCAGACACTACAACAACGATGGCTGCCACCACCACCACTGCAGCCACCACCACCACAGCCCCAGAAACTACAACAACGATGGCAGCCACAACCACCAAAGCCCCAGACACTACAACAGCGACGGATGCCACAACCACCACTGCAGCCACAACCACCACTGCAGCCACAACCACCACAGCCCCACCCACTACAACAACGATGGCTGCCACCACCACGACTGCAGCCACTACCACCAAAGCCCCAGAAACTACAACAACAATGGCAGCAACAACCACCACAGCCCCACCCACTACAACAGCGACGGACGCCACAACCACCACAGCCCCAGCCACTACAACAACGATGGGTACCACCACCACCACTGCAGCCACAACCAACACAGCCCCAGCCACTACAACAACGACGGATGCCACAACCACCACAGCCCCAGACACTACAACAACGATGGCTGCCACCACCACCACTGCAGCCACAACCACCACAGCCCCAGACACTACAACAACGATGGCTGCCACCACCACCACTGCAACCACTACCACCACAGCCCCTGAAACTACAACAACAATGGCAGCCACAACCACCACAGCCCCACCCACTACAACAGCGACAGATGCCACAACAACCACTGCAGCCACAACGACCACAGCCCCAGGCACTACAACAACGATGGCTGCCACCACCACCACTGCAGCCACTACCACCACAGCCCCACCCACTACAACAGCAACGGATGCCACAACCACCACTGCAGCCACAACCTCCACAGCCCCGGAAACTACAACAACGATGGCTGCCACCACCACTGCAGCCACTACCACCACAGCCCAAGAAACTACAACAACAATGGCAGCCACAACCACCACAGCCCCACCCACTACAACAACGACGGATGCTACAACCACCACAGCCCCAGCCACTACAACAACGATGGCTGCCACCACCACCACTGCAGCCACAACCACCACAGCCCCAGACACTACAACAACGATGGCTGCCACCACCACCACTGCAACCACTACCACCACAGCCCCTGAAACTACAACAACTATGGCAGCCACAACCACCACAGCCCCACCCACTACAACAGCGACAGATGCCACAACCACCACTGCAGCCAAAACCACCACAGCCCCAGCCACTACAACAACGATGGCTGCCACCACCACAACTGCAGCCACAACCACCACAGCCCCAGACACTACAACAACAATGGCTGCCACCACCACCACTGCAGCCACAACCACCACAGGCCCACCCACTACAACAGCGACGGATGCCACAACCACCACTGCAGCCACAACCACCACAGCCCCAGGCACTACAACAACGATGGCTGCCACCACCACCACTGCAACCACTACCACCACAGCCCCAGACACTACAACAACGACGGATGCCACAACCACCGCAGCCCCACCCACTACAACAGCGACGGATGCCACAACCACCACCAAAGAAGCCCCAGCCACTACAACAACAACAGCTGCCACCACCACCACTGCAGCCACAACCACCACAGGCCAAGAAACTACAACAATGATGGCAGCCACCACCACCACTGCCACCACTACCACCACAGCCCCAGAAACTACAACAACGGTGGCAGCCACAACCACCACAGCCCCACCCACTACAACAGCGACGGATGCCACAACCACCACAGCCCCAGCCACTACAACAACGATGGCTGCCACCACCACAACTGCAACCACAACCACTACAGCCCCACCCACTACAACAGCGACGGATGCCACAACCACCACAGCCCCACCCATTACAACAACGGCAGCCACAACCACCACAGCCCCAGACACTACAACAACAATGGCTGCCACCACCACCACTGCAGCCACAACCACCACAGGCCAAGAAACTACAACAATGATGGCAGCCACCACCACCACTGCCACCACTACCACCACAGCCCCAGAAACTACAACAACGGTGGCAGCCACAACCACCACAGCCCCACCCACTACAACAGCGACGGATGCCACAACCACCACAGCCCCAGCCACTACAACAACGACGGATGCCACAACCACCGCAGCCCCACCCACTACAACAGCGACGGATGCCACAACCACCACCAAAGAAGCCCCAGCCACTACAACAACAACAGCTGCCACCACCACCACTGCAGCCACAACCACCACAGGCCAAGAAACTACAACAATGATGGCAGCCACCACCACCACTGCCACCACTACCACCACAGCCCCAGAAACTACAACAACGGTGGCAGCCACAACCACCACAGCCCCACCCACTACAACAGCGACGGATGCCACAACCACCACAGCCCCAGCCACTACAACAACGATGGCTGCCACCACCACAACTGCAGCCACAACCACCACAGCCCCACCCACTACAACAGCGACGGATGCCACAACCACCACAGCCCCACCCATTACAACAACGGCAGCCACAACCACCACAGCCCCAGACACTACAACAACAATGGCTGCCACCACCACCACTGCAGCCACAACCACCACAGGCCAAGAAACTACAACAATGATGGCAGCCACCACCACCACTGCCACCACTACCACCACAGCCCCACCCACTACAACAGCGACGGATGCCACAACCACCACAGCCCCAGCCACTACAACAACGATGGCTGCCACCACCACAACTGCAGCCACAACCACCACAGCCCCACCCACTACAACAGCGACGGATGCCACAACCACCACAGCCCCACCCATTACAACAACGGCAGCCACAACCACCACAGCCCCAGACACTACAACAACAATGGCTGCCACCACCACCACTGCAGCCACAACCACCACAGGCCCACCCACTACAACAGCGACGGATGCCACAACCACCACTGCAGCCACAACCACCACAGCCCCAGACACTACAACAACGATGGATGCCACAACCACCGCAGCCCCACCCATTACAACAGCGACGGATGCCACAACCACCACCAAAGAAGCCCCAGCCACTACAACAACGACAGCTGCCACCACCACCACTGCAGCCACAACCACCACAGCCCCAGACACTACAACAACAACGGCTGCCACCACCACCACAGCAGCCTCAACCACCACAAACTCAGCCACTACAACAACGACGGCAGCCACAACCACCACAGCCCCAGACACTACAACAACGACGGCTGCCACCACCACCACAGCGGCCACAACCACCACAGCCCCAGACACTACAACAACGACGGAAGCAACTACCACCACAGCCCCAGCCACTACAACGATGGCAGCCACAACCACCACAGCCCCAGACACTACAACAACAATGGCTGCCACCACTGCATCCACAACCACCACAGGCCCAGACACTACAACAACGACGGAAGCAACTACCACCACAGCCCCAGCCACTACAACGATGGCAGCCACAACCACCACAGCCCCAGACACTACAACAACAATGGCTGCCACCACTGCATCCACAACCACCACAGGCCCAGACACTACAACAACGATGGCTGCCACCACGACCACTGCAGCCACTACCACCACAGCCGCAGACACTACAACAACGATGGCTGCCACCACAACCACTGCAGCCACAACCACCACAGCCCCAGCCACTACAACAGCGACGGATGCCACCACCACCACAGCCCCAGACACTACATCAACGATGGCTGCAACCACCACCACTGCAGCCACAACCACCACAGCCCCAGCCACTACAACAGCGACGGATGCCACAACCACCACAGCCCCAGACCTAACAACAATGATGGCTGCCACCACCACAACTACAGCCACAACCACCACAGCCCCAGAAACTACAACAACAATAACAGCCACAACCACCATAGCCCCACCCACTACAGCAGCGACGGATGCCACAACCACCACCAAAGAAGCCCCAGCCACTACAACAACGACGGCTGCCACCAGCACCACTGCAGCCACAACCACCACAGCCCCAGACACTACAACAACGACGGCTGCCACCACCACCACAGCAGCCACAACCACCACAGCCCCAGACACTACACCAACGACGGCTGCCACCACCACCACTGCAGCCACTACCACCACAGAGCCAGACACTACAACAACGACGGCTGCCACAACGACCACAGCAGCCACAACCACCACAGCCACAGACACTACAACAACGACGGAAGCAACTACCACCACAGCCCCAGACACTAAAACAACAATGGCTGCCACAACCACCACAGCCCCAGACACTACAACAACAATGGCTGCCACCACTGCAGCCACAACCACCACAGCCCCAGACACAACAACACTGATGGCTGCAGCCACAACCACCACTGCAACCACTACCACCACAGCCCCAGACACTACAACAACGACGGCTGCCACCACCACCATAGCAGCCACAACCACCACAGCCCCAGACACTACAACAACGACAGAAGCAACTACCACCACAGCCCCAGCCACTACAACGACGGCAGCCACAACCACCACAGCCCCAGAGACTACAACAACGATGGCTGCCACCACCACCACTGCAGCCACTACCACCACAGCCCCAGAAAAAACAACAACAATAACAGCCACCACCACCACAGCCCCACCCACTACAACAGCGACGGATGCCACAACCACCACTGCAGCCACAACCACCACAGCCCCAGACACTACAACAACGACGGCTGCAGCCACCACCACAGCAGCCACAGCCACCACAGCCCCAGACACTACAACAACGACGGAAGCAACTACCACCACTGCAGCCACTATCACCAC
Source organism: Mchenga conophoros (assembly GCF_057382185.1). Taxonomy (NCBI): domain Eukaryota; kingdom Metazoa; phylum Chordata; class Actinopteri; order Cichliformes; family Cichlidae; genus Mchenga; species Mchenga conophoros. Next base: position 69,642,958 of record NC_140528.1, read on the forward strand.
AGTCCCAGAAACTACAACAATGACGGATGACACAACCACCACAGCCCCACCCACTACAACAGCGACGGATGCCACAACCACCACCAAAGAAGCCCCAGCCACTACAACAAGAACGGCTGCCACCACCACCACTGCAGCCACAACCACCACAGCCCCAGCGACTACAACAACGATGGCTGCCACCACCACCACTGCAGCCAATACCACCACAGCCCCAGACACTACAACAACGATGGCTGCAACCACCACCACTGCAGCCACAACCACCACAGCCCCAGCCACTACAACAAAGACGGCAGCCACTACCACCACAGCCCCAGAAACTACAACAACGACGGATGACACAACCACCACAGCCCCACCCACTACAACAGCGACGGATGCCACAACCACCACCAAAGAAGCCCCAGCCACTACAACAACAACGGCTGCCACCACCACCACTGCAGCCACAACCACCACAGCCCCAGACACTACAACAACGACGGCTGCAGCAACCACCACAGCAGCCACAGCCACCACAGCCCCAGACACTACAACAACGACGGAAGCAACTACCACCAAAACCCAGGCCACTTCAACAACAATGGCAGCCACAACCACCACAGCCCCAGCCACTACAACAACGACGGCAGCAACAACCACCACATCCCCAGACACTACAACAACGACGGCTGTCACCACCACCACCACCCCAGCAACTACAACAACGACGGCTGCCACCACCACAGCCGTCCCAGCCACTACAACAACGATGGCCGCCACCACCACCACAGCTCCAACCACTACAACAACAACGGCTGCCACCACCATCACAGCCCCAGCAACTACAACAACAACAGCAGCCGCAACAACGACGACGGTTGCCACCACCACAGCAGCCACCACAATCATCTGTGTTGGTGGCTGCCCAGCCACTACAACAACGGCTGCCACCACCACCACAGCAGCCACCACCACCACATCCCCAACCACAACAAAACTGACGGCAGCCACCACCTCCACATCCACAGCCAGTACAACAACGACAGCTGCCACCACGACCACCACAGCAGCCACAACAACAACGACGGTTGCTACCACCACCACATCAGCCACCACCACCACATCCCCAGTCACTACAACAACGACGGCTGCCACCACCACCACGTCCCCAGCCACTACAATGACGACAGCCACTACCAACACAGCCCCAGCGACCACAATAGCAACGGCTGCCACCACCACCACAGCTGCTACTACAATCACAGCTGCCACCACCACAAGAACGACGGCTTCAACCACCACTACCACATCCCCCACCACAATCACAGGTGCCACCACCACAACAACAACGGCTTCAACCACCACCACCACCACAGCCCCAGCCACAACTACGGCTTCCACCACCACCTCAGCCCCGACCTTCACCACCCCCATATTTGTTGAATTCAGATCCATTCAAAGCAATTTTACAACAGACTTGTTGAATTCATTATCTGAAGCTTTTAAAACGCGAGCTGCATCCATAAAGGCACAGGTAAGTGTTTTACTTTGTGGAAAGTAGCATGAACGGTGTGTCTAAAGAACAGCTATTAAAGTACTAAATGCTCAGAATTTCACTGAATTACAGCAGGAATAAGTCAACTATAGAATCTTTGCTTGCACTTTGATGCATGCTCAATCATCCAGGTAAGTAAATCGCCAAAGGTTGATTCTCTTCATCTGGATGAAGCGTTTTGTGGCAGAAACGTTTCATCAGTCATCCAAAACGCTACGTCCAGATGAACAGAATCAACTTATGGAGATTTACTTTCACTGTTAAAAACTTTGGAACACTTTGTCCCAAGATTTACACATGTGCTTTTGAGCTATTGATCTGCAGTCTTTTGTACTTGTGGCAAAGCACTTTACGTCAGTATTATTGCTGGATGTTTATTTTTCTCTCAAAGGAGACAAGCTCTTAAGATGTTGGTTCTCACTTCATATTTGAACAAACCTTTTCACTTTAACAAATACAGATAAAGACTCTCTTTCTTTCACTTGTCTACTGTCTTTCTCATCTCCAACTCATACATTGAACCTGACTTTACAGGACATATTCAAGACAAAAAGCACTACATTTCTCTCACTAGAAGATGGATAATATACTTATGATAAAATTGCATAAAGTAATTAAACTGCATCAATTTAAAATCTGTGAAAGTTTTCCCAGTTTTACCCAGTTTTTTTAGTTAGTGAGTTATCCCTGGAGCAGGATGGTTTTGAGCTTGAATTTTAAGAAAATTCTCCTTTGTGTCTGCAGATTGAACCTCCTTACAGATTGGCGTTCCCTTCTTCTTTTGTCTTCTTGAATGTTGTGAGCTTCAGGTGATTTCAGTATTTTGACATATAATGTTAAGAGCACTCACCTAAAGCCCTAAATATTCCAATCTATAATTTTTGTCTCTGCATTTACAGGCAAGGATCAGTCATCAACACGATGGAACTTCGGTTTGTAAACACATCTGTTCCAAACAAAGCTGAGATTAGAAATGTTTTGAACAGTACAGCCTCAAACGTTACAGGCTTTGACATTGAAAGGGATTCCATCCTTGTCAATGACACAGGTGAGTAATCATAGCCGTTATGTTTGATCAAAAAGTCTCAAATGTTTTAGAGTGACTTGGTTAAAAATGTTTTGTACATTTTTTCTACCACAGCTGCTGCATCAACTACTACAACTGTTGTTCCAACAACTACACCTAGTGCAACAACTACTACATCAACTACTAAAACTATTGTAACAACATCTACAACTACTGCAACAACTACTACATCTACTGCAACTACAGCTTCAAGTGGAGTATGCCACAAGATTAATTCCAGCACTGTTTTCCCCCTGGTGCTGCTGTTATGGCTTCTATTAAGCCAGCAATAGCATCTGTGCTGGTTTTCATTTGAAAGACAAGCAGCAGATGATCTCTTTCACTGCAGCTCTTTATTTATTGGACACATCGGAACGAGTAGAATTGCTATTTTTTTCAATATGAAAATATTTCTTGGTGGGAATGGCGCTGTAGTGAAAAGAATGACACAGACTTCTTTTATGCATGCGGTTAATTGAATCATGAATAGAAAAATTGAACTAACAACACAAAGGCAAAAGATAAAACAAAATGGGTGCTTTATCTTAGAGGCTTAGAAGTTTATGCTGCTCAGTTTAATTAAATTCAAGTTTATTTATATGGCACCAAACCACACTAAAAGTCACCTCGAGGTGCTTTAAATTGTTAAGTTAGGGTAAAGACCCTACAAAGACCCTCTTGCTTTTAAGTGTGTCTCTACCTACATGTCTGTTAACTGTTCCTCTTTTATATAGAAAAAGACTAAACATTAAATATATATAGAAACAACTTCTTGACTTTGTAACAAAATTATCTGCAACAGCTCTTCTTATACTTTTTAAATGCTTGTAAATTAAAGGTCTCAGGTTTCCCTTCATATAGAGCATACACAGTATATATATCACAAAAAATTTATAATAAAGTGTAAAGAGTGGGTCTACGTGTGGTCCCCCCCCAACTAAAAAGCACTGGCACTTTTCTTATTTATATGAATTGTATGTTTATAAAAAGATATATATTTATATTTTTATTCTGTGAAGTGTATTTTAATTTTCACATTTTCTGTAAGAAAGTCACAATAACCAGAATATAGAATGTATAAGAAATTTACACTGTCTCCTGTGATGTTTTGCTGTTTGAGTAGGTAAAGATAAGGTTGAAATAACCTAAAGGTATACAATTTAGATCCCTCACCCAGGACCAGGGTGAGGGACCAGGCAAAGAGCGATTCAGAAGACCCTTATGAAGAGAACATCGAGGGAACAGTTTACCCTGCCCGGGATAGGGTTACCGCGGCCTCGCCCTGGAGCCAGGCCTGGGGAGGGTACCCGAGGGCGAGCGTCTGGTGGCCGGGCCTTAGTCCATGGGGACTGCCCGAAGAGGAGACATGGGCCCATCCTCCCGCAGGCCCACCACCTGCAGGAGGCGCCATAGGGGTCGGGTGCATTGTGTGCCGGGTGGCGGCCAGGAGCGGAGGCCCTGGCGGACTGATCCCCGGCTGCCAAGACTGGCAAAAGGGACAAGACTTTCGGACTGCCTCGAAGAGATTCTGGCAAACCGTCAGGCGTCTCAGGAGGGGAAAGCGGTGCTCTACCTGCACTGTGTATAGTGCTGGCGGAGCGCTGCTGACGTCGACTGAGAAAATTGTCAGGCGGTGGAAGGAATACTTCGAGGACCTCCTTAATCCCACTGACACGTCGTCCGAGGAGGAAGCAGAGTCTGGGGATGATGAGGAATGACCCGCCAATTTCAGGGGGCAAGGTCACTGAGGCAGTTAAACAACTCCTTGGTGGCAGAGCCCCTGGTGTTGATGAGGTCCACCCCGAGTTCCTGAAGGCTCTGGATGTTGTAGGGCTGTCCTGGTTGACACGCCTCTACAATGTTGCATGGAGATCAGGGTCAGTACCCCTGGACTGGCAGACCGGGGTGGTGGTCCCCATCTTTAAGAAAGGAGACCGGAGGGTGTGTTCCAACTACAGGAGGATCACACTCCTCAGCCTCCCTGGGAAAGTCTATGCCAGGGTGCTGGAAAGGAGAGTTCGTCTGCTAGTTGAACCTCGGATACAGGAGGAACAATGCTGGTCGCGGAACACTGGACCAGCTTTTTATCCTCTCAAGGAAACTTGAGGGTGCGTGGGAGTTTGCCCAACCAGTCTACATGTGTTTTGTGGACTTGGAGAGGGCATTCAACTGTGTCCCTCGGGGTGTCCTGTAGGAGGTGCTGCGGGAGTATGGAGTGTCTGGCCCATTGCTACAGGCCATTCGATCCCTATACAACCGTTACAAGAGCTTGGTTCGCATTGCCGGCAATAAGTCGGACTCATTCCCGGTGGGTGATGGGCTCCGCCAGGGCTGCCCTTTGTCACCGGTTCTGTTCATAATTTTTATGGACAGGATTTCTAGGCGCAGCCAAGTGGCGGGGGGCTTTCGCTTTGGTGGCCTCAGAATCTCATCTCTGCTTTTCGTGGATGATGTGGTTCTGTTGGCTTCATCGGGTGAAGGCCTCCAGCTCGCACTGGAATGGTTCGCAGCCGAGTGTGAAGCAGCGGGAATGAGGATCAGCACCTCCAAATCTGAGGCCATGGTTCTCAGCCGGGAAAGGTTGGAGTGCCCACTCCGGGTCGGGGATGAGTTCCTGCCCCGGAGTGGAGGAGTTCAAGTATCTCGGGGTCTTGTTCGCGAGTGATGGGAGAATGGGAGATTGTTGCTGCGGCTGCAGTGATGCGGACACTGCACCGGTCCGTCGTGGTGAAGAGGGAGCTGAGTGTAAAAGCGAAGCTCTCAATTTACCAGTCGATCTACGTCCCTACCCTCACCTATGGCCACGAGCTGTGGGTAGTGACCGAAAGAACGAGATTGTGGATACAAGCGGTGGAAATGAGCTTCCTCCGAAGGGTGGCTGGCCTCTCCCTTAGAGATAGAGTGAGAAGTTCGGCCATCCGGGAGGGGCTCAGAGTAGAGCCTCTGCTGCTCCACATCAAAAGGAGCCAGCTGAGGTGGTTCGGGCATCTGACAAGGATGCCTCCTGGACGTCTCCTGGGTGAGGTGTTCTGGGCATGTCCCACCGGGAGGAGGCCCCGGGGCAGACCCAGGACACGCTGGAGAGATTATATCTCTCAGTTGGCCTGGGAACGCCTTGGTGTTTCCCCAGATAAGCTGGAGGAGGTGGCTGGGGAGAGGGAGGTCTGGGCTTCTCTGCTTAGGCTGCTGCCCCCGCGACCCGGCCTCGGATAAAGCGGATGAAGATGGATGGATGGATGGATAGATGGATGTTTTTTTATAGAATGTAATAAAGATGATTCAGAAAGCTAAAAGTCTAAACTATTTTATGTTGACTCGTATGTTTTTTTTTTAAAAATTATTTATTATTTAAAGAGTTTAATTTCTATTGTTTGTCCACTCAAGGTTTATAGGGAAGTATTTAGTTAAATTACTTATTGAGTAATTAAGTTATTTTTCAGACACAGTAATTAGATAAGTATTTTAAATACAATATTGATTAAGTAATTAGTAATTAATTACTTTTTTAAAGTAACTTATCCAACACTGTTTGTAGCATACCATTAAAAAAAATTGTATGGTCATTCTTTTTCTGCCCGTATATTTATGAGTTCTTTTCAAGTGTGGAGCAGGGAAATTATTTTACTGCTATTGTTAAATAATCATCATTATTACCATTGCATTAATAATATAATCTGCAGCATTGATATTGTATTCAGAGGTTTAAACAGTGTGTGTCTTTCAGAAAGACTAAGTTGCAGTTGACAGGAAGTTGCAGAGAGTTTGCAGAACTGAAACCGAAAGTTATTCTGAGGAGCAGGTTAGACGAGGCTATTTGAATTACTAGTTTATTCAAATTGTCTGTTACACTTTTATATTCTTTTATTAAGCTCTTAGTAGAGGTTCTTGATTAAAACATTTATTCAACATAGTTGCAGTTAGGTTATTACACATAAGGATGAGCCTCTGGTCTGGTAAAAGGTCAGAAGTGCAACGGGTGAATTGAGAGAGCATTTGAGGACGACATAGACACACACACACACTCAGTTAGAGCGAATCATTTATAGGTGGAAGTTTAATCATGTTTTGCTTGGGGTTGCAAAAGAGGAGTTTGTCGCAGAACTGCTGCTGAGGTGTCAAGATGACAAGCGAGCATCCGGCAGTGACAGGATGTACCTGCCATGAAGACGAAGACAACGTTCTTTTAAACTGTGTTAATTGAAGAAACACATGACTGATAACGGTTCTGTTTTAAGTTTATTTTTATGACATAGATTGGATGATGAGTGGGGAAAACTGAGCATTTTAAGTTTTGTATAGTATTTTGACACATGAAATGTGTCAAAATAAAGGGGGAATTTAGGGTTTAATAATTTAATTGTTTAATAATTTAGGATCATTTTAGGACTTTTTGGGGTTTTTGGTCATTTGGATATGGTAAAACGGAAACTATGGTAAAACTGAAACTGTTATTTTTATGTTAAGGTTAAAGGATTAAAGTGAACTGAATCCTGTTTAGTAGATACGATGCCAGTGTTTTAAAGCTGTGTACAAATCTTAGAGGGAAATTGGGGGACACGTTAACAAAAAGATATGCTTTGGGGAAAATTGGTGAAGGTTGTAGGAGTAGAACAGGTTTGATTTCTTTTTTGATTTCTAGAAGTAGTGGTTATAATGTAGGCTTACATACAGATATTACATAGATTTATTTTTAGGTTAAAGGGGAGAGCTTATAAATAGAAATGATTTTATACATATTGCATTTTGTGCCTTTAAAGGAGTTGTGGCTCAATTCGTCTCTTGAGGGTCACGAGCCTTTGGCTAGCGCTATGATTGGCCAATCTACTGTGAGGATGATATGAGTTATTAAAGGATTACACACGCTTACAGACACAGAGTCCAGAAACACACATGACAGTATTGATTCCAGGCAAAAGGCCTCAAATTCATTTAGCTTTTAACTGAACTTAAAGAAGGACCAAAGGAAGGAAAGCATATATTTTGGTTAAGTCTGATAAACTAGAATTAGAAGGTATTTTTACATTAAAAGGAGCAAAATGAAATAAAAGGGGCTATATCAAAAACAGGTTATAACATAGGAAATGTGAGGTTAAAATGAAGTTAGTGTTAACACACAGGAGTTGTTTCAAGGCAGCGTTTAGCTATGATGAAATTTATGCAGGAGTAATTGCTTATATGCTTAAACTTAATTGATTAAAGTGGTTGTTTTCTTTTGGAGCTTTTAGTAGAATAGGCGTTTATAATGATTTTCTTGTTAAAAAGGTGACTTTAGATTAGAGTGGAGGAACTTGCAGCAGCAACAGTTTGTGTACAGGATGTTGATGATCAGATAAGGGAAAATAGAGCGAGCAACCAGACGTGAAAGCAGCGCTTAAAGAGTTTTAAAATGATGAGTAACGTTGAAGAATATATAAATATATTTTTCAAATATAAATGCTCAAACACAGTGGTGTTTCTGAGTAGCTTATTTGCTTAGCAATTTAATTAACAACTTTTAAATACATTCTTTTTCATAGTATAATCTTCACGTGCTTCATCCGAAGCACACTTTCTGTGTACTCACTACCTAATTTATAGCCAAAGTATTCACTCACTGTCTCTGTACTGTTTCGCTAGCTTAGCTTAGCTCGTAGCCGACTCGTTAGCACCATGGCTACTTCACCTGTCCCTCCTGCACTTTCTTGCTCATTGTGTCAGATGTTTAGTTACTCCTCGGCCTCCTTTAGCAGTAATGATATCTCTAACAAATGTAGCATATTTGCAGCTCTGGAGGCCAGGATTACTGAATTGGAGACTCGGCTTCGCACCCTTCATTCACCCATAGCTAGCCAGGCCCCTGTAGCTGGTGCAGCCGAAGATAGCGTAGGCCCCGCTAGCTGTTCCCCGGCAGACCCCAAGCAGCTGGGGAAAGAGGGCGGCTGGGTCACGGTGAGGAGGAAGCATAGTCCTAAACAGAAGCCCCAGGTACACCACCAACCCGTTCATGTGTCTAACCGTTTTTCCCCACTCGGCGACACACCCGCCGGGGGTCAAACTCTGGTAATTGGTGATTCTGTTCTCAGACATGTGAAGCTAGAGACACCGTCAACCATAGTCAATTGTCTTCCAGGGGCCAGAGCAGGCGACACTGAAGGAAATTTAAAACTGCTGGCTAAGGGTAAACGTAAATTCAGTAAGATCATAATTCACGTCGGCAGTAATGACACCCGGTTACGCCAATCGGAGGTCACTAAAATCAATATTGAATCGGTGTGCAACTTTGCCAAAACAATGTCGGACTCTGTAGTTTTCTCTGGTCCCCTCCCCAATCAGACCAGGAGTGACATGTTTAGCCGCATGTTCTCCTTAAATTGCTGGCTGTCTGAGTGGTGGCCCAGAAACAATGTGGGCTTCATAGATAATTGGCAAACCTTCTGGAGGAAACCTGGTCTTGTTAGGAGAGACGGCATCCATCCCACTTTGAATGGAGCAGCTCTCATTTCTAGAAATATGGACAAATTTATTAACCCCCCCAAAATATGACTATCCAGAGTTGGGACCAGGAAGCAGAGTTGCAGTCTTACACGCCTCTCTGCAGCTTCTCTCCTCCTGCCTCCTGCTACCCCCCCCCCCCCCCCCCCCAAAAAAAACCCCATCTCCATAGAGACTGTGTCAGCTCCCAAACAGACAAAAAACAAACTAAAAACCAGCAACATACAACTTAAACATAAACAATTACAAAGAAAGAACAATAAAGTATCCACATCTGAACCAAAGAGTAAAACAGTGAAATGTGGATTATTAAATATTAGGTCTCTCTCCTCCAAGTCTCTGTTAGTACATGACTTAATAATTGATCAACAAATCAATTTACTCTGCCTTACAGAAACCTGGTTGCAGCAGGATGATTATGTTAGTTTAAATGAATCAACACCCCCGAGTCATTCTAACTACCAGAAATCTCGAAGCACAGGCCGAGGGGGCGGCGTGGCAGCAATTTTTCACACCAGCCTATTAATTAAGGAAAGACCAAGACAGACTTTTAATTCATTTGAAAGCCTGATGCTTAGCCTCGTCCACCCCAGCTGTAAAACTCAGAAACCAGTCTTACTTGTTATCATCTATCGTCCACCTGGGCCTTACACAGAGTTTCTGTCTGATTTCTCAGACTTTTTATCTAATTTAGTTCTGAGTTCAGATAAAATAATTATTGTGGGTGATTTTAACATCCATGTAGATGCTAAAAATGACAGCCTCTACATGGCATTTAATCTGTTATTAGACTCAATTGGTTTCTCTCAAAATGTAAAAGAACCCACCCACCACTTTAATCACACTCTAGATCTTGTTTTAACATATGGCACAGAAACTGAACATTTAACAGTGTTTCCTGAAAACCCTCTCCTGTCTGATCATTTCCTGATAACATTTACATTTACAATAATTGATTACACAGCGGTGGAGAGTAGACTTTATCACACTAGATGTCTTTCTGAAAGCGCTGTAACTAAGTTTAAGAATATAATCCACCCACTGTTATCATCTTCAATGCCCTGTACCAACATAGAGCAGATCAGCTATCTGAACGCTACCCCAACAGAGGTCGATTATCTTGTTAATAATTTCACCTCCTCACTACGTACGACTCTGGATACTGTAGCTCCTGTGAAAACTAAGGTCTCTAATCAGAAGTACCTGACTCCGTGGTATAATTCTCAAACACGTACCCTAAAGCAGATGACTCGTAATCTGGAGAGGAAATGGCGTGTCACAAATTCAGAGGATCATCATTTAGCCTGGAGAAATAGTTTGCTGCTTTATAAGAAAGCCCTCCGCAAAGCCAGAACATCTTACTATTCATCACTGATTGAAGAAAATAAGAACAACCCCAGGTTTCTCTTCAGCACTGTAGCCAGGCTGACAAAAAGTCAGAGCTCTTTTGAGCCAACAATCCCTTTAACGTTAACTAGTAATGACTTCATGAACTTCTTCACAAATAAAATTTTTATCATTAGAGAAAAAATTACCAACAATCATCCCACAGATGTAATATTATCTACAGCTACTCTTAGTACCATTGATGTTAAGTTAGACTCTTTTTCTCTAATTGATCTTTCTGAGTTAACTTCAATAATTACTTCCTCCAAACCATCAACGTGTCTTTTAGACCCCATTCCTACAAAACTGCTCAAAGAAGTCCTGCCATTAATTAATTCTTTGATACGATCAACCTATCTCTAATAATCAGCTTTGTACCACAGGCCTTCAAGCTGGCTGTAGTTAAACCTTTACTCAAAAAGCCATCTCTAGACCCAGCAGTCTTAGCTAATTATAGGCCAATCTCCAACCTTCCTTTCATATCAAAAATCCTTGAAAGAGTAGTTGTCAAACAGCTAACAGATCATCTGCAGAGGAATGGCTTATTTGAAGAGTTTCAGTCAGGTTTCAGAGCTCATCACAGCACAGAAACAGCTTTAGTGAAGGTTACAAATGATCTTCTTATGGCCTCTGACAGTGGACTCATCTCTGTGCTTGTCCTGCTAGACCTTAGTGCAGCATTCGATACTGTCGACCAGTGTTGGTCAAGTTACTTGAAAAAAGTAATCAGTAACTAATTACTGACCCTGAATTGAATTGAATGTCCAAAGACATGCAACTTGTGGGGATAGGTTAATTGGATAATCCAAATTGCCACTAGGTGTGAATGTGCGAGTGAATGTGAGTGTGAATGGTTGTCTGTCCCTATGTGTTAGCCCTGCGACAGACTGGCGACCTGTCCAGGGTGTACCCTGCCTCTCGCCCTATGACAGCTGGGATAGGCTCCAGCGCCCCCCGCGACCCTGAAAAGGATAAGCGGAAGCGAATGGATGGATGGAATGGATGGATGGATGGATGAATTGAATTGAAGTCAATAAGTTAAGAAGACAATTAGGATAAGGCTTTTGATTACAGAGTCCCAAATATGATAAGTTAGGGAGGTGCAGGAAAAGGTGTTTTGTTTCCTTTGCAGAAGATCTCGGCGACCACAGGGGGTGAGGATCCTGGAGGCCCGAGACAAGAGAGGGACGCAGAAAAAACCTAAGCTTACGCATGGAGTGTTCTCGAGTGGGAGCTGGTGTTTATTACTGGACCAATTAGATGACATGAGGTTGTCTCATTTACTGAGCCAGAGGACGGCTAGAGAGGGTCAGAGCGAGGACACAATGTATTGCGACCTCTGGTGTTCCAGGAGTGTGGAGCAGGGAAATTATTTTACTGCTATTGTTAAATAATCATCATTATTACCATTGCATTAATAATATAATCTGCAGCATTGATATTGTATTCAGAGGTTTAAACAGTGTGTGTCTTTCAGAAAGACTAAGTTGCAGTTGACAGGAAGTTGCAGAGAGTTTGCAGAACTGAAACCGAAAGTTATTCTGAGGAGCAGGTTAGACGAGGCTATTTGAATTACTAGGTTATTCAAATTGTCTGTTACACTTTTATATTCTTTTATTAAGCTCTTAGTAGAGGTTCTTGATTAAAACATTTATTCAACATAGTTGCAGTTAGGTTATTACACATAAGGATGAGCCTCTGGTCTGGTAAAAGGTCAGAAGTGCAACGGGTGAATTGAGAGAGCATTTGAGGACGACATAGACGCACACACACACTCAGTTAGAGAGAATCATTTATAGGTGGAAGTTTAATCATGTTTTGCTTGGGGTTGCAAAAGAGCAGTTTGTCGCGGAACTGCTGCTGAGGTGTCAAGATGACAAGCGAGCATCCGGCAGTGACAGGATGTACCTGCCATGAAGACGAAGACAACGTTCTTTTAAACTGTGTTAAAAGTCATTGTGGTTTTGATTTGACGTATGTATATATTCTGTCTGTGACGTATGAAGGGGCGTCATTAATTCAAACCCTGATGCTATAAAAATCTGTGTATGCTTTGATTAAGTTGAAGATTAATCCCTGTCTGCATACAGAGTGGTCTTCCCACGCGTGTATTCATTAAAATCAATTGTTTGACCAAGATCTTCTGGACCAATGGTTGTTTGTACTCTCCTTCCTCAATTATGTGAACCTTAACACAAGTCAACAATTTTTCCATTGTTAATTAGATTATACAGACTGAGATAAAGAAGAATCATATACAGTAGATTAGATCAAATAAACAATGTGGAAAAAACAATTCCACCGTGACCTAAACTGAACTTAAATTCCACGGTAAATACTCCTGGTGTTTTTATTTTTTCCAAGTTGATGCCATGCTTTTCCCAGTTAAAGATAAAAGATAAAGCATAAATGCGACCTGTGACATATTCCTTATGTGGTGGTCATTCAAAAAATGGGCAGCTGGATAAACAGAAAGAAAGTATTAACTATTACTTGTACTATGATATAGTGCAAATGACATATCACAAATAACATGGAAGTGAAGCAGCACAATCCAAAAAGCATATGTGGGCGATCGTGGCTCAAGAGTTGGGAGTTCGCCTTGTAATCGGAAGGGCCAGTACCGCCTACTGGTGTTGGCCAGAAGGGCAATATGGCGGCCTCACTTCTGTCAGTCTGCCCCAGGGCAGCTGTTGCTACAACTATAGCTTGCCTCCACCAGTGTGTGAATGGGTGGATGACTGGGTGTGTAAAGCGCTTTGGGGTCCCTAGGGGGGGACTAGTGAAATAAAGTTTGGGGTTATTCCTTTTGCAGTAATGGATCCATTATCAATGACATGGACATTGGATTTGCATTGTCACTGGTCCCTAATGCAAATGCGATTGCACAAGTTTTGATGGATGCAGCCAAGGTAACACCCTTCGACACTTCTATATTTGTGAACGGCACACGTAAGATATATTTAATACAATCATGTCAACGCTGTTTCTATACTACAGAACAGTTTTCTAAAAGCAATAGCTTTCTTTTTTCTTTTTGTCAACATTTACAAAAGTGTCACATGGAGTGAGCCACAAGATCAGTCTTCTCACTGCTTCCTGTATGGTGCTGCTGTCATGGCTCCTGTCAGGCCAGCAATAACATCTGAATTGATGCTCTTGTGAAATAACGTGAGGAAATGTCTTCTGTGATTGGGTATGAAAAAGGGCTTTGTTCCAACTGAAAATCCACGAGGAGATTTACATTTTGGATTTTTTAAACTCTTAAAAACTAATAACAATAATGAAACACAATTATAAAGCTGAACTTAAATTATCCATGTAGCAAACAAAAAATGTTGTGAGCTGTCATCCTTATATCGCCTTTGGGCTTTCAGAGCATGTAGCGGAGCCTTGACATAAATTTTAAAAAATAACTAGAAAAAAGCACTATGTCGTTAAACAATGAAAAATAAATATTTGCAAAATATCTGAATAAATATTTATTTTACCTGGTAATGGGAAAACACCTGGAAAGCAAATCCTTCTTATTATGTGTGCTAAAGTGGACACTAAGGTGATTGGTCAAAACAGTTTAAGGTGGCCTTAGGTCTGATGTCGGCTCTGGCTACTTCTCGTGTGTAGACGCCAACTTACCCATCACCATAGCAACCTTGTGCTATCCTCTTGCATAAAAACGAGCTAGAGTGCATTCCATAAGAGCAGATTTAAGACCAAGGTCCCATTCCTGAGAGGGGTCTTAGGTTGTGTCTGGTAGTATCAGAGTTACAGTCTACTTCCAAAACTTCTCTACAATACACTATGTGTAGTAAAAGAAAAAATACAAATATGTGATGCTAATTATGAGATATTAGCCTTACAGATAAACAATTCCAAAATTCCAACAATTCCCAAATAAGATGATTTTAGATTTAGTGATAGTTTTGTCATATGTTTTAATTTTACACATTTCTTAAGCAATCGTATCCTAGAACTCCTTTAGATTTCCCCCAGAACAAAAAAATATTTGTGTCATCTGCAAATAAGACTAATTTTAATATATCAGATAGGTTACAAATATTATTTATATAAATAATACATATTCTTGGACCTAGCCAAGTTGTGAAACACCACATGCAATGTCCAAGTCTGATGGGGAATGCTTACCCAGCTTCACCAATTGTTTCCTGTCACTTAAACAATTTTTCACCCAGTGCAGTACAACCCTTTAATGATCTGAAATGATAAGTTGCAGATATATTTTAGTGGTTATGAGATTTCTTCTATGACCTTCTTGACAATTTTCATATCAATATTGTTACAATCAATTGATGTTTCGCATTTACACCATTTACAATAACATGGAACTACTTATTACTGAGTTCATGTTTGGAACTTGGATTTCTGTTTTGGGGGGTTTACAGGTTTTTTTTGGAAGTGTGGTCCTAAACTTTTGATCAGCTGCAAAACAGTCTGTTTCAGTTTAAGGGTCGTTTTCAATAAATTGGATGCTCAAAAAATGTTTTGTCTCACTTCCATTGCTTCTTGTTGTAACCTTGTTAAGATCCAACCATGCAAAATATGATTGATATATATATATATATATATATATATATATATATATATATATATATATATATATATATACATACATATATATATATATATATATATATATATATATATGTATATATATATATATATATATATATATATATATGTATATATATACATATATATATATATATATATATACATATAAAACCGCCCGCAGGGGCGTGCTGGGTGTTTTTTTTTATATATATATATATATATATATAAACACCCAACACGCCCCTGCGGGCGGTTTATCCTTCAAGCTCGGGTCCTCTACCAGAGGCCTGGGAGCTTGAGGGTCCTGCGCAGTATCTTAGCTGTTCCCAGGACTGCGCTCTTCTGGACAGAGATCTCCGATGTTATTCCCGGGATCTGCTGGAGCCACTCGCCTAGCTTGGGAGTCACCGCACCTAGTGCTCCGATTACCACGGGGACCACCGTTACCTTCACCCTCCACATCCTCTCGAGCTCTTCTCTGAGCCCTTGGTATTTCTCCAGCTTCTCGTGTTCCTTCTTCCTGATATTGCTGTCATTCGGAACCGCTACATCGATCACTACGGCCGCCTTCTTCTGTTTGTCTACCACCACTATGTCCGGTTGGTTAGCCACCACCATTTTGTCCGTCTGTATCTGGAAGTCCCACAGGATCTTAGCTCGGTCATTCTCCACCACCCTTGGGGGCATCTCCCATTTTGACCTCGGGACTTCCAGGTTATACTCGGCACAGATGTTCCTGTACACTATGCCAGCCACTTGGTTATGGCGTTCCATGTATGCCTTGCCTGCTAGCATCTTGCACCCTGCTGTTATGTGCTGGATTGTCTCTGGGGCATCTTTACACAGCCTGCACCTGGGGTCTTGCCTGGTGTGATAGACCCCAGCCTCTATGGATCTTGTACTCAGAGCTTGTTCTTGTGCTGCCATGATTAGTGCCTCTGTGCTGTCTTTCAGTCCAGCTTTGTCCAGCCACTGGTAGGATTTCTGGATATCAGCCACCTCTTCTATCTGCCGGTGGTACATACCGTGCAGGGGCCTGTCCTTCCATGATGGTTCCTCGTCTCCCTCCTCTTTCTTGGGTTCCTGCTGCCTGAGGTATTCACTGAGCACTCGGTCAGTTGGGGCCAGCTTCCCAATGTATTCTTGGATGTTCCTTGTCTCATCCTGGACTGTGGTGCTGACACTCACCAGTCCCCGGCCCCCTTCCTTCCGCTTAGCGTACAGCCTCAGGGTGCTGGACTTGGGGTGAAACCCTCCATGCATGGTAAGGAGCTTTCTTGTCTTTATGTCAGTGGCTTCTATCTCCTCCTTTGGCCAGCCTATTACCCCAGCAGGGTACCTGATCACGGGCAGGGCGTACGTGTTGATGGCCCGGATCTTGTTCTTACCATTCAGCTGACTCCTCAGGACTTGCCTGACCCTCTGCAGGTACTTGGTGGTTGCAGCCTTTCTAGCGGCCTCTTCATGGTTCCCATTTGCCTGCGGGATCCCCAGGTACTTGTAACTGTCCTCTATGTCTGCAATGTTGCCTTCTGGTAGTTCAATCCCCTCAGTTCTGACTACCTTCCCTCTCTTTGATACCATCCGACTACACTTCTCCAGTCCGAACGACATTCCAATGTCATTGCTGTATAGCCTGGTAGTGTGGATCAGTGAATCGATGTCTCGTTCACTCTTGGCATACAGCTTGATGTCATCCATGTACAGGAGGTGGCTGACAACTGCTCCGTTCCGTAGTCGGTATCCGTAGCCAGTCTTGTTAATGATCTCACTGAGGGGGTTCAGGCCTATGCAGAACAGCAGTGGGGACAGAGCATCTCCTTGGTAGATCCCGCACTTGATGGTAACTTGTGCTATGGGCTTGGAGTTGGCCTCTAGTGTTGTACGCCACATCCCCATTGAGTTCCTGATGAAGGCTCTTAGGGTCCCATTGATCTTGTACAATTCTAGGCATTCCAGTATCCAGCTGTGGGGCATTGAGTCATAGGCCTTCTTGTAATCAATCCAGGCAGTGCACAGGTTGGTCAGTCTGGTCTTGCAGCTGGATAGCATAGTGGTTAGACTACACGCCTTTGGAACAGAGGATCGCAAGTTCGATTCCTGCCTGGGGCGTCTGTATCCAGTAAGGGTCCTAAGGCTAGACCCCCTATGCTAAGCAAGCCTACCGCAGACATGAGCGAGACAGATAAATATGAAGGCATGCCGGCTCGGACGTCGCCCGGATCAACAAGGTCCGCGTCAGGTGTTGAGGAACCAGGGCACCCTGACGAAAAGTGGGCTACTGGAACAAGAAGGCATCGGTGGGCAAGAGACGAAAACAGGGCGTTGTTGGAATGCTACTACGCAAGTAACCCCGGCGGAAGGGGCTACATGAATAGGATGAGGGACCTATGGATTCTTCGATACCCAACATCCACAATGACGGCGAAACAACTAGTAGCTCAGTGCTCCAACATTCGAAAGAAGGGACTGCTCTCACAGCTAGAGATTGACGAGGTACAACACAAATGCTACGGCAAGGAGGAGTCAGGACGCCAGGTCAGGGGGGCGATATCATCACCCCCACCCGAGATTGGGTACATAGCCCCAAGTGCGATAGGAGAAGGATCGTACCCTCAGAAGGTCTGCTAGATGATGTTAATGCAGCACTACGGGCAATACCTACAACCACGATATATATATATATCGTTAGCTTCATAGCATAATTGCCTAAGTCATTTGACTAAGTCAATGACTTAGGCACTTATGCTATGAAGCTAACGATATATATATATATATATATATATATATATATATATATATATATATATATATATATAGCAGAAGCAGAAGTATAGCTAAAGTACTGTCAAGTGTCTGGCCAGAAAGAGAGTACCAATTTGTTTATTTGGTAGAAGGCTTCAGTTAATTGAGAGTGAGAAAAAATTTTTGTTTGTGGAGTTTGTTTTTTTGTACTACTTGAACACTAAAGTGGCTGAGATGACAGTGCCAGCAGTGGCCCACAGCTCATTTAAGTTTGAGACCCCTGCTCTAGATGACTTCTCTTGTAATTAGTGTCATAAACTGCAAAAACTGATAAGTGATCACTGATGTCATTAATTAATAATCCACTCACAATGTTGTTTTCCATGTTGTTGGTGAAAATAATGTCAATTAAGGTGGCACAATGAGGTGTAATTCTGCTTGGCCTCGTTATTTTAGGGTGTAAATTCAAGATGAAGATGAAGTTTTTTCAGACTGTGCTATGTGGTGTGTTGTGTGTCAAGTCACATGTGTATTCATGCCTCTAGTGTAAGATGAACATCAGTAATTGTCCAGCTCTTCAATGTTTCTAATGACCAATACTTTGGCTTGTTTCGGTGTTCCACTGAGTTTAATAAATACTTTACAGTTTGTGGTCCATGTACTTAGAATTTATCCCTGTTTATTCAAGTAACACGCTTTCCTGCTGATTTTATCATTGCAATTTTCAGTTTTCTGTTAAAAAATTTCACAATGATGGCTGGTTTGTCACTGTCAGTTTTTCACTGTTGTAGAGGGTGGCAAGCCTCAATGTTGTTATAGTCCACTTCAACGCCTTTGAACCGTAGAAACGTAACCAGGTAACTTGATGCTCCATGGAGCTGACATCTTCCTCTCCGGGCTCACCCACACTGCCATAGGCCACCGCCCGAGCATATGTCCGGGGTTTGATGCGAAGCCGGTGATGATCATGTCATTCATCTGGTTGTACTGCTCCAGGCATGCCAGCTCAGCGTTCAGGATACAGCGAACCTTAACTTCCTCCACCGAGGTCGAGGATGGTTTTCTGTTGCAGTTTAACAGCAGAAATTTCCTCTGTCAAACTCCAGTGACTTCTTAATAACATCACCTTCCTCAGTTGTCAGTGCTTTCTTCTGGCCCATGCTGAGAGACACTCTTGTAGCATTACCCTGAAGACCCACTAGCTAGTTTGTCAACAGTGACCCCATCTAAAATATTCCAGCGATGATTAAGCAGTGTTAACCAAGGTTGGTACAAATGTCTTATCTCTACACCATTAGGGATGGGTAGTAACCAGACCGAAAAGCAGTGCAAATTTCGGTGCTTTATTTCGGTGCTTTTTTTTCCCTGAGATGTCATACACTTTGAATTCTAGCCAATCATTTTACCTTTGCAAGGGTAGTAGGCGGGCCTAGGTACATACGTTCTTTTAAAGCAGAGCTACAGATTAAAAATGCCCAAGGCAAAGCGGTCAAAAGTCTGGCTGTACTTCACAGCAAAAGATGCAAACTCAGCAGCCTGCAACAAGTGCTTTAAGCTGATACTGTGATTCTGTGCAAAAGAGGTAACTCCTCGAATCTGATGAAACACCTAGCGACGTATAGCATTTTGTTAAAAGCCGAGAAATGCACCGTATTTGATGCGAGACCTCACACCGAGCACATCTACTGTGGGTGTGGTGCCTGTTATCGGACCCGGAGTTAGCAACATCCCCAAGAACCCGAAGAGGAGAGTCCTGGCCCCTAGCCCTGCCAGTGTAGCAGAAATGATAGCGGATGATGATGCAGCAGCAGCCGTTCTTCTCTGCGTGAGTAGCTTAATGTTGTTTGTGTGTAATTTACGTTGAGTAGGGTAACCACGTTATTACATAAGGTGAACTAGCAAACACCGTCATGGTTACATGTGGCTGTCTTCTTGTTTGATGGCAGATACTCCCCCTTCACCCTGGCCAAAAAGGCTAAAATGACCAAAGAAAAAGAGGGAAACAGCTAAACATAAAGTTTGTGTTTTTTTCCATTGTTTAAGCACTGCTTCCAGCCAAGAGTGATACCATATATGCCCTATAGCTGCAGAAAAGGCTAACATTGTTATCTTTTTACAAAAAAACAGCTAAACATGGGAGGTTTTTGGACAAAGTGTATGTTCTCCATTCTTTAAGCACCGGTTCGAGCACCCTTTAAGCACCGGCACCATTTCAAAAGTACCGGTTTGGTACTGGTATCGAATAAAACCTAAACGATACCCATCCCTATACACTATAGTGATGGGATTTCCGGCTCTTTTTAGAGAACCGGCTCTTTTGGTTCGGCTCACTGAAAAGAGCCGGCTCTTTTGGCTCCGAACGAGCTCTTCAGGTTGTTTTTGTCATGGCGGGGTGCGCCGGTGTGTTTTTTGAAACAGGACCCAAAAGCAGATGTGGATGAGGTGTTGCAGGTTTAAACAGAAAGCAATCCTTTATTTGGATGATAGCAGGGGTTAAACAAGGAACCCTAAGCAAACTAAAAAACACTAAGAAACAAATACTACGAAGTTCTATGACTATGACTATAAATATAACTATACTATAAGTAAACTCAGTCAGTCCAGATGTTACCACATTACTTTGTGATACTTAGAGTTAAAACAACTGAGACAGGCTGATTAAAATAACAGCTGTCAGTTCTCTCATTCCTTATATCAAGACTGGAGATCACATTACTGATTTCAGTTCATTTAATATGTGCGTGCATTCTTAACTGGACATAAATGATGATCAAAGGTTGTATATATGATCAAATAAATTCATCAAATCCCAACCTCTAACACAGTGCGCTGAATCTTAGCTTTGAATGTCCAGTATATTCTAATCAGTGCAATTTAACCATTCACTGAACCTATAGTATCTACACCTGTGTGGCAAATGTGTGGTAAAGATACAGATAATGAAATTTAACTGTTAATACAATATACATCATGAAAAATGAAAGCTGAAATTGATTCACTTTAGCACATTTCTCTATATGCTCTGTGATATGGAAAACAACATTGTGAGCGGAATATTAATTAATGACATCAGTGATCACCTACCAGTTTTTGCAGTTTATGACACTAATTATAAGAAAAATCAGCATGAAGAACAACTGAGATACAGACGTGTAAGGACAGAAGAAACTATGACTGCATTTAAGAACGATCTATTAAATCAGGACTGGGACAATGTGTACAAAGAAGCTGATATTGATATTGCATATGGCATATTTTTAAGAATATTCATGGAGTTGTACGATAAAAATTGTCCAACAATAAAATACAACAGAAAGCACAAATATTCAGATAGACCATGGCTCACTAAGGGTTTACAAAATGCATGTAAAAAGAAAAATACACTCTATAGGGAATACCTAGAACAAAGAACAAAAGATGCTGAAAATAAATATAAAAAATACAAAAATAAGTTGACCAATATTATACGTGTATGTAGAAAGGAGTATTATAGTAAAAATATTGAACAACAATAAACATAATATGAAAGGAATATGGGATGTTTTAAACGGTATCATTAAAAATAATTCTGGACAACAAAGTTATCCACAATACTTTATCGATAATGGCAATATTATGGAAAACACTGCTGATAAGGTCAACAGCTTTAATCATTATTTTGTAAATACTGGACCAAAACTGGCAGAACAAATTCCTGAGTCACTGCCATCAGTAGAATGTAGTGAAAACCTGATTGATAGGAACCCTAACTCAATGTTCCTCACATCAGTGGAGGAAAAAGAAATAATTGACATTGTACACATGTGTAAATATAAAACATCTACTGATTGTAATGATATTGACATGAAAATCGTCAAGAAGGTCATTGAAGGAATTGTAGGACCTCTAACATATATTTGCAACTTATCATTTCAGATGGGAAAAGTGCCAAACAAAATGAAAATAGCTAAAGTTGTGCCGCTGTATAAAACCGGGGATAGACACCACTTCACAAATTACAGGCCTGTTTCTTTACTACCACAATTCTCCAAAATCCTAGAAAACCTGTTTAATAAACGATTAGACAAATTCTTAGATAAATATAAATTACTCTCTGACAGTCAATATGGATTCAGATCAAAAAGATCAACATCTCTGGCATTAATCGAATCAATTGAGGAGATTACGAATGCTATAGATCAGAAACAGTATGCAGCTGGAGTATTTCTGGATCTCAAGAAAGCATTCGACACAATCAATCATGACATATAAATTAATAAACTGGAACGGTATGGGATTAGGGGGGTTGTACTGCAATGGGTGAAAAATTATTTAAGTGACCGGAAACAATTTGTGAAGCTGGGTGTCCATTCCTCATCATGCTTGGACATTGCTTGTGGTGTTCCACAAGGCTCTGTACTGGGTCCAAAATTATTTATTATTTATATAAATGATATTTGTAAGGCATCTGATATATTAAAATTAGTATTATTTGCAGATGACACAAATATTTTTTGTTCTGGGGGGAATCTAAAGGAGCTGCTGGATACAATTACTTCAGAAATGTGCAAAATTAAAAAATGGTTTAACAGGAACAAACTATCGCTAAATCTAAGTAAAACTAAAATTATCTTATTTGGGAATTCCCTTAGAAATGCACAAGTGCAGATTCATGTAGATGGTGTGGAAATTGAAAGAGTACTTGAACATAAGTTTCTTGGTGTGATTATAGATGATAAATTAAACTGGAAGTCTCATATAAATCATATACATAACAAAATTTCAAGAAGTGTCTCAATCTTGAGTAAAGTAAAACACATTCTGGACCACAAATCACTCCACATTCTCTATTGTTCCCTGATTGCACCGTATTTGAATTACTGTGCAGAGGTTTGGGGCAATACTTACAAATGTTCGCTATCATCAATCTTTATATTACAAAAAAGGGCCATAAGGATAATCCATAAAACTGGTTACAGAGATCATACAAATCCACTATTCTTAAAATCAAAAATTCTAAAATTCACAGATCTGGTTCATTTTCTCACAGCACAAATTATATATAAAGCAATAAATAACCTGCTTCCTGACAATATTCTAAAAATGTTTTCTAAAAGGGAACGGGGACACAATTTGAGGGGGGAATTAAAGTTAAAACATCCTCGTATCCGTACAACATTAAAAAGTTTTTGCATCTCTGTGTGTGGAGTGAAGCTGTGGAACAGACTAAGTAAAGATATGAAGCAATGTCCAAGCATGGCGCAGTTTAAAAAGCGGTTTAAGGATATGGTTTTTACAGGGTACAGGGAAAAGGTAGAGATTTGATAGGGTGTTCTTGTCTAATATTTTCATGTGTGTGCGCATGCACGGGTTTGTTGGTATGGGTATATATATATATATATATATATATATATATATATATATATATATATATATATATAAGATAAGATAAGATAAGATAAGATAACCTTTATTAGTCCCACACGTGGGAAATTTGTTTTGTCACAGCAGGAAGTGGACAGTGCAAAAGTTATGAGGCAAAAATTAGAATACAATAAGAATAAATACAGTACACAACTGTACAGAATAGAATAAAATAAAATACTATATACAGTAGAATAAAATAAAATAAATATACAATAAGATAAAAATAGAATACAAATACAAATACTATATACAACTGAGTAAAAATACAACGATGACAGAAAGGATTATTGCACTTAGTATTATTGCATATGTATGGATGTGTGTGCTTGATCAGTTAAAGTCTTTATTATGGAGTCTGACAGCAGTGGGGAGGAAAGACCTGCGAAATCTCTCCGTCCCACACCGTGGGTGCCGCAGTCTCCCACTGAAGGAGCTGCTCAGTGCTGTCACAGTCTGCTGCATGGGGTGGGAGATGTTGTCCATATATATATATATATATATATATATATATATATAATTGTAGGTTGTGTATCCTTGAGGTGTTAATGGGGTTATTGAAAATGTGTATATGTGCGTATGTGTGTATATACGTATGTATGGATAGATAGAAACATATATGTGTATATATTAAAAAAAAAAAAAATTTACACATAACATATAATGTAATTGCAAGGAGGTATTTCTGTAGTCTATTGATACTAGATAGTGGAAAAGGGGTGGGATTAAATAAGCTTATGCTTCTTCCTGCTCCTTTTTGAACATGGACGTTATTTGGAGTTGTGGTTGCTCGTTTTCCTTTTGTTTGCTTTGTTCATTTGTCTCTTTTAATTCTATTTTTTTTTATACTTTTTCAACATGTTCAAAATAAAGATTCAATCAATCAATCAATCAATCAATTTTTAAAGGCCTTAAATTCTGTGATTTATACTGTAAATGATTTTCACAGAGGTCTTAAAGTAGTTAAATTACTGCTGATAGTCTGGTTGTTTATATTTTCACATGTTTTTGTGTCTGTAGGGCTGTTTAATGACGATTTGGACTCCTCTGGGAGATGAGGACACACCCACATCTGTTCCATACTGCAGCCATTGATGGTGTTATGGCTCTGAGTCAGCTTTGCATGGTCTGTACAACATGCCACATTCACCCATTCACTCCGATTCACACAAGCACTGTCTTCTATGCTTTTAAGTCCTTACTACATTGAACAAAAATATAAATGCAACACTTTTGTTTCTGCTCCGCTGCTCTGGTTCATGAACTTAAAGATCTGAAACATTTTCTACATACACAAAGGACCCATTACTATCAAATATTGTTTAAATCTGTGTTAGTGAGAACTTCTCTTTTGCCGAGATAATCCATCCCACTTCACAGGTGTGGCATGTCAAGGTGCTGATTAGACAGCATGAATATTGCATAGGTGTGCCTTAGACTGCCCACAATAAAAGGCCACTCTGAAATATGCAGTTTGATCACACAGCACAATGCTGCAGATGTTGCAGCTTTTGAGGGAGCGTGCAATTTGCATGCTCACTGCAGGAATGTCTACCAGAACTGTTGCCTGTGAAATGAATGTTCATTTCTCTGCCATAAGCTGTCTTCAAAGGCGTTTTAGAGAATTTGGCTATACATCCAACCGCCTCACAATTGCAGACCACATGTAACCACACCAGCTCAGGACCTCCACATCCAGTATGTTCACCTACAGGATGGTCGACCAGGTGGAGACCAGCCACCCAGAAAGCTGCAGCAACAATTGGTTTCCATAACCAAAGAATTTCTGCAAAACTGTCAGAAACAGAAAGCAGAAAGCTCATCTGCATGCTCGTCGTCCTCATCGGGGTCTGGACCTGACTGCAGTTCATCGTCATAACCAACTTGAGTGGGCAAATGCTCACGTTTGATGGCGTCTGGCACGCTGGAGAGGTGTTCTGTTGACAGATGTTTTTACTGTTCAGGGCGGATGGCAGACAGCTTGTGTGACGTCGTGTGGGTGAGTGGTTTGCTGACGTCAACATTGAGGATTGAGTGGCCCATGGTGTCAGTGGGGTTATGGACAATGAACACGAGTGCATTTTATTGTTGGCATTTTGAATGCATAGAGATACCGTGTTGAGATCCTGAGGACCATTGTTGTGCCATTTATCCACGACCATAACCTCATGTTCCAGGATGATAATTCATGGCCCCATATTGCAAGGATCTGTACACAATTCCTTGGAAGCTGAAAACATCCCAGTTCTTGCATGGCCAGCATACTCACCGGACATGTCATCCATTGAGCATGTCTGGGACGCTCGGCTCGGCGTATATGACAGTGTGTTCCAGTTCCTGCCAATATTCAGCAACTTTGTTCAAGTATTGAAGAGGAGTGGACCAACATTCCACAGCCCACAATCAGCAACCTGATCAACTCTATGCAATGGAGATGTGTGCACTGCGTGAGGCAAATGGTGGCCACACCAGATACTGACTGGTTTTGCGACATCCGTAGCATTGTGCTGTGTGATCAAACTGCATATTTCAGAGTGGCCTTTTATTGTGGGCAGTCTAAGGCACACCTATGCAATAATCATGCTGTCTAATCAGCACCTTAACATCCCACACCTGTGAAGTGGGATGGGATGAAAAGAGAAGTT
Organism: Mchenga conophoros; assembly: GCF_057382185.1. Lineage (NCBI taxonomy): Eukaryota > Metazoa > Chordata > Actinopteri > Cichliformes > Cichlidae > Mchenga > Mchenga conophoros. Next base: position 69,668,786 of record NC_140528.1, read on the forward strand.
CTCACTAACACAGATTTAGACAGATTTGTGAACAATATTTGATAGTAATGGGTCCTTTGTGTATGTAGAAAATGTTTCAGATCTTTAAGTTCAGCTCATGGAAAATGGGAGCAAAAACAAAAGTGTTGCGTTTATATTTTTGTTCAGTGTAACTACCATTCAGACATATTCATCCTCTGATGGATGCATCAGAGAGCAACTTGGGGTTCATATCTTGCCTAAGGATATTTGACATGCAGACTACAGGGAGCCAGGGATCAAAACACCAACTTTCAGATCCCTAGATAACCTGCTCTACGCCTGAGCTACAGCCACCCCCTTATCTATCCCAAAGTCAATGGACTAATCAGCGATACTTCTTCCTCCCTGTAGGAGACTAAAATGTTGTGGGCAGCAGCATCAGGATGAGATTATGTATCAAAAACATTTTAACACTTGAAATGAACAGTTTCTATTTATCACTGTTTGAACCAGTTTTAAAGGTCTGCCCCAAAGTAAGATGTCCATATGTGCTATGTTGGCATAATCTAACGAGTATGTATGACACAGTTGTTTAAACACTAAACAAGCACTGGGTTAAGGAATGAGGTAGATCGCGACACCGAACTGATGGAGATGCTGACATAAATACACAGGAGGATAACGAGGGAAGTGTGAACACACGGGGAACACAGCTGATATGAATTAACAAGAAACCATGAAAACATGAGACTTTCACAATGGGACATGATGGAGCATGAGAGCGAGGACAGGAGAGTGCTGAGCAGGTGAATGAGCAGGTGACTGAGCTTGACTCCTAGCTGCTCTTCTCCAGTGAATGCGGGTGAAACGGGTGCTGGGCCTGGCCGAACATTAACCATCCCCACCCAAGGAACAGATATGGGTGCAGAAATGAATTGTGTTCTGGATGCCCTAGCCCTGGGAACCGGCGTAGGTGCAGGAGCTAGCTGAACCTCTGTCGCTCCCACCCAAGGAACTGAAACGGATGCAGGAGTCGGCAGGGTCACAGTTGCCCTCACCCGAGGAACCGGAACAGGCACAGGCAACGGCTGGGCGTCCGACATCCCCACCTGAGGAGCAGGTATGGGTGCAGGGATGAATGGAGTTACCGCCTGCCTGGGGACTGAAGAAGGGACGAGCTAGGCCAGATAGAATAAAATCAGGATTACCACTAAGAATGATAAACCATAGCACAAAAATTCATAAAAACACAAGAAACACAAAATGCTAGGTCAAAAGGACTTAGAACCATGATATGAGGCTTTAGTCTGTGATCATAAAATTTGCAGCATCCTTTCTGTTTCAGCCACTTGTTGTGGCATTAGGTTTAAACAACTGGTTCTAGTTCAAGAGATTTACTTGCTGCCTTAGCTCACTATATAAACTATTACTTAAAGTAGATTAGTAAGAGCGTTAAAAAAACCATGTTATCAATGTCATTTAGCATAATGATTGCTCACTGAAACAGTCCCTTCCTGTTCTTATAAACCCTAATCTTGTGCATGGTTTTATGTTGTATAATTAAAGTGACAAATGCTGACTAAATAACTATATGAACAGCAGCTGGTGCAAGTCACTTGCTGCTGATTCATCCCTGCATATGACCTTTAAATAAAGAATGCTTAGTATTAACAAGACAAAAGGGCTTTTGGCTTGTTTTCTCAAGTGTTTATGTAATTAAAGCTTTAGGTTATTTTTTTTTTTTAGGTGAGCACAACTGATAAAAATCAAAAGAAATTTTCACTGTGGACCCACCTAAATTCTTATGACACCCAGCCTTGCAGGTACTGTAGGTTTTTTTTCATGCAAATGCATCTGATGTTGACATTGGATTTTAAAGAAAATGTAAAATGAAAATGTTTTTTAAAAATCTGTGTATGTGCACTTCTTATTTGCTGGAAGTTTGTAGGAACAAAGTGCAGACCAGGTTACCATGTAAAAGCAGAAACCTAAACAGCTGTGATTTTCCATGAAATAATCAAAAATTAGACACATTCCTCCACTAGGTGTCAGTGATGCCTTCCATTACAGCCAACAACAACAAGGAAGTGTATTATCCTTGGACATCACTTTAATGAAAAACAATGAGCTGTTGTGTACAATCCCTTTCCCCCCTTTATAAAAGCGAAGTAGAAAAGTCTTTAAAATTTCACATTTGTTTGTAGAACTAAATTAAAACACAATTAGGTAAAATGACAACAAAAACATATGTAAAGAGCCATTATTTATTTGACAAAAGCTAAGCCAAAATGTAGAAGCATCGTGTGAAAAGCTGCGTACAGCCTTACCGAGTAAGTGCCAGCCATAACAATCAAGTTATCAAATGAACTTTGTTAACTGATCATAAGTGTGACTGCCTCTAGTAAAGCAGTAATTTGTGGTGTTTACTGCTTTGGAGTATTCAGCCGCTGGTTTCCTCTTTCTGGCGCAAAGTGGGCGATAAGCAAACAAGAGAGACGGACTCCTGACAGAAAAGCCGATCAGCTGATCATTGATCAGTTTCATGATTGAAGTAGCAGCAGGAGAGGGAGGGAGAGAGAAGAGGCAGTCGCTCCATATATAGGTTGTTAAGCTCAACGCAGGAATGCTTTACAAACATTCAGAGATGAACTTACACATTTGCTTTACTTCTCTCTGGGATAATTTCCTTGGAGATGAAATGATTGGTAGAGGCTACAAATACACACAGCTGCTCTATCACGTGACGCATACTGCTGTGACGTGCTACGGTTATGAGCCGAGTTACGCTGTGTCGCAAGTTTTGTGAGGTGCTTTTTCGATATTTAATGGATCAGATTACATTTTTTATTTCTCTCCGATATCCGATCCAGTAATTTACGTCAGTATCGGACCAATACCGATACGTAAAATCGGATCGGTCCATCTCTAATTGATAGTGATATAAGGCTTATATGATTTACTCATGAAAGTGGCCACTTTCTCATTCTCTTTACTTTGTTTTAGGAAGTATCAAAAACATACGTTTTCAGTTTCAGTTTCATTTATATAATTTTTCAAGGGATCTTATATCTGTTTTCACTCTTGTTTGCTTTTCATGCAAGTTTCACACAAAACAGATATAAAATTTATAAGATTTATATTAGAGATGGCACGATACCACTTTTTTATGTCCGATACCGATATCATAAATTTGGATATCTGCCGATACCGATATGAATCCGATATAGTGTTTTTTAATCAACAAAACTGTTTTTTAAATATCTTGCTGCATTTTGTATAACTTCATACTCAAGTTTAAAACAACAACTACACTAAAGCTATTCTGTTATACCTGTATGCAAAAAAAAATATTTCATAGTTCAGCAATACTGATCAATCTAATAAACTTAAACCTACACCATCCTCCCTATTCTGGTATTTTAAAGAGTACTTAGCATAAATATTATGCAACCTAACTAATAGGGTTCCAACTCCCAGCAACAACAAAAATAAATAAATAAAAAATAGGGAACCACCCCTCACGCTCCACCTCATGATGCTTAATCGACGTAATCAACCTTAATTTGATGCAGTGTGAAAAAAAAAAATGCACAGAAATCAATTATTTTTCAAGAAATATTAAATAGATTCAACATCTTTCTTCAACAAAATTGCAGACTGCACAGATGGTACCTTCCCAAAGGAAAAAGTACTATAGCTTACTAGGATGGAGATAGATATATAGATATATAGAGATATAGAGATATAGATATATAGAGATATAGAGATATATATAGAGATATATATAGATATATATATAGAGATATATAGATATATATATATATTTATTAATTAGACTTAATAGTTACTATATACAGTAACGCATGCCACAGCCGCTCTATCACGTGATGCATACTGCTCCGACGTGCTAACGTTCTGAGGTTAGTTACGGCGTGTTGCAAGTTTTGCGAGGTGCTTTCGTGATATTTAATGGATCGGATTACATTTTTTATTTTTCTCCGATATCCGATCCAGTAATTTAGGTCAGTATCGGACCGATACGTAATATCGGATCGGTCCATCTCTAATTTATATATATATTTTCGATATGGGTTTAATAAACACATTGCAATGTGTAGAGAAACATCCCAGCCAAGCACTGGGATCATCTCTGAAATTTGGCCACCACCGTCACATCTTACATACCTTCCCAAACGCTCTCAAACAAAAAACATTCCATAGCACATCATATCCCTATGCCTTCAGTCCAGCTCATCCTAGACTGTCTTCCAGTCTAAAAAAAGGTTATGATCAGCCGTCACCTCCCTTAATGCGGGATGTCTGGAGATCTTCAAGTCTCTTGTGGGTCCACTGTGAAGGTGCAATAACATGGGGCCCACTTGTGATGTGATAACATTCTACATGTATGCATACAACTGATAACAGGAGTGATCATGCTATACTAAAGTGATATGGTTAAAATATGTGACTAATACATCAGAAAAGAAATCTGCCATGATACCACACAGCACACACCATGACAGCTGGCCATAATATCTCCAGGTAACATTACCAGTAACAGGTGCTAGTTTCAGAGTGGTCACATCCTTTGATGTACTGTTTTTATGATTTCCTGTCAATAATCAGCACAACAAAAGAAACAAGAGGATAAGAAGGCAGCGCCTGATGTGAATCACAAATATTTGGCATATATATTTGAAATTGTACTTTCATAAATATTTACAGAAAGTCAGTGGTTTGAAGATTCTTTTCAAAAAAGTGATAAATATGTGTGAAATGTTGCACAATTTGTAGTCATAAAACGACAAATACCTTAATTATATGAAACTGTGTTTGTATGAAAAGCAAAAGCATTGTACACTAAACATTGCTGTTTTATTTTCCTGCCACCACCTGCATTGCAAAAGACATTACACAATACAAAAAACACAGCTTTTTGTAATAAGCAGCACAACCGATAAAAACAAAAGGAGAACTTATGGAACATCAGGTTTTCAGGGTGGAGCTGTTAAGTTTCATTCCTAAAAGGAGACAAGTAACAACAGGTCACAAAAGCAAAACAAATTAGAAGTTGTGCTGTATTTCACTTGGGAGTGGCCTACTGGAGTTGGAAGTCACATTCCCTGCATTGATTTCACGGAGTCTTGTCATGGTTCGTTGTGTGGCAGGCAGGAGAAGGACCCAAGATGCAGATTCACAGACACGGGGATAAACTCAAAAAACACAGCTTTATTGCTGGCCACGAGAAGCAATACAAAATAAACTAAAACTGGGAAAACTAAAGCATGAGATGTACAAGGAACCGAACCACGGGGAGAATAACACACAACATGAGGGAGAACGCGACGCCGAACAGAGGGAGACGCAGACAGAAATACAGAGAGGGTTAACGAGGAAAGTGGGAACACATGGGGAACACAGGTGACACTGATAATCATAACGAGACAGGGCGGGGTGAACTGAACATGACATGTACAGGCGTGAGAGTCACAAAGTAAACAGGAAGTGCACAGAGGTTCAGACAGGAGGAGAGAGAGCACGGGGAAAACACAGACATAACGGGCTGGGGAAACATGAAACAACCACAAAGGGAGACGAGGGCTCATAGATACACAGAGGGGCACACAGGGGGTAAAAGCCATGAAGGGAAAACACTTAGGGAACACCACAACAGGGCAACTCAGAAAACATGGCCTAAATAAGGAACAAAATACAAACATACAAGAAAACTAAGAACACTGGGCCAACATGGCCCAGGACCATGACAGGTCTACAATTATGAGCAGTCTGTTGTGAAAGTGTGTTGACAAATAGACAGATGGTACCTGGTAAAGTGAAGCCTCAACATTCCAGCTGGAAAGCTTTCATTCTCTTACATATTCAGGTGACATCTCATAGTCTGACTAAAAGAGTTATACCTGCAATTAAGTAAAAAGAATCGTAAAGGAATTACCTATCCACCACTGTTGGTTTTACACAGCAAAAGTCTACAGTCTTGTTCTGAAAAGCAGACAGTTAGGGTGAAAGATCACAATTGGCCACAAAGAAAATTATAAGTTGGTCTGCATTTTGCTCAGGGACTGGCCTTTTAAGTTGCATTATTTAATGGTAGGACTTCGTTGAAGAGCATTGTAGAAATGGGGTCTAAAGGACATGTTTCAAAGTTGAAGTTAACTCTGAGAGATCAACTGGAGAGAAGGATTTTAAATAAGCATCATCGTTTATAAATTTGCTCTACATAATGACACATTTCTGAGATTGTTATATTTGGTTAAAATTTTATTCATGAATAAATTTTTAAAGTCACTAGTTAAAGTTTAAGGAATGCTTGGCACAACGGAGCTCTGACTCTTGGGGTTATTCTTTTTTAGTAAGATGTCACCTAATGTAACTTTAAAGGACGCTTTTTTATAGTGCAACAACGCAAGGCAAAATATAAAGATTACTGTGCCATCATTATTAATTAGTGATCAAAAGATAAAGTATTTTTCTCATCTTGGCTTTGAGTTTGAGTTATTTTTTTTTCACGTGTTGCCATTGTGGCATTTTGTACACACCCTTTGTGAATGTAAACAGGCTTCCCAATCAGTGCTGAAACCTTCATCACAAAACAATAACATCATTTGGCTAACATTATTTTTATTATTAATCTAAAAATGCAAAACTTGCACTGTTACCATTAAAATGGAATCCTTATCATTTTATACCAACTATATTACAATCCTTAATACAAAGTTTGGTTCATAAAGGAAAGATTTTCAGACTCTGTTGACAGACACATTTAAATTAAAGCATTACTAATGATTGGTAAACATTTTCAGTATTTGTTTAATTATCAGGTTAAAATTTTTTCCAGTGCTCGTTTTAAAGTGTTACCAGTGACGTGCGGTCAGGGGAGGTAGAGGAAGCAGCGAATCACCTGTCATCATGGAAAAAATAAAATAAAATGAACAAATAAATGAAATAGCTATATTTATTAAATGATTTGAACTATGAACTAATTTTACAGTTAGTTTAAGCAATTTGGACAATTTTTTTTTTATTAGAAAATTACGCAGTCTCTCACAAACTGTCTGCTGCCTTGCAATGAGAGTGTATCACTCTCTGTATGTCGCTAATCAAAGGGTTCAAACACTTCAAACTGCCGGCTTTGTTTAGCTGATGTTTATATTATGTGTTTAACCTCTTTTGTGTGCTCAGCAATCTTACAACTGTAGTAAAGAGGCACTGAGGCTGGCAGTTCTCTTATCTTAAGATAGGGAGCACTAGGGATGGGTATCGAAAACCGGTTCTTGCTGAGAACCGGTTCCCACTGTTTCAATTCCTTGGAATCGTTTGCCACTTTTAAAAACGATTCCCTTATCGATTCCAGTCGCCCCGAATGACGTCATCACGTTGAGTAGCGTCTTTTACCCAGTAGGAAACACGGCGCCTGAGCGGCACAAACGCTCAAAAGTTTGGTTACACTTTATGAGAAAGGATGACAACAGGGCAACGTGCAATACTTGCAAAGTAGAGATTTCATCAAAGGGAGGAAACACTACGAATATGCAAAAGCATTTGCTCAAAAAACACGCGATTGCTTTCAACGAATGTCGTGTTTTTGATCCGCTCCGGACTAGCGAAGCTCAACCCAGCAGCAGCGGTAGCGTTTCCACGTCCTCTCCCGTTAATACTGCAGGTAACTAATCAATTAGCATTGCATATTATGTTAGCGCGATTTACCTTATTACAAAACCTGCTATTACTGTGCGTTGCATTTAGATAACCATGATGAGAGAGACAGAGTCTGGCTGGCTCAGATGCTGGCAGTTCTCGCTGCAGTCTACCGGTAGCGTCTCCTTTCAGGCCAGGATAGACGAATGTCACCCAGCAGTGTCTAAGTTTGTGGTCAAAGGCTTGCACCCATTTGCCACAGCAGATGCCCCCGATTTCACTTTGGTAAGTGAATGTGTTTAATTGTAGGCAGGGACATTACTGGATATTCTTGTGTAATTGCTACAGAATAATTTATGTTAAACTTTGTTATTGCTACAGGAGAATATTTATTTTATTATTTTACATATACATTTTTTTTCCTGGGGACCCTGTGACACCCCATTGAAGAGCCGTAGGCTGTGGCTCTCTTAAGATCTCACTGTTGGGTTTGTAAGGTCATGTTACTCCTAAATTTCTATCTTGTTCAAAGAGAAGATATAAAACACAGTTCTAAGCTAATCGACTTTAGTGTTCTCCTTTTTAAAAAAAAAAAAGAATCGATAAGAGAATCGATAAGGAATCGAATCGTTAAACAGAATCGAAAATGGAATCGGAATCGTTAAAATCTTATCAATACCCATCCCTAGGGAGCACTCTTGAGCCCAGTTGTTCTTATGCTACTCCGCAGCTGCAGAGTAAGTGACAGCGACCTAGCAATAATCTAGCTTGAGCGAGTCAAGTGCAGTGATATTTTCTCGCCTCTCACCCTGTCTGCTTTTAGAATGGAAAATTTTATACCCAAGCTCAAACAGTTTTATAAACTGGACTTTTAATTGAAACAGGGGGTAATAAATAAAGGAAGAACGCCTGCGCTGAAAGGTTTGCTTCAAACTATGCAGTGTTGGGGAGTAACGGAATACATGTACCGCCGTTACGTATTTAAAATACAAAATATGAGTAACTGTATTCCGTTACAGTTACCGTTTAAAAGGGTGGTATTCAGAATACAGTTACTTAAAGGGATTACACGGCGGTATTTTCCTGTTTCATACCATAGGTTATGCTCTCTCTATTTTTTGGTAATTCCATGCCAGTGGAAACCCAAACAAAACACGCATTAAGAGGCTCAAATGCCCGTGTCTCAATCTCGCGTCTCATAATGACGTGAAGAAATATTTTTTTTAATTATTTAATATAAAGGCAACAGGCAGTGTTACAGGCATCACCCTAAAGAATGTAGCCTCATGGGCAGTGTAGTCCGTGCTGCAGGGAGAATGGACTGCCATACCCGTTATGTGTCTGTGAGCGCGAGGAGGGAGAAAAAGGAGAGTGGAAAAGTATGAGATGTCACCAATCAGAAACAGGAGCTGGAAGCATGTAAATATAATAATAACCACTGCAGCCAAAAAGAGTGCATATGAGAGCATGAGGGTGGGAATGTATGTTTGTTGGTTTGTGTCTATGTGTCAGGTTGGGTATCAGACGCCACCTCTCTGGGGACATCTCAGGCCCTCCAAGGTATGGAGGCCTATCTCCCCCCACCACTCCCCCTGCCAGTGGCAGACGCCCTCAGACATCGGTGCATTGGTGGTTCTTTGTGTCCGGGGATGGGCATCCAGGTACCCACTGGCTCACTCCTGGTGGCTGCTTGTCGGGGCCTGGAGCCTGGGGCTTGCTCGGGCTCCTTCGGGGGTGGGGTGCCCTCGGCCTCTCAGCCTGGGGCTCGGTCACTCTGGCACAGCTGGCTGCCGGCGGAGCTCACGGGCACGTCACTGCAACCCCCCCTGGCTTCTGCTCCGCGGCTGCTGAGTGACCCCTCATCTGGGGCTCTCCTCAGCTCTTTCTGGGATAGTGGCACGGCTGCCCCTCTGTTGGTCTTCCTTGATCTCTTGTGTTCTGAGGGCCTCTGGATGTCTACAGCCTTTCAACGCCTCTCTCTGTCTCTCGCTAGCAAAGTTGACCCAGACAACAAAGTAAAGCTAGTTTTCAGCTACGAGCTCGACACGGAACCTGACGTATTAGCCAGAGGTCCCTTTACTACGAAATAGTTTTCTATACGAGATCGCTGCAAAAAGAGCAGCCTTACCTACTGTCCACCCTACTGTTACTCATTTTACACTAAAATTTAAAAATCTATTTGGTATTGCTTTCAGAACTGCACATGGTTATTACCTTCAGTAATAGTAATAAATCACACAGCAATAGTTGTTGTAAAAAGCATGATAATATATTAAGTAATCCAAAGTATTCAGAATACGTTACTCTCATTGAGTAACGTAACGGAATAAATTACAAAATTGTGATGGCATCAGCCACACAGGGGTAAATTAGTCCATTTTTCACTTTATTATTTTGCTTTGCAGTTTTCTTCATTAATCATTTGGTTAAACCTAACACTGGTATTATGAGGCGCGCACATAGTAACATTGTGTGGTTTTTCTAAAATGTTTTGTTATATTAATTATGTTTCTCTTTCTTTGAGTTACCTGGGTTTGGGCGGTGGCTGTTTCCTGTCTGGGCAAAAGGCGTGGCTGAGGACTCTGGGGACAAAATGCCTGCTCAGCAGGACCAACCATAGGCTTACCAGGAGCAGGGGTGTTTTAGGTTTAGTTAGGTTATTCTGTGCTTAGTTAATATTAGTGTGTTTTTGTTTTCCCCCTATTGTGTTCAAATGGTTTGGCCAAATCATTATAAAAGCTACCCTCATGTGTCTTTGTAATTAGGTCAGTTTGTGAGTTAAGTTGTGTCTCACTTTGTTTTGTTTAAGTTTCTGGAAATTATTTTTTGTAGAGTTATATTTAGTTGACCTGTTTTATGGGCCTGCTAAGTATGGTTTTGAATTTTGTTAATTTTGGACTTTTTGAGGGTTAAAATAAAGAAAACCCTTTTTGAAGATATTTTTTTGCCTGTGTCCTCTTTGCTTTGGCTGCTTGGTCCCTCACAAAAATACATTTTGGGGCATGTAATCTGTAATCTGTAGTGGAATACATTTTAAAAGTAACCTTCCCAACACTGAAACTACGGGACAGAAGATTGCCTGCTCCTTTCAAAATGAGTGGTTCACATGAAAAGACTGGCTGTGTGGATGTCCAGCGCGGAACCAATTTTTCTGCTTTCCTTGCTTTCTTTTCTCAACGTGTCACAATATCTGGACAAATGGGATATTGTGACATGAAGAATTTGCGGAGAAGCCTCAGCAACATGAGCAGTCTACCACTTACATTCAACGTCAGATCACATTTAAACCTTTTAGGATCTCCAGGGTTTACTTAACTTTGGATGAACAGCAGCATTCACAATACTAAGATAAAGGAGACTCGAGAGATTATGAAAGATCTCTTAAATGCCTCCTGCTTCCTTCCCAAACAGCAGCTGGCATTACATGGAAATGATGAAAATACAGGCTATGCTAATCGTGGGAATCATGGTTGACTACCGGCTCAGTTACCGCTAGCTGCCGCAGCCACGATTTGAGCCAGCCTTTCCTGTTGTTAAAAAACCCAATTCTTTGATCTTCGGGCTGAAGGAATAACAACACTCGGTGTTTAACTGCTCAATCAACAATAACTTTAATCAATACAATTCTCTTAATTCCATACAACCACTTTGAGCATTACAAACGTCCGGAAGGGAGATGTGCATGAGAGGGTTGTCAGCAGATCTTGAGGTGTCTGACAGCAGTATAGAGTAATACAAATCAGTCTAATAAGTCTAATAATTTCACCTTTTCTAAATCAGGAATATAATGCAACCTAAAACAATATAATGATTTCACAATCTTTACTCAGAGGTATAGTGTAGCATAAAACAGCATACTGATTCTACAGTTACCCCTTTTGATCTTCATCAGTATATTTTCACATTGTATATACATTTTCCTCCCTGTAACATTTAACATTTTCCAACAATACAATGCGATACCATTCCCAACATCCAGCCAGTTAAAACTCAATTTCCTTCACCCAAAATCAGTAACACAGAAACGTGGCAGTTGGAGGGTCAAGTCTGCAGGTCCACACACTCATGTGAACTTAGAATCTCTCTCCCTTCTCTGGTCTCTATCATCCTACTGCTCCTGCAAAAAAACAAAACCCTTTTCTACCAGCTGGGTGAATTGTTTGTCAACATTTACTCATTTGTCTCAGTTTTAAGTCAGTCAAAACTTTATTTACATCATCAGTCTGTCACAGTACAGTCAGTCCCTCGCATGCATCATTGCTGATAGTGAAGCCTCTCGCACACGCGTTTCAGTATTCACTCACAGCAATATCACGTCAGATCAAAGAGAAGACAATTCTTTATGATTTTGGAGTGGATTGAACCGCTACAATCCTTTTAGACTCCAGACTCACCATCTCATGTGATCAGTGTCCCAGATAAGTAAATTTCTCCAAAGCCCATTGTAATCAGGGGAAGCACACTTTGTGACTGTTTCCAGTAGGAATCTTTTGTAGCGCTTTTGATTTCAACCTTGCAGGCCTGCTTAAAAGAGAGCTGATTGTTAAATTATGAACTCACAAAATAGCACCACCGGTGCATAACACCTCTCAGATTTCTTATCTCAGTGCACTGTAACAAAAGCAAGAACAAAAGTAAAAAATAAAATAATAATAAAAATAACAAATACTGGGCGAGTTCCAGACATGTCCAAGCATAAAACCGGCTCTCTCTCTTAGAGAAAAAAAACAACCCAAACCTCACTGGCAAAATCAACCTAGTGCTAAGCAAAATCCAAAGACCGGCCAAAAAATTCACAGGAAAGTTTATGCTTCCTAATGTAACAATATGGTTTAGGAATTAGCTTCAAGACATTACAAAGTTAGTTTATCATTCTCACTCTGTACCACTCCTCCTCATAATCTCATCAGGGCTGTGTGAAGCACAGTAAGAATTTCAGTCCAGGCCTTCAGCAGCCATAAACAGGCATCTGGAGGCATGCAGTCATGTGCTGTTTGTAAAAAGCCTCCAGCGAGTGACCAGCCTCTATTCATGCACAAAGGCAGGGGTCACTGTGCTGTATTTCGCCATTGCATAGTCATATTCTGACAGTGTGATTGTTATGCCATCATGAATGGACATCAAATGCATTTTTAATTTACACATCAAATCTCTGGCCATTTCAGGGAGTCGGAGCGTCACACCGAGTGTGTGGCTCCTGAGTCCACAAGAAATTTCACCCTCCCACCCACCACACACAGATATTGTTTACATAAGCAGAGATTTATAGACTTTGTTTGTTAAATGTACATATGTGCCCTCTGGATGACATGAAATGCGTTCTAAGTGATCAATGGCTTCATGTAACAGTTTGTGTGTGTGTGTGTGTGTGTGTGTGTGTGTGTGTGTGTGTGTGTGTGTGTGTGTGTGTGTGTGTGTGCAGCATTTTGCATATCAGCATGAGCACTTGTTTGCAAAGCATTCTTCATTGCGTCAGCATGTGTATGTGTCTGCATCACTTTTCATTGCACCAGCGTGTGTATGTGTACTTGTATGTGGATCACTTCACTGAGAAGTGGATCACTTCTCAGTGAATCAGTGTGTATGTTTAGGTGTGTGTCATTTCTTACTGAATAAATAGGTCTACATGTGTTTGTGTGTGTATCAGTTCATGCTGAGTCAGTGTGTATGTATATGTGTGTGTGTTCATCACTTTCCTGTTCTGTTGTCTGGGGTAAACCACAGCCTGAAGCGTGCCCTGGGGTCCTGTCCTTCTTTTCAGTCTGTTTGCGACCATTGCTGCTGCTGCTCACAGTGCTGTCCATCCTGGTTCTGAACCTAATTGGGGCAGTTATGGTGGTCAGCATTGTGTTGCTCGGCCTCACTTTTCATCTGGGCTTGGTGGGTGTGTCGTCACAGCTCTGTCAGCTGAAGCTGTCTGGGAATTTCCTCCCATGTAGTGAAATGGGCCTTGGGTTTAGCGCCCTCCGTCTCCCCTGTGTGAGATGCCTTTCCTGCAGCACTGTTGACATTTTCAGGTTGTTGTGGTGGGTCCAGCTGATACAGCATTTGGTCAGGGTCACGTCGAAGAGGACAAACTACTAAATTTATCATCTCATCACTGGTTGGCAGTGTAGGGACTAACGCGTTATTAAGTAAAGTGTTACAGTAACTACATTATTATTGTGGCAACAATCACGGTAACTAGTTGTTATGCCAAAATCAGGAATGCGTTAATCGTTACTGGGTTTTCGATAGGGTCGTTATTCGTTACTTTGTGTGTTGCGTTCGACTTACCTTGGAAATCGGAACATGGGCCTGGGAAAAATGTCACACTCAAGTAAACAGTATTCTGGTTAGCCTCGTTAGAGAAGGCGGGATTCAATTTTTGTGACGCCCTCAAAAGCGGTTGTTTTGCTAGCCCTCTACTAAACACATATGTAGCCAAAGCAGGACTGGCCATCGGGCATACCGGGAATTTGCCCGGTGGGCCGATACTTCAGATTCTCACCTGAAGTATCAGGGTAACTGAACTTCAGGTGAGAATTTATGAACTGCTTTCTATCTGGGTCAGATATAAACCAAGTTTAGGTGGAGTTTATTTTCGTTGTGCTAATGTTTTACAGTCAGTTATAACAACTTGTGCTGTCTACTAGCTAGCATGACGGAGTTTATATTCTGCTGGGCAGTTTTCTATGATGTTACTGATGTTGAACTTTATTTTATTCATAAGGTTAGTTATTAGAGTTGTCAACCGTCCCCTAAAAAACTGAATCGTCTCGTGTTCACATAAAATATTACGCGTTTCGTATTGAGGTGACAGCTACAATGAAAAAAAGACACAAAGCTGGAGTTATTCTGCATCTTTACGCTGCACAGCTGCCTCTTCTTCTCTCATTCTCTCCCCTCATTTTCCTGTTACTACTTCAATCACGAAACTGATCAATGATCAGCTGATCAGCTTTTCTGTCGCAAGTCCCGTCTCTCTTGTTTGTTTATCGCCCACTTTTCCCAGAAAGAGGAAACCAGCAGAGGCCGCGTTAAACAACAGCAGCACGTTTAAGCTTGATAAGCTGCTGTTAGAATTTATTTAATATTAATTTCTAGTATCAGCTGATGTTTGCTGGAGCCACAGCTGTAAAAGCTGCTGGTCATGATGTCGGTTTGGATATCCTGGTGAAAGGGAAACATGAAGATGAAACCAGGAGATGTCCTTACTGAATCATCAGAGCTGAACAGGTGATGGAGAAACAGGTTTACCTTTTAGGTGACATGAATGAGTTGAAGGGAAGTTATGAACTGTTTCTGAGAGACAAATAACACCAGGATCCTTTTTTATGTAGCTGACAGCTGGTAACTGTGCAGGGGCGGGTCTAGCAAAGTGTTGCCAGTGGGGCCAGGAAGGGCATTAACAGGGAAAAGAGAGCACAAAGAAATACTTTTCTTTCTAATTGTCATTTAAAATGTCTCACTTTTAACAAATAATTATCTGAATCTTACAAACATTTTCATCTGATGCAAAATGTATAGAAATCCATTATTGTACATAGAAATTTTTTTTCAGGGTCCCATCATAATCTTTTCAGAAGTACTGTATATGATGCCAGTATTTTCAGACATTTTCTAGATTCTGTACCAGTACTGTGTGTAAAATGCCATCAAAAGTCAATTAAGTTTTATTCTTTCTCACCTGTCTTTCTGTCTCCTTTCACTTTTTAAAGGTTGCCATGTGAGAAAAAAATATTTTGCCCTGCCATGCTGTTTATTGATGTGGTAAATAAATAGTTTATAAAAATATATCTAAATCTGTCAATTATTATTTTCAATATTCAGTAATGATCATGTCTCACCTCTAGTCTTCTCTGTCTTAATTTCAGGTTTCCACCATGTGTTGTAGATAGTTCAGGAGGTTAACTCGACCAAGCAGTCTTTCGGTTTCGGCTAAGTACTGTTTGAAATACCAGAATAGGGAGGATGGTGTAGGTTTAAGTTTATTAGATTGATACATATATACCAACAAGACAATGTACATCACTGTCACAATAGCGTTTGTTTTCATTCAAAGGTTTTATGATTTTCCTATCATACCTGGTGGGCGGTCTCTAGTCAAAATGCCCAGGCCGAGTTTTTGTCCTAGTCCAGCCCTATATACAGCTCATGTGCAGTCTGGAGTTAGATACATCTTCCTACTCAGAAGGCAGAATTTCCGAGTTCCGAGTACAATCGAAAGAACCATGACTGCAGTTTCTGTGTTAGACGTAAAAAGCACACGTGATGCTGTGACATAGGCGTGGGATTTCTCTCATGGAAATATGCACATTATTTTTTCCTTTCTGTTGGCGGCTGTATGGGCACAAATTGTGGTCATAAATATTTTGTACTTGTAAATCAGGATTTATATGTGTAAAAATAATTTGTGTGTGCGTAAAAAAGATTTGTGTGTGGACTTAGCCAAAAAATACGTGTGAAACTCTGCACTCAAATTTCAAGTTACAACGAATTTTGACCCTGTTTTTCTTCCTTTCATCTGATTGGCCAGTGTCATGTCAATCCCAAATTTAATTATCCAATCAGAGAACAGATGGGTTTGGCTCTTAGAGGGGCACTTTTTTGAACTGCAGGCCCTTGAAGGGTAATACAGTTTGAAGCTGGAGGATCTCTATGTAAATATCCAATAGAAGGTAGGTTTCTACTTTCAGTAGCTGTTGAAAGGATAAAGTTTTGGTATATCAGTGGTTAGAAATACCATCATTACTTTAGGATTAGTTTAACACAAAGTCAGGGCTGACCCGGGAGCATTGCTGTGAGTAAGTAAGAAAAACTTTATTTATATAGCACCTTTCAAGATAAAAATCACAAAGTGGTTCACAGAAGCTATAATCTAAAGATAAAAATCAACCAAAAGCAAGTTTAAAAAGATGAGTTTTTGGCTGTTTTTTTAAAAGCGACCACTGAGTCCACAGATCTCAGGCTCAAAGGGAGAGAGTTCCACAATCTGGGGGCCACAGTGAGTCACAGTGCGCAGCATAAAGGTCCTTCCACATCGGCCGCAGCATGTGCTGCTAATGCTAACTAAAAGCCAAGGATCCAGAATTTGTTGCGCTGGCTGCTGGGCTCTGTGGGTTTTTGCAGAAGCTCTACCTGTACTAGATGCACCTGCTCCTTGTTGTTCCTATCTCTGACTTCATGTCCTCTACAAAAGTTTTTTTTTTTTTTTTTCGCTGGTTCTTCAAATATTCCATAAAAACATGTATGGTCATTCACAACGAAGAAAGCTTTGTAACTATCCCCACTAGTGAAGACTGTCATTTCCACAATACTGCATGTAAGCAAGCTAGAAGACTGGCATCCTTGCTGTTTATCCAGCTAGGGGAGCAACACATTAATAAGAGAATTCTGAGTAAAACCAAAGTTACTTTCCAGGGAAACTAGTTACTTTGAAAGTATTGACTAACTTGATGTAACTGAGTTACGTCTGATAGAAGTAACTAGTAATGTAACTAAGTTACTAATTTAAAGTAACTTACTCAACACTGGACAAAACTGACTTCAAAGAGAGATATTATCACAGGAAACTAAACACAAGGACAGTTAATAAAACAGGGATTGAAAATAGAAATTCTAATGCCAGATAACAAACAGACCTCAGGATACAAACAGAAATTAAAACTATAACAACCAAAACTAGGACTTTGGCCTCAGAATATTAAATAAACCAGAATCAAAAGTCCAAAACCAAGAACACTGGGTACAAAACCCCAGAGCATGACAGTGCAATCATATGATCTGGAGCTGGATCTTGATTCAGGAAGTAACCGCTGACGGTAAATCTTCATTGTCACTTTAGACTCTAGCATCAATGACGTTAGTTGAACACTGTTATTCTTTTGGGATAGGAAGAAGTAACAATAATTCATGAATACAACTTGAGGAACTTGACACACATTTTTAAGAGATACCAATGAAAAACAAACAGTGGTTTGTTTTGTTTAGTAAAGACTTACAGTATTTCTCTGCCATTTCCTCATTGTTTCAAGCTGTGCCCTGCCAAGTGAGACTAACAGAGTTAAGATTAGTATCAAACATTAGGTAGCAAAACATTCCCATGAAAATTATGGTTCACTGTGTGCAGTGTTGAGATCTATGAAATTGTCATTTTATCATTAGCACTCCTTTTTATAAATGTTAGGGTTTATATACATGTCACTGCTGATTAGATGACCTTCTAATTGGCAGAAACTTACCTTGAAGCAATTTATGCATAGTTTTGTCACACAGAGGTTATTCAACTCCAGAATGAAGGAAAGACAGTTCAGGTCCTCTTTTAAAACCGTTGCAGTACAAAAGGTTTTCACAGTTCTCGTTCACAACATGGATCTAACAAAGGATTCCACTACCTGTGGATTTCTCCCCCCACTCTGGGTTCTTCCTGTGTGATTGCTCCCCCCCAACTTCCTGAGATAAAACTCACCCGGCTCCCACCATTTGTTTAACTGCATGAATAAGGTGTGACGCAGACATGAAATGAAAGAAATTCCAATACACATGTTAAGCTTATGTGTCTTAGTTTTTGTCTCAGTGTGCTTTTTTGCTGATATTTAGTTTGGTTTATGGTGGTTTGGAAGCAGACACCCACTGCACGTGACGTTGGAGTGACATCTTTCATAAGAAAGAAAGAAATGGAGGGAAAGAAAAACAGAGGCAAAAAAAATCCGCTGGACCATCTGTTGGGGAAAAGAAAGAAAGAAAAGAAAACAAGCAAAAACAGAACAACATAATAGGGAAACCACAGCAACAATATAGAAAAGTATAACTAACAGTAAATATTGAATGTTACTGAGCAGCACACAAGGCCAACAGTGCATGGTATGCTTTGAGGCAGCAGCCAAGGAAGATACAGTGGGGCAAAAAAGTATTTAGTCAGCCACCGATTGTGCAAGTTCCCCCACTTAAAATGATGACAGAGGTCAGTAATTTGCACCAGAGGTACACTCCAACTGTGAGAGACAGAATGTGAAAAAAAAAATCCATGAATCCACATGGTAGGATTTGTAAAGAATTTATTCGTAAATTAGGGTGGAAAATAAGTATTTGGTCACCTCAAACAAGGAAAATCTCTGGCTGTCACAGACCTGTAACGTCTTCTGTAAGAAGCTTTTCTGTCCCCCACTCGTTACCTGTATGAATGGCACCTGTTTGAACTCATCATCTGTATAAAAGACACCTGTCCACAGCCTCAAACAGTCAGACTCCAAACTCCGCCATGGCCAAGACAAAAGAGCTTTCGAAGGACACCAGGAAAAGTATTGTAGACCTGCACCAGACTGGGAAGAGTGAATCTACAATAGGCAAGCAGCTTGGTGTGAAAAATCAACTGTGGGAGCAATCATCAGAAAATGGAAGACATACAAGACCACTGATAATCTCCCTCGATCTGGGGCTCCACGCAAGATCACATCCCGTGGGGTCAAAATGATCATGAGAACGGTGAGCAAAGATCCCAGAACCACACGGGGGGACCTGGTGAATGACCTGCAGAGAGCTGGGACCAAAGTAACAAAGGTCACCATCAGTAACACACTACAACGGCAGGGAATCAAATCCCGCAGTGCCAGACGTGTTCCGCTGCTGAAGCCAGTGCATGTCCAGGCCCGTCTGAAGTTTGCCAGAGAGCACATGGATGATACAGCAGAGGATTGGGAGAATGTCATGTGGTCAGATGAAACCAAAGTAGAACTTTTTGGTATAAACTCAACTCGTCGTGTTTGGAGGAAGAAGAATACTGAGTTGCATCCCAAGAACACCATACCTACTGTGAAGCATGGGGGTGGAAACATCATGCTATGGGGCTGTTTTTCTGCCAAGGGGACAGGACGACTGATCCGTGTTAAGGACAGAATGAATGGGGCCATGTATCGTGAGATTTTGAGCCAAAACCTCCTTCCATCAGTGAGAACTTTGAAGATGAAACGAGGCTGGGTCTTCCAACATGACAATGATCCAAAACACACCGCCCGGGCAACAAAGGAGTGGCTCCGTAAGAAGCATTTGAAAGTCCTGGAGTGGCCTAGCCAGTCTCCAGACCTCAAGCCCATAGAAAATCTGTGGCGGGAGTTGAAAGTCCGTGTTGCTCGGCGACAGCCCCAAAACATCACTGCTCTCGAGAAGATCTGCATGGAGGAATGGGCCAAAATACCAGCTACTGTGTGTGCAAACCTGGTAAAGACCTATAGTAAACGTTTGACCTCTGTTATTGCCAACAAAGGTTATGTTACAAAGTATTGAGTTGTACTTTTGTTATTGACCAAATACTTATTTTCCACCCCTGATTTACAGTGGGGCAAAAAAGTATTTAGTCAGCTACCGATTGTGGCTGTGGACAGGTGTCTTTTATACAGATGATGAGTTCAAACAGGTGCCATTCATACAGGTAACGAGTGGGGGACAGAAAAGCTTCTTACAGAAGACGTTACAGGTCTGTGAGAGCCAGAGATTTTCCTTGTTTGAGGTAACCAAATACTTATTTTCCACCCTGATTTATGAATAAATTCTTTACAAATCCTACCATGTGGATTCGTGGATTTTTTTTTTTCACATTCTGTCTCTCACAGTTGAAGTGTACCACTGGTGCAAATTACTGACCTCTGTCATCATTTTAAGTGGGGGAACTTGCACAATCGGTGGCTGACTAAATACTTTTTTGCCCCACTGTATAGTGTGTCTGTGATCACCCGTGTGTACACCTGTGTGTGTGAGCGCGCTTTGTAGCAGGAACAGGAAGTGATACTGTACTACAGAGAGCCGATGCCAATCAAGACATTAAAGCAGATAGATGTAGAGCAACAAAGCTTCTGATTAAACAGAAGTGTGAGATAGATGAGAATTTACTCCAATGTCCTGTTATATTTTAGATAGCAAGGAGCAGACAACTGAGTTTATTGAACTCCACCGAGACAGCCGGTGACGCTGACGGTGAGACTGTCCCATTTCACAGCCTTGCACTTCTGGCCTTCTTGGTCTTCAGGAATGAGTTGTGAATAGAGATTGACAGACCACGTGGCTTTCGCGCATTGCATTGTGGGTACGAGTGGCAACAAAATCAAAACACTGCATTAAGCGCTAGCATTTCCAGCACCAGTAATCATTAATTCTGAGGTTTTAATCCCTACTTGCATTTTATTTAAAAACAGTTATGTACAAAACGAAGGAGAACACGGCAGGTCCATACAAAGGCAGATGTGACGAAAAGGCAAAAAAAACAGTATGAGGGAAAAAAAAAAATCAAAGGAGTGAAAGGGTTAGACCCATACGAGCATACAGAGTGGAGTAAAGACGTTAGCGTGCTGCCCAACTTTCATCACGCACATACTTATTATTATATGGTCCTAAGTGTGAGTGCATACACTCACAAAATGTTTAGTAACTTCAGATCCCTGCAACAAGCCCAGGTCCAGTTTACTTTGGTGATTTCGACTATTCCATTTCACAGCTGTTGTTACATTTTTTCGGCTCTTTGTTACTTTGGAAACATGGTTTGAACAATTTTTCTTCCACGACGGAATCTGATAAAAAACTATCTCTTTACCCGTCGGCTTGCCGTGGCTGTCATGCGACAGCTTACAGCAGCTTCTTGCCATTCTTTGTGTTTCTTTTTATTGCTGTGTGACTGTTTTCATGTGAAAGCCTGCGTGCGTTAGTACCACTTGCGACTCTTACCTACAATCCTTTGCGGTTCTACCCCGGAAATGACGTCACATTTTCAATCTCTATAGCTTTTATTGTTGCTGTTGTTTATTCCAGACAGCTTTCCATCTTACTCGACACCACACTACAACCCTTCCCCCAAGTAGGGAACACTAAGGCTACGTCCACACTAATGCGTTTTTGTTTGAAAACTCATCGTTTTCGCTCCGTTTTGGCCTCCCGTCCACACTAAGATGGCGTTTTCCTCAAGGAAAAACGCAGCATTTTGACAACGCTCTCCAAAACACTTACATTTCAAAACGGAGCTGTCCCGTCGCAGTGTGGACACTCGAAAACGCAGACTTTCTAAAACAATGACGCATTTTAGTCATGTGATGCAGTCATGTGACCAATTAAACAAAGATAGCGGAGGGCATTATACAGCAGTTGTTTTGATTGCTCTAATTTTGACAGCCCTAAAAAAGATTAATATTAGTTTGTACATGCTCCAGATAGCTTTTCTTCAAATTCTTTAACCCTTTAAAGCCGGTCGGAGCGGACACGCTCCATTTTGCGTAACTATTTTTAAATCCCGGTAGCACTGCAACCACGTAAGCTAGCACAATAATTTTTTTTGCATATGAAACCGGAGGAGTTGTACTTACATCTTATGCCATCACCTTGTCCTAGGTCACAGTTTCCTTCCACATATAGCTTTGCAAAAACTGCATAAAAAGCACTTGCAGCAACAAAAACAATATTCCAGAAACAGGCTTTGCCGATCCGATCAGCTGTTTGTAACACTTCCTACGTCCATCAGCGTGAACTATCGTATGTCCGCCATGACCTGCCCGAAACCGGAAGTGACGTCATTTTGCGGAAATGTAGTTTTTTACCATCGTGGCTTACCATCGTGGCTTACCATCGTGGCTTTTCTGTGTCGTTTCTGGGATGCTGAGGACTCATATTGCACTGCTGGAAATATTTTATTTTGATGCATATGCTGCTTTTTTGCAAATTTGCACTATAATTAATTTTTTCGTGTTTCCTGCAGTATATGAAAATTGGTGTATCTCAAAAATAAAACTATGAAGACACTTAAAATAAATTTCCTTTGGTGGGAAACTAGTTTGTGCAACTTTTTTGTATTTACAGTTTTGAGGGATAAGCCTCTTAAATTTCTCTAACTAGAAATATATGTTAAAAAATCAAAAACGATTTTAAATTTTTTTGTAGTTTATTGCACTTTTTTGCAATTTATGTAATTACTATGCACTTAATGCAGACATATTATTAAAATTTGGGCTATAATGGTTGTATTGATGTATAGCAACTTGAAATGCTCCAAAAAATGGCTCTACAGCATGTAAAAATATACTATAAGCTCTGGTGGACTTGGTTCTATGGTAGGTCTTAAAGGGTTAATCCTCACTCGCGTTTGTGCATGCGCAGGGCTGGAACTTAAGCGTTTTGGGCCGTTTCAATGTGGACGCACAACTGTGTGAAAACGACTGAAAACGCTAGTGTGGACGAGGAGCATTTTCAGACAAAAACGCTGTTTTCAAATCTATCCGGGCTAGTGTGGACGTAGCCTGAGATAGGTTGTATTGGCTCTGTGTGGGGAAAAAAGAATTCATGCTTTCAACAATTTCTAATGAGAGCTCCAGCAGATTTTCTTAATGCACAGGCTGTGATCAGCTGACCTACCTACTGATGTATGTGGATTTAAACAACTAAACTCAGCATCATGTAAGCAGATGTTTTTCGAGCTATCTTGGCTGATTTCCATTTCCTACCCTAACAGTATATACTGTATATTTTCTTTTAACTAGATATACACAGTTGGTAGAAAGGTGGAATATATGAATTACTCTAAGCGAATTCCTCTAACCGTCATCACCTTAGTCTCTGCTGCACTTTATGTAACCAAACCCTGACCATGAGCACATCAGGTAACTATGCACCAGTCCAACACACTGAACTCACCACACTAACACAAGCTAACCTGTTTATCCTGCAGAAAACTACAGAGTTTTTTCACACAACATTTGAATTACACAAATCTGGTAAACTTTGTTTGTTTTGCAGGAATTCTCACATTATGACAATACTTTATTAAAACACATCATACACTGATCAAATATGTGATTAAAAATTACATGTAATCTTTAAATCTGCAGTTTATCAAGTATCACCGAAGAGTCCATATCTTTAAATATAACCTGTCTTCCTCTCCTGCTCTGTCATTCTCAAATTTGTTCATTTCTGAATGAAGTTCTCGGACTCTTAGTTTTCTCTCTCTGGGAAGCTGTACTTTTAGCTAGCAAAACCCTACATGGCAAACTGCATAGAAACAGTCTGTGTGTTTGCTAATGTTTCTTTGAGCTGATAGAAATGTTGCATTTGAAACTGCCTGACAGTTAAAAACATTATTTCCTTATTCTCGCTCCTCTTCATTAGTGCTAGCTTGATGCTGATGTAGCACGAACACAGCTTACAGACACCTACACTCATTCTGGCCTACTTTTTATAAATGTTATATATGATACCACTTAACCTATAAAGTAAACACATTTACTGCTCTCAGAACAATCGCAACATAATTCTCTGTTTAAAATGTCAGTTTCACACTACAGTACAAAACTGAAGCATAGCATTAAGTGAAAAGTGCCAGATATTGAGTGTCTGGACTCCACAGGCATCTCCGGTGTTAATGAGATGGAGGTTCCAGTTTGAGAGATTTACTGGCTGTCTTCAGCTCACTGTGTTGTTTAAGGCAGATTAGTAAGGGCATTAAAAACCAGAAGTCATATGGCTTGCTCATCGAAACAGGTCTTGCCCTTTCTTATAGACCTAATCTTTTGTGAGGTTTTTTATTCTGTAATTAAAGCAATGCTAGGTGACTAGATAACTATGTAAACTGTCACAAGCTACTGACTCATCCTTGCATACCTACGTTTAACAAAGGCTGCTTAGAATGAAGTGGAGTAAAAGCCTTCCTTTTTTCATCAAGCATTTATTTAACTAGAACTTGTATTTTAGGTAGTCTGGATTAGCTTTGTTAACATGATTACATGGTGTTATTAACTCCCTTTTTATTTATGATAAATTTTAATCTCCAAAAGTTGATTCTGTTCATCTGGACGTAGCATTTTCAGTGGGAGAAACGTTTCGTCACTCATCCAAGTGACTTCTTCAGTCTCAGCTGACTGCAGGTTTCCCCAATCTTATAAACAGTACATAAAAAAGGGAATGTTTTACATAAGTTACATTTTTTGACAAATATGTTTGTAAATGTAAAAATGTTTGTAAAAATGTCCCTTATGAAAAGAATATCGAGGGAACAGTTTACCCTGCCCGGGATAGGGTTACCGGGGCCCCGCCCTGGAGCCAGGCCCGGGGAGGGTACCCGAGGGCGAGCGTCTGGTGGCCGGGCCTTAGTCCATGGGGCCCGGCCGGGCACAGCCCAAAGAGGAGACATGGGCCCATCCTCCCACAGGCCCGCCACCCGCAGGAGGCGCCATAGCGGTCGGGTGCATTGTGTGCCGGGTGGCGGCCAGGAGCGGAGGCCCTGGCGGACTGACCCCCGGCTGCCAAGACTGGCAATAGGGACATGGAATGTCACCTCTCTGGTGGGGAAGGAGCCTGAGTTAGTGCGTGAGGTTGAGAGGTATCGGCTAGATATAGTCGGGCTCACCTCTACGCATGGCTTGGGCTCTGGAACCAGTCTCCTGGAGAGGGGCTGGACTCTGTCTCAGTCTGGAGTTGCCCCTGGTGAGAGGCGGCGGGCTGGGGTGGGTATTCTAATATCCCCTCGGCTTGCTGCCGGTACGTTGGGGTTTTTCCCGGTGGACGAGAGGGTTTGTTCCCTGCGCCTTAGGGTCGGGGAACGGGTCCTGACTGTCATCTGCGCTTATGCGCAGAGTGGCAGTTCGGAGTACCCAGCCTTCTTAGAGTCCCTGGGGGGGGGGGGGGGAGGGGGGTGCTGGAAGGTGCTCCACCTGGGAGGAGCTGGGAGACTTCAATGCTCACGTGGGTAACGACAGCGAGACCTGGAGGGGCGTGATTGGGAGGAACGGCCTCCCTGATCTGAACCCGGGCGGTGCTTTGTTATTGGACTTCTGTGCTAATCACAGTTTGGCCATAACGAACACCCTGTTCGAACATAAGAGTGTCCATAAGTGCATGTGGCACCAGGACGCTCTAGGCCGTAGGTCGATGATCGATTTTGTAATCATATCACCAGACCTGCGACCATATGTTCTGGACACTCGGGTAAAGAGAGGGGCTGAGCTGTCAACTGATCACCACCTGGTGGTGAGTTGGATAAGGTGGCGGGGGAGGACGCTGGACAGACCTGGTGCACCTAAACGCGTAGTGAGGGTGTGCTGGGAACGTCTAGCAGAGGCCCCAGTCCGCGAGATCTTCGACGCACACCTCCGGCAGAGCTTCAACAGCATTCCGAGGGAGACTGGGGACATTGAGTCCGAATGGACCATGTTCAGCGTCTCCATTGCCGAAGCTGCTGCATTGAGCTGCGGCCGCAAGGTGGTTGGTGCCTGCTGTGGTGGTAATCCCCGAACCAAATGGTGGACACCAGAGGTGAAGGGAGCCACCAGGCTGAAGAAGGAGTCCTATCGGGCTTGGTTAGCCTGTGGGACTCCGGAGGCAGCTGACAGGTATCGACAGGCCAAGCGGAATGCGGCTCGGGCAGTGGCTGAAGCAAAAACTCGGGTGTGGGAGGAGTTCGGAGAGGCCATGGAAAAAGACTTTTGGACTGCCTCGAAGAGATTCTGGTAACCCGTCAGGCATCTCAGGAGGGGAAAGCGGTGCTCTACCTGCACTGTGTATAGTGCTGGCGGAGCGCTGCTGACGTCGACTGAGAAAATTGTCAGGCGGTGGAAGGAATACTTCGAGGACCTCCTTAATCCCACTGACACGTCTTCCGAGGAGGAAGCAGAGTCTGGGGATGAGGGGAATGACCCGCCAATTTCCGGGGGCGAGGTCACTGAGGCAGTTAAACAACTCCTTGGTGGCAGAGCCCCTGGTGTTGATGAGGTCCGCCCCGAGTTCCTGAAGGCTCTGGACGTTGTAGGGCTGTCCTGGTTGACACGCCTCTGCAATGTTGTGTGGAGATCAGGGGCAGTACCTGTGGACTGGCAGACCGGTGTGGTGGTCCCCATCTTTAAGAAGGGGGACCGGAGAGTGTGTTCCAAATACAAGGGGATCACACTCCTCAGCCTCCCTGGGAAAGTCTATGCCAGGGTGCTGGAAAGGAGAGTTCGTCCGCTAGTCGAACCTCGGATACAGGAGGAACAATGCGGTTTTCGTCCTGGTCGCGGAACACTGGACCAGCTCTTTTTCCTCTCGAGGATACTTGAGGGTGCATGGGAGTTTGCCCAACCAGTCTACATGTGTTTTGTGGACTTGGAGAAGGCATTCAACTGTGTCCCTCGGGGTGTCCTGTAGGAGGTGCTGCGGGAGTATGGGGTGTCTGGCCCATTGCTACGGGCCATTCGATCCCTATACAACCGTTACAAGAGCTTGGTTCGCATTGCCGGCAATAAGTCGGACTCGTTCCCGGTGGGTGATGGGCTCCGCCAGGGCTGACAGCTCTGTTCATAATTTTTATGGACAGGATTTCTAGGCGCAGCCAAGTGGCGGGGGGCTTTCGCTTTGGTGGCCTCAGAATCTCATCTCTGATTTTTGCGGATGATGTGGTTCTGTTGGCTTCATCGGGTGAGGGCCTCCAGCTCGCACTGGAACGGTTCGCAGCCGAGTGTGAAGCAGCGGGAATGAGGATCAGCACCTCCAAATCTGAGGCCATGGTTCTCAGCCGGAAAAGGGTGGAGTGCCCACTCTGGGTCGGGGATGAGTTCCTGCCCCAAGTGGAGGAGTTCAAGTATCTCGGGGTCTTGTTCGCGAGTGATGGGAGAAGGGAGCCGGAGATCGACAGACGGATTGGGGCTGCAGCTGCAGTAATGCAGACGCTGCACCGGTCCGTCGTGGTGAAGAGGGAGCTGAGTGTAAAAGCGAAGCTCTCAATTTACCGGTCGATCTACGTCCCTACCCTCACCTATGGCCACGAGCTGTGGGTAGTGACCGAAAGAACAAGATCGCGGATACAAGCGGCAGAAATGAGCTTCCTCCGAAGGGTGGCTGGCCTCTCCCTTAGAGATAGGGTGAGAAGTTCGGCCATCCGGGAGGGGCTCAGAGTAGAGCCTCTGCTGCTCCACATCGAAAGGAGCCAGCTGAGGTGGTTCGGGCATTTGACAAGGATGCCCCCTGGGCGCCTCCTGGGTGAGGTGTTCCAGGCATGTCCCACCGGGAGGAGGCCCCGGGGCAGACCCAGGACACGCTGGAGAGATTATATCTCTCAGCTGGCCTGGGAACGCCTTGGTATTCCCCTGGATAAGCTGGAGGAGGTGGCTGGGGAGAGGGAGGTCTGGGCCTCTTTGCTTAGGCTGCTGCCCCCGCGACCCGGCCTCGGATAAAGCGGATGAAGATGGATGGATGTTTGTAAATCATACTAAATGTCTTCATAAATATTTACAAAATATTTTTAATAGTTTGTTTTTAAAAAAATGATAAATATTTGTAAGTTGAAAATGTTGTGTCTGAACAATTAAACACTGTGGTTTTATTCTCCTTCACTGTGTACACCTCGATTACAAAGGTCATTATATAAGACTTTCTTGTAAACTGACAGTGATAGACTTTTTATAATAAGCAGCAGAAAAAACAAAAGGAGAACTTCTGGAACGTCGACTTTTCAGGGTGGAGCTGGTGAGTTTCATTCCTAATAGAAGACAGTTAGGGCGGTAGGTAACAACAGGTACAAAGAAGACAAAACAAATTTCATTTGGGAGTGGCCCATTGAAGTTGTAAGTCACATTTTGTGCATTGAATTCATGGAGCCTACAATTATGAGCAGTCTATCATGAAAGTGTGTTGACAAATAGACAGATGGCATCTGGTGAACCGAAGCCTCAATATTCCAGTGGGAAAGTTGTCATTCTCTTGCATATTCAGGTGACATCTCATAATCTGACTAAAAAACTTATACCTGCAGTTAAGTAAAAGAATCATAAAGGAACTACCCATCCACCACTGTTGGTTTTACACAGCAAAAGTCTACAATAAAACTACATATGTTAAAATAAAATATGTAGATGAACTGGTAATTTGGACAAAATGTCTAAATGAGGCTGTTTGTTGAAGACTTCCCATTTCCTGGGGGGTACAAGTGTACTAGACCATTTTTCTTTCAATGCTTTAGTAACATTATTTTTTGCTAATTTGGATTCATTTAAATACAATTTACGTAATAAAATCGTATTTATATTGTTTTCATGTTTATTAATGATTAGAATATCCGAAAAAAAAAAGTTATCTTTTCCACAGGTCAGCAATAATTTATATGGCCCAGTAAAACACCAAAGAGCTGATTTGGAGAAGTGTTAGGCTCGACACTAAATTATTATTCAAATTAATTATTAGTGTCAGCAGCAGAAAACATGGCATCAAAGCACGAGGTGAACCTCAGAGAATGGTGATGCTTTTCTTCATGCTCCTTTAAAGGTTTGCAAACACACATACTCATTTACTACGAATCAAAACAAGGAGACACACATATGCATGCACAAGAACACATACACATTTCTATTCATAGATGTCTTTTTAAACAGATGCATGTCATGTTCCTCAAGTTTTACTCATTAATCATTGTTACGCCTTCCCATCACAAGAGAATTACAGTGTTCACACCCTCAACTAACGTCACAGACGCTAAACATAATCTCAGAGTAATCTCATAATGAAGATTTACGGTCAGCGTTAAGTACCTAAACTTATTGTCAGCGGTTACTTCCTGATTCAAGATGTGTAGAGACAGGACTGGACTTAGCAAAAAGTAAGCAGATTATTTGTCCTGGGAGAAAAAACAAACAAGAATATAAAACAAAAGGCAAAATGAAAATCAAACTTTACTAACTAAACTGAACAAAACTAATCACTGAAAACATAGAATAGGAAACCTGTGGCATGGACAAGACACATGAAGGGAGGTGAACTGACATTCCAACAAGGTACAAGGGGGGACTAACACAATAAATACACAGACAGTGATTAGGAGAGTGGAAACAGCACAGAAAAACAGCTGGAACAAATTAGGACTATCAAAATAAGACAGGAACTGCATCACCCCTGATGACAGGTGGACAAGTGGACAGCAAGCTCTCCTCCAGCTGCATGGACAGGTGAGTGTTTCTTAGATTTAGGTAGAAGTTTGTTGTTGACCCTGTTCTGACAGCATTTAAATCCAGCTCCCCATCTCTCTGGTCTATCTCGATACCTGGCCTATACCGCTATAATCGCTGTCTTCATAGCATCTGCCTCTCATCCATCTTTCACATAAGGTCTACCTATGCATTTGTTTGGCTGCATAGTGTGCACATTAAAATAAAATCTTGGCCCTAGCTGCATGGATTCTTAGAATAGCTGAACACGGGCCCTTTCCTGACAGGAGTCAGCGCTTCTTGATTCTACAAAGAATCGGCTCTTAAAGCCAGCTCACTTGCTAATGACACAAAAAGTAAATACTGTCCAGAGAGGGAACTGCTCTAAAAAAGACTGTTTCTGTTTTAAGGTTTGTTTGTATATCGTATGTGCAGCAGTACAGTGTCTTAACATTTGATTTTGGGTAGTATGCAGCAAACTCAATGAAAAGGTTTAGTTCATTTTCACAGCTTTTGATGTTATTTCTGCAGGTACAGTAATGCAGTATTGGTATGGTTCTAATCACACCAACAATTATAGACTTTTTCCCTTTGATGATCTTCAAAACATGCGCAATGTGTGCAGGAAAACACCTTGTACATATTCCGGTACAGACACTGATAGACGCTTTCTGTTCTATTATTAGTCTTTTACTAAAACCATCTGAGAATGTGGCATCAGTGACGCCTATTGACTAAGACAATGCCGTTTAATGTCATGACTTTTATGTTTCTGTTACCACAGAAATTGTTATGTATTGTTAAATAATGCTGTTAGCATTAGATTGTCAATCATACTTTTAATTTCAACAGTAATTGTTTTCTTTTTGTCTCTTTGTTTTTTTTCACCTGTTTTGGAAACAAATTGCTTGAATACTGAAAATTCATGACTAAAAAAAGACTTAAAAATAAAGATTAGTTCAAAAAGGTTCATAATTTTATGATATATTGTTCGTTTTTTTTAATGTTGCTTTCTTCTGTTTACCTGTTCTGAAAACAAATTGTTTTGTTTCTAAATGCTGTGGTTCTGGGTCGTTGACCCAGTGTTTTGTGTTTGCGAACTTTTTAATCTTGTTTACTTATCATTGTTGTGATCCTTGTCTCTGTTGGTATAGTTTAGTCATGTCTGTCATAGTCTTCATCTTTGTGTTCTTCTTCAGCGTCCCCTTAATCTCCTCAGCCCATCATTTCTCTCTCTCTCTCTCTCTCTCTCTCTCTCTCTCTCTCAGCCCCTGTTACCACTGTTAATCGTCACGGTTCTGGGTCTTTGTGACCCAGCATTTTGGGTCTCTTGTGTTTTGGTATTTTATATCATGGTTTATGTTCTGAGTCCTTTTTTGTGCTGTTTTGATTATTTTAGTTATCGTTATTACCCTAGGTTCGGTTATGGCTGTTAAGGTTTTAGTTCTTAGTTTTTGTTATATGGCTTCCCTGTGTTTAATGTTGTGTCTACTCTGTGCAATTCTGTCCCATGTTTCAGGTCTATATGTTCTGTCTGTTTGCGTGTCTAGAGTTCAGTCGGTGTGTGTCCTGTTTTACTTTGAATGTCCGTATCTCATGTCAGTGTTTCTAGTTTTGCTTCCCTTGCCTCATCCTGCCTAATTACTCCCAGCTGTGCTGTCCTTTTGTGTCTCATATCCCTCGTTATCCCTCAGTGTATTTAAGCCCCGTGTTTCTCTTTGTCAGTGTTGTGATCTCCCTCACATCTGTCTGTGTGTTCTACCTGCCAACCCTGTCTAGTTTATTTCAGTATTCAAGTTTAGTTCTTTCTTGTTTCCAGCAATAAAGCTGCCCTTTTGAGTTTACGTTTCAACTGTTTCTGCATTTGGGTCCTTTCCTGCCTGCCTGCACTCAGATCATGACAAACATCAACAATAATAAATATTTATTTACTTACAGAAATGTTTAAATTTCCTGTCATATTTTGAATATTTTACAATAAGTCTTTTGTTTCATTCTTTCTTTATGTTCAAACGGATGCTTGTCTCCAGATTTACTTTTCTTCCATAGGCCCTGAAATACTGTACTTTGACTAAAAGACTCTACATGTAAGCAGTTAAGTGGAATTAATTAGTAAAGTGTATCAAATGCTAATTGTAACTGTAACTATATTTCTAATGAAGAAAAACATTTGTGTTCCCTTGTAGAGTAACTCTACAGACACAACCTAGAAGACTGGTAAATAAAAATAAATACATTTTACTGGTGTCCTTCTATAAAATTTGATTAAATCTAACAATATATGTCAGCTGTCTTCAAGTAACAAACTAAAATGTCAGTGTTTAATCAGAGTTGATCAGAAATGGTGTGAAAACAGTGCAGTGATGCCATTCGACTACATGATTTTTCATTGGTATGAAGTTATGTCACACAAAAGAGCCACACCTTGTTTATAAATAGTAATGAAAATGACGCACATGTACCTCAGTTGTACAGATATCAAATGATCAAATGTAACAACAGCAGCTTACATAACATACTAGATTTCAAACATCATTTATAGCTAAATAGTGCCTGTTAATAAAGGATGATCTGGACAAAAGGCCTTTCTTTCTGTTTGTTCAAGTGTTTATGCCATTAAATCAATCCTATTGTTAGGTAGTTTATGTGAGCTAAGAGATCAGTGATCTCTTAATTTGTTCATTTCTTGTCTTTCTTTGTGTTTGCTATTAAATCAAACCTGAGCCTTATTGTTAGGTTTTTCATGTGAGCTTTAAACTTTGATCTCTGAAGTTGTTCATTCCCTAGTGGATTCAAACCTACATAATTCGGTTCGATAACTCAAATTTAATTAAATCATAACGCCACAAATCAAGAATATAGTTCTGGCGGAGAGACTCGGCTGAAGTCCTGGTAGATCAACTAATCTCAGTGTTAGCCAACATTAGCTCACAGGATTATAAAATCAAGCATGGAGCCATAAATTCTGCCTTTACCAACATTTATGAAAGAATAGGTTGTTCCAAAGTGCTTTATTCACTTAAAGGTACTGTAATCAGATGCCACCTTTGTATCTGCTTTTATTAATACTATTTTGATGTTTTAGTAATTAAGAGTTTTGTTTTAGTAATTAAGAATGAACTCTACTATGCCATGTGACTACAGACAGAGAACCCCCCACACACACACACAAAACATGTTACACGGGACAAATACAACTTTTTGTACATGTGGTAATATGCAGAGTCCACTTACACAGTGTCCAAGAACTGTCATTATAACGGCAATAATGTAAACATTGACACAACAACTTAACTTTGACAACAAAATTTACAGCTTTTTGAAAGTTATATATGGTGTTTATAGTGCATGCACGGGCCAGTTAGAACAAAAGACATGGTGAGAAATGTGCTAAAGCATTTGAATAAAACAACTATATAAGGGTAGACTTAATATTATGGTATGTATTATTTCTTACAAAATACTGCTCTTTTGTTTCTTTGAATCTAGACAGTTGTGTAAATTTACAACATATACTACATGTAAATGACTTTATAGCAACCAGTTAGAGAAGATATGCACCAAAGGACGGTGATATTACAAAGCATGCAAATAAATATATCAATTTAATAAATAAAACTCTTATATTTTCTTATAGAAATGAAGGGCAAATTTGTAAAGGCTTTCTCAGCATTTTGCAACTTTAAGAGGCATGTAAGGAGTACAGGTTCCCTCTCTGTGTCTGCTGCCCATCCTCTCGTTATTCTGTATATTTAAGTCCTCAGTTTGCCTCAGTTTCCTCGTCACATCATCAGTCTTCATGTTAGTACTTCTCTCATGTCCACCTATGGTCTGTGCACCATGTTTTGCTTCCTAGTGTCTAGTTACCGTACAACAAGTTTAGTGTTTTGTATTTTAGTTTGTAATTCTCAGCAATAAATCTGCTTAAGTTTACATTTTGTCTCTGGAGTCCTGCCAGATGTTTAAATTATCTTTGGTTTGTGACTGCTTTTGTATTCACAATCATTAAAGAACTATACTATTTGTATCACACCCTCTTTTCCCACCTCACAGCCGCACAGCAAAGCTTGTTTAACATATTTTCTCTTAACCTGAGGGCATTAATGGAGAGGTAATTTCTGAAAATTCTGGTTTCACAAGCTCTCCTCCAAATGTCAAATCTAATAAGACTTCCCATCTAAATTATTCTGTTAGCCAAAAACAGACTGGACATAATGAAACTTTTTTTAAAAAGCGTGGATAATTGAGAAAGTACATGTTAAGCTGGACCAGTATTCTTATTTTTTGTTCTTTCTGTGTTTGTTCTTCAGTTATATTCTAATTTAATAAATATCGGAGAACAGTTACATATCAATATATCATCATTTTTTATTGTTGAGCAGATCCGGAAAAGAGGGATGATGAGCTTTTGCAAAGCTTCCATCTCTTGGCTCAGAAAAAAAAGTGAACATGACTGAACCAATCACATCAGAGGATTCAAATGATACTAAAACATCATGTTCAACTGTAATCAGCTCAATACAGTAAACAGAGGTGTGATATTGAATGAACAAAAGTAATGTGGTAGAAAATGTATTGCTGAGCCAACTTTTGAAAGAAATTGTTCTTACACAACTCTAGAAACAATATTAGAACTGAAATATGAACATTCAATATTTTTCACTTTATAGAGTGAAAGAAAAGTACACAGATGTCCCATTTGTTACATATTTTATTTACATATTTTATTTTCGTACTAGTTTTGTAGTAACTTCGTAACTTTACAGAAACTCCTTTTTACCTCAGTAGAAATCTATTTGTTTGTCTGCCATGACATCAATGACTAACTTATGTCTCAAGGGAAAACAAAGGGAGAGGCTCTTATCCTGAGGCAAGAAACTGTAAGGTTGACAGTTGAGAAACTTGTGAATCCTATGACGTAACATTCTTCATCATCAAGATCTCACAACCTCGTCTATCATTTCTCACATACGTCATTAGCCCTCACGCTTCTGAAATATATAAGGCCACGAGAGGTGTGAACATATGATTAAAAGAGTTGAAGAGCAAAGAGTTGTGAATTGCACTGTTGTGAGACAAAAAAATTGGAAACCATCTACAGAAGACAAAAAGGACAATTGATACATTTTTCATCTGATCTCAGTTTTGGTAAGTGCAATGAAATATAAATTTTATTTAATGTTAATATGACTATTTTGTATTTTAGCTTGTTAAACAAAGTAATTATTATATCTATATTATTTTAAAATTCTGATTCATATTTTTTCATTAAGATATATAATGATGAGTACAGTAAATAAGTCTTGCATTTTTGTGAAATTCTATTTTACTTTTTAAGTAGTGTTTTGGGGTTTTAACTTTTTTTTAATACATATACACTTGCCATCTGTGTCTTTTACAGAGTTAACTGATTAAACAATGGGTGTTGGACTGATAATATCAACGTTCTTGTTTCTAACAGGTGAGCTAAGTGGTGCTAAACTTACTGTTGATAAAGGAATTATGAACTGCTTTATCATAGCAAAGTATACATCATAAATAATTGCTACAGACAATACGTAGACTGCATTAAAGTTGAATGTTATAGTACTTTTTATGGTTAGGCACTTGAGTACAATTAATCTAGGTAAGCTCTACCTAGTAAGATGTCTTCAAAAAATGGGTTTAGTAAAAATTTGAGTTTGGTATAGCTGAGATGAGGATGATTTACATGACTTTTGACAATTTTTCTTTAAAGAAAAAAAATGTAGTTTCTCTCTGAATCTTTCTCTCTTGGCTGTGAAGCATGTGATTACACAGGTCTGCAACTGCATAAGATTTTAGAGTGTTTCTTATAGATTTTTACTCATTGAAACTGGGAAAAATGTTTTAAAAATTCCATCTCATCAGGTTTTCTTGCAAATCTCATGTTTTTAGTTTAAATGTACAATTTCCCTTTTTAGACTGAAATCTGGTATCCTGTACTTTAGTCAAACAACCATATCCAATGATGTCTTACATTAATTTAATGTTTGTAAGAACGAGACTCAAGATAAATATTTCTCATAATAAATCTCACAGCACACATGGGGCATTCCATTTAAAATCATTCAGTTCTGAAAAAGGTTAAAAGGTCATATCATAATCAGCTTTTATACAGCCTTAACATATTCAAAGAAACAATGCAAAAATGACCTTTGAAATTATTGGATTTACCAGAACTTGAAATGACAAGATTAGGCTGGAATTTTGCGCTTGTTAATAAATGATATTCTTGTCCAATATTTGAGCCCTCACAACTAGAACTAGATTGCAAATATTTATAACATGAGAAAAAATATCATTGTCAGTGTCAAAAATGATTATATTAGAAGATTATTTGACACAGAAGGATTAACAGGTAAAGACTGACCTCTATCACAATATGAATAGAAGTGAGACCTTTCAAGTGCTATAATTCATTTTTGCCAGCCATGTATGTCACATGGGGATATGATCCTTAAAAATTTACCCAAACTTCACTTTATTAAGCTTTCCTCAGTGAATTATCATAAAATTTATTTTCTTCTTTATGAATCTTTTTTTAATCTGCTGCATATAAAACAACCACTCAAAAAAAGGGAACAAACATTGAAAAATTTAGCTAAAAAGCAAGAATAAAAAGACAGCAAGCTTAAATACTGGCTAATCATGCCATTTCAGACACACATGAGTAGCAAACAATTACATATAAAAGAAAGACTCAAAGGACAAACACAGTGGTTTAGAAGAATTACTCCAGTTACCCCACGATTTAGAAATCATCTGTGTACACCAGTCAGCTCTTTTTATGATTACAAAGGTTGCATCGCAAGACACAAGTTTTGCTTTTCATGACAGCAGAACTAAGTCACCTCCCAGTACTGATAAACAAGAAAAAGCAGTGAATTAATTTTATTAAATATATCAATGAATGCAATATCTTTTAACGAAACCTAAATGATTATAAGCACGTATGGGGAAAAAAAGATAATTTGGGGGAGATTACTTTAGATTGATTGCAATTTATATCAAAAACATAAAAAGGTGAAAAAATTGGGTAAACTGTTGGAGCATTGGATTGAAGACACTGAACTTGTTTTAAGGTAGAGATGGACGGTAGAGATTCATGTGGTTTATGTTTGTCATAACAACATCATATTAATGTCATAACAACATCACCAGCTACAACAACCACTACAGCAGCTACAACTGCTACCACGCCAGTTACAACATCGACAACATCAGCTCCAACGACTACCACAGCTGCTGCAACTACCACCACAGCTGCTACAACAAGTACCACAGCAGCACCAACAACTACTACAGCAGCTCAAACCACTACAGCAGCTACAACTGCTACCACACCAGTTACAACATTGACAACATCAGCTCCAACGACCACCACAGCTGCTGCAACTACTGCAACACCAGCTACAACAACTCCTACAGCAACTCAAACCACTGCAGCATCAACGACGACAGTATCAGCTTCAACAACTACCACAGCAGCTCAAACCACTACAGCAGCTACAACTGCTACCACGCCAGGTACAACATCGACAGCATCAACTGTAACAACAACCACAGCCGCTGGAACTACTGCAACACCAGCTCCAACAACAACTACGTCAGCTACAACAAGTACCACAGCGACACCAACAACTACTACAGCAGCTCAAACCACTACAGCAGCTACAACTGCTACCACAACAGTTACAACATCGACAACATCAGCTCCAACGACCACCACAGCCGCTGGAACTACCACCACAGCTGATACAACAAGTACCACAGCGGCACCAACAACTACTACAGCAGCTCAAACCACTACAGCAGCTACAACTGCTACCACACCAGTTACAACATCGACAACATCAGCTCCAACGACTACCACAGTTGCTGCAACCACCACCACAGCTGCTACAACAAGTACCACAGCAGCACCAACAACTACTACAGCAGCTCAAACCACTACAGCAGCTACAACTGCTACCACACCAGTTACAACATTGACAACATCAGCTCCAACGACCACTACAGCTGCTGCAACTACTGCAACACCAGCTACAACAACTCCTACAGCAACTCAAACCACTGCAGCATCAACGACAACAGTATCAGCTTCAACAACTACCACAGTAGCTCTAACAACTACTACAGCAGCTACAACTGCTACCACGCCAGTTACAACATCGACAACATCAGCTCCAACGACCACCACAGCTTCAGCAACTACCACCACAGCTGCTACAACAACTACCACAGCGGCACCAACAACTACTACAGCAGCTCTAACAACTACTACAGCAGCTCAAACCACTACAGCAGCTACAACTGCTACCACACCAGTTACAACATCGACAACATCAGCTCCAACGACTACCACAGCTGCTGCAACCACCACCACAGCTGCTACAACAAGTACCACAGCAGCACCAACAACTACTACAGCAGCTCTAACAACTACTACAGCAGCTCAAACCACTACAGCAGCTACAACTGCTACCACGCCAGGTACAACATCGACAGCATCAACTGTAACAACAACCACAGCCGCTGGAACTACTGCAACACCAGCTCCAACAACAACTACGTCAGCTACAACAAGTACCACAGCGACACCAACAACTACTACAGCAGCTCAAACCACTACAGCAGCTACAACTGCTACCACAACAGTTACAACATCGACAACATCAGCTCCAACGACCACCACAGCCGCTGGAACTACCACCACAGCTGATACAACAAGTACCACAGCGGCACCAACAACTACTACAGCAGCTCAAACCACTACAGCAGCTACAACTGCTACCACACCAGTTACAACATCGACAACATCAGCTCCAACGACTACCACAGTTGCTGCAACCACCACCACAGCTGCTACAACAAGTACCACAGCAGCACCAACAACTACTACAGCAGCTCAAACCACTACAGCAGCTACAACTGCTACCACACCAGTTACAACATTGACAACATCAGCTCCAACGACCACTACAGCTGCTGCAACTACTGCAACACCAGCTACAACAACTCCTACAGCAACTCAAACCACTGCAGCATCAACGACGACAGTGTCAGCTTCAACAACTACCACAGTAGCTCTAACAACTACTACAGCAGCTCAAACCACTACAGCAGCTACAACTGCTACCACGCCAGTTACAACATCGACAACATCAGCTCCAACGACCACCACAGCTTCAGCAACTACCACCACAGCTGCTACAACAACTACCACAGCGGTACCAACAACTACTACAGCAGCTCAAACCACTACAGCAGCTACAACTGCTACCACAGCTGTTACAACATCGACAACATCAGCTCCAACGACTACCACAGCTGCTGCAACCACCACCACAGCTGCTACAACAAGTACCACAGCAGCACCAACAACTACTACAGCAGCTCAAACCACTACAGCAGCTACAACTGCTACCACGCCAGTTACAACATCGACAACATCAGCTCAAACGACCACCACAGCTGCTACAACAAGTACCACAGCGGCACCAACAACTACTACAGCAGCTCAAACCACTACAGCAGCTACAACTGCTACCACGCCAGTTACAACATCGACAACATCAGCTCCAACGACCACCACAGCTTCAGCAACTACCACCACAGCTGCTACAACAACTACCACAGCGGCACCAACAACTACTACAGCAGCTCTAACAACTACTACAGCAGCTCAAACCACTACAGCAGCTACAACTGCTACCACACCAGTTACAACATCGACAACATCAGCTCCAACGACTACCACAGCTGCTGCAACCACCACCACAGCTGCTACAACAAGTACCACAGCAGCACCAACAACTACTACAGCAGCTCTAACAACTACTACAGCAGCTCAAACCACTACAGCAGCTACAACTGCTACCACGCCAGGTACAACATCGACAGCATCAACTGTAACAACAACCACAGCCGCTGGAACTACTGCAACACCAGCTACAACAACCACTACAGCAGCTACAACAAGTACCACAGCGACACCAACAACTACTACAGCCGCTCAAACCACTACAGCAGCTACAACTGCTACCACACCAGTTACAACATTGGCAACATCAGCTCCAATGACCACCACAGCTGCTGCAACTACTGCAACACCAGCTACAACAACTACTACAGCAGCTCAAACCACTACAGCAGCTACAACTGCTACCACACCAGTTACAACATCGACAACATCAGCTCCAACGACCACCACAGCCGCTGGAACTGCCACCACAGCTGCTACAACAAGTACCACAGCGGCACCAACAACTACTACAGCAGCTCAAACCACTACAGCAGCTACAACTGCTACCACACCAGTTGCAACATCGACAACACCAGCTCCAACGACCACTACAGCTGCTGCAACTACTGCAACACCAGCTACAACAACCACCACAGCAGCACCAACAACTACTACAGCAGCTCTAACAACTACTACAGCAGCTCAAACCACTACAGCAGCTACAACTGCTACCACGCCAGGTACAACATCGACAGCATCAACTGTAACAACAACCACAGCCGCTGGAACTACTGCAACACCAGCTACAACAACCACTATAGCCACTGGAACTACTGCAACACCAGCTCCAACAACAACTACATCAGCTACAACAAGTACCACAGCGGCACCAACAACTACTACAGCAGCTCAAACCACTACAGCAGCTACAACTGCTACCACACCAGTTACAACATCGACAACATCAGCTCCAACGACCACCACAGCTGCTGCAACTACCGCCACAGCTGCTACAACAAGTACCACAGCGGCACCAACAACTACTACGGCAGCTCAAACCACCACAGCAGCTTCAGCTACTACCACGCCAGCTACAACAATTACTACAGCATCTACAACAATCACTACACTAGCTACAACATCGACAATAGCTGGTCCAACAACCACCACAGCACTTTCCACAACAATATCATCAGCTCCTACAACTACTAGATCAGCTCAAACAACGACCACAGCAGATGCTTCTGCAACAACTAACCCTAACCCTGCACCCACAAATACAACTGCTCCAACAACCACCAGAACAGCTGCAACAACAACATCTGCTCAAACAATCACCACTGCAGCTCCAATAATAATCTCATCTGCAACTATTGCAACTGCTACAGCAACCACGACAAGAAGTCCAGCTCTTACCACAATTGCTCCGATAACTATCACAGCAGCTTCAACAACTTCCACTCTCAGTTCAATAAGTACAACAACAGCAACAACAACCACATCTGGGGCCACAACCGCCAGGTCTCTGGCAACTAGAGTTGTTGTTTTCAGATCCATTCAGAGCACTTTTACAAAGGACTTGTTGGATTCATTATCCGAAGCTTTTAAGAATCGATCTTCATTAATAAAGAGACAGGTAAGTCTTTCCCTTTCTCAAAAATCCTGGTGAATAGCAACTTTTAAAAAGTTGATGCAGAATGTGAAGTTTTTTGGGGGGTTTTTGGGGTTTTTTTTGGGGGGGGGGGTATGTGGAGTTCTAAGCATTTATTACTGAATTAAGAGGCAAAGATGTGTGCATTGATTTTGGAAATTAGAAAGAAGGCAGTGTTTAAAGATCATAACCAGTCAAGTGGGCAGCCTAGCAAAGCTCTAAAAGTAACAGTACCTTTTTTAAATCAAGTTTTATTCATCCGATAATGTTCAGCTCATTGATTTATTGAACTGCAGTCTGTTTTACTGCTGGCAGAGCTCTTGAAGTCAGTATTATTGATGGATTTTTATTCTTCTCTAAAAGCAGAAAAGATATTAAGATGTTGGTTCTCACTGAATCTTCCTTCATATTTGAACAAACATTCCCAGCTATGTAGTTAAATAAATCCAGATAAAGATTCTCTTTTTTCACTCTCCTGTCAACTGTCTTTCACATTTCCACCTGAGGCACTCAACCTAACTTTACAGCACTTATTCAAGACAAGACACACTACATTTCTCTCACTAGAAGATGGATAAAACACTTAAATACCCAATGAAGTTATAAAACTACTTAAATTTAAAATCTGTGAATTTTTTTTCCAACAAAATATTTTGTTTACAATGTTTATTTGGAAAGGGCAGCACAATGGCATAGTAGTTATCACTGCTGCCTCACAGCAGGACAGTCTTGGGTTTGAATCTATATTGTCATGTGGCTCCTTGTGAAATATGAATTTCCTATCTCTGCTCTAAGGAAACATGTTAAACTATTGGGCAACAGGTAGAGTGTAAAATTAATATAGCAAGCCAATCTTTAGACTAAGCCACCATAGCTACTCACTGTAGGGATCAGTTGCTCATTAGTCTCCTGTCATATTTTACTGTAAAATATGGCACGGTGGTTAGCACTGTTGCCGCACAGCAAGAAGGTCCTGAGTTCAATTCCAACATCAGGCCGGGGTCTTTCTGTGTGGAGTTTGCATGTTCTCCCCGTGTTTGCGTGGGTTCCGTCCGGGTACTCCGGCTTCCTCCCACCGTCCAAAGACATGCAGCTTGTGGGGATAGGTTAATTGGATAACCCAAATTGTCACTAGGTGTGAATGTGCGAATGAATGTGAGTGCGAATGGTTGTCTGTCCTTGTGTGTTGGCCCTGCGACAGACTCGAGACCTGTCCAGGATGTACCCTGCCTCTCGCCCTATGACAGCTGGGATAGGCTCCAGCACCCCCCGCGACCCTGAAAAGGATAAGCGGAAGCGAATGGATGGATGGAAAATAGAAACATAGTTTTAATGTGTGTAACAAACTGAAATGAAATGAAATAAAATCTCCTTTGTGTCTGCAGCTAGAACCTGTTTACAAAAATGCATTCGGTTCATCATTTGTTGCCTTGGATGTTGTGAGCTTCAGGTAATTTCAGTATTACCTACCAATTTCAGTATTTTGACATATAACATTAAG
Organism: Mchenga conophoros; assembly: GCF_057382185.1. Lineage (NCBI taxonomy): Eukaryota > Metazoa > Chordata > Actinopteri > Cichliformes > Cichlidae > Mchenga > Mchenga conophoros. The sequence continues at coordinate 69,711,220 of NC_140528.1, forward strand.
AGCCCTAAATATTCCAAACTATAATTTTTGTCTCTGCATTTACAGTCAAGGATCAGTCATAAACAACATGGAACTTCAGTTTGTAAATTCATCTGTACCAAACAACACCGAGATTAAAAATGTTTTGAACAGTACAGCCTTAAACGTTACAGACTTTGACATTGAATTGGCCTCCATCAATGTCAGTGACACAAGTAAGTAACATTTCATGTTGTTTAATCAAAAAGTCTCAAATGTTTTAGAGTGACTTGGTTAGAAATGTTTTGTACATTTTTTCTACCACAGATGCTGCATCAACTACTACAACTGTTGTACCAACAACTACACCTAGTGCAACAACTACTACATCTGCTGCAACTACAGCTTCAAGTGGAGTATGCCACAAGATTAATTCCAGCACTGTTTTCCCTCTGATGCTGCTATTATGGGTTCTATCAAGCCAGCAATAGCATCTGTGCTATTCCATATGAATGGCTTGCAGAAGATGATCTCTTTCACTGCAACTCTTTATTTATTATTATTTAATTGAGAAAGAATACATTTGGTATGTTTGTCAATATGAAAATATTTCTGGGTGGGAATGACCCTGAAATGAACAAAATGACACAGACTTATTTTATGCACCCCATTAATTGAATCATAAATAGAAAATCTGACTCGAGGATACAGGGACAAAATATATGGTTTCTTCTGTATCTTAGAGGCTTGGCAGTTTATGCTGTTCAATTCAGTTTTATTTATATGGCACTAAACCACACTAACAGTCATCTCAAGGAACTTTATATTGTAATGGTAAGATAAAGAACCTACAGAGACCTTCCTGCTTGTAAGCGTGTCTCTGCCTACACGTCTGTTAACTGTTATTCTTTCATTTAGAAAAAAGACTAAACATGAAAAGATATATAGAAACAAAAGGTCTTTTTTATAATTTCCAAATGCTTGTAAATTATGTTTTAAGTTCATATATATATATATATATATATATATATATATATATATATATAATTTTATATCAAAAAGCTGAGTTTTCTTATGAGACCACAGTGCATGGCGGATGAGTGAGTGAAGTGTGAAAGATGTGACCGACACAGGCTGCTCCACACAGCAACAGAGAAGGCTGAGCGTAAAAAAAAGGCTGAACTGCATCACCATTTTTGTTGAATAGATTTTTTTGTACCATAACTGGGTTCCGGAGGCAGTTTATAACTTTCGCAGAGATCGGGAGATTATTTCATTACGCTGCATTATTGACGCCTGCATTCGGGTGCTCTCATGTTCGCTCTGCTTACGTATCTGTTAGCTCGGTAATTTAGACAATAGGATGTTGACAGTAGAAAGTAGATCTACTGGCACTTTTCTTTATATAGTTGTATTATTATAAGATTTATATTCTGTGACATGTCTTTCAATTGTTATATTTTCTGTAAGAAAGTTACAATAACCACAATACATAATCTATGAGAAATTTACACTGTCTCCTGTGATGTTTTGCAATTTAGGTGGGTAAAGAGAAATGGATTCAAGGAACTGTGAGAACCGGAGCTTTCATGAATGCTAAAGCAATTTTGAACAAACTGTATTTTGTATTTTTCTGGGCGAAAGCACCATGCCACTCCTGTGTTTTAAATGCACTTTAGAACAGCACGCAACAACACCACATATGGCGGGCGGGGAGAGGTATTGGGCCTTCACACCTCCCCTGGGAGGAGAAGTTGGCCCTCTCCTTCTGTTAACTCTCTTCCCAACTTCTCTTTTCTTCTTATTTCGCTTTCTCGCTCCCAAGCCCAGTTCTGATTATAATAACTTAAAATGAAAAATAAACAATAAAGATCAAATAAACTATGACAGTCAAGTGGACCAGTATAGTAAAAGTTCCACTTCGGAAAGTAAATCTGTTAGGCATTTTTCTTGGCCTTCAGACAATAATCCAAAAAAAAAGAAATGGGGCATAACAGCACTGCCCTGTGCACTCCGGTCAAATGGCCAGATGGTCTGTCATGCTGAGATACAAAAGACCAGGCACACAGGCAGCGTTATGGAAGAGTGCATGTTTGAGTTATAGTGTTTTAGCTTGGTAGTGTTGTTGCTAACCGATGGACTCGCGTGCAGACAAAGTTCTGGCAAGCAAAAGGTGACAGTTTATTTACAAAACGTGAAACCACTGTGCTATAAATATATACAGAGAGTGGGGCTGGGGCCAGGGGTAAGAGGGGAGGGAATCCACACACACGCTCACCTCTTCAGCACAATCACCGCCGCTCCTCTTGTGGTCACACTCGCTCCTCTTCAGCAACTTTCAACCTAATTTCCATTCACGCTGCCACACTCAGAGATCACAGGGAAGGGTCCAAAACCAGTTCCGGGGGAATCTATACACAGGCATGATCAGATCCAACAGGCTAAATACACAGTTTTCTAGTAGAGAGCTCAGAGCACGAACACGGGAGGTTCAACGTTCCAGCAATGACTGCTCTGTGTCACGGTTCTGGGTCATGTTGACCCAGCTTTCTATTTTTTATGCTTTGGTGTTTTTCTAGATTATGATTTATGATTTGATTAATCAGTGACACTGTTTTGATTATGATTTTTATTTAGTAGGCTTTGGTCAGTGTCAAGTCTGTCTCTCTCTGTCTAGTCCGTGTCTTAGTAAAGTGTGTTTTGTTTCCTGTTTTACTTTGAAGGTTCTTGTTCCTGTCTGATGTTAGTGTTCTGGCTTTGCTCTCCCTGTCTCGTTAGGTCTTATTTCTCCCAGCTGTGTTCCCCTTCTGTCTCTAATTCCTTGATGACTCCATCAGTGTACTTAAGCCCAGTGTGTCTTTGTGTCGGTGTCGCGTCGTTAATGTCTGTTCATCGCTTCCTCTGTGTGTTCCGTTTGCCAGCCTGTCTAGTTATTCTGCTCTCCCAGTTTAGTTAGTGTTTTTCCTGTTCAGTTTCATACCAGCAATAAAGCTGTGTGCTTTGAGTTACTTCCGCCTCCGTGAGTCCTGCGTTTTGGGTCCTCTCTTCCTACCTGCCTACACACAGACATGACACTCTGTGCCACACCGTCAAATAGTCATAGGGAACTCCGGCAGGTCAGCAAGAGGTGGTGGCAATCACCGCAGGTGTGTAGGCTAAGAGTGAGAGCCCACAATGAACTTCGCCCAGGCAAGCAGGAGGGAGTGAGAGAGAGAGAGATCAAAAAACAAAACAAAATCTTTGGCCATCATGAGCCAGCTGAAGAGGCACAGGGACCATGACAGGTAGCTTTTCAGTTCCATGCTGCTCGGCTCAGCCCTGACCATCTGACCTGTGCTACTCCTCTTTGTTGATTTAGGCCGCTGAATTCACCAAGATATAAGCAAAGATATCATGACTGGTTTTCATCACCCATACTGTATAAAGGTGGACTTCTGTGATTGAATCTGATGAGAAGACTTTAGTGTTGTTCTTTTGTTTTGTTTTTCCAGTTTATAATTAATAAATTAGTTATTCATTATACATCACTGGTGACTGTTTTGGCTGCATAGCTCCATCTTTTTCTGTCTGGCTAGAGCATTGTTGAGTTTCCTGATAGTAACAGGAAGTTCATCACCAGTAACTGCTTTTTATTGCTCTATTTTTTCCAAGGTTGTTCTTTTTGTGTTGTCCATGCTCCATGGGGACTCTGCCTGCTCACTTGTTTACTTACTGTATATTAAAGAAATTATGGTGAAGACAGCTCTTGAAAATGGTGTTATTGACAATTAATATTTTCTGACACATGATGAGAACCCAGAACCAAGAAAGGAAACGAAGGTAGAATTTTAGGTGTATATGTAATAGATCTCCAAGGGTCTTGTGGGTCTACTCAGTGCTGTGAGATGTTCTGGGAATGACTGGAAAGTTTGATGCAGCTAAAATCTGTCAATGCTGTAAAAACAAGAGACACTGAACAAGAGAAGAATGTCCAATAATTAGGCTTCCCTTAGTAAATGAGAGTTAATTCTGTGTGACTACTGAAAGAGAAACAGCACCCCACAACACAGTATAATGTTATAATGAAGCTTCCCTGCATATCTGTAGATTCCCCTGTGTATGGGAAGTCAATTGTACTACTGTCAACAATATATAATCACCTACTTGTATTAATTAGATGCATGCTCCTTTTGTTTCATATGAGTTTTGTATCTTTGGATGGAAAGGGAAAGATACATGCTAAAAAATTGTGAAGATATTGGGGCTAGTAAGAGCTTTCCTAGCCCATACTGCAACAAGAAGTAAATCCTCAGTGCCTGGCATTGGTTTGTTGCTCTATGGATTCACAGTTTCCACTTTTATTCCTATCTGATACGCTATTTTGACCAAATTACTCATTCACCCATGAAAATTATTGATTTCAGGTGTTCCAGTCACTTCCATGGCCACATGTGTATAAAATCAAGCACCTAGGTATTCAGACTGCTTCTCCAAATATTTGTGAAAGAACAGGTCACTCATTCCAGTGTGGTCCTGCTTGTTGCTTCTAACATAATAGCAGCTAGGAACGACAGCAATTCTGCCACAAAGTGGTAGGCCTTGTCTGAGATTTTCAGTAGATGTACCTATTGTATGTGACTTCTTTCTGGAGTTATTGCATTCACGAGATTATCAGAAAACCTGACATCTGACCTTGACTTTGAGGTCGAGGTCACTGAGATTTGAATTTATTCAAAATTTTTAGTAGATGCACCTATGATACCAATTTCAAAATCCGATGTTCCCTTGTTCTCAAGACTGTTCCTCTTTTGAATACGAAAAAAGACGAAAAATAAACAGACACCTTTGTTGTTTAAGATTTTTAGGAAAATTATCCACAACTCTTCATTATTTCTAAATTCCTGTATAAATTGGGTTTCACTTCACATAGTTTATACTTCGTATATATCACAAATTATATGTAATAGTGTAAAGAATTGATCTACATGTTTCCTATAACCAGCACTGTCACTCCTCTAATTTATACAAAGTTTTATAATTATCTATATCTGTATCCTATGAGATTTCTTTTAATTTCTGTAAGATAAGTTACAATCATAAGAAAACAAAATGTATGCAAAATTTACAATGTCTCCTGTGATGTTTTACAGTTGAGGTGGGTAAAGAGAAAGGGGGTAAGGGAACTTTGAGGTCAGGAGCTGTAACAAAAGGCAAAAGCAATATTGGTCTCTGTTGTGTCAAGGTCATGTTTTATTGTTTTGGTTATTTAGGTTTGTGGTGTAGTCAGACTCGAGCGTCAAGGAAGGTGGTAGGGAAGCAGACTACGCAGACATGTCGGGTTTCCAGAGGTGAGCAATTTATTTACAATGAACTCTATTTAATGTGCAAATTCCCCCTAAAGTAACTAAATTAACAAAACTCAACAGTACATGGATCTGGTAACACAGCTCACCTCTCTCTCTCATCTGAATCTGGAAGAGACTGGCTTTAAATAGGGCCATCAATTTCCCTTCAATTAGCCCAGCCAGTACCACTCACTTGAACCGAGGGATCTAAGACTCTACACTGATGATTAAAAAAGACACAAAACCTCCTCACCCTTCTAATTGGTGCATTTACGCAACTAAACGGCTCTATTTACAAAAAAAAAAAAAAGACCCCTTCAGACCTTGAAAAACACAAAAGGAAGGTTAGACCTGTTGATGTCATGTGTGACATCATCAAGCATTGAAGCTTGTATTAAAAAACGGTTCATTACTTGAAGCTTTTCAACACAGTCCTCTCTGGTGACATCTGGAGGCCAAAAATATGAAGAGCAGCTTGAATCTACAAAATAAAATGAACTGCTCCATTATGGTTCTCCAGTCTACAGAGTGGAATTCTGTTTGATATTGAGCCACCGTTGTGTTGCTTTGAACATGTATTTTTTTTGAGTGAAAAAATTGTTTGTTTGTTTGTTTAATAGATAATTGTAATCAATAAACTTTCCTTGTTTAAACATGTGCTATGGTGTGGTCTTTCTTTACTTGTGACTTCTTGATGTTGGTAATTACAACAACAGAAAAATAGATATAATATACATATATTAATGTACAACACATTATGGAGCACGCTTCTGCTGTGAGGTCCTGTCTCCGTGTACTTATGTAATTAATCACTGGACAGCTGGACAGGTATGTTTATGTAAGGGGCTACTAGCCCCGCTATGTAGGGGTGAAGAGGCGCACAGGCTGCCCTGAACGACTAAAGGGTGGTGAGATCTGAGTCCATGACCCCCCAGTACAGTTGACCCTGATACTTACTTCTGTAAGAATGGTTTTAACTGTCTGGCTGCTACAGGCACAGAAGGGGGCTCCGGGGCCCAAACCTGCGAAACAACGACTGCCTGGCGCACACTGCACTGTTGAATATTAACAAAGCCTCGCTTACCTCCGTTTTTCTGTACCTAACCAGACAATTCGGGTGCCCCTACTCCAAGGCAACCTGAGTTAGACAGAAGCATACAACAACTTTTTAAACAACGTGGCCCCTGTTCGGATGGCCCTCGTGAACCAAGATTGATTATAGATGTTAACAGTGCCCTGGAGAGCAAAGGGTGACAGTAAGGAAACTCCCCAAGACCAAATAAATAAAAGAAGTAAAATAAAATAAATCAAACAGGCTGTTGTGACCCAATGTTGTGAGTTCTCAACCCCTCCCACCACACTAGCCACCGGAAAAGGGCGCAAAGATCACAAATACAGCAGAACAATTAAGGTTAACACAGAAATTCTCTTATCTAGAATGGTTAACACGGCTTTATCATGTTACTTGCAATGTCCAAACAGCAAAAAAAAAATAGTTCCGGTCTTTACAGTAAAGTCCGATCCAGTGAATTGTCCCTGGTATGTGAAACCAATAAACAGTTCTAGGTGTAGCTGTCGTGAACCAGAGTTCCCGTCTGTTAGGCTGCCCAGAAATTCCACAGCCGGAGCAGGATATCCAGTCTCGGGTTCACAAAAAAAACAAAGAACACAGAAACTGTACCTTTGCCTCCCGAGAAACGGGGCATGAAGAACCAACAGGTTAGAAAAGAGCGATGCTCTCACAAACGATCAGCTGGAGCAGGGTGAACGACCAGAACGTCATCTGAGTGGCAGGGTAATCCAAACACCGCTGACTCCTGGCATCCTAAACGTCGAGTCCGCGGAATGTATCGGAGGTCCGGCAGTCCCCCGGGCAATGCGAAGCCGTCCAACTCCCCTCTCTGAAACACGCTAGACCTTTGCCTGACAGCCGGCCGTGCTGCCTCACTTTCTATACGTGTTCTACAGTCAAACTCTGCCCATAGTGATGGGAAACAGAGGTGAGTTAAAAGGGAAAGGCAGCTAGCCTTAGCTCTCACTTAGCTCCCTGCATGCACTATCTCCGTCAACAGTACACCCCAGCGCCGTGCCCGGAGGTCCACTGTAACCGGAGTCGGATTCCACACACGATGGGAAACTCCACATAAACTCGCTGCGATCCCGTACGCTGCCCCACTAACCTCCCAGTTACTCTTCGCTCGGTTTCATTCTGACCGCGGGGCTTTCCTGGTGTCTTCCGCTGTAATCGCACATGCGCGATCAGTACTGCAAACCCCGCTCGCTCCCAACAGCGCACCTCCCTGTTTTTTTTTTTGCGTGCCCACGGGCTCTCCTCAATATGTCGCTTCCTCTTGGCTTATTCAAACAGGCCGCTAAAGGCCCTACTTGACAGTTTTCCACAAGTTATATGCATGTGCCCTCACATTTCCCCCCAGCTAAACCCTGCCACACCAGCGACGTCTCCGGCCGTGCATCCTTGTAACAAACACAGAATAACACATATTAACTCACTTGTTCAGTAACACTCTATATCATTCACATACGACTTACATTACATAGCAAATGAACATAACAGTGACCCATTACTTCATCTCGTAACATAATCCCTATACCTTGCAGGGGTACCCCTCTGGTTCGCCTCAAAGGACGCTCAAAACTTCACCTCGCTCTTCCTGCATTTCATCGCTCGTCACTGAGGCCCCATCACTCTCCTCCTGTTCACTTGGAGTCATAGCTGCTTGCACTTCCCCCGCTAAATCCGGCCCCAAACCCTGGGAAGCACAATTACCAACATTGTCGACCCCTGGGGCAATGTGAGCGTTCAGATTCGACACACACGGGGGTGGCGGAACACAAACAACCTCCATGCAGTCTGTATCAGACTCCACTTCTGCTGGTAACCTAATGACATGCTTTAACCACCGTATCGGCGCTTGAAAAGTGCACAACTTGACCTGATCTCTATGGACAACCTTCACTGAGCCACCTCTCTCTGGTTTGATTGTGAACATAGGAATGTCGGGGTGGTTCTGCTTCACCACCAAATAAGGGTTTGGTTCCCATTTATCCTGTATCTTATTCCTACACCTGGGCTTGTGGTTGCGTGTGTTACCCTGCGGATGGTAAGGACTGGTGTGACTCTTGGCAATCCCATAGGCCCTACACAGCTCTTTTATGACACTAGCGTCCGACAACGGGATCGTTTTTCTGTGCCGCTTCCACCTCATCCCAACTTTGCCCACCGAGAGCTTTCCCAGCAGTCAGCCGCACCCTGGCCTTCAGGTCAGTCTTACCATCCCCATCCACACTAGCAGGCCACAGGCACGCACGCACTTCCTCAGGACCCACTTTAATAAAGTCCTTGTCCATGTCCTCCTGCTCAGGTTCCTCCTGGTAAGGAATCCTGGAGAGGACGTCTGTGTTCGTGTTTTGCTGCCCAGGCTTGTAACACACCTCAAAGTTGTACTCAGCGAGTTGTGCTACCCACCGCTGCTCAACAGCCCCCAGATTAGCCGTTCCCAAGAAGCGCAGCAGGTTATGATCAGTAACCACAGTGAACTTGGCAAACATTAGGTAGTCCCTGAATTTCTCAGTAACAGTCCATTTAAGCGCAAGAAGTTCCAGTTTAAATGCGCTGTAATACTTGTCAGGTCCAGGGTTGAGAATAACAGCGCATTACCGAGCACATCCAATGACTCTTCGATGCGAGGAAGTGGGTATGCATCTTTGCACATTACTTCATTCAGCCGCCTGTAATTGCAGCAGAAACGAAGTCTTCCATCTTTCTTAATAACTACCACCGCAGGTGAGGCCCATGGACTTGAGCTCTCTTTGAAGACCCCCTGGCTAACGAGTTCCTGAACATGCCTCTTGAATTCCTGAAAGACATGGGGCGGGACCCTTCGGTGCCTCTGTTTGATAGGAGGTGCCTCGGTAGGGATACTGTGCGTCACAGTGGTGGTCAGTGGCGTGCACAGACATTTTGGGGGGCAAGTGCTCCAGGGGGAAAAAAGGGCACTTTTTGCATATGTGGAAAACCTTTTCTTTTTATAATAAAAAAATCGCACAGGTTAAATGCAATTTGACTTTTATTTCAAAACATTCTCTAAAAATCAAAAATCACACCACAAAAAGATAAAATCTGTATCCAACTCTAAACTATATACATACATATTCTCAAGTGTCCATTAAATGGAGTGTACTGCTCTAAAGAAGCATCCTTCTTGGTGCCATGTCTTTGTAAATGTTGATGACCTCGTTGTAATTGATCTCCACATCTTTCTCAATGGCCAACAAGAGGAGATCAGACAACCTTTCTTCTCCACACAAACTTCTTAGTTTATTTTTGATTATTTTTAGCTTTGAAAAGGATCTTTCAACTGTCGCAGTTGTCACTGGTAGTGTTGCATAGATCTGAATCATTTTGACAAAGGCAGGAAAGATCAGCTGGCCATTGTTTTCCCTCAGTATCAGAAATATTTCTCTGAGGTCTTTTAAACTAAAGCTGGAGTGGAAGACCTTTAATTCTGTTTTGAGCTGGTCCTCATCTTCTCCATAGAATTCACAGAGGATGTGGACAGCTTCAATGGCTTCTGGGTTTGGTGGGCCTACCCAGTTAACATGCACAGTTAAGGGCTGGAAGGACTGAATGATTCTGGCCGTTGGGCTTCCAGTATTGTCCCCTATGAACCTCCTGTTCAGTTCCCCAGTCATGATGTCCAGAAAGGTGAAATATACACCACTCCTGAAATATGCCTCCACTGACTCAAACTGAGCACCTACTTCAGACACTGTGGTGCTGTGTTGGAAACGCACTGGAACTTTCCGCTTTCTCTCCTGACCAGGCACCACGGTAGGTACTGGAATGTTGAAACTCTCTGCCTTCTCTGATGCACATCTAAATATCTCTCCAAATTTCTCCTCAGACCTCATGGTTTGCAATGTGTGAAGCACACCATCAATTACCTTGTAGGCAGTGGAATGGTCCAACCCTTCTTCCTGCAGAGAATCTGATGCCAAAGCAGTGACTTCGAATACTGGTGTGGTGATTTCCATGCAGAGAATGAACATAAAATTAATGGCATTTCTGTACATCTGAGCATCACCTTGGGCCAGGTTAGGTGGGTCACTGTCACTGATGTCATCAAGGAGCATCAAAATGGCTTTCAAATTTCTCTGAAGTGCCTTCAGGGCTTTTTCCCTGCAAGCCCATCGAGTATCTGACAGCTGCTGGAGCTCCATAACACGTTGTCCAGGAAAGAGAGACTCCTGAAATTTGACCAAGGCAACATGACGCTTTGGGGAGGCTGAGCAAAAGGCATACAATTTCTCCACCAAGTTGAAAAATGTCACAAAATGCTTGCTGGACTTTGATGCCTCCACTAGTACCAAATTGAGGCAATGGGCTTTGCAGTGCACATAGAGGACCTTCTCATTGTGTGCACGGATTCTAGCTTGGAGACCTTTATACATGCCACTCATGTTGGCTGATCCATCATAGCCTTGACCATACATGTTCTTCATCTCTAGGCCATTCTTTTGCAGAAGCAAGAACACTGTATTCTCCAGCTCCTGGCCTGTAGTTGTATCAACATTGCACACTTCTATGAATCTCTCCTTTATTTTCATATGATGAAAATATCGCACAACAAATGACACTTGCTCTTTGTGTGAAACATCAGAGGTTTCATCAAGTAGAATGGAATACATTTCAGCCTCTTTTATTTCACGTTGTATCTCCTTCCTGATGTAAGTTCCTAGTGCTGCAATGATGTCATTTTGACTTCTGTTGGAAAGCAGTGACACCTGGGGCCTTGTCTTGGTGGCTTTAACTGTGGCAATTTTTTCCAAATGCATTTTCAGCACACTATCGTAGCGGGAAAATACATTGACTAATTCACAAAAATTGCCACGGTTATCACTGGACTCACTCTCATCATGACCTCGGAATGCTTGTCCCTGACGTGCAAGATACACTGTTAGGTCAATGGCTGGCAGTGAAACACAACAAGACTTGCACCACATTTTTGTCTCACTGCGCAATCCCTTACGTGCGCAAACCCTGCACCTCCTTGCAGGTCTACTTTTACTGCTGGTGGGCTTCAGTTCAACTTACGTTGACTGCCATTGACGTCTATAGACGTCAATGGCAGTCAACGTAAATTTTTCAATTGACGTCTATAGACGTCAATGGCAGTGAATGAGTTAATCTTGTCAGGATTTCTTTGTTTGTCTGCCTCTCTCGCTCTCTAACTTCCACCCCTTCTACGTCTGAAACATCAAATGCAGACTGAAGGGCCTTTTTCTGGAAATTGATCCATCTAACCATGCTTGTCATGTGCATCTCTGCGCTGGAGTGTTGTTTGATTTTTTCAAGAGCAGTACTCCACTTTCTGATGCCATCAGTTGTCCAGGCTGTTCTGCTTTTAAATTTTTCATCCGAGAGGAAAAGCCGACAACTAAAACAATGCATTGAATTAGCAGTAGGTGAGTATTCCAGCCACACATTAGCAGAAAACCACTGTTTCTGGAATGATCTCCCCTCAGTTTTTGGGTAAGGTATATCAGGCTGACATGGGCCCACATTGAAACGTATCTGTCATTGCGCTTTATTTTAAATGTATGGATGTGTGTTGGATCTGTTGGGTATTGTAAAGCTGCTAACTTTGACATTATGTGATCGATCTGTTCTTCCTCATTGTGGTCTTCAGAGAGCACTACATCAGTGTCTGTAGGCCTAACTGAACCTGTTGCTGCATTGGTCGCGGCTTCATCTGTTTCTATATCTCCCTCTTCTGCTATGCTGGTAGATGGCATAGAGCTGCTTCCCTGCTGTGACTGACTACAATGGAACAATAATAATAATAATAGTATTAGTATTTATCATAATAATAAGCTTAAACAGATAGTTTTAATAATAACCCATACTGCAAGTCTTGTAACATAGAAATAACTTTCGTAGGTACAAAATAATAGTTAGCTCAATGCCTGCTGATTAAGTTCATTAAAAACTAAGTGTGAACAGCTTTTAAGATTTTTCAATAGAATTAACTGCAAGGAGCAGGTTACATTAAAACATTAAAATAGAACCTGACTCTGCCCTTGACTCTGACCTTTCATCTTCATTTTCCTTTGCTTTCATCCAAGAGAGCAGAGAACTGCTTCCCTGGGCTGCCTGTTGTAGATCCCTTTCTTTCTCCTTTCTCAGCCTCTCTTTCCTAGGCATTATGCTTGCTGAAATTAGTAAATAAATAGACCAAAATGTATGAGAACGAATAAGACTGACTGTGGTCATTACAAGAACAGGGCAGAATGGTCGTTTTCACAGGCAATTGGGAACTGCCTATTTTTCCTTTAGCAAATTAATGTGTTAATGTTGCCAATATGTTACACCAAAAAAAATTAACATGTCTAACCAGTGCTTCTCAAAACTTTTAACATGCACCACCCCCAACACCGTATCCTTCAAACTACCAATAACAACGTCACTGTTCTGTCACAATCAGGTCACAACACAGTGCGTAAATGTCTGCGAGCATCGCTGAGTCAGTAACAACCAGTTAGGCTAAAGACTGCATCTTTAGACAGTTGGACGGTGTTCTAACTTTCTCACAGGAGACACCTACTAAAGACAGTCAAAGACATTAATTTCAATCTTACCAAAGTAGGACAGTAGTTGACGTTAGTTATGGAAAGGCTAATCCACAAAAACGGAGAAACGTCCATAATTCTATTATTCATAATCATGTCAAGGTTTTAGGTTTTTCTGCAGTTCCATCTCTAAAAAGTGTGATGTCTTCCCGTCACTGACTTCAGTTTGAAAACTTTGTATTTATTCACAGATTTACGTGAGATCATCCTAAAATTTGTAACGAAAAATGGGCTCAAAAGAGCCCTCTGCCTAACGGCATGTAGCCTATAGCATAACGTGATATTTTCAATAGTGTATGCAAAAAGGTCGGAATTGATGGAGAGTGGGGTTGCCTAAATGGTTTAGGTTACATTTTAAATGTGTCGTTTTTTTGTTTATCCATATGGATGGATGGAGGGGGCAAGCTGGCAAAGTTTGTCATGTGCAGTTTCTGACAGGCTACTTCACAACAAAACAATTGCAGGTTGGTCTTAGAGGGCAAACAGAATAATTTCACTCGATTCATGGGTTACCTGACTGGTTGGGAAGGGAAAGAGCTGCCGTGTTGTCCGCCGTGGCTCCCAGTCGCTATAGTTAGCCTACTATGCCTACTCCAAGTAGTCCTATGTCATGCCGCTGCTACACGCCTCACAACAAATGAACTGCAAGCGTGTTCATGTGCAAGGTTGGACTGGGACAAAAAATCGGCCCGGGCATTTTGACTAGAGACCGGCCCACCAGGATAAAGATTGAAAATGTGACGTCATTCAGGGGTAAAACCGGAAAGGATTCTGGGAACTTGTGGCAAGAGGTACTAGCGCAAGCAGGCTTTCAATTGAACTCAGTTACACAGCGATAAAAAGAAACAAAAAATGGCAAGAAGCTGTTGTATTATTAACTGCAACAGCCGGTCGCATGACAGCCACGGGAAGCCGATCGTTTTTTTTTTAATCGGATTACGTCGTTGAAGAGAAATGTTTTAAGCCATGTTTCCGAAGTAAGAGCCGACGGATGGTCTGGATATACCAAATATAATGTCCCAGAACACTCCAGCTCACGTGTTAGTCTGCTCCAAGCATTCCCACAAAGGTCAGAGTTTTGTAGTAGTTAATACGTAATTTTTCTTAACATAATTGGTGATATAGGTTACAAGCAAGTCTGGCGCTGAACAGAAATTGTCGTGCTATGCTCCTTTGTTTATTGTGCATAAATAGTAAATTGTCCTGACACAATATTGCGTTTCACTTCTGTTATTACCATGGTACATTGACAAAAACATATACTTTTATTCACAGGATAAAACAGTTGTTTTGTATCACTAATTGTCCAGTGCGATTACAACATACAATATTATTGTCACTGCTACATTTCTGTAATGAACCAGAAATTATTTCCACTACTAATTACCGTTGAGCTCAAAGGTTATATTAATAAACGGTTAACGAATGTGTATTTATGACGATGATTTGTGAGACTGGTAAACTTACCTTTGTTCGTACGATGGTCTTTCGTTCTACACGGTGCATTTCAAGGTCCTGTACCCATCCGTCGGTAAACTGTACCTGGGCTTGTTGCAGTGACCTGAAGTTACTAAACTTCATGAGTGTATGCACTCACTCCAAGAACCGTGTAATTATAAATATGAGTGTGGTGAAAGTTGGGCAGCACGCTAACGACTTTTGTCCCTCTGTGTGCTCGTAAGGGTCTAACCCTTTCACACCTTTGATTTTTTTCCTCCTATCTTTTCTTTGTCTTTTCGTCGAGTCTGTCTTTGTACGGACCGGCATTGTTTTCCTTTTGTTTTGTACATTCCTTTTTTGTGCGGCAAAGAAAAAACAAGAAGGTATTGGAACCGGAGAATGAACGTTTTGCGGTGCTGCAAATGCTTGCATTTGATGCGGTACTTGGATTGTTTTGCCACGAGTTCCCGGCATGCAATGCGCGAAAATCACGTGATTGCTAAACAAGGGGGCGGGTGCATTCGGCCTCGGCTGTAATTGGTCCAGTCCAGAGTCGCTCATGACCAATTGGCCAATCCAACACCTTTCATTATATATACCCTTCCTAAAAAAAAAAAAAAAAAAAATCCATCGGCCCATAAAAACAAAAAAATCGCCAGCGGCCCACCGGGCAAATGCCCGGTATGCCCGATGGCCAGTCCAGCTATGTTCACGTGACACGGTGACAGTGAAAAAGCGACAGGGTTTGGGTGTCTTTGAAGAAGGGGCACAAATCAAGCCATTATTTTCACACCTTTTTTAAATCGCGCAGCTTTAAAAAAAAAAGAAAATCACGTCTTTCAAAAGGGCACTTTTTTGGACTGAGGGCAAAAGGGCAAGTGCTTCAGCACCACCTCGTCTCTATCTGTGCACGCCAGTGGTGGTGGTATAGCCATAATCACTTTCACTTGCTGAAAACACGCCTTTGTGTTTGGCTAATAGATGACAAAGCTTTTGACACTGTAGCTCTGTGAGGTCTTGAGTGTTAGCCTGCACAGGGACAGGTAACTGCCTAACCTCACCCCCTGTCGCTATGCTCTCACCCTGGCCCAGCGGCTTAACCGCGAGCGCCCCCTCTCTCTCCTCTACTTGTACAACCTCCTTGGGAAGTACAGCTCGTGGCTTGCTAACCACCGCAAGCCTGGCTCTAGGCATCAACTTGACAGCTCTCTCACTTGTGTTCATCACTCTGAGAGGGATTCTTCCACCAATGGTCGTCGCGAGGGTGTTGGCAACTAACAGTCCCCTCGGCAGCTCTATTTCTCTCACCGCCTCAGCCAGCACTTGGCACTCAACCCTGGGTGAGACCCCGCACCGGCCCTCTACCACTTTCTCACTCATTGGGGGAATGATGATTGGTTCCCTGCCAGTCACCTTGATGAACCCAATTTTGCCACCCGGGCCCGTGCAGGGGGTCTCCTTCCTCGCCTGGGCATAAGGATCCATTTGGACACAACCCCCATCTGCGGTAAAAAGCGCTTTGAGATCTTCTATAACATTCATCCCCACAATGCCTGGGAGCCCATTAGCTTTGCCTAGCTGAGGGTGAGTGTCAGTGAGTACAAAAATGCACTTCTTGCCAACCACTCTCCTGGCGCATTCAATCTCGACCTCCAAACAGCCCAAGACAGGAATATCGAGCCCATTTGCTGCTGTGAGCTTGATCCAGTCTGCTGACCTCAGCTCTTGTGGCCCAGAGCACCTACGGAAATGGGACTCCGTAATAGCAGTCACATTTGACCCCGTGTCCCAGAGGCAGGTGGTGTCCACTCCCCCTATTTTAAGGTGAACAGTGCAACACTTTCCGAGAGCACTCCTTTTGAGGCTCTCCTCCACCTCTGTCACGAGACACTCAGCTGCTTGGTGCCCAATGGTCGGTGTGGTGGTGTGTTTCTTAGCCCCATCCCTGGATTTTGGATTGCCAGGAAATACCGCCTGGGTCGGTCCGTGGGGATAGGAGCCAAAGCCCCTTCGTCTGCTTTTTTGGTACAGCGCCGGCTAGTGTGGCCGGGTTCCCCACAGCTGTAGCAAATGTATCGCCCTTCACTGTCTTTTAGCGGTGTTCGCCTGCGCTGGGTGCTCGGCTGGCTGTTTCCCCCTTCCCTGCTCTTAAGCGCCAGGTATAACTCTTGCTGGTGGGCAGCTAACTTTCTTATCTCCTCGTGGAGCATCTCCATGGTGAGGGGGCACTGCCTATCCTCAACTGGTGCTGCAGCATTCACCGCACCTCTAGCCTTGGGCCTACTTTGGGAGGCGAGAGGGAGTTGGGCTTCGTCTTCTTCGGACCAGTCAATTGCGGCTTGCAGCAGCCCAATAAAGGTTAGGCCTTTCTCTTCCTTAACCCTCCTTTTCATCTCCCATCTCAAAAGGTCATCCCGCAAGTCCAATACTAGCTGTTCCTTCAACACTGTCTCTGTGTCTGGAACGCGGTTAGGTTCCCGCCTCCTAATCAAAGCCAACTTCTCCTGTAAGTCATAGGCATAAGTTCTGACAGTCTCACCTGGCATCTGCCTTCTCTCATAAAACTCCTTTAACCTGGTGCCTATTGGGATTTTGTCTACATAGGTTTGGAGGAGAACGTCAAATATCTCCTCAACAGACCCTCCTGCCCCACCCAGCATGAACTTAACAGTTGCCCTAGCCTCATCTTTTAAGTGTTGCTTAACTAACTCTACACGGTCCTCCTCTGGCATTTTCATGACTTGGAATGCAGACCTCATTGCGGCAATCCACCCTTCCACACTATCATCCCCGCTTTTCCCAGGGCAACCACTAAAATCTGTCAGTTTGCGGTCTCGGTGGACATAGATTGCTCTCGGGGCATTATGTGTGGCCTCTGTTACATGCTGAGTCAGCCCAAAGTTGCCCAGAGTGTTACTCAGGTCTTTAGTCCCTTTGTCCTGAGGGTTGTCCACATGGATGTTAAAATCCCCAACAATAATTACACAGTCGAAATCAACACAGATCACAGACAGCAGTTCACTGAGGTCATTAAAAAAGTCTGTGCAGTATTTGGGAGGCCTGTAAACATTAAGAAACACAACTTTGGATGGGGCCTTCAGCTGTAAAGCCACATATTCAAAAGACTGAAAACTTCCAGGAGATAGCTGCTTACATTGAAATGATTCATTAAATAAGACAGCGACTCCCCCTCCTCTCCTGCTCACCCTGGCCTCACTGATAAAACTGTAGTTAGGAGGGGTCGTCTCGATGAGAACAGCTCCACTGTTACTTTGGTCCAACCAAGTTTCAGTTAAAAACATAAAATCAAGGCTGTGCTCAGTGATTAAATCATTAATTAAAAATGCTTTCCCAGCTAAAGATCTAACGTTTAATAAAGCCAACTTAAGTGTTTTGAGTTTTAGACATTTGCATGCACAGAAAGGTTTTTAATTTGTGTTCGCGAATTGTGGATTGAAGCACACATGTGAGTACTCAAAAGTTCAAAAAAAATCATTGCACACATTTGTAAATCTTATTTTTCTTTTGTGGATTATATCACTTATATGCACTTACAGCTCTTTGGAGACAAATTTCTCTCCATAAATATTCATATTAATTCAGAAGTATACAAAATGTCAGTTGACAAATACTGGGAAACAGACCACTGGGAAGGATGTGATACTTTAATTAAGGCAGAGCTGGAATAGGAACACAGTCTTTGCTCAAATCCTGAAGTCCAGTCAACTACAGAAACCTGTTATTTATTTTGAATAATTATAATTTAGTCCTTATTTTCCATTTAATTTAATCTGAGCAGCATATTTATTTAGTATTTAAAGTAAGAACTGCTTTATGTCTGGGACAATCATACAAATTTTACAGTAGCCAAATGTTAAAAGATAGTCTTATCTTAAAATAATTGGTATTTTTCTAATGGAGTGGCAATCAGAATGCATCAATTAATAATAATATGAATCTAATAACTAATGCAATATCACACTTTAAAAAGTATAAATTAAAATTTAAATCTTAATTTCAGGAATTCCAGTGAACACAGATTTCTGGCAAAAAATCCCTGACTTTTTTTTTCAGGTGCAAATCGGGGTCCCCAGGGGGCGGGGTTTAAAAGCATGTGTGCGCGTATGTGAGAGACTGAGAGTGTGGACTTATCCTCAGTCCTCAACTTCTGTCTCCAATCACCTGTGAGTGATCACACACCACTTCCTAAGGTTGGAGAAACCCCAACGTTCAGCCAGCAAGCTGAGGGGATACTAGGATACCCACCCCAGCCCGCCGCCTCTCACCAGGGGCCCCATGGACTAAGGCTCGGGCACCCTCCCTGGTCTCGATTCCAGGGCGGGGCACCAGTAACCCTATCCCGGGCAGGGTGGACTGTTCCCTAGGTGTTCCTCTTAAAGGGGTCTTCTGAATTGCTTTTTGTCTGGTCCCTCACCCAGGATCAATTTGCCATGGGAGACCCTACCAGAGGGCAGACCTCCTGGACAACGAAGCCCCTGGGATTCCTGGGACACAAATCCGATGGGAAACAGTGTGAAAATTGGTTTGACAAGTGTTGCGTTATGAAGCAGGGTGAGCAGTAGCATCAAAGATGAACTCAGCAGACACAGACCAATAATTTTCTGTTATTGTGCTACGCCTGCTATTGGCAGAAACCTGAGTAAGAGAGAGTATTTTATGTTGCATTGATATTCTGGGGCTAAGTCTCATACCTGACATGTTTTACCTTTCTTATAAAGGCATAAGACTTGATTCTGAAAACTGTGCAACAAACCTCTGACAAAGTGTAATTTATCTTTATAGTTTTTCTTCTTTTATCATACATTCTGTAGAAATTAAAGCTAAAAAATAATAGACTGAATGATGTTCAGCATTAAACAGCTCAAATTAATAAACCTATTGCACTGTAAAATCTAATTAGTTCACAGAACTCAAAAAAACTATGCAAACTTGTTGCCTCAAAAAAATTGAGTAAAGTTTTACTTAAGATGATTAAGCTAGGGAAACTTTCCCATTTTGAGTACACTGTACAACCTCGTTAGTTCCCAGAACTCAAAAAAACTATGCAAACTTGTTGCCTCAAAAGAATTGAGTAAACTTTACTTAAGATGTTTAAGTTAAGGCAACTTATTCACTTTGAGTACAGAGTAAAAACCTATTTCGTTTCCAGAACTCAAAAAAATATACAGTGGGGCAAAAAAGTGAAGATGGCGCCGGTGAGGTCGGCTGCCGTCACGACTGCTCCGACCACTTTTTCTTTGTCTTTGTTTTTTAAGTTAGTTTTCAGCGTTTCTAAATCGGCAAAATCATCACCATTGGGTACATTAGGTATGACAGTGACACTCTTGTTTCTATTGGTATACAATGTACTCACAATTCGAAGTTTTTAACTCCGGATCCGAGCTGGCCGAGTGAGATCTCGAGGGAGAACAAAGGGAAGCGGCGGCGGCCTAGAGGGAAGCGAGCCGGCGTCAGGAACAGGCTGAGAGCTCGTGCACACCGCACACCTCTGCCTAGCATCCTGCTCGCCAACGTCCAGTCACTGGAGAACAAGCTTGACGACCTCAGGGCCAGGATAAAGTTCCAGAGAGACATTCGGGACTGCAATCTCCTCTGCTTCACCGAGACATGGCTGAACCCAGCGGTGCCGGACCACGCCATCCAGCCGGCCGAGTTCTTCTCGGTTCACCGCATGGACAGGACACGGGACTCGGGGAAGTCAAGGGGAGGCGGCGTGTGTTTAATGGTGAACAACAACTGGTGCAACAGTGCGAACGTTGTTCCTCTCACACGCTCCTGCACACCAAATCTGGAACTACTGTCCATCATGTGTCGTCCTTTTTATCTACCTCGGGAATTTGCATCGGTCATTGTAAGTGCCGTTTATATTCCACCACAAGCGGACACGGTCACCGCCTTATGCGAGCTGCATGAGGCACTCACACAGCACCAGACACAACACCGGGACGCTGCGCTTATTGTGACGGGGGACTTTAATAGCGCCAACCTCAAACGCGCAGCGCCGAACTTTTATCAACACATCACCTGCCCCACCAGGGGTGAAAGGACACTGGACCACTGCTACACTACGGTCAAGGACGGCTACAAGGCACAATCCCGCCCCCCGTTTGGCAAATCTGATCACGCCGCCATCTTCCTCATGCCAAAATACAAACAAAGGCTGAAACAGGAAGTTCCAGTTCAGAGGAAGGTCGCGCGCTGGACGGATCAATCGGTGGCCGCGTTACAGGACGCACTCGATGACGCAGACTGGGGCATGTTCAGAAACAGCTCAGACGATGACGTCAACGTGTTTACGGAAGCGGTTGTGGGATTCATCGGGAAACTAGCGGATGATACCGTGGAGACAAAGACTATCACAACGTTTCCCAACCAGAAGCCGTGGGTGGATAAAACCATCCGCGACGCTCTGAGATCCCGCACCGCTGCCTACAACACGGGACTCACAACGGGGGACATGGACCCGTACAAAGCCGCGTCATATAACGTGCGGAGGGCGGTGAAAGAGGCGAAGCAGCGCTACGGGAGGAAACTAGAGTCACAACTCCAACAGAGTGACTCTAGGAGCCTGTGGCGGGGACTAAGGACAATAACGGACTATAAAGCACCAACAACCGGTATGACGAACGCGGACTTTGGCAGACGAGCCTAACCCTAACCCAGACGAGCTGAACACTTTCTATGCTCGCTTCGAGGCTGCAGCTAAGGTCTCCAACAATGCTAGTGTTAGCGGCGCTAACGGCTGCAGACAGGAAGATACTGCCAGCACCGGAAACGTGCTCGTCATCTCCGAGCATGAAGTAAGGAGAGCCTTCAAGAGAGTGAACACCAGGAAAGCAGCAGGACCAGACGGCATCCCAGGTCGTATCCTAAGAGACTGCGCATACCAGCTAGCTCCTGTGTTCACTGAGATATTCAACATCTCTTTATCTCAGTCGGTGATCCCCACATGCTTCAAAGAGTCCATCATTGTTCCTGTCCCGAAGAAACCCCACCCTGCTTCTCTCAATGACTATCGCCCTGTAGCCCTCACCTCAGTAGTGATGAAGTGCTTTGAACGCCTGGTCAGAGACTTCATCATTTCTTCACTACCAGACACACTGGACCCACTACAGTTCGCTTACCGTCCAAATCGTTCCACAGACGATGCCATCTCTCATCTCCTCCACACATCACTCACTCACTTGGACACTAGAAGGGGGAATTATGTTAAAATGCTCTTCATAGACTACAGCTCTGCATTTAATACCATAATTCCCTCCACACTCACCACCAAGCTGGAGCATCTGGGACTCAGCTCATCTATGTGTCAGTGGATCTCCAACTTCCTAACTGGCAGACCACAGGCAGTAAGGATGGGCGGACATGTCTCAGCCTCCACCACTCTCAGCACTGGAGCCCCCCAGGGGTGTGTTCTGAGCCCCCTGCTGTACTCTTTGTACACATATGACTGTGTGGCCACTACCAGCTCCACCACCATCATCAAGTTTGCTGACGACACCGTCGTGGTGGGCCTGATCTCTGATAACAACGAGACGGCCTACCTGAAGGAGATTAGGAATCTGGAGAACTGGTGCCAGAGGAACAACCTCCTTCTAAACGTCAGTAAGACAAAGGAGCTGATAGTGGACTTCAGCACTAAGCAGGAGAGGAACTACCAGACCCCCGTCATCAACGAGTGCCCAGTGGAGAGAGTGGACAGCTTCAAATACCTCGGAGTTCACATCACGCAGGACCTGTCATGGTCCTGTCACATCAACACCGTGGTGAAAAAGGCCCGACAGCGTCTCTACCACCTCAGACGCTTGAGAGACTTCCAACTGCCCTCCAAGGTGCTCAGGAACTTTTACTCGTGCACCATAGAGAGCATCCTGGCGGGAAACATCTTAACCTGGTTCGGGAACAGCACCATGCAGGACAGACGAGCTCTACAGAGGGTTGTGCGGTCAGCTGAGCGCACCATCCGCTCCGAGCTCCCTGACCTGCACTCAATCTACAGCAGGTGGTGCCGGACCAAGGCCAGGAAGATCGTGAAGGACCTCAGCCATCCCAACAACAGACTGTTCTCTCTGTTGAGGTCAGGAAAGCGATTCCGCTCCCTGAAGACCAACACAGAGAGACTGAGGAGGAGCTTCTTCCCGCAGGCGATACGGTCTCTCAATCACACCACCACACAGTACTGACCCACACATATGGTTCTTACACACACACTGGACTTTCTGGACTTTGGTTTTGCACAACACTGGTCACTATATTCTTCATTTCCAGTTAATACTTGTACAGCTGCTGTTATTGTGTATATATTTATTTATATTTAGATTTCTTCATACATTCTTATATAGTTCTATATTGTGTATTTTGTTGTACAGTTATTTTATTTTCAACTTTAATTTATATATTTTATCTTATTCTTCCCAGTTAAATTTACCCTTCATTCTAATTTGTGTTGTACAGTTATTTCATTTTTAACCTTAATTTATATTTTATTCCTTCCCAGTTAAATTTACCCTTCATTCTAATTTGTGTTGTACAGTTATTTCATTTTTAACCTTAATTTATATTTTATTCCTTCCTAGTTAATTTTTCATATTTATTTCCTATCTTATTCATAGCCTTTTCCTTTTTTGTTCTCTTTAGGTCACGAGCAGTTGTCCAAGCATTTCACTACATATCGTACTGTGTATGACTGTGTACGTGACAAATAAAATTTGAATTTGAATTTGAATTTGAATTTTGTAATGTAACTAAGTTACTAATTTAAAGTAACTTACTCAACACTGGACAAAACTGACTTCAAAGAGAGATATTATCACAGGAAACTAAACACAAGGACAGTTAATAAAACAGGGATTGAAAATAGAAATTCTAATGCCAGATAACAAACAGACCTCAGGATACAAACAGAAATTAAAACTATAACAACCAAAACTAGGACTTTGGCCTCAGAATATTAAATAAACCAGAATCAAAAGTCCAAAACCAAGAACACTGGGTACAAAACCCCAGAGCATGACAGTGCAATCATATGATCTGGAGCTGGATCTTGATTCAGGAAGTAACCGCTGACGGTAAATCTTCATTGTCACTTTAGACTCTAGCATCAATGACGTTAGTTGAACACTGTTATTCTTTTGTGATAGGAAGAAGTAACAATAATTCATGAATACAACTTGAGGAACTTGACACACATTTTTAAGAGATACCAATGAAAAACAAACAGTGGTTTGTTTTGTTTAGTAAAGACTTACAGTATTTCTCTGCCATTTCCTCATTGTTTCAAGCTGTGCCCTGCCAAGTGAGACTAACAGAGTTAAGATTAGTATCAAACATTAGGTAGCAAAACATTCCCATGAAAATTATGGTTCACTGTGTGCAGTGTTGAGATCTATGAAATTGTCATTTTATCATTAGCACTCCTTTTTATAAATGTTAGGGTTTATATACATGTCACTGCTGATTAGATGACCTTCTAATTGGCAGAAACTTACCTTGAAGCAATTTATGCATAGTTTTGTCACACAGAGGTTATTCAACTCCAGAATGAAGGAAAGACAGTTCAGGTCCTCTTTTAAAACCGTTGCAGTACAAAAGGTTTTCACAGTTCTCGTTCACAACATGGATCTAACAAAGGATTCCACTACCTGTGGATTTCTCCCCCCACTCTGGGTTCTTCCTGTGTGATTGCTCCCCCCCAACTTCCTGAGATAAAACTCACCCGGCTCCCACCATTTGTTTAACTGCATGAATAAGGTGTGACGCAGACATGAAATGAAAGAAATTCCAATACACATGTTAAGCTTATGTGTCTTAGTTTTTGTCTCAGTGTGCTTTTTTGCTGATATTTAGTTTGGTTTATGGTGGTTTGGAAGCAGACACCCACTGCACGTGACGTTGGAGTGACATCTTTCATAAGAAAGAAAGAAATGGAGGGAAAGAAAAACAGAGGCAAAAAAAATCCGCTGGACCATCTGTTGGGGAAAAGAAAGAAAGAAAAGAAAACAAGCAAAAACAGAACAACATAATAGGGAAACCACAGCAACAATATAGAAAAGTATAACTAACAGTAAATATTGAATGTTACTGAGAAGCACACAAGGCCAACAGTGCATGGTATGCTTTGAGGCAGCAGCCAAGGAAGATACAGTGGGGCAAAAAAGTATTTAGTCAGCCACCGATTGTGCAAGTTCCCCCACTTAAAATGATGACAGAGGTCAGTAATTTGCACCAGAGATACACTTCAACTGTGAGAGACAGAATGTGAAAAAAATCCATGAATTCACATGGTAGGATTTGTAAAGAATTTATTCGTAAATTAGGGTGGAAAATAAGTATTTGGTCACCTCAAACAAGGAAAACCTCTGGCTCTCACAGACCTGTAACGTCTTCTGTAAGAAGCTTTTCTGTCCCCCACTCGTTACCTGTATGAATGGCACCTGTTTGAACTCATCATCTGTATAAAAGACACCTGTCCACAGCCTCAAACAGTCAGACTCCAAGCTCCGCCATGGCCAAGACCAAAGAGCTTTCGAAGGACACCAGGAAAAGTATTGTAGACCTGCACCAGACTGGGAAGAGTGAATCTACAATAGGCAAGCAGCTTGGTGTGAAAAAATCAACTGTGGGAGCAATCATCAGAAAATGGAAGACATACAAGACCACTGATAATCTCCCTCGATCTGGGGCTCCACGCAAGATCTCATCCCGTGGGGTCAAAATGATCATGAGAACGGTGAGCAAAGATCCCAGAACCACACGGGGGGACCTGGTGAATGACCTGCAGAGAGCTGGGACCAAAGTAACAAAGGTCACCATCAGTAACACACTACAACGGCAGGGAATCAAATCCCACAGTGCCAGACGTGTTCCGCTGCTGAAGCCAGTGCATGTCCAGGCCCGTCTGAAGTTTGCCAGAGAGCACATGGATGATACAGCAGAGGATTGGGAGAATGTCATGTGGTCAGATGAAACCAAAGTAGAACTTTTTGGTATAAACTCAACTCGTCGTGTTTGGAGGAAGAAGAATACTGAGTTGCATCCCAATAACACCATACCTACTGTGAAGCATGGGGGTGTTTTTCTGCCAAGGGGACAGGACGACTGATCCGTGTTAAGGACAGAATGAATGGGGCCATGTATCGTGAGATTTTGAGCCAAAACCTCCTTCCATCAGTGAGAACTTTGAAGATGAAACGAGGCTGGGTCTTCCAACATGACAATGATCCAAAACACACCGCCCGGGCAACAAAGGAGTGGCTCCGTAAGAAGCATTTGAAAGTCCTGGAGTGGCCTAGCCAGTCTCCAGACCTCAAGCCCATAGAAAATCTGTGGCGGGAGTTGAAAGTCCGTGTTGCTCGGCGACAGCCCCAAAACATCACTGCTCTCGAGAAGATCTGCATGGAGGAATGGGCCAAAATACCAGCTACTGTGTGTGCAAACCTGGTAAAGACCTATAGTAAACGTTTGACCTCTGTTATTGCCAACAAAGGTTATGTTACAAAGTATTGAGTTGTATTTTTGTTATTGACCAAATACTTATTTTCCACCCTGATTTACGAATAAATTCTTTACAAATCCTACCATGTGGATTCATGGATTTTTTTTTTTTTCACATTCTGTCTCTCACAGTTGAAGTGTACCTCTGGTGCAAATTACTGACCTCTGTCATCATTTTAGGTGGGGGAACTTGCACAATCGGTGGCTGACTAAATACTTTTTTGCCCCACTGTATATGCAAGCAAGTAAAGCTTATGTTACGTTCTTAGTCTAGGCGAGTATTGAACGCAACAAGAAGTTGGCCCACTCAAACACCACCCAAGCAAGAACACCAACAACAATATCTTTTTAAAGTGCTAAGCAGCCATTTATTTTCTTCAGCAGTGAGCAGTGCCAAAAATAACAAACAAAACTCCCTAATGGTCCCTACGCTTTCCTACACAAAATTAAAACCAAACAAAAGACAATTCACTTACCTAACTTCCTAAATGAAAAACAGGAGAAAACGTAATCAACAAAAATGGCTTCTCACGCCTACTAGGCTGCTGCAGTGAAGGATATATACAAGGTGAACAAAATACACGATTGCTACTTGACAACTCTATTTACAGCTATTTACAAAATTGAGGTACTAACGCCAGACACACACACGAGGTGATACTTGCAAATCACTTTGTCAAAGAAACACTACACAGCAACGAATCAAAATGCAGGTTCTTTGTTGGATGGTGGAGGTTAGGAGAGAGGGAGCAGGTGGCTGTCATCTGGTAGCTAAATACTGGAGGTGGTTATCCAATTATCCAATCCAAGGACAGGAAGAGACTCCACCCAACTACTCAGAAGGCACGCCCAGGTGTCCAACTCCTAAAAGAAAAAGGGGAAAAAACCCACAGCCATCCTCTGGTGGGAGGAGTCACGCATAAAACAAAACACTGACAACATTGGATCGTAACATTTCCCCCCACCCAAAAATCAAACATTTAACCCCAAATGAAATGTTTGATTCATGACCTAGAGAGGACATCAGCCATGACGTTCTCTAAGCCCTTTTTGTACCGGATGTCAATGTTGAAGTCGTGGAGGAGTAAGGACCAGCGCATAAGGCACTGGTTGCTGTTCTGCAGGAGACGCTGATGGCTGGACGGGCCCCTCGAGCCCTCCAGCCGGAGCAGGCCGCTGAAGCGGTCCCTTGGACCCTCCAGGGAAGACGGAAAGCTGAAGCGGTCCCTCGGACCCTCCAGTGGAGACGAAAGGCTGAAGTGGTCCCTCGGACCCTCCAGCGAAGACAGACGGCTGAAGCGGTCCCTTGGACCCTACAGCGAAGACAGACGAAGGCCAGACGGGCCCCTCTGACCCTCCAGCTGAATGAAAGGCTGAAGCGGTCCACCGGACCCCCCAGCGAAGACAGACGAAGGCCGGACAGGCCCCTCGGACCCTCCAGCTGAAACGGAAGGCTGAAGCGTTCCACCGGACCCTCCAGCGAAGACGGAAGGCTGAAGCGGTCCCTCGGACCCTCCAGTGGAGACGGAAGGCTGAAGCGGTCCACCGGACCCTCCAGCGAAGACGGAAGGCTGAAGCTGTCCCTCAGACCCTCTGGCAAAGACAGACGAAGGCCGGACAGGCCCCTTGGACCCTCCAGTGAATACGGAAGGCTGAAGCGGTCCCTCGGACCCTCCAGCGGAGACGAAAGGCTGAAGCGGTCCCTCGGACCCTCCAGCGAAGACGGAAGGCTGAAGGCAATCCTTGACAACCTCTTTTCTTTTCATAGCGAAAGACTTCTCCATTTTCTCATTAATTGCCCTCTCATTGTTCTTCTTCTTCATTTCCTTCAGCAAATCTAGTCTCTCCATCTCTAAGGTTTCCTCAGTCTCACCGAATGGCAGTGGTGGCAGATAGTTGACTTCAGCTTTTTTTGCCCTTTTAAAGCCTTTAAGTGAACCCTCTTCACTGGAGCATCGTCTCTTCAGTGTGTTCACCTCGAGCTCTGGAATGGCTAATTGGTGACCTCTTAACTTTGCCCTGTAGTTGCCCATTTTATACTTTATCCTCTGTTGCCAACCATATAGGCCATTAAAAGACCCTGGCTCTTTGAGGCATGGGTATTTTGCTACCAAGGGTTCAGCAACAGCTAAAATCTGGACACCAGTTGAATATGCTGTGAAGCCAAATATAGTCTCTGCAAGCTTCTCAAGAATGCTATAGTTACGCTTGGGTTGTTCAAAAGTGTGCCATCATTTTCATAAGCTTGCTTTCCTGCTTCCAGTGCAAGGTCTATATCATAAGAGAAGTCTGGTATTTCAAACTTAAATGGCCATGGCTTAGACCTGTAGGATGGTCCACTCTCATCTGGGGAGGACAACAGGATTGTGTCGCATACAGATGAGGAGGAGCTTGCTTCTGTAGATAGTCGAACTGGAGATTCGACTTCTGACATGTCCACAGTAGTGAGACTCAAGATTACTGGTTCAGTTTTTACTACTTTGAGGTTAGCTTTATCTTGTACTTCCTCAATCGAGGTCAAACTGAAGAACTGACCATCAAAATCCATGTCCTGGTACATAACAGTGAATGGTCCTGTAATATCAAATGTCTCTCGAAGAACATCATTGAGGTCCTGAAGTGTGCTTGGGACGCCTGCAGGTAAAAGTAGTTTGTGGACATCATCCTCCCCAAAAATTATTCGCAGTTTCGCTGAGGGTGCCATATCAACAGGAAGAAGCTGCAACAACAGAGAAGAGAAATACACAGACATTTATTCACAAGCTTCTCTCCTCACATTTCAAAAGGACCGGCAAATGTGGTGCTTTAAAGTTGTCAGGCGTCTTCCTGCAAGGGTGTATAAAGCCAAAGGATGAAAATCTTTAAGCTCTCTTTGCTCAAGTAACTGCACACTCCCTGTGTTCTCCAGCTCATAACTCCTCAGGTGTTCATTGTACCATGTATTTTGTTGTCTCACGAAAAATGTCAGTTTGTTACAAATCACCATTATCTGTAACACTTCAGAAAAGTCAGGCAGTCCTGCAGTGGAACCACAACACAACAACATTCCCACTGCATAGTTGGTGCCTAAACTGCACACATTATTGGCAACATGCACAGCTGTAACAGCAGGGAATCTGCATTTCACCAGGTCTTTTAGATCATCCTTAAGCACATCTAAAGAGACCTCTGTTGTTTTTGTGACTACAAGTGATGGTTTGACAGAATGTGATTGATGATATGCAACCATGAGCTGGTGCTTATTTGCAAGGGACAGCAAAATATTCCTGAAACTGTAGCGGTAGACTACTGTTCCCATAAGGCTGTGTGTGGGAGGGAGCTTCCGGGTTAGGAGTAAAGTTGGAACACATCACCCGAACACGTTGCGTCCAGTGTCGTCATTTATACGTGGTGTCAGAAGTGCGAACGGCGGTCTCCACAGTTTTTTTTTTCTTCTTCTTTTTCGAGTACAGTACGGTGCAGTTAACTGCGAGAGAAGTTTTCGCATCGGTAACCCGAACAAGACCGGCATGCAGGTGAAGCGTGGCCGAGGCTGTGACCGGCGCTAGCAACAGGGCGCGTGCGCGCGTGCGGTCGAGCACGAGCTTCACATGTCGGAAGGAGGAGACGAGGTCGGCGCACCGGAAAGCTTGGATTCTGAACGCGAGGAAGCCAGGGATCCACACGTCAAGATGGCGACCACGGTACAAATAACACCCCCAGAAACATTTGACTTTTCTCATCCTGCCGAATGGCCAAAGTGGATCAGAAGGTTCGAAAGATTTCGCATTGCAACTGCTCTTGATAACAAATCAGACGAGTATCAAGTTAATGCACTCCTGTACGCTATGGGAGACGCTGCTGATGATGTTTTGGCAGTTTTACCACTGTGCGATGCAGACAAAAAGAAATATGCAACTGTCAAAGAGGCATTTGACAAACATTACGTAGGAAAACATAACGTAATTTTTGAAAGAGCACAGTTTAACTCCAGACGGCAACAGGAAGGGGAAAGTACAGAGTCGTTCATCACTGCTGTGCACAAACTTGCAGAAAATTGTGCATTTGGAGCACTCAAAGACGAACTCATAAGGGACAGAATTGTAGTTGGCATAAAAGACAAAAGACTGTCCGAGCTGCTGCAAATGGACTCAGAGTTGACTCTTGCTAAAGCCACTGAGAAAGTTAGGCAGAGCGAAACGGTAAAGAAACAACAATCGATACTTCACAGCAGCGCAGCAGTGGAGAAAACACTGAACATGGACACAATACGGACAAATACAACACGCGGGAAAACGCAGACGTGGCAGAAGAAAGAACAAAAGCCAATCAAACAAAGTGGAAAGGAATGTGGCCGCTGTGGTCGCAAGAACAAACACTCATGGAAAGAATGTCCAGCCAAAGAGGTACAGTGTCGAAAATGTCAGAAAAAAGGGCACTTTGCTGCGGTCTGTCGCAGTAGTGAAGCTACAGCACTACGGGAAGTGACAGAAAATCAGAAAGATGCAGACAGAGAGGACTGTGTGTTCTTAGGTGAAGTAGAGACTGGGAGGTCACAGCCCTGGGTGCAAAAGGTCAAGTTAAATGGGGAAAATGTATATTTTAAACTTGACACAGGGGCGGATGTCACATATATTCCAGAGGGTTTGTACAGTCCAGACAGGGACGGTAAGCTGCAGAGACCCAGAAAGAAGTTACTAGGGCCGGGCAGTAACCCACTCAATGTTAAAGGCTGCTTCGAGGCACAGCTAGCAGTGAAAGGGCGCAGTGTTTCTCAAGACATCTACCTTGTGTCAAGTCTAGTACAGCCATTGCTAAGCAGGCCAGCGTGTGAGGCTCTGGGTCTTGTGTACAGAGTAAGCACAGTAACGGAATCTGTGACAGATTTCAGGGCAGCATACCCAGACGTTTTTAAAGGTTTAGGCGTGCTGAGGGAGCCTTATCACATTGAGATAGAGCAAGGAGCTGTACCAATAGCCCTATCTGCCCCAAGACGCGTTCCTCTTCCCCTCAGACATGCAGTGAGAAATGAGCTGCACAGAATGGAAGAAATGGGTGTTATCTCCAAAGTCACTGAGCCTACAGAGTGGTGTTCTGGCATGGTAGTGGTCCCCAGACCAGCAGGAAAGCCCCCCAGAATATGTGTGGACCTCACACCCCTGAACACAGTAGTCAAAAGAGAAAGACACATCCTCCCAGCAGTAGATCAAACACTAGCGATGATGAAAGATGCTAAAGTGTTCACAAAGCTCGACGCCTGGTCTGGATTCTGGCAAATTCCGCTCACGCCAGAGTCAAGGCCACTCACTACCTTCATCACGCCTTTTGGAAGGTTTCAGTTCAACCGCCTTCCTTTTGGCATTGCATCGGCGCCGGAACATTTCCAAAGGCGAATGTCACAGATGCTGGAATATTTTGAAGGGGTGATTTGTCACGCCGATGATGTGCTTGTATATGGCAGAGACAGGCAGGAGCACGACCAGAGGTTGCACTGTGTGCTCCAAATGTTTCAGAAGGAGGGTCTCACTCTGAATGAGAAGTGTGAGTTTACTAAAAGTCAAATAATCTTTGTGGGACACAAAGTGTCAGCAAAAGGCATTGAGGCTGATCCCAACAAGATAACAGCAATCCAGCAGCTGCCGCAGCCTCAGAGTGTGGAAGATGTGCGCCGTCTCATGGGCATGGCCAACTATCTTGCCAAGTTTATGCCACAATTAGCCACAATCACCACACCATTAAAGGAGCTGCTAAAAGACAGAAACGAGTGGATATGGGCGGAGCCACAGGAAACAGCATTTAGGAGACTAAAAGGGATATTAAGCTCTCCAGAAGTGCTCGCTCAGTACTCCAACTCAGCAGATACACGTGTCGCTGCAGATGCATTGCCATACGGTGTCGGGGCTGTTCTCACTCAGAAACAGTCTGACAACTCCTGGCGACCGGTCACATATATCTCAAGAGGTCTCACAGACACAGAGAGACGCTACGCGCAGATAGAAAAGGAGGCGCTAGCTGTAACGTGGGCATGTGAACGACTGTCATCTTACCTCATGGGCCTACAGTTCACTCTAATCACAGATCACAAACCCCTGGTCCCTCTCCTGAGCACAAGAGCCCTGGACGACCTGCCTCCACGCATCCTGAGATTCCGCCTCAGGCTGCTGCGCTTTACTTTCACCATTGTCCATATTCCAGGGAAGAACCTCGTCACTGCTGACGCTCTCTCATGAGCACCACTGGCGGGGCCTCCTTCTGCTGGGGATCTTCAGCTGGAAAAAGAGGTGGAGGTTTTCGTGGACAGTGTAGTTTCCCATCTCCCAGCAACAGATAAAAGGCTGGAGGAGATTAAGTTGGCGCAGGAAATGGATGACCTGTGTAGAAAGGTGGTGTATCAATGTGGGACAGGCTGGCCAGAAAAAGGTAAACTAGATCCAGAGTTAAAGGGATACTGGCAATACAGAATGGACTTCAATCTAGTCCATGGTCTTCTCATGAAAGGGGAGAGACTTGTGATACCACCTCAAATGAGAGCGGAGGTTTTGTCACATTTGCATGAAGGCCACCAGGGCGTTTCAAAATGCAGGGCCAGAGCAAAAGAGTCTGTGTGGTGGCCAGGCATCTCAACCCAAATACGTCAAATGGTAGACAGATGCGAAACATGTCAAAAACATAGGTTACAGTGCCGTGAACCAATGCTGGCAACTCCTGTTCCCGACCGCCCATGGCAAAAAGTCGGCATGGATCTGTTCGAGTGGTCAAAGAAACACTTCCTGCTGATTATTGATTTTTTCTCAAGGTACATTGAGATAGCTGAACTGAGACACACAACTGCAGAGGTCACTATTAATGCTGTAAAAGAAGCCTTTGCAAGACATGGTGTTGCCGAGACCGTGGTATTGGATAACGGGCCGCAATTTTCATCAGAACAGTTCAAGCACTTTGCCAAAGAGTACCAGTTCACACATGAAACGAGCAGCCCCAGGTACCCCCAAGCCAACGGGGAGGAAGAACGTGCTGTTCGTACCATTAAAGACTTGTGGAAAAAGGACTGTGACTACACCAGAGCACTGCTAGCGTACAGGGCCACCCCACTGGAACATGGGCTCTCGCCGGCGCAGTTGCTTATGGGGAGACACCTGCGGACCACGCTGCCACAGGCTGTGGCAAAGCTGGTGCCAAAGTGGCCTGACCTGCAGGCTTTTCGCAAAAAAGATGAGGAGGGGAGGTGTGAGCAGGCAAAACACTACAACCGCAGACATAGAGTCAGACCGCTTCCGGAACTATCGTCAGGACAGAAAGTGTGGATTACCACTGAAGGAACTACTGGAGCAGTAGTTGGACCTGCCAGTGCTCCAAGATCCTATGTGGTAGAAACAGACAGGGGTTTTCTGAGGAGAAATAGGAGCCACCTCAGACCAACAGGGACTATTACCAGATCTGGTCGAGTGGTGAGACCTCCTGAAAGACTGGATGTGTAATTCTCTGAAGTTATCCATTCATGCCCTATTCAAAGATGGGTTAAGCTGTTAGAGATGTTTACAATGTGTTTTGTTTAAATGTAAGTGAACAAATGAGGGATGTGTATAATTTTCACGTTTCATGATGTTCCCCATTTCTGTTCTAGTGAGCTGTTTGAGACGTTATGAAGTATGTCTTTAGCTAAAAGGAGGAGGTGTAGCGGTAGACTACTGTTCCCATAAGGCTGTGTGTGGGGGGGAGCTTCCGGGTTAGGAGTAAAGTTGGAACACATCACCCGAACACGCTGCGTCCAGTGTCATCATTTATACAGAAACAACCAAAGTGTCTGACCACCTTCTTGAAAAAGCTGTGTTTGGCCTCGAATCTCATTGTCCGGAGGGCAGCTAGGGGGCCAAATTCCCGAATGAGCTGAGGATAGTGCTCAAGGAAATGGTGCTTGGGAATGAGCTTATGTTGGGGGAAAACATCAAGGAATCTGCTTCGGTGTTCTGAAATGATGCTGTCAAGATAGCAAATGCTTTCTTCAGTATGGGCTCGAGACATGACAAGGTCCACAATGTCTTTCAGTGTCATCAGCATCTGCCATACAGGCTCTTGTTGGGGTACTTTTAAACCTATAATCAGAGGCAAAAGACGTAATAAGCACCAATTTTCATGTGCGCTGCCCCCTACTGATTCTCGAGTCGAAAAGTTAGCAGGAATGAGATGAGGGCGATTTGTTTCATCACTCCACTTGTATGGGAAATTGGAAATGGCATCATTCAGTTCCATGAGAGAAAAATATTTTTTCTTGATCAAGTTATCAAATGCCAAAGCCAGTTCCACTGGAACAATGCCCTCCAGCAGATCATGTAAAACATCTGGAGGGTAACTAGATGTAACATGAAAATGCTCAAGTTTTTCTGACAATGCACACTGTTTTTTTACACCATAACAATGAGGGTGATCTGGACTAGACACAGCTGTGTGTACATGCAGTGTATGTTGATCTTTAGTTCTTTGATGAAAAGACCCAGATCTCACTTCATTGGACTGAAACTTGGATCGCTCCCCTTTGTGTCTCACAAAGATTTTTCACTAAATCTGAGATAATGGCTGGATCCAGATCACAATTATGGCTTTTCAAGGTGGACACCACCACATCTCTTAAAAGTGAACCAGATGCAGAGGTGGATATAAACTGAAGCTCATCTACTATTTCATCAATGAAATGGGACATTGAACATGCTTTCTAACTTTAAAAATAGATGGCCAAATTTCTCTTTTATATCTTGAGACAACTCCTGTGGTTCCCCATCCCAAAGCTCTAAGCTCTCTTCCACACAGGTCTCATCCTGAGCAAACATGGGTTCATTAGGTTTGCTTTTTAATACTTCAGTTTTAAGGGTGTGTGACTGGTGTTTTCTGTGTCTATGTGTAGCAAAGGTGGAATAAATATTTGTACTGAAGTTGCAGTTTTTGAAGACACATGCAACTACTTCAAACTTCCTTAAGTGGTTTTTAAGATGCTCAAAATACTGCTTCTCTGAATTTAAAAAAAACAGAGCAGCAAAGTAGACAAGTAAATGAAAGAGGTCCACTTTGTGTGACCATCTTCACATGGTGTCGAGACAAATGGGTCTTAAGGGCGTTAAATGTTTTAAACAAGCAAGGGCAATCAGTGTGAAGACAAGGGACTGACTGGCTGCGACCACCATTTCCATGCTTTAGTCTGTAGTGTTTTAACAATCCCAACCTCTTCTCTGACTCAAAGCTACATATCTTACACATCCATCTCATGTTGTGGCACCTTAAACAGACAAATTGACCATCTCAAAATTAAACCAAATTGCTACGCAAAGAAATCCTAGCTATGTTCTCCCCACTAAAAAGGTCATAAAAGCAGTGAAAATTTAGTTTTTACAGAATAAAATGTGGGCAGGAACCAATTGGATGAAAAGCTTCAGTGCTTCATGAAGCTTCATCTGCCCATCACTAGTAAACATTTACTCACCAAGTCAGTGTATCAGGTAAAGATCCACAGCAATGACAACAATAATATCGTGAGCTGAAGCTTCTCCAGGTTTGCTCAACATATTCCATAACAAATGTTGGCACCATGAACATGTGAACTGATCCGTGCTAGGGGGGAGGACGGTAGTGACGTGGCATTTTCAAACCACGTCGTTTCATCCTTCCGCACTGAGAAGCAAAACTTCCAGCTTACTTAGTTTTTCTAAGTTAAGACAACTCAAATAAATTGAGTTGATCAGCGTTTTTGTATAAAAAGTACTGGTAACTTACTTAAATTGAGTTCTAATAACAAATTGCTAAAAATTGAGTTCAGCCTACTTAATATTTTTATTAAACACAATATTAGATTTTACAGTGTGTGTAATCAGTAGCTTTGAAACACAGTCTGACAGTGAGACATCAATCAAATATGCAATGACAAAAAGACAGCATTTATTTGTTTGTACAAGGTTAATAACTTGTACCACAGATCAACTGTGCAATACTATAAGAGAAGGTGTGTGTGTGTGCGCGCATTTCATTATGGCTAAATGAGAAAGACAAGGTATGTTGTGTTTGTTTTTTACCATGGTTGAGGCCAGTTTACGGTGATTAGTATATTGATAGCACATCAGAAACAGAACAGTTAAGACATTTGTGTTTCAGACAAATTGTAACTGTAAGCTTGGAAACAACATTAGTTTCTTAGGTTTAGTTTTGTAAATGTGAAACATTTTGTTTCATGTCAGAAATCTCAAGCTGTTTATTTGAAAAGTTATTAACATGTTAATATTTGATTTGAGAAATCCTGCAGCATGCACATTGAAGTGAAATAGAACAGTTGTTTTTTTTTTAAACTGCTAATACAGCTAATACAGTAATAAGTTCATTTTAAAAAGTCAGAGACTGAGCAGTGTCCAACAACACATATTAAAATGAATAAACTCAATTGTGCATGAGGTGTGACAGCCTGTCTGCTTATTGAAATTATTAGTCTGTTGAAATTGTAATTACACCAACAGTCACATTTGGGTGTGATGACATTTTTCCATTTGTCGCCCGTCAAAACACACTTGGTAAAAATGTGTGGGTGTGCCAGACACTCAACATGCATCTTTCATCTTAAAGAGATATGTACTGATGGAGGCTTCCTGTTTCGTTATTAGTCTTTTACTGAAGCCGCTCTGAAAAATAGGCTGAGAATGTGGGATCAATGGCATGTAGTTGACGTAGACCATGTGCTTTACGGCACTTATGTATCTTTTGCCATAGAAAATAATAATATAATAATAGTAATAAATTACGGAGCCCCGCAGGGGACATGGGAGAAAAAAAAATTAAGACGGACTTTTGCGAGATCTCCTCCCATGTCCCCTGCGGGGGCTCCGTAATAAATAGTATTTGTTTATCTATCAAAATATTGTCATAAATGTTTAGAATTAGTTCCTCAAATGCTGTTTTTAATCATTTTCCCCTCATACTTTTAATATTTCACAAGAATTCTTTTTCATATGTTAAAATGTTTTCCATTCCAGTAGTTTAAGTGGTTTTAAATAAAGTGTACATGTAGCCATGTTGCCAATAACACGTTTCTTTGTAGAAAATTTAATTATATTTCAGCTGTCCCTAAATAACATGCTAAACAGTGAGGAGTTAATCTGAGTGGATTAGAAACGGTGTGAAACCAATGTGGTAGATGCCATTCAACGTCATGATTGTTTACTGGTATTAAGCTATTTCACAAGAAAAAAAATATTTTTATAAACAATAATGAAAGTGACGCCGACATATCTGCTTGATTCTAAAAATAAATGCGAAAGCCACTTACATAATATACTAGATCTCAAACATTGTTCATGGATAAATAATGCTTGTTAATAAAGTATTATCAGTTTTATTAAGACAAAAGGCCTTTCTTCTTTATGTTTGTTCAAGTGTTTATGGTATTCAATCATTCCTGAGCCTTATTGTTAGGTAGTTTATGTGAGCTTTGATTGGTGATACCATTGCTTGGCGAAATTATCAAATACTGAAGATACAAATCAAGAAAAGAGTTTTTCCGGCAGGTCTGGCAGACAGACTGAGCTGTAATCTTTGCAGATCAACTGATCTTGGTGTTGGCCAACATTGCATTTAACACATTTAAGCTGTGTTGTGGAAGTTTTCCATTAAATAAAGTCTGCAGACAAGTGGTGAGAGGTTGCTAACATTCTTTAATAAAAACACAAAGAACAGAAAACCAAGCTTGGTGGAGAGCCTGCATGATCGCGGGCTGACTGTCTGCTGGCAGACGGTCAGCAGAGTCTCACCTTGAGCCTAACATGGCTCTCAGTTAAATACCTCCTTCAGGAACAAAAGGCAGTACACAGCTGTTTCACACCTTAAGGTTCACACTCCCTTGCTACCTCCCAGAGTCCCTGAAGAGACAAAAGATTCTTCCTGTGGAGTTGTCTGCTTCACCCAACTTCCAGACCCCCACCATCTGTCTAACTGTATGAGTGTGAGACATGTTAAAACCCAGTGGCACCAAGGCATAATACAATAAAATAATGTGATTAATACATAAATAAAATAAATTCCTATACAGCTGCATCAGTTCAAATGTTTTCAGTCCCATTGCAAGGTATATAAAATCCAGCACCTAGCCATCCAGTCTGTCTTTAAAAGATATTTGTGAAGAATGGGTCATTCAATTTGAGCATGGTACAGTAATATGATGCCACCTTTGCAACGTGTCAGTTTGTCAAATTTCTTCCTTCCTAGATTTTACACAATCAACCGTAAGTGGTGTTATGGCAAAGTGGAAGATTTTAGGAAGCACAGCAACTCAGCTACAAAGTGACAGATCATCTAAAGTTGCATAGGGTGGTTTTCTAGTGCTGAGGCATAGTGCACGAAGATCACAAATGCTCTGCTGACTCAATAACCACATTTCCAGCTATGATAACTGTGGAGTAGTTACAGTCTTTTGGAAGTTATATATAGTGTTTATAGTGCATATCTGAACCAGTTAGAGCACCAGATATGATGATCAATGTGCCAAGGCATTTGAAAAAAAAGGTAGACTTGATATTTGGTATTTATTTTAGAGTATAAGATACTGTTGTTTTTTGTTGTTGTTTTGGTTTGTTTTAATCTAGATAGCTGCAGGGAATACATGGTGTACATGGTCTCTGTGAAAAGTACATAGAAAATACACATCTATCTAGCCACACATGGTTACATGTAAATCTAATTTACATCGCCTCTGTCAGTGCGCCCCAGGGCAGCTGTGGCTACAACGTAGCTTGCCATCGCCAGTGTGTGAATGTGTGTGTGAATGGGTGAATGACTGAATGTAGTGTGAAGCGCTTTGGGGTCCTTAGGGACTAGAAAAGCGCTATACAAATGCAGGCCATTTACCATTTACCATTTAATTTCCAGATTTTAGATAAGTCTCCTGGACTTACTTGCTTTATTCATTAACTGTGCATAAATTACCTCAAAATATTTGAGGATCACTGCTGCTAGTTAAGTGTACTGCTGTTTTCAATGCCGTATTATTGTCCTACTCAACTCTCTGAGTCTGCCTTATTCAGGAATTTGACGAAATATTATACACAAAACCAATTCTTCTCTGAAACCGAGCCACTGAATATCATTCAGTTTCTAACTGACAATATCTTGAAAGAACAGGAGATACAGTCGTATGGCTTTACACTTGAGTCTTTTAAAAGTTGCCACTGGTTTTTGGACTGCAATTGTGTTCATCATGATGAAATATCTATGTTCTCTCCCCAGATCACAGTTGCACTGCAACGCTTGTTTAATAAATGGTGGATGGTTTAATTCTTGTGTGAATGGGTGTGACTGTGACATGATGTATTAAGTGCTTTGAATACTCCAGGAGAGTAGAAAAACACTACATAAGAATACGTTCATTTACATGTTCCTAGTAAAAAAAATTACCCTGAAAATGTAATGGAGAGGTATTTGCAGAAAAATATGCAAGTATCCAATCTAATGATACTTCTCATGTAACATCTTTTTTCAGCCAAAAGCAATTTTTTGTATTTTTATCTAAGTCTTAGTTTTGTGCGATTTTACTTTTCTATTTGCAATATTAAGTGGTCTCTGATAATAAGAGTTTCATTGTAATGTGCCATTGTTACCTGTATATGACAAGTGAAACTTGAGGAGGAGTTGGCGTTGTGAGCGACCAGTGCACTTCTGCCTGCAGTGTCCACTGATGAAAATCAGGCAGGTTTTCCATGTCAACTGCCCCTCAACACCTTCCCTTGGTTCAGGAGGTATGTAGAGTGTTCCAGTAAGATACTGAGGTATCTAGTAAACGCAAAGGTATCTATATATACTCCCAGGTTTGATGGATGCCAAGTTTTGGTGGATCATAATTTACCAAACTCTGGTTTGAAGAGAGGCATTATTGGAGAATTAAGGCAATGAGAATAGAATTAAGGGGACCTGACGCATTCTTTGATTCTGGGGACACATTGGCTGGGGTTTAATAACTTCTTGGGGCAATATGTGGGGACATGTAGTGACTATGTTGTAAACAGTGGTGATGCAAGGTCATCTGACTTGGGAGGGCGAGACAGCAGCACCTCCAGCGATTCACTTCACAGGAGATTTCCCACTAAAGCAGTCTCATGATAGCACTCTACACTCAGCCTTTGACCAAGTGATAAAGTGCACCCTAACGTAGCGCTGACATAACCTCATTTTGGTTCATTAGACACAGTGAGTTATGACACTCACCAAAAAGAAACACACTCAGTTGTTGTTGCCAAAAAGATGCTGAGAAATTATTTTTAACCCCATGGTGGGACATATGGAATATGAGGAAAAACATACTGGTGTGTGTCCTGCACGGACTATCACGTGCAGGACACACACCAGTGTTAACCAGCCAGCTATTCCAGAAGCACCTTTTCACCCATTACCATCAATGGAGATCCTGTTTGAGCGCACTTACCTTGGGCCATTTCACTGGAGTGCATATGGCTTTAACCTTGTATTAGTTCTGATGGATTATGGAATGCAATGGTTTTTATGTCATCTCCTGAGTCAGCATCTCAAAATAGGGGCACATTATTCATGTCTCGCACACTACATGAGCTGTACAAATTGCTGGCCATTAAATCAGTATGGACAACCCAAAGAATGATAGATTGTTGTAGCAGCTGAACAAGACTTCCAAGTTCATGACCTGTGAGTTCATTAGCGAAAAGCAAAATCTAGAGATGTCCCATTTGTTAAATATTAAAATTTTGCAGTAGGATGCGGCATTAACGCGGTCATCACAATTAACGTGATTAAAAATTTTTGACGCTCTCGACCCATCTGGAGCGCAGAATGGACAAACTTTGGATAAACTGCCCAAAATGATTTAACAGAGACATTTCAGGGAGTCAGTCTGGGTTCATTGTTAATTGCGTTAGTTGTGATTACAGCGTTAGCACATTTAAGCCTCATTAACGCTGAGTAACCCTCATACAATCTGTGTTAACTTGTTAACACGAATTAACTATAAAATATATTACTCACAAAAGTTCTGTATTACATGGTACAGTAAAAAAAAGTCTTTATAAAATCATACTCTCTAATAAACAAAGATGTGTGCTTCCTTTGATCATGTCACATATCTTCTTTTCACTCTACTAGAATTCAGTAATTGTTTGTCTGCCATGATGCCTATGAATAACTCAGGTCATAAGCAAAAACAAGGGAGAGGCTGTTATCCTGAGCCAAGAAACTTTCAGGCTGACTGCTTGACAAAGTGAATCCTGTTACATGACATTGTCCATCATTATTGAAGTCACAACCTGCCACTGTTTTAAAACAAATAATTTGAAAATAGAGTTTATTATTTTAGAATAAATAGTTTCCCTAACTTTTTAAACTAATGCAAATGAAATTTTTTTTCCATATCATTTTAAAATAGTCATTCATATTTTTTTTCATTAAGAATTATAAAGGTGAGTAATAAAACAAATCTTTTGCATTTCTGTATAATTTTCCTTTACTGAGAATTTACGCTTCAAAAAATCTGTACTGTAAGTTCATGATCAGAAGTATGGGGCTAAACCACACACTGTGCGACTCTTCTATTACACCCAGCTTCAGCATCTCAGCCAATTCCCCCTGAACTACTTGTCGTTTATGTTCAGGCAGCCTATAGGGCCGTGAACGCACTGTCATGCTTGTCACGCATGACGTTGTTGACTGACCAGGGCACATCGTTCATGTCTTGCACGCTAAAAGGGCTGTATGAATTACTGGGCATTTGCAGTGTGCTTCGCATAGAGAATTCCCAGGCTGTAAAGAGACTAATATGATCTGCCAAACACTCTCTATATTGGTTAGAATTAAGATTATTTTTATTTTTCCAGAACACGAGGGCAGTCTCCTTGGCAAAGCATGGGGCGGCGAGAAACGTGGGCTGTATTAATCTCTGTAGTTACGTCATCCAAGTTGCCCAACAAGCAAACTGGAGGGGAGGCTGGAATGTTACATTTCAGACACTTTTATGAGTCTTCACATATCCAGCACCAAAACCTCTGAACTGGTGGACATAACCAAAGAGCATGGATGTAATTGTCAGGTGTATTGTTATAAGTTTATTTTGTGACCCAGAAAGAGTAATATTTCAAACTCCGCCACTCTGTGCTCCTCCGCCACTGCCTCATTTGAGTTTTGGATGAAATAGATTCTGGGATATTGCATTTTGTCATTTCAAGCTGATTGGAGACCAAAACAGCCAATCAGGTTTTTTTGCATCCAAGTCTGTGACTGGCTTGTTTTGTGGCACAAATATTACGGTGTACAGAAAGAGTTGAGCGCGCACGGGCAGAAATATTGAGAGCGCAAGCAACACATTGCGAGTAACCACAAATGCAAAAACTGAGCGAGAGGGGCTGCTATTGTGTGTAGGGATGGGTATTGATAAGATTTTAACGATTCCGATTCCATTTTCGATTCTGTTTAACGATTCGATTCTTTATCGATTCTCTTATCGATTCTTTTTTTTTTTAAAAAAAAGGAGAACACTAAGGTCGATTAGCTCAGAGCTTTGTTTTATATCTTCTCTTTGAACAAGATAGAAATTTAGGAGTAACATGGCCTTACAAACCCAACAGTGAGATCTTGAGAGATCCAGCCTACGGCTCTTCAATGGGGTGTCACAGGGTCCCCAGGAAAAAAAATTGTAAATGTAAAATAATAAAATAAATATTCTTGTGAGACATATCACATATTGACGGGGTCGGGTTATGTTAAAAAGTATAAATTGTTATACTTTGTTCATTGGTTCAAAGGTACCCCACACTTCTTTTTTTGTTTGCTTGTTTGTTCTGGTGTATTTTTCATTTGAACTGTTACTCTGCCAGAGTACTCATATTTACAAGATGGCAAAATAGTTTTCCTGATACACCAATGGGGCATTGGTGTATCAGGAAAAC
The DNA here is from genome assembly GCF_057382185.1 of Mchenga conophoros. Taxonomy (NCBI): domain Eukaryota; kingdom Metazoa; phylum Chordata; class Actinopteri; order Cichliformes; family Cichlidae; genus Mchenga; species Mchenga conophoros. The sequence continues at coordinate 69,754,013 of NC_140528.1, forward strand.
TATTTTGTACGTATGTTCCTTGAAGGGGATTGAAGTCGTTCTTTTTTCCACCGCAGCGAAGGGCTAGGAGTAGGAGAGGAGCTGCTGTATGTTTTTGTTATCGAATCGATCTGATTGTGAAATAAAGCATATGCAGTGAGAAAGCAACTCCAGGAGTCATCCCTGCCTTAAAGCTGCAATATTCTTCTGTAGCAATAACAAAGTATAACATAAATTGTTCTGTGGCAATTACACAAGAATATCCAGTAATGTCCCTGCCCACAATTAAACACATTCACTTACCAAAAATCGGGGGCATCTGCTGTGGCAAATGGGTGCAAGCCTTTTACCACAAACTTAGTCACTGCTCGGTGACATTAGTCTATCCTGGCCTGAAAGGAGACGCTACCGGTAGATTGCAGCGAGAACTGCCAGCATCTGAGCCAGACTCTGTCTGTCTCTCTCATCATGGTCACCTACATGTACAGTAATGGCAGGTCTTGTAATAAGGCAGATTGCGCTAACATAATATGCACTGTTAGTTGATTATTTACCTGCCGCATTAACGGGAGAGGACGTGCAAACGTTAGCGCTGCTGCTGGGTTGAGAGTCACGAGTCCGGAGCGGAATTAAAAACGCGTGTCATCGCGTGTTTTGTGAGCAAATGCTTTTGCATATTCGTAGTGTTTCCTCCCTTAAATGAAATATCTACTTTGCAAGTTGCCCTGTTGTCATCGGTTCTCATAAAGTATAATCAAACTTTTGAGCGTTTGAGCCGCTTAGGCGCCGTGTTTCCTGCCAGGTAAATGACGCTCCGCAACGTGGTGACGTCATTCGGGGCGACTGGAATCGATAAGGGAATCGTTTGCAAAAATGGCAAACGATTCCAAGGAATTGAAACAGTGGGAACCGGTTCTCAACAAGAACCGGTTTTCGATACCCATCCCTAATTGTGTGTGTGTGTGTGTGTGTGGATAATATCAAACACTGAAATACATTTTTTGCACGCAGCAATGGATTTTGTTCACTCAAATATAGCTTTTCTTCGCTCAAAATAAATTTCTCCTCAAAATGCAACACTTGCACCTGCAATTTCTTTTTTTTACGTGCGCTCAGAATAGTGGCACAAAACCCCCCGCCATATTGGAGAAGCGCAGACAGGCAGACAGAGGAGAGCTTAAGTTTGACCAGATACCAAAACAAAAATAAAATTTGTTTTTAACTCTAGGAGTCTTGGCACACTGATCTCTCAAGGAATGAGGATATATGGCAAGGAAAAAAAATGTTGATGTCTGGCTGACAGCTTTTAATTAAGAAGGTGTGTACCTGATACATTCCTTAAGCTCCACTCACAAGTATCTTAAAAGAATGTGAAACACTCGTTTTTGTTTCCCACTACAAGATACTGGAAATGTCCCGGCTTTAACTGTAATTACTGCACAACAAGGTAACAAATGCTCTGACTTGATCTCTTTATATTATCCTTTTAGGTATTTTCTTCCTCTAACATTACTGTCAATAGTAACTTCCTGGCTTTAATCTTCTAATGGAATGCAAATAGTTAAAAAACTGAGTTCATTTCCTTCCATGAAAATTCCCTCTGCAAATGTCTAAACTCCGCTCACCTTCCAACATCTCAGTTTGTTAAACTCTCAGGACATAAATTTGTTGACCAAAATATTATTATATAATATTAACAAACAATTAAAATGTATTTGAAGTATAGACTTTAAGCATTAAAGAAAATGACATTTAAGAAAATGTTGCATTATCAATTTTTTTTTCTTTGACATTGTACACCAATTTTAGACACTAAATTGTAACACTAAATTGTAATTGGAAAATTAACTGACAAGCACTTTCAGGACCTAATGAGGACTGCCCCCTTGTTTCATGAAAAATGAATCAGACATAATATTCTTAACTACATTCAAAGTAAATTCAATGAATGTATCACTTTTCAAGTTTAAATATGAGACTGGAAGAGATGTCAGTGCATGAGATGAAGTCATGCATCATTAATCATTAATAAGGGAATTAAAACTAGATGTCATGTAGCTTGATAATTGAACATTGAGACAGGTCCTGCCCTTTCTCATAAACCTAATCTTGTGTAAGGTTTTATATTCTGTAATTAAACCAATGCAAGGTAACTAGATAACTATATAAACTGGCACAAGTCCCTTGCAACTGATTGTTGCTGCATACCTACTTGTAATAAACGCCGCTTAGACTGAAGAGTACAAAAGGCTTGTTTCATTGTTTCATTACGTGTTTCTTTAACTAGAACTTTTATTTACATTGTTTGGTAGTCTAGGTTAACTTTCACTAATCACATGCTCTTATCCACTGCCTGGTTAATGCTTATGATATTTTAACTTCTATTTTAATGGGTGTTGAGTTGGATTTTTTTCTTTGTTTGTTTATTTCCAATAATGTTTAATATATTTACACTTTGTCTGGTTTTATTTGCTTAAAAAAATTCAAATTGTTAAAGTCTGTTGTGGAAAATGTCATATTCCAGGCCAGCTGGAAATTCAGGAGTGATTCATAATAATTCACTGAATTATTATTAAACTTAATTATTAATACCAGAAGGAGAAAAAGTCACATCAAAACACAGGGTGAATGTCAGACAATGGTGCTAAGCTTAAAGGTTTGCAAAGTCATTTACTACAAATCTTAAACACAGAGATGCACACATGCATGCACAAGAACACATACACATGAACACAAACCTAATCTACCTTACACAAGAAATACAATGCTGTCAGAACACTTTTTGGTTCCTCTTACTATCAAAAAGACATCCAAGAAGACAGCGTAAAGGGTATTTTATTTCATGCCTTTAGCTTGTATGTATAACTTACTTTACTTGACCTACTTGACTTGATGATGTTCATTGCTACAAGGTTTATTCATGCCAGGACATTAATAAACCTTGAAGCAATGAACACATACAGATGCAATGAATCCATTTTTCTTGTAGGAGACACACCTAACTCAGGACAGTGAGTTATGATGTGTTTATAAAGACATTTTAATGAACAGGAATGAAGAACAACGTAAAGGTGAAAGCCATGCCCTGGTGAAATAATTTTATGTTAAGTTTAGATCTATACTTTTCTTCAAGTTTTTGATCCAAACATTTGCACATTACCAGGAACGAAAATGTGCTGGTATGCTGTGCATTCCTCGTACGTTTTCCTTCTCAGAAAGATACGGTATGTACTGGTGGAGGCTGGTGTGATTTAGCTTTTTAATGAAGCCACTTTGAAAAGCACTTGGGGAATGTGGCCTCAGTGGCATGCACATTGACGCAGACAATGACCTTTACTTTTCTGTTTAGCTTACCACTGAAAATGTTCCACTTTTATAAATATTTCTTTGCTTACAGAAATGTTTAGTTTGGATCTGAAAAATGTTTTCTTCAAAATTTCCCTCATTTTTATTATTTTCTTTTTTTAATCTCTCTCTCTCTCTCTCTCTCCTTGTATGGGGTTATGTCTGTATGTATGTCATTTCACTACATGAATGTAGTCAAATGACAAATGAGTTATGTCACACGAAGAAGCCACACCTTGTTTTATAAATAGCAATGAAAATGACGCACATGTACCTCCTCAGTTCTACAAGTAAATTTGAAAACATCAGCTTACATAACAAACTAGATCTCAAACATCATTCATAGATAAGTAGTGCCTATTAATAAAGGATGATTAGTTTTATTCAGACAAAAGGTTTCATTATGTTTTCTTTGTTTAAGTGTTTATGCTATTTAATCACACCTGAGCCCTATTGTTAAGTTGTTTATGTGAGCTTTAATCAGTGATCTCGTCAAATGTTGTTATGGAATTTTAATTAACAAAATCTACAGACAACAATGAGATAAGATAACCTTTATTGGTCCCACATGTGGAAAATTTGTTTTGTCACAGCAGGAAGTGGACAGTGCAAAAGTTATATAGCAAAAATTAGAATTAATAAGAATATAATACTGTACCAAACTGTACAGAATAGAATAAAATAAAATACTATATACAGTAGAATAAATAGAATAAAGTATACAATAGGATAAAAATAGAATACAAATGCTTTATACAACTGAGTAAAAATACAACTTTGTCAGAAAAAGAGTATTGCACTTAGTGTTATTGCACATGTATGGATGTGTGTGCTTGATTAGTTGGAGTCTTTGTTGTGGAGTCTGACAGCAGTGGGGAGGAAAGACCTGCCAAATCTCTCCATCCCACACTGTGGGTGCCACAGCCTGCCACTGAAGGAGCTGCTCAGTGCTGTCAGAGTTTCCTGCATGGGGTGGGAGATGATGTCCATCAGGGATGACAGCTTAGCCACCATTCTGTCACTCACCACCTCCACCACTGGGTCCAGAGGGCATCCTAAAACAGAGCTGGCCCTTCTGATCAGCCTGTTCAGTCTCTTCCTGTCCCTGCAGGTGAGGAAGAAGACACGGAGGCTGGACCAGACGAGGAAGAAGACACGGAGGCCAGACCAGACGAGGATGCAGACACGGAGGCCGGACCAGACGAGGATGAAGACACGGAGGCCGGACCAGGCGAGGAAGAAGACACAGAGGCCGGACCAGACGAGGATGCAGACACGGAGGCCAGACCAGATGAGGAAGAAGACACGGAGGCCAGACCAGACGAGGAAGAAGACACGGAGGCCGAACCAGACGAGGATGCAGACACGGAGGCCGGACCAGACGAGGATAAAGACACGGAGGCTGGACCAGGCGAGGATGAAGACCCGGAGGCCGGACCAGACGAGGATGCAGACACGGAGGCCAGACCAGATGAGGAAGAAGACACGGAGGCCAGACCAGACGAGGAAGAAGACACGGAGGCCGAACCAGACGAGGATGCAGACACGGAGGCCGGACCAGATGAGGATAAAGACACGGAGGCTGGACCAGGCGAGGATGAAGACACGGAGGCCGGACCAGACGAGGATGCAGATACGGAGGCTGGACCAGGCGTGGATGAGATGGTGGCGCTGCAGGCGACGGCGTAGGAGCCGCAGGTGGCGACGGCGTAGGAGCCGCAGGTGGCGACGGCGTGGGAGCTGCAGGTGGTTTCAGTTTTTAGGGCTGGATTGAACGATTTGGCTATAAACAGTGACGAAAAAAGATGCTGACGCTGAGAATACCAGGCGGCAAGGGCTTCCAGGAGGGCAGCTGAATCTTCCGTGCCCGGACCGCCCATGCCGAATAGTTCAAAGCAAATCCTGGCTCTCAGAGCTGTTATTAGTTGCTTCAATCTTTTAACGTCCAACAAACCCGAACGTGCAGGTAGTGGATGACAAAAAGTTGTCCAAAAAAACTACCTGGGTGAGCTTCTTGGGTGTGTCCTTAACAGAGATGGGCAGTAACGCGTTGTAATCCGATTACTTTTTTCAGGTAACGAGTAAAGTAAGGGATTACTATTGCAAAAACGGTAATTAGATTGCCGTTACTTTCCCGTAGGAACGCTGCGTTACTGCATTACTAACACCGTGATTTTTTTGCGAGAATGTCTCATGACAGTGACGTAAGCGAGTGCGACGTTTGTGACAACAGCTGTGTGCAGATCAACAATGGATCATATGAGTGCGGGAGAGAGTATGAGCGTGCAGCATTTAAAGCGTGGAAGTACTGACCTTACTTTGAGTTTGATTCCATAAAAAGTGACAAAAACATTAGTGTCCATTGTGCGTGGGAAGAAAACTTCTTTTTACAGCGAAAAAAACCCCTTAAACTTCCAAGCAAGCACTGAGTGCGCAATGACTTAATGGGAAACTCACAGAGAAACTCGCGGATTCTTCCACTGACCGCTGCGGCGCACCTGCACCAGGGTAAACCTCCGCCTATGCCACTCCTGCTTTACAGGTGAAAATAGAGCAACAGGACCGCTAGTCTTTGATGTTATTTATTTTCTGCTGTGTTTTACTTGCATCTATTTGAAAGAGTGAGTGTAAACACACACACAAAAAAATATTTTATGTGCTGAAATGTGCAGAAAATAAGTTTAAATGTTAAACGAATTTCTTCCAGTCAGAGAATGTTGCATATAATAAAATTTTTGCTTGATGCATAAAGTTAAAAGGTTAAAACTAATAAAACAAGTTTTAAAAAGAGACTTTTCCATTTGATTACATTTTGTATGATGGATTATGCAGAAAAAGTAGAATTGGGCTGAAAGATCTATCGCTTTATCACCTACTCAGGTTGTAAATCGTGTTTTTAAAAAGTAACTAAGTAACTAAGTAATTAATTACTTTTGAAAATAAGTAATCAGTAAAGTCACGGGATTACTTTTTTAGGGAAGTAATCGGTAATTAGTTACTGATTACTTTTTTCAAGTAACTTGACCAACACTGGTCCTTAACGTGAATTATGTCCCGGCAGTAATCTCACAGCTGCGCGATATACTGGAAACGTGAGTCCGCTGGATCCATCTGATGGTCGCGTTGTACTGTCATGATGTGCAATGTGGCAGGCAGGAATTGGACCCAAAATGCAAGACTCTCAAAAACTCTGCTTTAATGTCCCGACGCTGGACCAGATGAGGAAGAAGACACGGAGGCTGGACCAGACGGGGAAGAAGACACGGAGGCCGGACCAGACCAGGATGCAGACACGGAGGGTCAGGCGGCCTAAATTGAAGTCTGAGCCGTGGCTGAATAACATCACTCGGGCTGCTCGAAGAGAGTGCAGAAAAGCAGAATGCAAATGGGAAAAAGACAAACTACAAGTGTCTTATGATATCTTAAGAGATAGCTGGCATAGATATCAGAAAATTGTCAAGAACCAGAAATCCGCCTATTTTGCAGGTGTTATTAATGACAACTGCCATAAGCCCCGTGTCTTATTTAGTATTTTAAGCTCTGTTCTTAACCCTCCCCAAACCAACTGTACAGAAGCTTCTGCTGAAACTTGTGAAGCTTTTTTAAATTTCTTTGTGGAGAAGATTTTATCTATTAGAGCACATATTTTACACCCTTCTTATGACCCTTCTGTTATTTTTACGCCTTTAGCAATTTTTGGCCATTTTGAACCTGTGTCTCTATTTAAACTGGGTAAAATTGTCACCCAAATCAAGTCTGGCTCTCCCAGTGATGTTCTTCCCCCTCGCTTTTTTAAAGAAGTTTGGGGCACTATTGGACCTTATATTCAAAGGCTTATAAACAGCAGCCTGACTTTAGGCCATGTACCTATAATTTTTAAACAGGCAGTGGTCCAGCCTCTGCTGAAACGCCCTGGCTTGGATGCCTCTTTGTTGAGTAATTTCAGACCTATTTCAAAGCTTCCTTTTGTTTCTAAAATTTTAGAAAAAGAAGTGTGCTCACAGCTGCAGACTTTTTTAGAGAGTCAAAACATTTTTGAGGTATTTCAATCTGGTTTTAAAGCACTTCACAGCACAGAGACTGCACTTTTGAGAGTTTTTAATGATATCTTACTAACTGCTGACTCTGGGAAGTCTGTCTTACTTGTGCTTTTGGATCTCACAGCAGCTTTTGATACAGTAGATCACAATATTTTGATTTATCATCTAGAACATCATGTTGGAATTAGAGGCACTGCCTTGGAGTGGTTTAAGTCATACCTCTCTGATAGAAGTTTTTCAGTCTCACTTGGTAAATTTCATTCATCTTCCGCCCCCCTCCTATGTGGTGTACCTCAAGGATCCATCCTTGGGCCCCTTCTTTTTAGTATTTATTTACTTCCCCTTGGCCATATTATTAAATAACATAAAATCTCATTTCATTTTTATGCAGATGATTGTCAAATGTATCTACCGCTAAAACACAATGGCCTTAACCCCCTCAGGCCTATTTTAGAATGTCTTAAGGATATCAGAGCATGGCTGGCTCTGAATTTTTTAAACTTTAATGAAAAGAAGACTGAAGTCATTATATTTGGGCCGAATGGACCTGGTGTCCCTCCATCTGACTTGGGTCCTCTTACATCGTGTGTCAAATCAATTGTCACCAACCTTGGAGTAAAATTTGACACAGCTCTTAAAATGGACAAACAAGTAAATACAGTGGTGAGAAAAAGCTTTTTTCAGTTGAGGCAGCTCTCTAAAGTAAAACCTTTTATTTCTTTTTGTGACTTGGAAAGAGTATTTCCAAGAGTATTGATCAGGCTTCACTATCACGCTTGCAAATGGTCCAGAATGCTGCTGCTCGCCTGTTGACAGGGACACGCAAACATGAGCACATTACCCCTATTCTTGCCTCCTTACACTGGTTGCCTGTCCATTTTAGAATTCATTTTAAAATTTTATTGCTTGCTTTTAAAGTCTTAAATGGCCTGGCTCCTTCTTACCTGTCAGACCTTTTACACCAATACACTCCACAAAGACCTCTCAGATCATCTGACCAGTCACTCCTTGCTGTCCCCATGTCGAGACTGAAACACCGAGGGGACCGAGCTTTCGCTGTTGTGGCCCCCAAACTATGGAACAAACTGCCCCTCCATATTAGGCTGGCCCCAACACTTGAAATGTTTAAATCACTTTTAAAAACACACTTTTTTTCAAAGGCTTTCCAGGAGTATTATCAGAGTCAGTTTGTAGTCAGTTTTTAGTCAGCTGTTGGTCATTCTTAATCTTTTTACTTTGTTAATCTTATTCATTTTATATCTTATTGTTTATTCTACTCATGTTTTGATATTTAATATATACACTGATTTATTTTTATCTTTTTCAACTATATATTTATTTTGTTTATTGATTTCATTGTATGCTTAAAGTATGGTTTTTAACTGCTATCTCTGTTTTATTATTGGAAAGCACTTTGGTCAACTTTGTTGTTTTTAAAAGTGCTATATAAAAAAAGTTGGATTGGATTGGATTTAATGTGGGCTTGGCAGGAATACAGAACAGCATCAAACTAAACTGGGTAATCTAAGGATAAGAACTTACAAGGAAACACACAGCATGCAAGGGGAACCGACGTTAACGATGCAACAACAAGAACTAACTGACAGGGACTAAAATACACTGGCAGGCACATGAGGAAACGAGGAACGGGTGGGCACACAGCTGGGACTCATGAACATAACGAGACACAGACCTACATAATAAAACAGGAAACACACAGACTATTTTACAACACAAACGCGGGGACCTGAACGGAGCACAGAGGGAAGACATAGGTAGGGATAATAAACACGCTGACCAAACCCAAAGAACTAATACAAAATCAGAATAAACTACAAAATGATAATAATAAACTCAAAGCACTCGGTCACCGACCCAGAACCATGACACTTTCCCTGGTTGATCCTAGCTTTACTCTGATTTAAATCTTGATCTGAAATAAGTTGATTACCATTATTTCTTTCTGCAGGTAGGAGATATGAATTCACTCATAGAGGGTGCTATTAAGTAGCTATGGGGGTACAGATGAACTGTTAGCTTAGACAAAATGTCTAAATTAGGCTAAAGGCTGACATTCCATTTCCTGTTGCAGTGGTGAGCAGAGGTGAGCAAAAGGGGGGGAACGAGTGCACTAGACCATTTTTCTTTCAACACTTTACTAACACTTTACTTTTTCAGAGTTTAGATTAATATAAAATATAAATAGAATTTTATGACTGTTACGACCCAGATCTGCTAGGCGACAGGGGATGTAACATAAATGAGCCCAGAGACAGGAGGGTTAGATAAACAGAAAAACGTAAGGTTTATTAACACAACTGAAAAAAGTTAGTGAAATAACTCACTCGTCTCGTGTTTTTTTTTTCCCTGGAACATTCTCTCACAGTCTGTTCTCTAAAACCTAAAAGAGGAATTATGGATTGGATCAACTGGTCCCTAAATGCAATTGACACCCCTTTCTCAACGAGAAGTTTGGGCTTGGATGAGCCTGAGTGCTGAAGATATCTACCTATTTGGAACCATGGTAACAGGCTTCTGGCTGATCAGAGCTGGCTTGGCCCTGACTTATCGAAGAATTAAGAAAGCGGAACCGGCTGTTCAAACCACCACAAGGCTGCCCGCTGGGATTGGAACGATGGGACAGGCGTGAGTTTCTCAAAATGGGCTCATTGAGTCAGCACGAATAAGATCTTGGAGAGGCTACGGCTGCTATGAATACTCAGAATAATTTCATTTGAACTGTTACTCTGCCAGAGTACTCATATTTACAAGATGGCATTGAACGCCCCATTGGTGTATCAGGAAAACTATTTTGTACGTATGTTCCTTGAAGGGGATTGAAGTCGTTCTTTTTTCCACCGCAGCGAAGGGCTAGGAGTAGGAGAGGAGCTGCTGTATGTTTTTGTTATCGAATCGATCTGATTGTGAAATAAAGCATATGCAGTGAGAAAGCAACTCCAGGAGTCATCCCTGCCTTAAAGCTGCAATATTCTTCTGTAGCAATAACAAAGTATAACATAAATTGTTCTGTGGCAATTACACAAGAATATCCAGTAATGTCCCTGCCCACAATTAAACACATTCACTTACCAAAAATCGGGGGCATCTGCTGTGGCAAATGGGTGCAAGCCTTTTACCACAAACTTAGTCACTGCTCGGTGACATTAGTCTATCCTGGCCTGAAAGGAGACGCTACCGGTAGATTGCAGCGAGAACTGCCAGCATCTGAGCCAGACTCTGTCTGTCTCTCTCATCATGGTCACCTACATGTACAGTAATGGCAGGTCTTGTAATAAGGCAGATTGCGCTAACATAATATGCACTGTTAGTTGATTATTTACCTGCCGCATTAACGGGAGAGGACGTGCAAACGTTAGCGCTGCTGCTGGGTTGAGAGTCACGAGTCCGGAGCGGAATTAAAAACGCGTGTCATCGCGTGTTTTGTGAGCAAATGCTTTTGCATATTCGTAGTGTTTCCTCCCTTAAATGAAATATCTACTTTGCAAGTTGCCCTGTTGTCATCGGTTCTCATAAAGTATAATCAAACTTTTGAGCGTTTGAGCCGCTTAGGCGCCGTGTTTCCTGCCAGGTAAATGACGCTCCGCAACGTGGTGACGTCATTCGGGGCGACTGGAATCGATAAGGGAATCGTTTGCAAAAATGGCAAACGATTCCAAGGAATTGAAACAGTGGGAACCGGTTCTCAACAAGAACCGGTTTTCGATACCCATCCCTAATTGTGTGTGTGTGTGTGTGTGTGGATAATATCAAACACTGAAATACATTTTTTGCACGCAGCAATGGATTTTGTTCACTCAAATATAGCTTTTCTTCGCTCAAAATAAATTTCTCCTCAAAATGCAACACTTGCACCTGCAATTTCTTTTTTTTACGTGCGCTCAGAATAGTGGCACAAAACCCCCCGCCATATTGGAGAAGCGCAGACAGGCAGACAGAGGAGAGCTTAAGTTTGACCAGATACCAAAACAAAAATAAAATTTGTTTTTAACTCTAGGAGTCTTGGCACACTGATCTCTCAAGGAATGAGGATATATGGCAAGGAAAAAAAATGTTGATGTCTGGCTGACAGCTTTTAATTAAGAAGGTGTGTACCTGATACATTCCTTAAGCTCCACTCACAAGTATCTTAAAAGAATGTGAAACACTCGTTTTTGTTTCCCACTACAAGATACTGGAAATGTCCCGGCTTTAACTGTAATTACTGCACAACAAGGTAACAAATGCTCTGACTTGATCTCTTTATATTATCCTTTTAGGTATTTTCTTCCTCTAACATTACTGTCAATAGTAACTTCCTGGCTTTAATCTTCTAATGGAATGCAAATAGTTAAAAAACTGAGTTCATTTCCTTCCATGAAAATTCCCTCTGCAAATGTCTAAACTCCGCTCACCTTCCAACATCTCAGTTTGTTAAACTCTCAGGACATAAATTTGTTGACCAAAATATTATTATATAATATTAACAAACAATTAAAATGTATTTGAAGTATAGACTTTAAGCATTAAAGAAAATGACATTTAAGAAAATGTTGCATTATCAATTTTTTTTTCTTTGACATTGTACACCAATTTTAGACACTAAATTGTAACACTAAATTGTAATTGGAAAATTAACTGACAAGCACTTTCAGGACCTAATGAGGACTGCCCCCTTGTTTCATGAAAAATGAATCAGACATAATATTCTTAACTACATTCAAAGTAAATTCAATGAATGTATCACTTTTCAAGTTTAAATATGAGACTGGAAGAGATGTCAGTGCATGAGATGAAGTCATGCATCATTAATCATTAATAAGGGAATTAAAACTAGATGTCATGTAGCTTGATAATTGAACATTGAGACAGGTCCTGCCCTTTCTCATAAACCTAATCTTGTGTAAGGTTTTATATTCTGTAATTAAACCAATGCAAGGTAACTAGATAACTATATAAACTGGCACAAGTCCCTTGCAACTGATTGTTGCTGCATACCTACTTGTAATAAACGCCGCTTAGACTGAAGAGTACAAAAGGCTTGTTTCATTGTTTCATTACGTGTTTCTTTAACTAGAACTTTTATTTACATTGTTTGGTAGTCTAGGTTAACTTTCACTAATCACATGCTCTTATCCACTGCCTGGTTAATGCTTATGATATTTTAACTTCTATTTTAATGGGTGTTGAGTTGGATTTTTTTCTTTGTTTGTTTATTTCCAATAATGTTTAATATATTTACACTTTGTCTGGTTTTATTTGCTTAAAAAAATTCAAATTGTTAAAGTCTGTTGTGGAAAATGTCATATTCCAGGCCAGCTGGAAATTCAGGAGTGATTCATAATAATTCACTGAATTATTATTAAACTTAATTATTAATACCAGAAGGAGAAAAAGTCACATCAAAACACAGGGTGAATGTCAGACAATGGTGCTAAGCTTAAAGGTTTGCAAAGTCATTTACTACAAATCTTAAACACAGAGATGCACACATGCATGCACAAGAACACATACACATGAACACAAACCTAATCTACCTTACACAAGAAATACAATGCTGTCAGAACACTTTTTGGTTCCTCTTACTATCAAAAAGACATCCAAGAAGACAGCGTAAAGGGTATTTTATTTCATGCCTTTAGCTTGTATGTATAACTTACTTTACTTGACCTACTTGACTTGATGATGTTCATTGCTACAAGGTTTATTCATGCCAGGACATTAATAAACCTTGAAGCAATGAACACATACAGATGCAATGAATCCATTTTTCTTGTAGGAGACACACCTAACTCAGGACAGTGAGTTATGATGTGTTTATAAAGACATTTTAATGAACAGGAATGAAGAACAACGTAAAGGTGAAAGCCATGCCCTGGTGAAATAATTTTATGTTAAGTTTAGATCTATACTTTTCTTCAAGTTTTTGATCCAAACATTTGCACATTACCAGGAACGAAAATGTGCTGGTATGCTGTGCATTCCTCGTACGTTTTCCTTCTCAGAAAGATACGGTATGTACTGGTGGAGGCTGGTGTGATTTAGCTTTTTAATGAAGCCACTTTGAAAAGCACTTGGGGAATGTGGCCTCAGTGGCATGCACATTGACGCAGACAATGACCTTTACTTTTCTGTTTAGCTTACCACTGAAAATGTTCCACTTTTATAAATATTTCTTTGCTTACAGAAATGTTTAGTTTGGATCTGAAAAATGTTTTCTTCAAAATTTCCCTCATTTTTATTATTTTCTTTTTTTAATCTCTCTCTCTCTCTCTCTCTCCTTGTATGGGGTTATGTCTGTATGTATGTCATTTCACTACATGAATGTAGTCAAATGACAAATGAGTTATGTCACACGAAGAAGCCACACCTTGTTTTATAAATAGCAATGAAAATGACGCACATGTACCTCCTCAGTTCTACAAGTAAATTTGAAAACATCAGCTTACATAACAAACTAGATCTCAAACATCATTCATAGATAAGTAGTGCCTATTAATAAAGGATGATTAGTTTTATTCAGACAAAAGGTTTCATTATGTTTTCTTTGTTTAAGTGTTTATGCTATTTAATCACACCTGAGCCCTATTGTTAAGTTGTTTATGTGAGCTTTAATCAGTGATCTCGTCAAATGTTGTTATGGAATTTTAATTAACAAAATCTACAGACAACAATGAGATAAGATAACCTTTATTGGTCCCACATGTGGAAAATTTGTTTTGTCACAGCAGGAAGTGGACAGTGCAAAAGTTATATAGCAAAAATTAGAATTAATAAGAATATAATACTGTACCAAACTGTACAGAATAGAATAAAATAAAATACTATATACAGTAGAATAAATAGAATAAAGTATACAATAGGATAAAAATAGAATACAAATGCTTTATACAACTGAGTAAAAATACAACTTTGTCAGAAAAAGAGTATTGCACTTAGTGTTATTGCACATGTATGGATGTGTGTGCTTGATTAGTTGGAGTCTTTGTTGTGGAGTCTGACAGCAGTGGGGAGGAAAGACCTGCCAAATCTCTCCATCCCACACTGTGGGTGCCACAGCCTGCCACTGAAGGAGCTGCTCAGTGCTGTCAGAGTTTCCTGCATGGGGTGGGAGATGATGTCCATCAGGGATGACAGCTTAGCCACCATTCTGTCACTCACCACCTCCACCACTGGGTCCAGAGGGCATCCTAAAACAGAGCTGGCCCTTCTGATCAGCCTGTTCAGTCTCTTCCTGTCCCTGCAGGTGAGGAAGAAGACACGGAGGCTGGACCAGACGAGGAAGAAGACACGGAGGCCAGACCAGACGAGGATGCAGACACGGAGGCCGGACCAGACGAGGATGAAGACACGGAGGCCGGACCAGGCGAGGAAGAAGACACAGAGGCCGGACCAGACGAGGATGCAGACACGGAGGCCAGACCAGATGAGGAAGAAGACACGGAGGCCAGACCAGACGAGGAAGAAGACACGGAGGCCGAACCAGACGAGGATGCAGACACGGAGGCCGGACCAGACGAGGATAAAGACACGGAGGCTGGACCAGGCGAGGATGAAGACCCGGAGGCCGGACCAGACGAGGATGCAGACACGGAGGCCAGACCAGATGAGGAAGAAGACACGGAGGCCAGACCAGACGAGGAAGAAGACACGGAGGCCGAACCAGACGAGGATGCAGACACGGAGGCCGGACCAGATGAGGATAAAGACACGGAGGCTGGACCAGGCGAGGATGAAGACACGGAGGCCGGACCAGACGAGGATGCAGATACGGAGGCTGGACCAGGCGTGGATGAGATGGTGGCGCTGCAGGCGACGGCGTAGGAGCCGCAGGTGGCGACGGCGTAGGAGCCGCAGGTGGCGACGGCGTGGGAGCTGCAGGTGGTTTCAGTTTTTAGGGCTGGATTGAACGATTTGGCTATAAACAGTGACGAAAAAAGATGCTGACGCTGAGAATACCAGGCGGCAAGGGCTTCCAGGAGGGCAGCTGAATCTTCCGTGCCCGGACCGCCCATGCCGAATAGTTCAAAGCAAATCCTGGCTCTCAGAGCTGTTATTAGTTGCTTCAATCTTTTAACGTCCAACAAACCCGAACGTGCAGGTAGTGGATGACAAAAAGTTGTCCAAAAAAACTACCTGGGTGAGCTTCTTGGGTGTGTCCTTAACAGAGATGGGCAGTAACGCGTTGTAATCCGATTACTTTTTTCAGGTAACGAGTAAAGTAAGGGATTACTATTGCAAAAACGGTAATTAGATTGCCGTTACTTTCCCGTAGGAACGCTGCGTTACTGCATTACTAACACCGTGATTTTTTTGCGAGAATGTCTCATGACAGTGACGTAAGCGAGTGCGACGTTTGTGACAACAGCTGTGTGCAGATCAACAATGGATCATATGAGTGCGGGAGAGAGTATGAGCGTGCAGCATTTAAAGCGTGGAAGTACTGACCTTACTTTGAGTTTGATTCCATAAAAAGTGACAAAAACATTAGTGTCCATTGTGCGTGGGAAGAAAACTTCTTTTTACAGCGAAAAAAACCCCTTAAACTTCCAAGCAAGCACTGAGTGCGCAATGACTTAATGGGAAACTCACAGAGAAACTCGCGGATTCTTCCACTGACCGCTGCGGCGCACCTGCACCAGGGTAAACCTCCGCCTATGCCACTCCTGCTTTACAGGTGAAAATAGAGCAACAGGACCGCTAGTCTTTGATGTTATTTATTTTCTGCTGTGTTTTACTTGCATCTATTTGAAAGAGTGAGTGTAAACACACACACAAAAAAATATTTTATGTGCTGAAATGTGCAGAAAATAAGTTTAAATGTTAAACGAATTTCTTCCAGTCAGAGAATGTTGCATATAATAAAATTTTTGCTTGATGCATAAAGTTAAAAGGTTAAAACTAATAAAACAAGTTTTAAAAAGAGACTTTTCCATTTGATTACATTTTGTATGATGGATTATGCAGAAAAAGTAGAATTGGGCTGAAAGATCTATCGCTTTATCACCTACTCAGGTTGTAAATCGTGTTTTTAAAAAGTAACTAAGTAACTAAGTAATTAATTACTTTTGAAAATAAGTAATCAGTAAAGTCACGGGATTACTTTTTTAGGGAAGTAATCGGTAATTAGTTACTGATTACTTTTTTCAAGTAACTTGACCAACACTGGTCCTTAACGTGAATTATGTCCCGGAAGTAATCTCACAGCTGCGCGATATACTGGAAACGTGAGTCCGCTGGATCCATCTGATGGTCGCGTTGTACTGTCATGATGTGCAATGTGGCAGGCAGGAATTGGACCCAAAATGCAAGACTCTCAAAAACTCTGCTTTAATGTCCCGACGCTGGACCAGATGAGGAAGAAGACACGGAGGCTGGACCAGACGGGGAAGAAGACACGGAGGCCGGACCAGACCAGGATGCAGACACGGAGGGTCAGGCGGCCTAAATTGAAGTCTGAGCCGTGGCTGAATAACATCACTCGGGCTGCTCGAAGAGAGTGCAGAAAAGCAGAATGCAAATGGGAAAAAGACAAACTACAAGTGTCTTATGATATCTTAAGAGATAGCTGGCATAGATATCAGAAAATTGTCAAGAACCAGAAATCCGCCTATTTTGCAGGTGTTATTAATGACAACTGCCATAAGCCCCGTGTCTTATTTAGTATTTTAAGCTCTGTTCTTAACCCTCCCCAAACCAACTGTACAGAAGCTTCTGCTGAAACTTGTGAAGCTTTTTTAAATTTCTTTGTGGAGAAGATTTTATCTATTAGAGCACATATTTTACACCCTTCTTATGACCCTTCTGTTATTTTTACGCCTTTAGCAATTTTTGGCCATTTTGAACCTGTGTCTCTATTTAAACTGGGTAAAATTGTCACCCAAATCAAGTCTGGCTCTCCCAGTGATGTTCTTCCCCCTCGCTTTTTTAAAGAAGTTTGGGGCACTATTGGACCTTATATTCAAAGGCTTATAAACAGCAGCCTGACTTTAGGCCATGTACCTATAATTTTTAAACAGGCAGTGGTCCAGCCTCTGCTGAAACGCCCTGGCTTGGATGCCTCTTTGTTGAGTAATTTCAGACCTATTTCAAAGCTTCCTTTTGTTTCTAAAATTTTAGAAAAAGAAGTGTGCTCACAGCTGCAGACTTTTTTAGAGAGTCAAAACATTTTTGAGGTATTTCAATCTGGTTTTAAAGCACTTCACAGCACAGAGACTGCACTTTTGAGAGTTTTTAATGATATCTTACTAACTGCTGACTCTGGGAAGTCTGTCTTACTTGTGCTTTTGGATCTCACAGCAGCTTTTGATACAGTAGATCACAATATTTTGATTTATCATCTAGAACATCATGTTGGAATTAGAGGCACTGCCTTGGAGTGGTTTAAGTCATACCTCTCTGATAGAAGTTTTTCAGTCTCACTTGGTAAATTTCATTCATCTTCCGCCCCCCTCCTATGTGGTGTACCTCAAGGATCCATCCTTGGGCCCCTTCTTTTTAGTATTTATTTACTTCCCCTTGGCCATATTATTAAATAACATAAAATCTCATTTCATTTTTATGCAGATGATTGTCAAATGTATCTACCGCTAAAACACAATGGCCTTAACCCCCTCAGGCCTATTTTAGAATGTCTTAAGGATATCAGAGCATGGCTGGCTCTGAATTTTTTAAACTTTAATGAAAAGAAGACTGAAGTCATTATATTTGGGCCGAATGGACCTGGTGTCCCTCCATCTGACTTGGGTCCTCTTACATCGTGTGTCAAATCAATTGTCACCAACCTTGGAGTAAAATTTGACACAGCTCTTAAAATGGACAAACAAGTAAATACAGTGGTGAGAAAAAGCTTTTTTCAGTTGAGGCAGCTCTCTAAAGTAAAACCTTTTATTTCTTTTTGTGACTTGGAAAGAGTATTTCCAAGAGTATTGATCAGGCTTCACTATCACGCTTGCAAATGGTCCAGAATGCTGCTGCTCGCCTGTTGACAGGGACACGCAAACATGAGCACATTACCCCTATTCTTGCCTCCTTACACTGGTTGCCTGTCCATTTTAGAATTCATTTTAAAATTTTATTGCTTGCTTTTAAAGTCTTAAATGGCCTGGCTCCTTCTTACCTGTCAGACCTTTTACACCAATACACTCCACAAAGACCTCTCAGATCATCTGACCAGTCACTCCTTGCTGTCCCCATGTCGAGACTGAAACACCGAGGGGACCGAGCTTTCGCTGTTGTGGCCCCCAAACTATGGAACAAACTGCCCCTCCATATTAGGCTGGCCCCAACACTTGAAATGTTTAAATCACTTTTAAAAACACACTTTTTTTCAAAGGCTTTCCAGGAGTATTATCAGAGTCAGTTTGTAGTCAGTTTTTAGTCAGCTGTTGGTCATTCTTAATCTTTTTACTTTGTTAATCTTATTCATTTTATATCTTATTGTTTATTCTACTCATGTTTTGATATTTAATATATACACTGATTTATTTTTATCTTTTTCAACTATATATTTATTTTGTTTATTGATTTCATTGTATGCTTAAAGTATGGTTTTTAACTGCTATCTCTGTTTTATTATTGGAAAGCACTTTGGTCAACTTTGTTGTTTTTAAAAGTGCTATATAAAAAAAGTTGGATTGGATTGGATTTAATGTGGGCTTGGCAGGAATACAGAACAGCATCAAACTAAACTGGGTAATCTAAGGATAAGAACTTACAAGGAAACACACAGCATGCAAGGGGAACCGACGTTAACGATGCAACAACAAGAACTAACTGACAGGGACTAAAATACACTGGCAGGCACATGAGGAAACGAGGAACGGGTGGGCACACAGCTGGGACTCATGAACATAACGAGACACAGACCTACATAATAAAACAGGAAACACACAGACTATTTTACAACACAAACGCGGGGACCTGAACGGAGCACAGAGGGAAGACATAGGTAGGGATAATAAACACGCTGACCAAACCCAAAGAACTAATACAAAATCAGAATAAACTACAAAATGATAATAATAAACTCAAAGCACTCGGTCACCGACCCAGAACCATGACACTTTCCCTGGTTGATCCTAGCTTTACTCTGATTTAAATCTTGATCTGAAATAAGTTGATTACCATTATTTCTTTCTGCAGGTAGGAGATATGAATTCACTCATAGAGGGTGCTATTAAGTAGCTATGGGGGTACAGATGAACTGTTAGCTTAGACAAAATGTCTAAATTAGGCTAAAGGCTGACATTCCATTTCCTGTTGCAGTGGTGAGCAGAGGTGAGCAAAAGGGGGGGAACGAGTGCACTAGACCATTTTTCTTTCAACACTTTACTAACACTTTACTTTTTCAGAGTTTAGATTAATATAAAATATAAATAGAATTTTATGACTGTTACGACCCAGATCTGCTAGGCGACAGGGGATGTAACATAAATGAGCCCAGAGACAGGAGGGTTAGATAAACAGAAAAACGTAAGGTTTATTAACACAACTGAAAAAAGTTAGTGAAATAACTCACTCGTCTCGTGTTTTTTTTTTCCCTGGAACATTCTCTCACAGTCTGTTCTCTAAAACCTAAAAGAGGAATTATGGATTGGATCAACTGGTCCCTAAATGCAATTGACACCCCTTTCTCAACGAGAAGTTTGGGCTTGGATGAGCCTGAGTGCTGAAGATATCTACCTATTTGGAACCATGGTAACAGGCTTCTGGCTGATCAGAGCTGGCTTGGCCCTGACTTATCGAAGAATTAAGAAAGCGGAACCGGCTGTTCAAACCACCACAAGGCTGCCCGCTGGGATTGGAACGATGGGACAGGCGTGAGTTTCTCAAAATGGGCTCATTGAGTCAGCACGAATAAGATCTTGGAGAGGCTACGGCTGCTATGAATACTCAGAATAATTTCATTTGAACTGTTACTCTGCCAGAGTACTCATATTTACAAGATGGCATTGAACGCCCCATTGGTGTATCAGGAAAACTATTTTGTACGTATGTTCCTTGAAGGGGATTGAAGTCGTTCTTTTTTCCACCGCAGCGAAGGGCTAGGAGTAGGAGAGGAGCTGCTGTATGTTTTTGTTATCGAATCGATCTGATTGTGAAATAAAGCATATGCAGTGAGAAAGCAACTCCAGGAGTCATCCCTGCCTTAAAGCTGCAATATTCTTCTGTAGCAATAACAAAGTATAACATAAATTGTTCTGTGGCAATTACACAAGAATATCCAGTAATGTCCCTGCCCACAATTAAACACATTCACTTACCAAAAATCGGGGGCATCTGCTGTGGCAAATGGGTGCAAGCCTTTTACCACAAACTTAGTCACTGCTCGGTGACATTAGTCTATCCTGGCCTGAAAGGAGACGCTACCGGTAGATTGCAGCGAGAACTGCCAGCATCTGAGCCAGACTCTGTCTGTCTCTCTCATCATGGTCACCTACATGTACAGTAATGGCAGGTCTTGTAATAAGGCAGATTGCGCTAACATAATATGCACTGTTAGTTGATTATTTACCTGCCGCATTAACGGGAGAGGACGTGCAAACGTTAGCGCTGCTGCTGGGTTGAGAGTCACGAGTCCGGAGCGGAATTAAAAACGCGTGTCATCGCGTGTTTTGTGAGCAAATGCTTTTGCATATTCGTAGTGTTTCCTCCCTTAAATGAAATATCTACTTTGCAAGTTGCCCTGTTGTCATCGGTTCTCATAAAGTATAATCAAACTTTTGAGCGTTTGAGCCGCTTAGGCGCCGTGTTTCCTGCCAGGTAAATGACGCTCCGCAACGTGGTGACGTCATTCGGGGCGACTGGAATCGATAAGGGAATCGTTTGCAAAAATGGCAAACGATTCCAAGGAATTGAAACAGTGGGAACCGGTTCTCAACAAGAACCGGTTTTCGATACCCATCCCTAATTGTGTGTGTGTGTGTGTGTGTGGATAATATCAAACACTGAAATACATTTTTTGCACGCAGCAATGGATTTTGTTCACTCAAATATAGCTTTTCTTCGCTCAAAATAAATTTCTCCTCAAAATGCAACACTTGCACCTGCAATTTCTTTTTTTTACGTGCGCTCAGAATAGTGGCACAAAACCCCCCGCCATATTGGAGAAGCGCAGACAGGCAGACAGAGGAGAGCTTAAGTTTGACCAGATACCAAAACAAAAATAAAATTTGTTTTTAACTCTAGGAGTCTTGGCACACTGATCTCTCAAGGAATGAGGATATATGGCAAGGAAAAAAAATGTTGATGTCTGGCTGACAGCTTTTAATTAAGAAGGTGTGTACCTGATACATTCCTTAAGCTCCACTCACAAGTATCTTAAAAGAATGTGAAACACTCGTTTTTGTTTCCCACTACAAGATACTGGAAATGTCCCGGCTTTAACTGTAATTACTGCACAACAAGGTAACAAATGCTCTGACTTGATCTCTTTATATTATCCTTTTAGGTATTTTCTTCCTCTAACATTACTGTCAATAGTAACTTCCTGGCTTTAATCTTCTAATGGAATGCAAATAGTTAAAAAACTGAGTTCATTTCCTTCCATGAAAATTCCCTCTGCAAATGTCTAAACTCCGCTCACCTTCCAACATCTCAGTTTGTTAAACTCTCAGGACATAAATTTGTTGACCAAAATATTATTATATAATATTAACAAACAATTAAAATGTATTTGAAGTATAGACTTTAAGCATTAAAGAAAATGACATTTAAGAAAATGTTGCATTATCAATTTTTTTTTCTTTGACATTGTACACCAATTTTAGACACTAAATTGTAACACTAAATTGTAATTGGAAAATTAACTGACAAGCACTTTCAGGACCTAATGAGGACTGCCCCCTTGTTTCATGAAAAATGAATCAGACATAATATTCTTAACTACATTCAAAGTAAATTCAATGAATGTATCACTTTTCAAGTTTAAATATGAGACTGGAAGAGATGTCAGTGCATGAGATGAAGTCATGCATCATTAATCATTAATAAGGGAATTAAAACTAGATGTCATGTAGCTTGATAATTGAACATTGAGACAGGTCCTGCCCTTTCTCATAAACCTAATCTTGTGTAAGGTTTTATATTCTGTAATTAAACCAATGCAAGGTAACTAGATAACTATATAAACTGGCACAAGTCCCTTGCAACTGATTGTTGCTGCATACCTACTTGTAATAAACGCCGCTTAGACTGAAGAGTACAAAAGGCTTGTTTCATTGTTTCATTACGTGTTTCTTTAACTAGAACTTTTATTTACATTGTTTGGTAGTCTAGGTTAACTTTCACTAATCACATGCTCTTATCCACTGCCTGGTTAATGCTTATGATATTTTAACTTCTATTTTAATGGGTGTTGAGTTGGATTTTTTTCTTTGTTTGTTTATTTCCAATAATGTTTAATATATTTACACTTTGTCTGGTTTTATTTGCTTAAAAAAATTCAAATTGTTAAAGTCTGTTGTGGAAAATGTCATATTCCAGGCCAGCTGGAAATTCAGGAGTGATTCATAATAATTCACTGAATTATTATTAAACTTAATTATTAATACCAGAAGGAGAAAAAGTCACATCAAAACACAGGGTGAATGTC
The DNA here is from genome assembly GCF_057382185.1 of Mchenga conophoros. Lineage (NCBI taxonomy): Eukaryota > Metazoa > Chordata > Actinopteri > Cichliformes > Cichlidae > Mchenga > Mchenga conophoros. The sequence goes on from NC_140528.1 coordinate 69,776,969, forward strand.
AGACAATGGTGCTAAGCTTAAAGGTTTGCAAAGTCATTTACTACAAATCTTAAACACAGAGATGCACACATGCATGCACAAGAACACATACACATGAACACAAACCTAATCTACCTTACACAAGAAATACAATGCTGTCAGAACACTTTTTGGTTCCTCTTACTATCAAAAAGACATCCAAGAAGACAGCGTAAAGGGTATTTTATTTCATGCCTTTAGCTTGTATGTATAACTTACTTTACTTGACCTACTTGACTTGATGATGTTCATTGCTACAAGGTTTATTCATGCCAGGACATTAATAAACCTTGAAGCAATGAACACATACAGATGCAATGAATCCATTTTTCTTGTAGGAGACACACCTAACTCAGGACAGTGAGTTATGATGTGTTTATAAAGACATTTTAATGAACAGGAATGAAGAACAACGTAAAGGTGAAAGCCATGCCCTGGTGAAATAATTTTATGTTAAGTTTAGATCTATACTTTTCTTCAAGTTTTTGATCCAAACATTTGCACATTACCAGGAACGAAAATGTGCTGGTATGCTGTGCATTCCTCGTACGTTTTCCTTCTCAGAAAGATACGGTATGTACTGGTGGAGGCTGGTGTGATTTAGCTTTTTAATGAAGCCACTTTGAAAAGCACTTGGGGAATGTGGCCTCAGTGGCATGCACATTGACGCAGACAATGACCTTTACTTTTCTGTTTAGCTTACCACTGAAAATGTTCCACTTTTATAAATATTTCTTTGCTTACAGAAATGTTTAGTTTGGATCTGAAAAATGTTTTCTTCAAAATTTCCCTCATTTTTATTATTTTCTTTTTTTAATCTCTCTCTCTCTCTCTCTCCTTGTATGGGGTTATGTCTGTATGTATGTCATTTCACTACATGAATGTAGTCAAATGACAAATGAGTTATGTCACACGAAGAAGCCACACCTTGTTTTATAAATAGCAATGAAAATGACGCACATGTACCTCCTCAGTTCTACAAGTAAATTTGAAAACATCAGCTTACATAACAAACTAGATCTCAAACATCATTCATAGATAAGTAGTGCCTATTAATAAAGGATGATTAGTTTTATTCAGACAAAAGGTTTCATTATGTTTTCTTTGTTTAAGTGTTTATGCTATTTAATCACACCTGAGCCCTATTGTTAAGTTGTTTATGTGAGCTTTAATCAGTGATCTCGTCAAATGTTGTTATGGAATTTTAATTAACAAAATCTACAGACAACAATGAGATAAGATAACCTTTATTGGTCCCACATGTGGAAAATTTGTTTTGTCACAGCAGGAAGTGGACAGTGCAAAAGTTATATAGCAAAAATTAGAATTAATAAGAATATAATACTGTACCAAACTGTACAGAATAGAATAAAATAAAATACTATATACAGTAGAATAAATAGAATAAAGTATACAATAGGATAAAAATAGAATACAAATGCTTTATACAACTGAGTAAAAATACAACTTTGTCAGAAAAAGAGTATTGCACTTAGTGTTATTGCACATGTATGGATGTGTGTGCTTGATTAGTTGGAGTCTTTGTTGTGGAGTCTGACAGCAGTGGGGAGGAAAGACCTGCCAAATCTCTCCATCCCACACTGTGGGTGCCACAGCCTGCCACTGAAGGAGCTGCTCAGTGCTGTCAGAGTTTCCTGCATGGGGTGGGAGATGATGTCCATCAGGGATGACAGCTTAGCCACCATTCTGTCACTCACCACCTCCACCACTGGGTCCAGAGGGCATCCTAAAACAGAGCTGGCCCTTCTGATCAGCCTGTTCAGTCTCTTCCTGTCCCTGCAGGTGAGGAAGAAGACACGGAGGCTGGACCAGACGAGGAAGAAGACACGGAGGCCAGACCAGACGAGGATGCAGACACGGAGGCCGGACCAGACGAGGATGAAGACACGGAGGCCGGACCAGGCGAGGAAGAAGACACGGAGGCCGGACCAGACGAGGATGCAGACACGGAGGCCAGACCAGACGAGGAAGAAGACACGGAGGCCAGACCAGACGAGGAAGAAGACACGGAGGCCGAACCAGACGAGGATGCAGACACGGAGGCCGGACCAGACGAGGATAAAGACACGGAGGCTGGACCAGGCGAGGATGAAGACCCGGAGGCTGGACCAGATGAGGAAGAAGACACGGAGGCCGGACCAGACGAGGATGAAGACACGGAGGCCGGATCAGACGAGGATGCAGACACGGAGGCCGGACCAGACGAGGATGCAGACACGGAGGCCGGACCAGACGAGGATGCAGATACGGAGGCTGGACCAGGCGTGGATGAGATGGTGGCGCTGCAGGCGACGGCGTAGGAGCCACAGGTGGCGACGGCGTGGGATCTGCAGGTGGTTTCAGTTTTTAGGGCTGGATTGAACGATTTGGCTATAAACAGTGACGAAAAAAGATGCTGACGCTGAGAATACCAGGCGGCAAGGGCTTCCAGGAGGGCAGCTGAATCTTCCGTGCCCGGACCGCCCATGCCGAATAGTTCAAAGCAAATCCTGGCTCTCAGAGCTGTTATTAGTTGCTTCAATCTTTTAACGTCCAACAAACCCGAACGTGCAGGTAGTGGATGACAAAAAGTTGTCCAAAAAAACTACCTGGGTGAGCTTCTTGGGTGTGTCCTTAACAGAGATGGGCAGTAACGCGTTGTAATCCGATTACTTTTTTCAGGTAACGAGTAAAGTAAGGGATTACTATTGCAAAAACGGTAATTAGATTGCCGTTACTTTCCCGTAGGAACGCTGCGTTACTGCATTACTAACACCGTGATTTTTTTGCGAGAATGTCTCATGACAGTGACGTAAGCGAGTGCGACGTTTGTGACAACAGCTGTGTGCAGATCAACAATGGATCATATGAGTGCGGGAGAGAGTATGAGCGTGCAGCATTTAAAGCGTGGAAGTACTGACCTTACTTTGAGTTTGATTCCATAAAAAGTGACAAAAACATTAGTGTCCATTGTGCGTGGGAAGAAAACTTCTTTTTACAGCGAAAAAAACCCCTTAAACTTCCAAGCAAGCACTGAGTGCGCAATGACTTAATGGGAAACTCACAGAGAAACTCGCGGATTCTTCCACTGACCGCTGCGGCGCACCTGCACCAGGGTAAACCTCCGCCTATGCCACTCCTGCTTTACAGGTGAAAATAGAGCAACAGGACCGCTAGTCTTTGATGTTATTTATTTTCTGCTGTGTTTTACTTGCATCTATTTGAAAGAGTGAGTGTAAACACACACACAAAAAAATATTTTATGTGCTGAAATGTGCAGAAAATAAGTTTAAATGTTAAACGAATTTCTTCCAGTCAGAGAATGTTGCATATAATAAAATTTTTGCTTGATGCATAAAGTTAAAAGGTTAAAACTAATAAAACAAGTTTTAAAAAGAGACTTTTCCATTTGATTACATTTTGTATGATGGATTATGCAGAAAAAGTAGAATTGGGCTGAAAGATCTATCGCTTTATCACCTACTCAGGTTGTAAATCGTGTTTTTAAAAAGTAACTAAGTAACTAAGTAATTAATTACTTTTGAAAATAAGTAATCAGTAAAGTCACAGGATTACTTTTTTAGGGAAGTAATCGGTAATTAGTTACTGATTACTTTTTTCAAGTAACTTGACCAACACTGGTCCTTAACGTGAATTATGTCCCGGCAGTAATCTCACAGCTGCGCGATATACTGGAAACGTGAGTCCGCTGGATCCATCTGATGGTCGCGTTGTACTGTCATGATGTGCAATGTGGCAGGCAGGAATTGGACCCAAAATGCAAGACTCTCAAAAACTCTGCTTTAATGTCCCGACGCTGGACCAGATGAGGAAGAAGACACGGAGGCTGGACCAGACGGGGAAGAAGACACGGAGGCCGGACCAGACCAGGATGCAGACACGGAGGGTCAGGCGGCCTAAATTGAAGTCTGAGCCGTGGCTGAATAACATCACTCGGGCTGCTCGAAGAGAGTGCAGAAAAGCAGAATGCAAATGGGAAAAAGACAAACTACAAGTGTCTTATGATATCTTAAGAGATAGCTGGCATAGATATCAGAAAATTGTCAAGAACCAGAAATCCGCCTATTTTGCAGGTGTTATTAATGACAACTGCCATAAGCCCCGTGTCTTATTTAGTATTTTAAGCTCTGTTCTTAACCCTCCCCAAACCAACTGTACAGAAGCTTCTGCTGAAACTTGTGAAGCTTTTTTAAATTTCTTTGTGGAGAAGATTTTATCTATTAGAGCACATATTTTACACCCTTCTTATGACCCTTCTGTTATTTTTACGCCTTTAGCAATTTTTGGCCATTTTGAACCTGTGTCTCTATTTAAACTGGGTAAAATTGTCACCCAAATCAAGTCTGGCTCTCCCAGTGATGTTCTTCCCCCTCGCTTTTTTAAAGAAGTTTGGGGCACTATTGGACCTTATATTCAAAGGCTTATAAACAGCAGCCTGACTTTAGGCCATGTACCTATAATTTTTAAACAGGCAGTGGTCCAGCCTCTGCTGAAACGCCCTGGCTTGGATGCCTCTTTGTTGAGTAATTTCAGACCTATTTCAAAGCTTCCTTTTGTTTCTAAAATTTTAGAAAAAGAAGTGTGCTCACAGCTGCAGACTTTTTTAGAGAGTCAAAACATTTTTGAGGTATTTCAATCTGGTTTTAAAGCACTTCACAGCACAGAGACTGCACTTTTGAGAGTTTTTAATGATATCTTACTAACTGCTGACTCTGGGAAGTCTGTCTTACTTGTGCTTTTGGATCTCACAGCAGCTTTTGATACAGTAGATCACAATATTTTGATTTATCATCTAGAACATCATGTTGGAATTAGAGGCACTGCCTTGGAGTGGTTTAAGTCATACCTCTCTGATAGAAGTTTTTCAGTCTCACTTGGTAAATTTCATTCATCTTCCGCCCCCCTCCCATGTGGTGTACCTCAAGGATCCATCCTTGGGCCCCTTCTTTTTAGTATTTATTTACTTCCCCTTGGCCATATTATTAAATAACATAAAATCTCATTTCATTTTTATGCAGATGATTGTCAAATGTATCTACCGCTAAAACACAATGGCCTTAACCCCCTCAGGCCTATTTTAGAATGTCTTAAGGATATCAGAGCATGGCTGGCTCTGAATTTTTTAAACTTTAATGAAAAGAAGACTGAAGTCATTATATTTGGGCCGAATGGACCTGGTGTCCCTCCATCTGACTTGGGTCCTCTTACATCGTGTGTCAAATCAATTGTCACCAACCTTGGAGTAAAATTTGACACAGCTCTTAAAATGGACAAACAAGTAAATACAGTGGTGAGAAAAAGCTTTTTTCAGTTGAGGCAGCTCTCTAAAGTAAAACCTTTTATTTCTTTTTGTGACTTGGAAAGAGTATTTCCAAGAGTATTGATCAGGCTTCACTATCACGCTTGCAAATGGTCCAGAATGCTGCTGCTCGCCTGTTGACAGGGACACGCAAACATGAGCACATTACCCCTATTCTTGCCTCCTTACACTGGTTGCCTGTCCATTTTAGAATTCATTTTAAAATTTTATTGCTTGCTTTTAAAGTCTTAAATGGCCTGGCTCCTTCTTACCTGTCAGACCTTTTACACCAATACACTCCACAAAGGCCTCTCAGATCATCTGACCAGTCACTCCTTGCTGTCCCCATGTCGAGACTGAAACACCGAGGGGACCGAGCTTTCGCTGTTGTGGCCCCCAAACTATGGAACAAACTGCCCCTCCATATTAGGCTGGCCCCAACACTTGAAATGTTTAAATCACTTTTAAAAACACACTTTTTTTCAAAGGCTTTCCAGGAGTATTATCAGAGTCAGTTTGTAGTCAGTTTTTAGTCAGCTGTTGGTCATTCTTAATCTTTTTACTTTGTTAATCTTATTCATTTTATATCTTATTGTTTATTCTACTCATGTTTTGATATTTAATATATACACTGATTTATTTTTATCTTTTTCAACTATATATTTATTTTGTTTATTGATTTCATTGTATGCTTAAAGTATGGTTTTTAACTGCTATCTCTGTTTTATTATTGGAAAGCACTTTGGTCAACTTTGTTGTTTTTAAAAGTGCTATATAAAAAAAGTTGGATTGGATTGGATTTAATGTGGGCTTGGCAGGAATACAGAACAGCATCAAACTAAACTGGGTAATCTAAGGATAAGAACTTACAAGGAAACACACAGCATGCAAGGGGAACCGACGTTAACGATGCAACAACAAGAACTAACTGACAGGGACTAAAATACACTGGCAGGCACATGAGGAAACGAGGAACGGGTGGGCACACAGCTGGGACTCATGAACATAACGAGACACAGACCTACATAATAAAACAGGAAACACACAGACTATTTTACAACACAAACGCGGGGACCTGAACGGAGCACAGAGGGAAGACATAGGTAGGGATAATAAACACGCTGACCAAACCCAAAGAACTAATACAAAATCAGAATAAACTACAAAATGATAATAATAAACTCAAAGCACTCGGTCACCGACCCAGAACCATGACACTTTCCCTGGTTGATCCTAGCTTTACTCTGATTTAAATCTTGATCTGAAATAAGTTGATTACCATTATTTCTTTCTGCAGGTAGGAGATATGAATTCACTCATAGAGGGTGCTATTAAGTAGCTATGGGGGTACAGATGAACTGTTAGCTTAGACAAAATGTCTAAATTAGGCTAAAGGCTGACATTCCATTTCCTGTTGCAGTGGTGAGCAGAGGCGAGCAAAAGGGGGGGAACGAGTGCACTAGACCATTTTTCTTTCAACACTTTACTAACACTTTACTTTTTCAGAGTTTAGATTAATATAAAATATAAATAGAATTTTATGACTGTTACGACCCAGATCTGCTAGGCGACAGGGGATGTAACATAAATGAGCCCAGAGACAGGAGGGTTAGATAAACAGAAAAACGTAAGGTTTATTAACACAACTGAAAAAAGTTAGTGAAATAACTCACTCGTCTCGTGTTTTTTTTTTCCCTGGAACATTCTCTCACAGTCTGTTCTCTAAAACCTAAAAGAGGAATTATGGATTGGATCAACTGGTCCCTAAATGCAATTGACACCCCTTTCTCAACGAGAAGTTTGGGCTTGGATGAGCCTGAGTGCTGAAGATATCTACCTATTCGGAACCATGGTAACAGGCTTCTGGCTGATCAGAGCTGGCTTGGCCCTGACTTATCGAAGAATTAAGAAAGCGGAACCGGCTGTTCAAACCACCACAAGGCTGCCCGCTGGGATTGGAACGATGGGACAGGCGTGAGTTTCTCAAAATGGGCTCATTGAGTCAGCACGAATAAGATCTTGGAGAGGCTACGGCTGCTATGAATACTCAGAATAAGATCTCTGACTGCAGACTGGATACATCTCGGAAGGGCTAGCCTGGAATAACATCTCTGGGCGCAAATCGGATGACATCTCAGGGAGGCACACTGCCGTGAGTTCTCAGAAATTGGCTCCTTGAGCACAAGAAATGACAACATCACAGAACGCAAGTATGGCGAAGCTCGCGGCTCTCCAATGGGAGATTGAGAGACTAGTATTGGACTGTAGAACTGCTTTGAAATTCATATAAGCTGTTCGCACTAAAGTAAAAAATAGCATCACTTATGCGGATACCCCTTTGGCGCCAGCTGCAAGGCCGGAGCTGAACAAAACACCCTGATAACGACTGTGTTTAGTCTGTTCCTTTCCATTCCATGCAAGGCCACCTGGGTTGGCTGGAAGACTGTTTACTTAGCCTGGCAGGACGAAGGACACTGTCTCAGCTGAACTATGGACATGCACACACATACATATACTGATACTGATAAGCACTCACTGACGCATCACCCTCCCTACCCCGGATCCAACGCCACCTCCAACGCTTACCTCCCCTCTGATGTGGACATCGGGTCAGTTGGAGGCGCAGTCGAAAGATTACAGCGGTCCCAGATCAGATGTACACACTGGAACTCTTTCCCATGTTGCTGTCTGTGTTTATTGTGCTATGGTGTGTTGATATCTGTGCATTCCTGTATTATCCTTCTGTGTTACACATTTCAATGGTTTTTTTTTCCTCGCTACCTAGCCTGACCTGTCTCCCCAATGTGATGTTTGTGTATTGTATGTATGGTCGGCAAGGTCTGTCATCTCGGTTGTGGGCAAAAGACCTGCAACTGACAAATAAAGGCTATCTCTCATCTCATCACTAGGCAATAGGGTGAGTTAAACAAACATAACAAACAACTCATATATTCAAATAACACTAATAACACCAGTAGAACACTAATCTTCTAAACATCTCACAGGCAGTTACTCATCACAAAGGTTGCAAAGGGCAACAATACAAAGGCAAAGGTAGGAGGGACAGTCTGCACAGTCTATTCAAATCAACAAGTCCCCCACGAATGAAGACTCCTCAGCCTTTTATACTCCCAGGTAAATGCAGGCAGCCGCGTCATTAGCCCGTCGTGTTCAAGGCTCCTGCAGCAGCCAATGGTGTGTGTGGCACTCTGATCTGCATGAAGTTGGGCGGGCATAGGTCCCTGGCCAGCCAATCACCCATGAGTCCTGGAACACTTTGATTTCCATAGAGGAAGGCAGGGCCACATGAGGCCAAGTGCCATAACAATGACATATATTTATATTTATATTGTATTAATATTTATTAATGTTTAGAATATCAAAATAAAAGTTATCTTTTCCACAGGTCAGCAAAAATGTATATGGGCCAGTAAAATTCAGCAGCTGATCTGTAGACACATTAGGCTAGACTCTGAATTGTTATTCAATTAATTATTAATATCAGCAACAGAAAATGTCACATCAAAGCACAAGCACAAGAACCTCAGCGAATGCGGATAAGCTTGCTTCTCTTCATTGCAACCACCATATGCTCCTTTAAAGGTTTGCAAACACACATTTACTAAGAATCTAAAACACAGAGACACACACATGCATACACATGAACACATACCCAATCTAACTTACACAGGACATATGTTTTCAGAACACTTTTTGCCTCCTCTTACTGTCAGAAAGACTTCCCAGAAGACACAGTCTGCCCTCCAGCACTCTTAGCAGCAGAAGCAGCAGCAACCCTTCAACAGCAACATTGTACTCCATCAGGTAAAACATAGGCTGTGTTTGCTTTGCATAGTCCCCACCTAATGACAGTGATGTGATTCCATATTAGATTCTTGATGAATGTGGGTTGTTATTATTCAGCATAGTTCTAATTAACTTTGAACACCCGCCCTTTTAAACATCTCTGCACGCCCCTGATGTGTACCTTGCTTTACTTGACCACAATACACTTGGACAATTTACTTCTTTATGCTTGTTTTCTTTAAAGCATTTATGATTTTCATATGATTTGTAAATGTAATAAGAGGACTGAGCTTTTTTTTCACAGCAATCGTGGCTCAAGAGTTGGGAGTTCGCCTTGTAATCGGAAGGTTGCCGGTTCGAGCCCCGGCTTGGACAGTCTCCGTCGTTGTGTCCTTGGACAATATAAATACTATATAAATACAGGCCATTACCATTTTTACCATATTCGATTTTGATATGATATGTATTGGGATGGAGCTGTTTTTGACATGTTATTCAGTTAAACTATTAAAATAGTGCCGTTTTTAAAATGAGCAATTAATTTTTAAAGACCTGTGTTTTTTCTCTTTTGAATACTGTCTCTTTAAACAGATGTATGTCATGTTCCTAAGTTTTACTCATGAATCATTCTTACTGCTTCACATCACAAGAGAATAGCAGTGTTCACACCCCCAAGCAATGTCTAGATGCTAGATGCTAAGTCCTCCAGTTATGGAAGTCATATATGGATTGGTGGGTGGCCACTTGCTGTCTTTACACAGGGCTCTAGACTAACTTTTTGACATGGGCGCACCGGTACGCCTAACTTTAAAAATTTAGGCGTACCGGCACAAAAGTTAGGCGCACTCAAATTTTTCAACCGCATCGCTTAACACCGCAGTTTTACATGTGCACTTTCTTTGGGGGGGGAAGTCCATACAGACAATATTAATTTCTAAATTATTAACTAACAAACTTGTGCTTAAAGTGCTTTGTCAATATTGTAGAAAATGTTAAAAACTTAATCATCATCTTGGCCTCCTCTGACGACCTGTTTGCTGCTGTCTGCTGCTGAAAGGCCGTGGGGAGAGGGGACACTTGGGCAGTGCATTTACTGCAGCATATAATGTGTTTTCTGGATACACTGTGCTTTTTCAGCATTCAAATATTGATGGCACCGTGTCAGAGCACTGGCTATGAATTTCAGACAGATCAGGCCTTAACTTAACAAAAAAGTTATCAATAGTTCTTTTCATCTTTTCTTATTACCCACAGCTACAGTACATCCACTTCTCTCAGGCCTAGGCTGCTCACTAGGGCTGAGTATCATCACTGATTTCTATAATCCATTCAATTCCGGTTCTCAAAGTCCTGATTTGATTCAATTTAGCCTCAGACAATCAGAAATATTATAATTCTGATCATTTATCAGTACTGATACACATGAGACTTCATCAGAATTGTGAAAATCACAGCAGATGCCTTTGTGTGAAAGTAACTGAGAATAAAACACAGGAAAACATGAAGGAGATTTTCCTGGTCTGGCTTTTTATAGCAGATAACCTTAAAAATATTCTGCAATTTTGCATAATTTTAAGAAATTTAAATTTCTTCAGTATTGAACAGCAGAAATTAGGCTTTCTTGTCCGAGGTCATTTAAGTGAAAAAAGAAAAAGCGCTGTAAACAACGCTAGACTGGTGGGTAATAAGCGAATGAATAATGCAGAAAACAGATTTGAGACGGGAAACTGTTCCTGAAGTACAGAGAGAGAGAGAGCTGTGCAGGAAGTGTGATTTTTATCGTGGTGGAAGCAAAACAGCAAAAGTCAGAGGGAATTCATGACGACATTGATCAAATGTGAAGCGCAGTTTGCTGCTTCTTTTGCTGCAGGCTCGGTGAATTTTGGTTGGAGAGAGGCAAAACCTGCAGCTCAGAATCAGCGCAAAAAGACGTAAACACAGCGCGGACCCGAAGAATCGCTAAGCTCCGACAGCGTGTCCGTGTTCAGGCCGTCGGGTGAGAAAGCCGAGAAAGCCGAAGCTGATTCTGATGTGTTGGGTCCGCTCCGTGTTTAGGTCTTTGTGTGGAATCCGTTAATGAATTGATATCGCTTTATTCAAGCTACTCACCTCTCTCTTCCACCTGCACTTTCAACTGGACCACGGCCAATCAGAGAGGTCCCGCCCCTGACTATCTCTGATTGGTTTAGTCCACGATAGGGGCATAATGTGTGTCTGTTGTTGACCACACGGAGAGTTACAGAGATTTTTTTTTGTTACCGGAACAGTTGGTCGCACCTGTGCGACCAAATATTTATTTTTAGTCGCACCACTGAAAAATTTGGTCGCATTTGCGACCAAATTGGTCGCACTCTAGAGCCCTGTTACAGCATCTGACACCCACAATCTTTCTAATAATGTCCACTAAAATAAAATATTGGCCCTACCTGCATGCATTCTTAGAAGAGCTGAACTCAGGCCCTTTCCTTACAGTAGTCAGCTCTTCTCGATTCCACAAAGAATCGGCTCTTAAAGCCGGCTCATTGGCGAATGACACAAAAAGTAAATACTGCCCAGAGAGGGAGCTGCTCTAAAAAGAGTGCTTCTGTTTAAGGTTTGTTTGTATAATATATGTGAAACATTTGTTTTATATCAGACATCTTAAGCTATCAGTAGTACAGTGTCTTAGCTTTTTCTTTTTTTTTAGTGTTTATTTTCATAGCCTTTCTGCGGGTACAGTAGTGCAGTATTAGTATTCTGCAATTCTAATCAAAACCAACAATCATAGCCTTGTATGACTTTTTCCCTTTGATGACCTTCTAAACATGCGTAACATGTACAGGACACACAAAAGCTATTTAGATACTGATAGAGGCTTTCTCTTCTATTGTTAGTGTCAGGCTGTGCTGTGTGGCAGGCAGGAGACAGGACCCAAATGCAGGACTCACAGACGGAAAAATGAAACTCAAAGCACAGCTTAGTTTACTGGAGAACTTGAACATGAAAAGAAGGAAACTAAAGCACGTAGCACTGACTAGAAAAGCTGGGGAAACTAAAAAACAAAACTGTAAGCAGAGAACTAGAATGTTACCAGAAACACAGAGGAGAAAACACAGTATGGTGAGGGTACAATGTGACAAAGAGCAGAGGAAAACACAGGGCTTATAAACACAGAGGGATAACAAGGGAATGAGACACAGGAGGAGAGCACAGCTGAGAGTTAATCAGAACTAACAAGACAAAGGAAGCAAACAGGAATACAATGTCAACAGACACACTGTCAAAGTAAAACAGGAAGTCTAACACAGATGACTTGACAGAGGCTTGAACTGTGGAACGGGGGGGAGGCACAGAGAAGGCACACTGACTGAAACTAGAAGCTAGATAAAACAAAAACTAAACTCAAGAGAACTAAAACCATAAATAATAAATAATAAAGAAACATAAATGAAACACAAAACACTGGGCCACACACAGGACCATGAAAACAAGTCCTTTACTAAAATGGTTTGAAAACAGTCTGAGAATGTGGCATCAATGATGTCTAGTGACATAGACAACGATCTTTTATGTTTTTGTTACCACAGAAAATGTTATGTATTATTGAATAATACTGTTTGCATTACATTCTCAATCATATTTTTAATTTCAACAGTAATTGTTTTCTTTTTGGCTCTTTGTCTTGTTCACCTCTTTTGGAAACAAACTGTTTAAATACTGAAAGTTCATGACAGAATAGAAAGACTTAAAAATAAAGATTAGTTCAAAAAGGGAAGGTTAATATTTTATGACATTTTAATGTTTTTAATGCTGCTTTCTTTTGGTCACCTGTTATAAAAACAAATTATTTTGCTTCCAAATGTCACGATTGTGGATCATTGACCCAGTTTTTTGTGTTTGTGGACTTTTGAATCTTGCTTACTTATTATTGTTGTGATCTTGAGCAGTGATTTATGTTTCCCAGACTCCATTGGTATAGTTTAGTTTCTTTGTACTTAAGAGTTTTCTGTTATTATGTACCTCTTGTGTAATTCAGTTGACCTTAGGTAGTTTAGTTTAGGTTCATTAGTAGTCTTATGTTTGGTATATTATGAGTTTCTTATATTCCCTGTTTAGTTTCTTGTCCATATAGGCTCCCCTTGTGTTTTTGTCCTCTGTGTGTCTCTCTGTGTGTTTGTGTGTGCTTGTGTGTCCTTCTGTCTTGTTTCCCTTTTCTGTTCCCATGTTCCCCCTTCTCCTGTTCATTCTATGTCTCTCCTGTCTGTCATGTTTATCCATGTTTTCCCAGCCCGTCATGTCGCTCTCTCTCTTGTGCTATCTCGCCTTCTCAGTTCCTTGCTCCCTTGCTCTCTTTCTCTCTCTCTGTGTGTCTCATCTCCCTTAGCTGTTTCGGTGTCCCCCTCATTGTTTCCTCACAGCTCCTATGTCATGTTGTGTTAATGAGTCTGCGTTTTAGTGCTTCCTGTTTTACTTTGAACATCACACCAGACAGGAGACTATCAGTTTTGTTTCCCCCTGTCTTGTTAGTTAGATCAAATTCAGCTGTGTTCCCTCCTGTGGTTTTATCCCTCGTTTGCCCTTGTGTCTATTTATGTCTGCGTCTCCCTCTGTCCTGCATCAGGTTCTCCCTAATGGGTGTTTTTCCTCCGTATGCTCAGTTTAGGTTCCTGTATTCCAGTTTAGTTTAATTTAGTATCTTCAGCAATAAATCTGTGTTTTCGAGTTAAAGTCCTGTCTGCAAATCTGCATTTGGGTCCAATTCTGCCTGCTTCACAGCCAGTTCATGTATGTATGTATGGAGGGTTCCTGTTGCATTATTAGTCTCTTAATGAAGCCACTTTGAAAAGCAGTCTAGGAATGTGGCCTCAGTGGCATGTACGTTGATGCAGACAATGACCTATACGCTTCTGTTACAACTGAAAAACACTGATAAGTACTTATTTACTTTGAGAAATTTTTAACATTAATATTTACAATTAGGTTTCCAAAAACTGTTTTCTTTAAATTTTCCCTCATATTTGTATTATTTTACAACACTTCTTTTGTTCTTTAAAAAAAGAAAGAAACAGTGAATGAAGATTTATCACTTGTTACATTAGTGATGGTTCAGAATAAATATTTGTTATGACTGGGCAGAAATAATTCAATCTTAGAGACATTTTCTTTATGTTCAAAGGCATGCTTGTCTCCAGATTTCTCAGATTTTTCTCAGATTTCAAATTACTGTGCTTTGACTAAAACACTCTACATGTAAGCAGTTAAGTGTAATTAATTAATTAATGTATTTAATGGTAATTGTAACTGTAACTATACTTGTAATGAAGAAAAAATTGCATCTTTGCTTGTAGAACATTTCCACAGACAAAACCAGGAAGGAATAAAAATTAATACCTTTCATTCGTATCCTTCGATAAAATTTTACTACATCGAACAATATATGTTAGCTATTTTCAAGTAAACACTGAAAGGTCAAGGTTTAATCAGAGTATGTCCGGGGGTGGGTGTCCAGGTACACACCGGCTCACTCCTTGGTGGCTGCTTGTCGGGGCCTGGAGCCTGGGGCTTGCTCGGGCCACTTCGGGGGTGGGGTGCCCTCAGCCTCTCGGCCTGGGGCTCGGTCACTCTGGCACAGCTGGCTGCCGGCGGAGCTCACGGGCACGTCACTGCACGTCATGTTTAATATTTAGTATTTACTGTTATATTCCCATAGATCATTGTGATGTTGTTTATTATGTTGCTCTTTTTTTTCTTCTGCTTGTTTTCTCTTTTTTCTTTGTCAACAGTTGATCCAGGTGATTGATATATGTATTTTTTGTCTGCTTATTTTGTTGGTTTTTGTTTTTTGCCCTTTATCCCCATCCCTCTTCACCGCTGTCCAAAGAAAAAAAAAGTTTAATCAAAGTAGATAAGAATTGGTGTGAAAACAGTGCAGTGACATGACTGCTCACTGGTATGAAGTTATGTCACATGAAAGAGCCACACCTTGTTTTATAACTAGCAAAGGAAATGACGCACACAAGTAAATGTGAAAACGGCAGCTTACGTAACATACTAGATCTCAAACATAATTCATAGATAAATAGTGCCTATTTGTCACGGTTCTGGGTCTGTTGGACCCAGTATTTTGAGTTTATTATGTTTTGGTTTATTTTTGCATTATTGATTACAATACATTACAGGACTGCTTTAACACCACAGACTGGAACATGTTTAAGCAGGCTGCCACCTACAACAACACCACTGACCTCCAGGAGTACGCAGAGACTGTTACTGCCTACATCAACAAGTGCATTGAGGATGTAACAGTCACGAAAACCATAACTGTCCGGGCCAATCAAAAACCATGGATGACAGGAGAGGTCTACAGGCTGCTGAAAGCTCGGAATGTTGCCTTCAGAGATGGAGACGAGGCAAGCCTGAGGACAGCTAGGGCCAACCTTTCCCGTGGCATCAGAGAGGCTAAGAGACAGTACTCCAGGAAAATATCCCATCACTTCAAAGACAGCAGAGACTCACGGAGCCTGTGGCGGGGCATTCAGACCATCACAGATTACAAGCCCCCACCACAGACTTGTGACAGTACTATCCCCCTGCTGAACGAGCTGAACACTTTCTTTGCTCGCTTTGAAGTCCGAAACAGCACCACTGCACAGAAGACCCCACCCCCTCCTGGTGACCAGGTGATGACTCTGTCCCCGGACAGCGTGAGGAGATCCCTCAGCAGGATCAATGCACGTAAAGCTCCGGGTCCTGACAACATTCCTGGTCGTGCACTGAGAGACTGTGCAGTGGAACTCACTGATGTCTTCACAGACATCTTCAACATATCACTCATCCAGGCTGTCGTCCCCACATGTTTTAAAGCCACCACAATCATTCCGGTTCCAAAAAAGTCATCTCCCTCCTGCTTTAATGACTACCGTCCTGTTGCACTTACTCCCATCCTGATGAAGTGCTTCGAACGACTAGTCATGCAGCACATCAAGACTGTCCTGCCCCCCTCCCTGGACCCCTTCCAGTTTGCGTATCGGCCCAATCGCTCAACCGATGATGCCATCTCCACTGCACTCCACTCAGCACTCACACACCTGGACAAAAAAGATTCATATGTTCGAATGCTGTTCATAGACTTCAGTTCAGCATTCAACACTATAATCCCCCAACAGCTCACTCAAAAACGGGTCCAGCTGGGGCTCAACACCTCACTGTGCAACTGGCTGTTGGATTTCCTCACCGGAAGACCTCAAGCAGTACGGGTCGGCAGTAATACATCCAGCACCATCATTTTAAACACGGGGGCCCCGCAGGGATGTGTGCTGAGCCCCCTCCTCTTCACTCTGCTGACCCATGACTGCACTCCATCACACAGCTCCAACCTCTTCATCAAGTTTGCGGACGACACAACGGTGGTGGGTCTCATTAGCAACAGGGATGAGACCGACTACAGAAGTGAGGTGAGACGCCTGGCCACGTGGTGTGCTGACAACAATCTCTCTCTGAATGTGGAGAAGACGAAGGAGATTGTTGTGGACTTCAGGAGAATGCACACCCAACATGCTCCTCTGACCATTGACGGAGCGTCTGTGGAGAGAGTGAGCAGCACCAAGTTCTTGGGTGTGCACATCACAGAGGATCTCTCCTGGACGTACAACACCACAGCACTGGCCAAGAAATCACAGCAGCGTCTCTTCTTTCTCCGCAAACTAAGAAGAGCAGGAGCTCCAGCCCCCATCATGTACACTTTCTACAGAGGCACCATCGAGAGCATCCTGTCGAGCTGCATCACTGTGTGGTTTGGAGCCTGCAATGCGTCCTGCCATAGAACCCTCCAACGCATAGTGAGAGCTGCAGAGAGGATCATTGGTGTCTCTCTCCCCTCCCTCCAGGACATTTACAGCACCCGTCTCACTAAAAAAGCCCTTTGCATAGCGGCTGATCCCACGCACCCAATGCAAAGCTTCTTCAAGCTGCTGCCGTCAGGGAGGAGACTGCGGAGTCTCCAGGCCAGGACCAGCAGACTGAAGGACAGCTTCATCCATCAGGCTGTCAGGAAGCTAAACTCCCTCCCGATTCTGCCCCCCTCTCCCCTCTTCTCCACCACGGTCTCACTGAACTCTGTCACACACACACACACACTCACTCTCTGACGCACTCACTGGCCTGCTCCAGTCACTTTGTGGAGCATTGGACTGCTTAAGCATTGGACCTCATAAGACTTTGTTGTTACACTATCTCTTACCGTACACTACTAAATCCCCATTTGCACTATTTGCCTATTTTGCACCACTATGCCTTCTTACTTGAATATTGTATATTGTATATTGCATAGCTTTTTTTTGTTATACGTAAAATTGTATTGTATTTATTTAAATTTTTACTTTTTAATTATTTTATTTGCATTTTTCTAATCACTAGGGTTTGAGAGTAACGCAATTTCTATTCTGTGTATGTCCTGTACATGTGGCAGAATTGACAAATAAAGTTGACTTGACTTGACTTGACTTGATTGTTTTCTGATGTTCTGGTGCTTTGTTTGTTATTATCATTATAGATCTGTTTCTGTTATTCTTGGTGAGGGATCAGTTCTTAGGTTTTGGGTTCTCATGTGTGTTGCAGTTTCTGTTCAGTGTCTAGTCTGTCTCTCAGTGTCATGTCTGCATCTGGTTTAGTAATTCTTGTTTCCTGTCTTATTGTGAAAGTCTTTGTCTTATGTTAGTGTGTGCAGCTTAGCTCCCCCATCTCGTTAGCCCTGATCTCCCCCAGCTGTGTCTCCCTTCTGTGGCCCATTCCCTCATTACTACCCTGTGTATTTAAGCCCTGTGTTTTCCCATGCTCGGTGTCGCGTCGTACCCTCAGACCCTGCTTGTGTGTTCCTGCTTGGTTTCATGGTTTGGTTTCTGTTTTTGTTTCATGCCAGCAATAAAAGCTGTGGTTTTAGTTACATTTCGTCTCGGAGTCCTGCATTTGGATCCACATTTCCACCTGCCCGCACACAGAGCCCTGACACTATTAATAAAGGATGATTAGTTTTATCAAGACAAAATGCCTTTCTTTCTGTTTGTTCAAGTGTTTATGCTATTAAATCAATCCTTAACCTTACTGTTAGGTAGTTTATGTGAGCTTTGATTGGTGATCTCTTAATTTGTTATTTCCCTGCCTGATTCAAACCTATGTAATTAGGTTTGATAACTCAACTTGCAAGAGTGGAACAAATAGTCATTAAATACTGATGCGACATTTCAGGTCTTCCAGTCACTTCCATGGCCACATGTGTACAAAATCAAGCCCCTAGGTATGCAAACTGCTTCTCCAAACATTTGTGAAAGAATAGGTCGCTCATTCCAGTGCGTTCCCAATGGTTATAGAAGGAATCACAGGAACAACAGCAATTTTGTCACAAAGTGGTAGGCCACGTGTTGGGTCTAAACTCAGACCCCGCTATATCCAGGACTTATTCCCGTGAAAGAAAAACAAGGCAACAGCGATCGATCGTTTCACTTGCAAGGGAGGTGTCATGATTCGAGTTTTGAGGAGAAGACAAACGACTGCATGGTCTCAGTAGATGTCAGAATAGTGATCTTTATTACACACTTCTGAACCAGAAGTATGGGAAGACTGACGTACAGCAACAATCTCCAAAGAGTGGACCGTTCCCCATCCTTATATAACCCATGATGACATCACACAGTTAGACCTTACTGGAAATGATAACAGTCTCCCCATAGTCCAAAGTTCTCCTTATACAAACATCAGATGATACTTTAGAGAAAAACAAGTGTGTGACATGTCATGTTGTGCAGTTCTGTGAGCCTGTGTGTCCAACTAGAGAATGTCCTGACATGACCTCCCTGTGTAAATAAGTGTGTGTGCGAACGTGCGTGTTTACATAACTCTGTATGTGCATGTTCTGATGTAGGCCTGCAAATGAATTAGAACAAGGTCCTGCTGGACCCTCCAGTTATGGACGGTGAATACAATGCTGTGGATACCATTTGAGACTTGATTACAATGATGATAATATGCATACATTAATCTTTACTCAGATTACCATAGATATAAAACAAAGATTATACTGTCATCAGATTCCACAATGGTAAATGATTAATGATTGATACTTCTAATTATAACTGTGATCATAAGAATACAAAATAAAATATCTCCTGGTCACATTCCTCCTCTTTGGGCTGGCTTGCCAGCCCAACTCACACCAGGATTTGTCTCCAAACCAAACAAACACGTTATGACACTTATCAACCCCAACACCTCCGTTGTTTTCCAATTTTCCCACAACCCAGCTGTTCTTTTAGCTTCAGACTCGAGTTTCAGCCTGTCACGCTTCAGGCCCCTTTACCACCTCCTCTTGGAGTGAAGAAACACCCTCGGATTCTTCTTTCTTCAGCTCCCCAGGTAGACTACTGAGTGAGCTAGCCACGTTGCAGAGGATTATTCTGCCTCTGTTTTACCACCCGTGTTGTGACTTGGAATGAGTTTTCCCTGAGCTCCCCCCGGCTCATTCACCTTGAGACCACCGGAAACAGAACTATTACTTCCGGAGCTTGGCACGCTCCCTCCTTCTCCTGGAAGCTCAGTAGCACAGCTCTCTGTGCCATTTCCGCTGTTCTGCTCAAGATGATCCCTGACGCCTCTCCGCTCACGTCTCATCCAAGCATTCCCCGAGACCTCATTGTTCTGGTGTCTATTCCTTTCTCTGCAAGAGACAGAAAGCCAACACATCTCCCTCGCTGGCTCTCCTAACCTAATGTTGTTGACTTTGTTCATTCCAATCCTATGCTATGCCTATGTGACCGATTTATCTGATTCTGATTCTGATTCCGATTCTATGTGTGTAAGCGTGCATGCATTTAACCCTCTTCACTTGAAGTCAATACCTCCAATATATCAATCCGATCCTTCGTCAACTGGACCATCCCGTCTCCTTATAAGCACATTTGCAATGTGTGCATAAAAGTGAACAACAGACCTCAAACAAATTGGGCATTCTTAATTCCAACTTAAGTGTAGTACTCAGTTTCTGATCATCTAATTATGCTTCTGACTGGTCCCCTAAATTGTCTAAAAACCTTTAATTTTGCCATACCTAAATTATTAAAACACAAAGCAAATCATAGACCCCCTATATAGCTTTTGCCTTTATGAGCACACTTCAATAATGAGCAACAACCTGCAATATGTACTAAAAATCTTCATGGTTACACCTGCAATTAAAGATCAGATGCATTTTATATCTGTTTTAATTCTTCCTTATATAGAACCTCCTCAGTGTCAGGTTAATTTTAATTAGTCTCAACTAATAGTTCTAGTTGTATTTTGCAATTCAGCTAAAAAGCAAACCTGTTAAAGTAAACAGCTTATTTACAACCACCTGCAAATCATAAGAGTAATAAAAGATTCAGCACAACAGACAAGTATCATGTTCAGGTTTCTCCAATCATTAAATCACTATTATTGCCACAATTTGTTTTATTCACCCTTTGGGCAATGTTACTCCACTTGTGTATCCCTACCAAGAGCTCCCTAGTGGCCAGTTAGTGAGCTCTGTCAAACTGTCCCCAAATTAGTTATTTGTTATTATTACTTGTTTTCATGTCACTTGTCTGTTTTCTACTGCACCCTCCTCACACATTCTTAACACAGCAAAGCAAACATTAGCAGCACATCCACATTCCAGAGGTGCTATAAAAAGATTTCCTGTAAAAAGAATCACACATAAATTCATCCACCCTCTTGTTCTATCTCGGTGGAGGTTAACCTTAAGTCGTAGTCAAGTCTTGTCAGCTTTTACCAGTCAGTCCGTTTGTTTTATTTCCAGTCTTTCATCCATTCATTCATTCATCCATTTTTTTCTTTCTTTGCTGATAGTGGAAACCATCGCCGCATTTAGATTTCCGCCCTCAGCAAAATGAGCTCATTTCAAAAAGAAAAAGAAGAACTTGAGATCGGATTACCTCGCTGAATCCTTTTTTGGGCAGGGACTCTCATTTTCTAATTGTCCCCATAAGTGGTTTCCTCCAGAGCCAATTCTAATGCGGAGAAACTCACTTACAACAATTTTCTCGCCGACGTGTAATGCTTGTAATTTCCGATGTGCAGATCTGCTTAAAGAAAAGATTCACAAACAAAAATCAGTGCACTGTTCAAAATATAAAACAAAATAAAATGAAAGATAACAAAAATACAAACGCCCGGGTCTTAGGACTTGTCACTGAATATTCCTCCCATCAGTAAAAATACCAACCTAAACCTACACCGAGTCAAATCAACACCACCTCAACCTTTTCATATTCATAAACCTATATGTTTTGCGTTCGTGAAACAAAATAGAACCGTTTCCATATTAAGTAATTTGAGCTCTTGAAATGTTTTAGTTCTCTTAATTCTGCCAGTTTATTTCAACACTTATTCAATGACTTTTATTCAACTGCTACTTGGTCACTCAAATTTTACCTGTTCAAATTGCCTAGGGTTCAACAAAGTCTAGATCCCCGTTATCATGAAACTTGAACGGGTGTACGATGGTTTACTTACAGTAATTTAGAATCATCACTCGACCTAGCTCTACTACTGGCACTGCGTGACTTTTCTCACTCTGGAAACCAGAATTTAGTACAGAACTTTAATACCTCAGGCAATCGTGTTCAAGGGCTGCCCCCCCTTTCTCTTCTTCTTTGTCCGTGTGTTCCTCCTTTTATTAAATCTCCATCACAATGATGTGGCGCTCTGAAATAAGACTCACACTGTTAATTCATCGTCTTCACTCTGCACCCCTGCTCAGGCTGTTTTCTTTTCTTTTTAGTGTACAGTAAACAATTGAGTCGAGGCCTTAAGCCCCAGATATCTCGCACGGGCATCGTTTTCATAACCAAACCGCTCTGGACTCTGCTCCCCAAACCACACAAATGCCCTCTGGGCTTATTATTGTAACAGATTCTGTATTTGGATTTGTTGTGTGCAGCATTGAGCCTTTGTTAATAAAGCATTCTTCATTGCAGCAGCTGGAGCATTGTGTGTCACTTCTTAGTGAATTAAATCAACATTTTGATTTTGGTGCATGGGTATGTATCAGTTTTCACTCACTCAACGAGTGCATAAGTGTTCATGTGTGTGTTTCTCTTCATTCTAAGTCGGCGCATGCAGAAGTGTGTGTTTGTGTGTTGGTGTATGTTTGTGTTCATCACCTTCCTGTTCTGTAGTTTGGGTAAACCAGCGGCCTGAAGCATGCCCTGGGGTCCTGCCCTCCTCTTTGGGTCTGTTTGCATCCGTTGTTGCAGCTGCCTGCATCTTCTCCTTATAACTTGACCCTTTTGCTTCTGTAGCTCTTTCAGGGTTTACTCCTGCTGTTGGAGCTTTGCGTCAAGTCTGACGACCTCCTGCTCCAGCAAGCTTCCGCCTGATTTCAAGTCCTGTACGTGAAACTCCAAATCTGACTGATGAGTTCAATTAGCAGCCAGCTCCTCCGGAGCCATGCTCAATTTCTGTTCTCATGCCTTGAGCTCTTACTGAGGGCAAAAACCCCAGAGTCTTTTCCTTCCACGTCAGATTGGAGTCTATTTATGTTGTCTTTACTTTGCTCCACGGCCTTCTGCAGCTCTGCTGTTTGGCTCTTCTCAGAGGTCAGCATTCTTTTGCTCACCCTCCCTTTTCCTCCGGGCTTAATGCGCGTCTCGTCACAGCTCTGTCAGCTGAAGCTTTAGCATTCTCTTTCTGCAGCACTGTTGACATCCTCAAGTTGTTGTTGTGAGTCCAGCTGCTGTGGCCTTCAGGGGTCAAAGGGTCAAAGACGGTAGCAGAGAGGGCAACGATGGTAGAGGGGAGGGTAGGAGTCCAGGTCAGCTTCGGCTTTCAGAAAAAACAAAAACAAAACAAAACAGGCGAACAGGAAAATGATGTTGTGCTGGCTGTGCTGTGTTGGCTGTGTTATCCAGAGAGGGGAGAAACAATGGGGTCTCCTCTCCCCCCTTTTTTAGTTTTTTCTCACCATATAATCAACTCATAACCCCCCAAGTTGGCAGGACAACACAGGTGCGTGTTAAAATTCTTAAGATCATGTTTAAAACCTAAAAAGGAATTTTCTGTCATTCAGTAGTCATTTGTCTTAAACAATCAACAAAAACATGTCCCAATTCGACCCTTTTAACCACTAAATTTGTCGTGTCCTCACTTAATCATCAGACCAGTGTCTTTGTCTTTTGACGTTAAGTTGTTGTCCTGCAACCCAGAGAGTTTATTTGTCAGTAGTGGATAAACTATATCATTTAAAAACAGGTGTATGTTAAGTGTCGCTACTTTAACCTTGCATGTACGTGCACATGTATGTAAGCTGTTTCTTCATTGCATGTATGTCTGTATATAGAATAGAATAGAATAGAAAGGAGCTCCACCTCTGGCGCTAGTATCAAACCCACGCCTTCAGCTTTACTTAAAACTCTCAGGCCAGCGACGTTGTGTGGTCCCGGCCGAGTCTAACTCTGTCGATCAATCAATGCAGTAGAAGGCAATCACTCGTAGATTACCTGGCCAATTAACCGGGAGTCCCAAGTCCCCAGCGGGAGGCCAAACCGGGCTAAAACCTAACCACGCGTCCGCGATTAGGGGTCAGTGCCACCTGCTGAACAACTGCATTCTTAGAGAGCCTAGCTCTCAGTCCTAAACGAATTTACTTGTTTTAAAAGCCTCACTGTTGGACCCCTGCCATCCAGTTTCATTTATCTGAAGCCCGAGACCGTCTCTGCTAATCGATTGGATCAAATCCCCTACACTACCGATTGACTGGCTGGCATTCCCAGTCAACCCACATTTAAACCTTTTAAACCGTATAGACTTAAACACATAACCTCTTAACTCAACAGTTCACTCTCAAAATAAACAGCAATACATTTACTCAGTTCACTATTCCCTACCTTTAACACTAATTACCCCAAGATCACCACGGACAGAACAGAAGCTCCACTGAGTGAACATTTAATTTAGTTTAATTCCCAATTCAGCACCTCTGGAGATCCATCAACAGGCGGTGCTTACCTCTCATATCTCAGGGCCCATCACTCAGTCGACCTCCCGGCCGTCCGTCTGACACCACCAGACCGTCAGCCAGGCTCCATTAGTCTCCCCCCAAACCGGTGTTTCGGCACCAGAAATGTCATGATTCGAGTTTTGAGGAGAAGACAAACGACTGCATGGTCTCAGTAGATGTCAGAATAGTGATCTTTATTACACACTTCTGAACCAGAAGTATGGGAAGACTGACGTACAGCAACAATCTCCAAAGAGTGGACCGTTCCCCATCCTTATATAACCCATGATGACATCACACAGTTAGACCTTACTGGAAATGATAACAGTCTCCCCATAGTCCAAAGTTCTCCTTATACAAACATCAGATGATACTTTAGAGAAAAACAAGTGTGTGACATGTCATGTTGTGCAGTTCTGTGAGCCTGTGTGTCCAACTAGAGAATGTCCTGACATGACCTCCCTGTGTAAATAAGTGTGTGTGCGAACGTGCGTGTTTACATAACTCTGTATGTGCATGTTCTGATGTAGGCCTGCAAATGAATTAGAACAAGGTCCTGCTGGACCCTCCAGTTATGGACGGTGAATACAATGCTGTGGATACCATTTGAGACTTGATTACAATGATGATAATATGCATACATTAATCTTTACTCAGATTACCATAGATATAAAACAAAGATTATACTGTTATCAGATTCCACAATGGTAAATGATTAATGATTGATACTTCTAATTATAACTGTGATCATAAGAATACAAAATAAAATATCTCCTGGTCACAGAGGCCTTGTCGTTATCTCAGCTCATCACAAATGACCCTGACGACGGCCTCCTCTTGCTGCCTTTTATTTACAACGTCCACACAATAAACAATAATATACAACACGTTCCTTCCCCACGTAACCCCCCTTGGTAACAAAGACAAGGCACTGTGTGTGTGTGTTATGTGAGAATGTGTGTGTGTAAGAATGTGTGTGTGTGTGTTACCTCCTGCTGACCAAAGGGTCATAAAAGCAGGAGCAACATCACAAGAAACAGATCTTCCAGATAGGATGTATCTGCAATAAAACACTATAGCCCCCCACCCAGAACCTTGAGAATCTGGGGGGAAGGACAGTGGAATTCCTTTCATCAGAGTTGGCAAACATAAAAATGACAACATTTAACAATTCACTCTAACATTCCCTCCTGTGTTGTGATTTTTATGCTCCAAATTATTCCTGTGTAGTATATTCTTAGCAATGCACCTCGTGCTTGACATTTTCAGCGCAGGCGTCATTTATACAGTACACAGGCATCTGTCATGTCATTCATTTCAGTCAATTCATATTGTTATAAAAGTACATAATTAACAAATGTATTAGGAATTATTTTAGTTGGCATTGATCTTATACACTGTAAAATGCATCCTATACATAAGCAAATCAATGTCAACAGTCCAAAAACAGGAATTGATATTTTCAAAAGAAGATGCCACCAAGGACCAGACATTAACCAAGCTATCCAGCCTTGTGGTGCATCTAGTCCTGTCATGCGATTCATTATGTATTTCTACAAGTAAACAACTGAATGTCAAAAGTCAAACAAGAAGAATCATCATTCTCAAAAATCAGATGTCATTACAATCCAACTGTATACAGACATAGGCATTTAAACGCATCAGTTGACTTCATTGTTTATCCATGTGGCTCTTAGCTAACTTCAAAGCTGTAGCCTGGTCAACACCCTTCTTTATGACTCCTATCAATCCCCCAAATCTTCTCACTGTAGGCATCCTGTGGGGGTTAGAGTCAACTAGTAAACTATCTGCATTTACAACTCTTCTCCTGTCCTGTTGTCACCACAGAAAACTATTTGTAAAGGAAATTGGATCAAGGTATTTTGATCTTCTTGGCTCAAAACCTCAACCAGCTTAGAGAAGTGTTCATGATGTAAATATAGACAAAAGGCTTCTCTGTTTACATCCTCCTTGCAGAGGACAAAAAGAATAGGTGACGTTGCACAAATTCCATGATAAATCTCCAACTTGGACTAATCCATTGCCCTTCATATACATAGGCAATTGGCCTGTTTCCAGTTCGCTTAGCTGTATAATGTCCTGCAGCAAGTCAGATTCTTTGAGTCAGACTAGCAGGTCTGTCGTACCAGAGCAGTTCACCTTCCCAGCTACTGGTGAATCAACCTTCCATTCAGGTTCAGAGCAGTTGAAAAGTTGGCAGTGTTCCAAGTACGTCTACTCCTGGATGTGTTTCTAAGGCAATCAAACAAACTGTCTCGCTCCCAGTAATGCTATATGGCCACAGTCCAGAAGAATGTGTAGCCAGTGGCATCACAAGCATAACCATCGGTCTCGTTCTTTGTGTGAGCGGTTGTGTTCTTAAACTGCCACCAGTAGTTGTTGAAAACCCATGCGGGTACTGGGTGTGGTTTGCTCTGTCCCAGTGCGCTCCCTGTCATCCCACTCTGGGTCCACAGGCTCAAGAAGATGCACAGCACATTCCCAGCCATTCTGATGAGTACCTGTGGCTCAGTTGGTTTCATCACCGGATTGAGACGAGGGGCCCTCACGTGTGTGCTGCACATTTACAAACGGCAATTCTACTGGGTAATAACACTGCCTCCAGCAGATTTTGCAAGAGTTTGGCGTGTTCTACAGGTTTCTCTGTAGAGGTTGTCACACCTCGTCTCACCCACTGCACTACAAAGAGATGTACTGTAGCTGTCATGGTACGACCGTGTGGCAGGCAGGAGGAGGACCCAATAGCAATATTCACAAACACGGGGATGAACTTAAGAAACACAGCTTTAATGCTGGCAGGACAGAATACAGGACATGCAAAACTAAACCGGAAAAACGTAAACTAATACTCAAAGGTAGACACAGGGAGATCCACACAACATGAGGGAGAACGCGACGCCGAACAGAGGGAGACGCAGACAGAAATACACAGAGGGTAAACGAGGAAAGTTTGAACACACGGGGAACACAGGTGACGCTGATAATCATAACGAGACAGGGCGGGGTGAACTGAACATGACATGTACAGGCGTGAGAGTCACAAAGTAAACAGGAAGTGCACAGAGGTTCAGACAGGAGGAGAGAGAGCACGGGGAAAACACAGACATAACGGGCTGGGGAAACATGGAATAAAACATAAGGAGAGACGAGGGCTCAGATACACAGAGGGGCACACAGGGGGTGAGAGTCACAACGGGAAAACACATAAGGAACAACGTAACAGATCAACCCAGGAAGCATGGCCTAAATAAAGAACAAAATACAAAAATACATGAAAACTAAGAATACTGGGCCCACATGGCCCAGGACCATGACAGTAGCAAATACATACTGGCTAACAATGTATATTGTCACATCTTGTTTCTCTGCAGCTTCACACGCTTCCATTAAAGCTAGCATCTCTGCTGCTCAAGCAAATATGAAACATGCTAGTTGTCCTGCACAGATAACTTTCTCACTGTCTACTACAGTAAAACCTGTTTTAGTCTGTCCCTCTGCTGTCGTAAAACTCAAATCATCAACAAACCAAACCTTTCCCTCAACGAGTGGCACATTTGTTAAGTCATCCCTCAGTTTACACTCCTTCTCCACGTCCTCTCTACACTCATAAGAAGTGCCCTCTTCTTTTGTTGGCAAAAGGGTTGACAGATTCAGAATTGTGCACCACTTATAGTTATGTGTGGTTGTGAGAGTAATAGTAACATTAAAGAAAAGTGTCTTGTAGGTGACCCTAGCAGAGCTGTACGTTTTAATTTGTTTCCAAAATCCCTCAGTTAGGACATGCTATATTGTATTTAGATGCAATCTAGCGAGCTAACTTCCTGCTAATTTCGTTTTCATGTATGCCTGGATGATAAACTCAATTGTTACACATGGTAGAGCAGAACGCCGATCATTTTATTGCAGATGAAAGACTTTAGATAGTTTTTCAACACTCAGTGATGCCACAGTGATCGTGTGATTTATGGACCTGCAGGTGCTCTTGGGAGTTTGAGCCAAGACACGGCTAGTGATGTCAGACTTAAAAGACCGATAAAGAGTGATATGAACATATCTATAACTTACCGGAATGAAAATGTCTGGAGCACACCAACAGATATTTGGAGATTGAAGAGAACTGGATATCAGCTGGTCTCACAGCTGCTATCCAGACTAGACGCCTTCTTTTGGTAACATCCAATACATGAGCTGCCTCATGTTGCTTCCAGGTGGGGAAAGAATGAAAAGATAAACCATTTTCAACCTTATTCCCTTGCCGGTCGTGCGATCTAACTTTACAACCGACCGCACAGCAAGTACGAACCATAGCTGGTGTCATCCGTGTACTTTCGCTTCTCTTTCGCTAGCGCTTTGTTCGGCCCAGAAACATGGCACCTCAAACAAAAAACCTGGCCACGCCCCCTCTCGTGACATCACTCTCCATAAGGCTAATCGTTGTGTCACTTCCGGTATTTCAGACAATCCCTTTCCGTCAAGGATTTTTAATTTGTTGCAGTTTTTTAATTTGTTGCCGTTTTTTAATTTGTTGCCGTTTTTTAATTTGTTGTGGATTTTTAATTTGTTGCGGTTTTTTAATTTGTTGCTGTTTTTTAATTTGTTGTGGATTTTTAATTTGTTGTGGATTTTTAATTTGTTGCGGTTTTTTAATTTGTTGCTGTTTTTTAATTTGTTGTGGATTTTTAATTTGTTGCGCTTTGCACTTCCCAGCCACCGTACAAATGTGTGCCATGGTAAAACTTCTTCACACACCAGAAACTCACAATCAGCTCACTCAGCTCACTCATTTAAGACCTCTGATCAGCATTCTGTTTTCTCCTCTATGATGCAACCATCTGTCCTCCTATAATATTCAGTCCACTAGTTTATGTATCACTTTCATCTTACTAGTGACTTGGACAAGATGACAAACAGAATCTCATGCTTAAGATGCTGTCTGGTCTTCATGAGTATAATTTATTGTGTATGCGTTTCGGGTTGGTATAGTTAATGCATTTTCTGTATGTTTTTGTGTTCCTCTCTCATCACATTTTCATTATTCTCAGAAAAGTAGCATTATAGTTGTTTCAGGCTGAGAAACACCAAACACTCTTCATGTTATCATTCATCAACACAACTATTTTATTTCTTTTTGTCCACTGGGCAGGTGACCTGCAGAATCATGTCTGCCCTAGCTGGATACCTTTTCACCATTGACTGTAGAAAACATGGACGACGTGACAGCTCCCCAAAAATGAAGCCAAAACGTCTCTATCGCCTCCTGGTGTCTGGCTGCAGTATAGGTCATGAACCCCACCTCCTCCATGTTAGCGGATGGGACTGGGGTCAGACTAAAATTAATTAATTCTCCTTAGATAATTTTTTCCAAAGATTCTTTCTTTTGTTTTCAATAGTTCTCATCACGCTAATTTATGTCCAAGGGGTCTCCTTTCCCATAAGTTTGCTAAGCATAAGCTAGCTAAGATGAGGACTCGGCTGTCAGGGTTCGTTTAGCTAATCTGTGCAGGTGAATGAATTTACCTTGACAAAAGAAATCAAGAGAAACGCTCCGGGCTACTCAGTCACTAATTACTGTTACTGTACTTTTATTACAAGTGTTACACTGTAAAAACAACAGGCTGCACCCTGCTGCAGCTCCTGTGCAGAGCTGAATATTAAATATGTGCAAACAACAGCATGTTTTCAGTCTCTTGCCACATCTGTAAAGACAGTAACAATTTTTTTTTAAAAGCTTGTACTTCAGTAACTCCTCATTAATCAGGAACTATGGATTAAAGTACTGTAGTGTACTGTAATACTGAAAAAAACTTACCTCAGAATATATAAAGCATATAAACAATTACAGCAATATGATGCAACAAACACAGCAGTGCTACTAATCCAAAATACTCAAAGCTTCATAGAACTGGAACAAACATTTATTTTTAGGTCCATTCTGCTGCTGATACATACTTCAGGTTTCTGAATATTAAACTTGTTGCTGCCTTTCATAGTGTGTAACTTGAAGGCCCTGAGTACTTTCTCCCACACTGAAAACACTGGAATGATAAAATGATTTGAACATTACCTAATAAGACTGATTCAGGACAGACAATTAGTTATGTTAAACTTTTCTAGCAGTCCTTCACAAACAGGGAACAGTCTGTCTATTCTCTCCATCTGTCAGCTGCTGCTGGCTCTTCCTCCTCCTCTTCCTCACACACTGTTGAGTTTGTCCTGGTGGATCATCAGGGGTGCAAAGCCTCACAGATGATGTGCAGCAGTGGGTCCCTCAGTCTGTCCTCACTCTGGACACTTGCAGTTGTCACACATGGAAATCAAATGTGTGATAAGCTGCAGGATTCAAACACAAGTGTGACTTATAAACACATGTTCATACTTTTATTACACAATCAGAGAGAAGGAAACAGAGAGCGAGTGCAGGACAGACAGACAGGTGAAAGTCTCAGGTGTATACACTGCTACAAAACAGCACAAAAGAAGGAGGATTTAGTGTTTGTGTTATTACGAAACAAGAAGAGTTCCCAGATGGTACAGTGAACACATGTGTGACTCCTGCGATTAAAGCATCTATCTTTCAGCTTAACGAGTGAACCGTCAGCTCGTTCAAACACACGTTAAAGACCGTTTGGCTCGACACCACCGAACAGAGGCAGCAATATAACATAGCTAACATTAACATTGCAGTGAATTCTGCTTGTGCCGTGATATTCAGGACTGCAAACCGAGCAGCATCACTGACTTTCAGCTTGTTGTGTTTGTGGATATATGACTGACTTTAATTATCCACAAAATCATCACAGGGATTTAAATTCAGGTTAGATTTTTTTTTTTTGCGCAACGCAGATTTTCTGTGCGCAGAGACCTTGCCAGCAGTGCGCAATTGCGCAAGTGCGCAGCTTAGAAGGAACATTGCCTACCGGTGAGAGGGACGTTGCTAGCTGGCAGTTTTTTCAAGCAATGTTGAAATTTCCACATTCCAACACTTCAAATGCTTCAGGAGCTGTCAGTACCTGACAAGTTTAACTGTCTTCACAATCATGCCAGAACTCTGGATTGTCAAGATGATCACCATCATTATCATGTTTCTCACCTTGCTCAGTGAGGAAGTACACAGTGAATGCTTTTCATATATTGGAAGCATTGTTACGAATAATATAGTCTAGTTTGTCTTTGATGTTGTATTCGTCACATTTAGCTTAAAATTTCTCACAGATTCTGTCACCAGTGTGTAATCCTTTGGAGCGGTCAAAGGCCAGCAGTTTGGATTTCAACTGTATTCTCTCTGTCTCTTTCTTTATCCAGTGCACAGTGATGCCAAGGAAACCCCTCATCTTTTTGGTCCAACCAAATGTCCACAGTAACTGAAACATGATCAGTGTCGCTCAACTGAGTTTTTAACATTGAACGTTTCTCAGCAGCAAGGTTCTCTGTTTTTGATGTTCTGCGACATATTTGCTGTATTTGCCGTCAACTACTGTCGGAAAGTGCTTTGTGTTTTCCACAATAGACAATTATTTCCCAATAATCAAGTCTACGTGACTTGATTATTGGTTTATTAAAACACTTTTCTCAAAACTCTGCATTAAATCTATGGGTTTAATGATGGGAAGGAGACAGAGAGAAACTCTATTCCCTGAGTTCAGGTACAGAGCCCACTTTCTGGTCGACCCCCGCTCACCATTCACTGACAATTCTGAACTAAAAAGCTGCATGTTATTCTTGAATGAGCTTGTAGGACCAGATTTAAAATAGCATGACAAAAATATCATAAATGTTAAAGCCAAACTGTATCATCAATGTTGCCCAGAGAACATTTGCTAATAAGATGAAGTTAGCTATGTCAGCTATCTCATCGTAGCAAAAGAAAAGTACCACCCACCATTCTTTATGCAACTTCAAATGTCGGACAAAGTTGGAAGTTGTTCCATCTCCATCTGTGATTCTCTTCTTGCATGTCACACACAGTGGAGTGGAGTGTGGAAAGAATCAATGAAATAATGAAATAATTAATGGTGTGCACTTTTTATATAATATGTGTGTGTTAAATTTTAGATTTGGGGTAAAATATCAAGTCTTTTCAAGTAAACAGGTTCAAGTCCAAGTCAAATCCCAAGTCATTGGTACAAAAGTCCAAGTCAAGTCACAAGTCTTGGAACATTTTTTCAAGTCAACTCTAAAGCATAAAATTAAAAAGTCATGTGACACCATTTGAAATGACAATAAACCTCTTGAGTCTTAAAATGTCTTGAGTCCATCAACATGTATTAAGATTAATAAACTCAGTAGTGCATGAGGATTACTGTGTGGTACGACTGACTGTCTGCTGCAGATTTATTTTTCTTTCATATTCTCCGATTTGCTGCACTTTGTCTTAAAAAAAGCTAAGAGGAATTAACTAAAGTGCACTAAGTGCTACATGTAGCTATACATCTAATTAAGTTTCATGTTTCTTTGTAGAACACGTCAGTTGTCCTTAAATCACAAACTAAAAGGTCAGAATTAAATCTGAGTGGATTAGAAATGGTTTGAAAACAATGTGATAGATGCCATTTGTCTACATGATTGTTCACTGGCATGAAGCTGTTTCACAAGAAAGAACCCCACCTTGTTATAAACAACAGTGAAAGTGACGCACATGTACCTGCTCGATTCTAAAAATAAATGTAAAAACAGCTGCTTACATAACATACTAGATCTCAAGCATCATTCATGGATAAATAATGCTTATTAATAAAGGATGATTACTTTTATCCAGACAAAAGGCCTTTCTTTATGTTTGTTCAAGTGTTTACGGTATTAAATCAGTCCTGAACCTTATTGTTAGGCAGTTTATGCAAGCTTTTTTTTTTTTTTTTTTGTGTCCCGTTTGGATCTTTAGCCATCAGAATTGTTGTCTTAAGGCCAAGAAAGATGCCAAGTGGATTTATTTTACCAAGTGGATCATCATGGCTTTGCCATATTGGTCCATTTGATTGACCTTTGTTATAATTATGAATTTATTTTATTTTCAGTTGCTACAAACGGGACAGACATGACTGGGGGATAGGACAGGGAGAAAGAATGAAAGAAAGAGAGGGAGAGAAAGAAAACCAAAGGGGAGAAGAGACGGTGAGAAGGGGGGGAAGAAAGAAAAAACAAACACCTGGGTCACCTGTATGGAGAAAAAAACAGAAGAGAAAGCAAACAACAAAGAGCAACATAATAAAAAAAACAGCACCATCACAATAAACTAGCTAGCAGTAGAGATCAGTAGGTACTAAATAATAAACGATATTGTGCAGCACGCAAGATAGACAGCGCACAATGTGCTTTGAGGCAGCAGCCAAGAAAGCTGTAGTCCGCGTCTGTGAATACCCGTGTGTACACCTGTGTGCATACCTGTGTGGATCAGCATATGCTTGCGTTCCAAAGGTTTCTCCATGTAACGATCTGCTAGGGAGTGTGGGGAGCCACAGCCCCGTCCTCCAGGGTATGAAGCAGGTATGGAGGAGATCAAAACTCCAGACATCCAGAGGCCCCCAGAACACAAGAGACCAAGGAAGACCAATAGAGGGGCAGCCGCGCCACTGTCCCAGTAAGAGCTGAGGAGAGTCCCAGATGAGGGCTCACTCAGCAGCAGGAGCAGAAGCCAGGGGGAGTTGCAGTGACGCGCCGTGAGCTCCGCCGGCAGCCAGCCGTGCCTGAGTGACCGAGCCCCAGGCCGAGAGGCCGGGGGCACCCCACCTCCGAAGTGGCCCGAGCGAGCCCCAGGCTCCAGGCCCCGATAAGCGGCCGCCAAGGAGTGAGCTGGTGTGTACCCGGACGCCCACCCCCAGACACAAAGAACCACCAACGCACCGACACCTGAGGGAGTCCGCCACTGGCAGGGGAAGTGGTGGTGGGGGGAGATAGGCCTCCAAACCTTGGAGGGCCTGAGATGTCCCCAGAGAGGTGGTGTCTGATACCCAACCTGACATATAGACACAGACATACAGGCACACACAGACACAAACATCCATTCCCACCCTCATGCTCTCATATGCACTTACTCCACACTCAACCAACGTGGAGACAGACATAAAGAGACGCTGTACACACGATCACACTCCCCAAGCGTACTCTACAAACCGGGTCTAGGTACCCTTGCCCCTGGAGGGGGGAACTGCACCCAGACCCAGGTGGTGTTACCCTTTTCCCTGCGGTGGGGAGAGGCAGACCGCCCCGACTCCGCAGCAGCAGGGCGGCCCCACACTCCAGACCGCAGTCGGACGGCCAACTCCTCCTAGCCCCCCCGCTCCAGCAGGCCGCAGAGAATGGGGGTGAGAGAAGACTCCAAACCTCCCTCCACCCGCTCATTGTAGTGTTGATGCATGTGTGCAATTAAAACCCAGGAGGGCATGGAGCTACCTGCCAGAGAGCAGCAGGTAAGCGCATAGTCCCTCCTGCTAGCCCTCAATGTCTACGTGTATTTAAAATTGAGAGGTGGGCAACGACGCCAGGGGTGAGGTGTACACCCTGATGGTAATTTGGACTCCGTGTATCGTGCCCACCCCCAAGATCCTATATGTATGTGTAATGAGAGTGTGAGAACTGTTAAAATGGCGGCGGCGCACACAGTTGCAGCAGCTCGATGTACCACTGGTCGGTGTGGTGTTTGGTTATCTTTGTACGTTTTGTGTTTTGTTTTGTGCGCGATCAGTCAAGCGAATAACATCTTCAGCAGACATGATCTTCTTAAGATCGGAATGAGTTACCGTGTGAGCGTGACCATGGAATTTATCCACACACACAAAATACCAGAGGAAGTAGCGAGGAGACCGGGCGCTCCTTGGATTACTATTCCGGCGGGAGGGAGACGCAGACGGCGACGAGAGAGAAGGAGGAAGAAGGCTGCCGGGCACACGAACATCAACAATAAACTCAATAAATACCCTGACGCAGTGCACATTATAGCGGGTGATTTTAATCAGGTGGATTTAAAAACAGCTATCCCTAATTTCCACCAGCATGTGAAGTGTGCCACGAGAGTGGCTAACACCTTAGATAAAGTCTATTCCAACATCAAGAAGGGCTACAGGGCAAGACCCTTACCACATCTGGGCCAATCTGACCATTTATCCCTGCTCCTAATTCCTGCATATGCCCCAATCAGGAAAACTGCGTCGACCATCACTAAAATTGTAACAACATGGCCAGAGGGCGCTTCTCAACAGCTACAGGACTGCTTTGACAGAACCAACTGGAATATCTTCCAACATCAAGATCTGGAAATGTTCACAAACAGTGTCCTCTGTTACATCAAACACTGTATAGACACTGTCACAGTAGACAAGCAGATCCGGGTTTACACCAACCAAAAGCCATGGATGACCCGGGAAGTCCAGCAGCTGTTAAAAGAGAGGAACAGCGCCTTCAGGTCCGGAAGCAGGGAGAGCTACAGCAGGGCTAGAGCCAACCTGAAAAAAGGCATTAAGAAGGCCAAGGCGGACTATAGGAAGAAGATCGAGAACCACCTGGAGAGTAAGAACAGCCGGCTGGTGTGGCAGGGTGTCCAGCAGCTGACAAACTACAAGTCCAAATCAGGTATGGCTGAAGGTGACCCAGCATTGGCGGAGGAGCTGAACATCTTCTTCACACGCTTTGAGGTCACTGCACCCTATGCCTCAGAGGAACAGCTACACCATACAGCCCACAGCAGCAGTACCATCATCACTCTGGAGGAGCATGAAGTGAGGCGCACCCTGCGGGCTGTTAACCCGAGGAAGGCAGCCGGCCCAGATGGTGTACCAGGACGTGTGCTGAGAGACTGCGCAGACCAGCTTGCCTATATTTTCACCAGGATTTTTAACCAATCCCTTGAACAGTCAAACGTCCCACCCTGCCTCAAGACCTCCACCATAATACCCTTGCCCAAGAAACCTCATATCTCTAGCCTAAATGACTATAGACCAGTGGCACTAACCCCGGTGGTGATGAAGTGCTTTGAGAAACTTGTGCGCTACCACATCACAGCAGCCCTACCCAGCAGCCTTGACCCACACCAGTTTGCCTACAGAGCAAACCGATCGACAGAGGACGCCATAGCAACAGCACTCAATGTAGCATTAACACATCTGGAGAGGCAAGGAAGCTATGTGCGTATGCTCTTTGTGGATTATAGCTCGGCATTTAATACCATTCTTCCATACAAGCTGGACGCCAAGCTAAAGGACCTAGGGCTTCCTCACAGCACCTGTAAGTGGATCAATAGCTTCCTCACCGACCGCAGACAGAGAGTGAGAGTGGGACGTTACACATCTCCAGCCCTAAATCTAAGCACTGGGTCGCCACAGGGCTGCGTGCTTAGTCCACTGCTCTACTCGCTTTATACACACGACTGCACCCCCCGCCCACCAGAGCAACACCATTGTAAAGTTCGCAGATGACACTACTGTGGTGGGGCTCATATCTGGGGGAGATGAGTCTGCCTACAGAGATGAGGTGGAGCGGCTGTCTTCATGGTGCAAGGATAACAACCTTCTCCTAAACACGAAAAAGACCAAAGAACTCATAATTGACTACAGAAGACACAAGACAGAAATCCAACCACTAATCATCAGCGACGACTATGTGGAGAGGGTGGCAGACTTCCGCTTCTTGGGAGTCAGCATAGAGGGAAACCTATCCTGGAGTGTGAATACCTCTGAGCTACTGAAAAAGACACAACAGAGACTGTACTTTCTGAGAGTGCTTAGGAAGAACAACATCACACAGAGACTGCTGGTGTCTTTCTACAGAGCCTCCATCGAAAGCATACTAACGTACTGCATAGGCATATGGTACGCTAGCTGCACAGTGGCTCAGAGGAAAGCACTCCAGGGAGTAATCAACGCTGCCCAAAGGACAATCGGCTGCCCTCTCCTCAAACTGAAAGACCTACACAGTTCCCGCTGCCTCAAAAGAGCCCATAACATCATAAAGGACACCTCACACCCTGGACACTCCATGTTCGAACTGCTGCCTTCAGGTAAACGGTATAGAACAACATACACAAGGACTAACAGACTCAAACACAGTTTCTACCCAATTGCAATATCATGTCTCAATGCTACTAAAAGTAGATGACTTTCATTGCCCCTGTTGTCATTTGTGCCCTTGATGTTGGAATACTTTCAGACATGTTTTGTTGGATGCGCTAACAAATTGACTGAGTGATTGATTGTTTGAGTGATATATCAACTAGGTCGTATGTTGAGTGTCTGTATGGGGCCTTAGGCCTGGATTGCTTGGGTGTATTTACTGTATGAGAACACTGTATTTTATATGTATTTTTATCTTTTATATCATATCTATTATAGTTTTTAAGTATTTATCTTTCGTGATGTTGCACTGACCGGAGACATCTTTCAATTTCATTGTACTTGTGACAATGACAATAAAGAATATTCTATTCTAATGTCTAAGTTGTGGGATAAAATTAAAATTGAGGCAGAGGCAGCCAGAATGGGACGGGGGGGGGTCTAGCCTCCTCTGCACCCTGGTGACATACCCCTACTCCAAGGCCCTGCATGTGTGGGTGGTTGTGGTGGAGCGGGAAGAGGGAGTCAGCTGGAGATGGGGAGGGAAGGAAGGGAGGGGCAGGTGACCCCTCCCTGGGGCCAGCTCCCCCGCTGACCCCAGTAGGCACTCCCATACTCCGCGACCCGCCAGGGAAAGGGGGCCCAGGCCCATCCAGACCGGGGCCCAGCGCAGCAGCGCCCCCCGGCCCCACAGAGCCCGGGACAATCCACCCAACCCCACCACAGAGAAAACTGCACCCGCCCCACCATCCACTCATCTTCCAGACTACATGAGACAATAGACGCCCAGGCTGAGATCTTCCTCCACCTCTCCTCTTATGCAAGCTTTGATTGGCGATACCATAATTTGTATATTCCTTGGCTGATTCAAACCCACATAATGAGGTTCAGTAACTCAAAAGTGGAACAGATTCCATTAAATACTGAAGCCACCAATCAAGAACAGTGTTATTTCCGGCAGGTCTTGCAAACAGACTCAGCTGCAATCTTTGCAGATTAACTGATCTCAAGTCAGTTTGTGAAATTTCCTGCTTTCTAGATATTACATGATCAACTATAAGTGGTGTTATGGCAAAATTAAAGTGTTTAGGAACCACACGTATTCAGCTACAAAATGACAGATCATTTAAGAGTGGTTGTTTACTGCTGAGACATAGTGCACGAAGGTCACAAATGCTCTGCTGACTCAATAACCACATTTCCAAACTTTCTTTTGCATGAACATTAACACAAAAAAATGCACCAGGAGCTTCATTTTTTCATGTTAGAGTTTGAGATATTGTGAGCCATGTGCCAATGCATTAAAAAACAAAAGGCAGTTAAGGTACAAGGTAGACCTAATAATTTGGTATTTATTTTAGTGTACAAAATACTGCCTGTTTGTTTCTTTGAGTGTGGAATACACCAGAGTAAGCAGGGTATACATTGTGTCTATGTGAAGACTACACATAACTCAAATATTTCCAAAAATTTTTTTTACGATGCCATAGAACTTTAAAGGCTTAACCGGAGACAATGGAATTTCAAGAAAAGATTTACTGTTTTTAGATATTTTTTTTAGCTGACAATAGCACTAAACCTTTAGCCTAGTTAATGATTTACTAAGTAAACTGCTTATTGAGTTGATGTAGCAATGCATAAAATACATAAAAATAACAAACAATTGTTAAGCTGGACCAATATTCTTAATGTCTTGTTCTTGTTTCTTTGTTTCGTTATCCTTATTTTTTTTTTAACTCTTCCAGAAAACTGTCGTTTGAAAATATGAGAAAGGAGTTAAATTTGAATGCATTATCAGTCCTCATTTTTGGGCAAATGAGTGTGGTATATATGTAGAGAGAAATATCTCTAATAGTAAAAACACTATTAGAATGGAAATATAAAAATGCTGTTTTTTTCACTATACAGACTAAAAGCAAAGTACGGAGCCATTCAATTTGTTAATTATTATAATTTTGCAACTTGATAATATTGACTTCATAAGTTTTTAGTTACTTGGAAAAATATGAGGAAATTTACTTGTGATGCTTTGAGCTCACAACATATTATCAGACTATATCACTTTGTTAAAAAGTTCTGTGTTGGGTTGCTGGTTTAGCTTACTGGGACGAGCAGGCTGCCACATGGTTGAGAGCGAGCAGTCTGGGTTTGAATCTGACCCATGGAAATTCGTTTTCCACTCTCTGTCTGCTTCCCTGTCACTCTTCACTGAATAGATCAAATAAAGCCAGAAAAAGGCCAGTTAAAAAAAACAAAAACGTTTCATATTACAAGGTACAGTGAAAACATTTTGAAAACTCATACTCTATAATAAACAAAGATGTCTGCTTACTTTGATTATGTTACATTTCTTCCAACTGCTTTTCGCTCTACTGGATTTCATTATTTGTTTGTCTGCCTCTATGTCCATGAGTAACTGAGGTTACTAACAAAAAGAAGGGAGAGGCTGTGATCCTGAGCCAAGAAACTTTCAGGTTGATCACTTGACAAACTTGTGAATCCTGTGATGTGACGTTTTTCATCTCTTCTATCATCTCTCACATACGTCATTAGCCCTCACTCTTCTGAAATATATAAGGTCACAAGAGGTGTGAACATAAGGTTTAACAGAGCAAAGAGGTGAATATCTACAGGAGATAAAAAACAAACAAAAAGAGAATTAATACATTTTCATCTGATCTCAGTTTTGGTAAGTACAATATACAAAATAGATTTCATATACTGTGAAAATGACTTTTCATTTTTTCACTAAGTTGTTAAACTAATCCTAATGAATTATTTTACATATGTTATTTTAAAATTGTCATACACTGTTTTTTTTTATTGAGAAGTGTTATAATGAGTACAGTTAATGATCAAAACCTTTTGTATTTTTGTAAAATTCTGTTATCCTGAGTTTTTAACTCGTTTTTTTTTTATTTGTTTATTTATCTGTGCGCATAACCTTGACATATGTTTCTTTTACAGATTTAACTGATTAAACAATGGCCGTTGGACTGATGATATCAATTTTGTTGCTTCTTATAGGTAAGTTAAGTGATGCTAAACTTACTGTTGATACAAAATAAATGAACTGCTTTAGCATAGCTATATATACCCTCATAAATAATTGCTACAGACAATATGTAGACTGTAAGAACACTGATTGTTATAATACTTTAATGGTTAGGCACTTATTACCTTGAGTTCAATGTGTACAATCTAGGTGAATTGTACTTAGTGATGCAAGATGAAGCCAAATTTCTACATTTTAAAAAAAAAAAATTCTACAAAAAGTGGGTTTAGTAACAACTTTGAGTGTGGTATAGATGAGATGAGGACATTTTGCATACTTGTTGAAAGTTTTGCTTTAAAAAAAAACAGTGTAGTTTCTCTGTCTGTCTCTTTCGCTCTTGTCTGTGAGAGTCAAGAGAGAAAGCTTCTCTCTCTTGAGTGGTGTCCCTCATACTCAGTATGCAGTATGCAGTAACACAGCACACATGGATCATTCCATTTAAAATCACTAATTTCTGAAAAAGGTTAAAAGGTTCCCACTAAGCCCCCTCATAATCAGCTTTGATACAGCCTTATCATATTCAATGAAGCAGTACAAAATATTGCCTTCATACTTTTAAAGTATTTGGAGTTACCACAACTTAAAATGTAATTACTAAGCTGAAATTTCCTATTTTTGTCCAATGTTTTTGAGCCCTCATAACATTAAGCTATAAAATAAAACCTTGTAACATTTTCAAGGCCGAGAAAATCCATTTCGGCTCTGTTAATTACTGTAATCAATTAACTAATTTCTTATTATTATTTTACAATTTTAAGAAACAATATAATTCAGTGTAAAAATAATTATATTAAGAGATTATTTTAGAGTGTTACAGAAGGAATAATAGGTAAAGGTTGCTTTCCATGAAAATGTGGATAGAAGTGAGACCTTTCATGCAGTAATGAATTTTGGCCAGCTATCTATGCCACAATGTGATATGACCCTTGAAAGTTTAACCAGACTTCACATTATGATGTTGTCAGAGAGGAAATAATAATATTTAGGGTACCATATTTATCTTACTCTACTTTATAGAAGTTATTGTAATTAATTAACCATGATTAATCGCATTTAATCGCACAAGAAAATTTGCCCCAAAGCGCAAATGGTTTTTTTTTTTTATTTAAAAGGGATTTAGTGGGCGAAAGAATCAAGACATGGACATGAATATTGTAAACTCAAGCTCTTTTAATTTTGGGGGAAAAATATTTAAACTGCAAAACAGAGAAACAAAAATAATATCCCTGGCCAAAATTGGGCAGACTTAAAAATAAAGTGTTATTTTAAGTAGTTTAAGTACGTTTTCAAAATGGTATTGTCTTTAAATAATAATGAAAACTGTCAACATAAAGTGCAGTTTTTCTTTTTAAACAAAATAAGCCAGAAACATAAAAGGGTATTTGAACAGCTTCACCTTTAAACTCTAAGTAACCTTAGCCAAAATTATTTTGTACATTAGGCTAAAACAGTGTGCTCATCAAACATTTTAGTGCAAAATATAGCAAACCCATTGGACTCACAGTACGTCCATGCTTATTTACTGTCCATCTATTTCAGCCAGTTACTTAGACAAACTAGTCTGTTCGCATTTTCTCAAGGCAGCTCTCTTTTTTGTTACTATGTGACCTGCAAGTGAGAACAGTCTCTCACATGGGACAGAAGAGGCAGGACTAATCAAATACTTGTGGGCCAGGACAGACAGCTGTGGGTGGGTCCATGCTCGACTGGACCACCACTGCAGCGGGCAGTCTTTCTTGCTAATGGTGGATTCTGTTCTGCACAAACTCAGGGCCCTGTTACACAGGGCTTCCTCATCTGAATAAGAGTCTGAAGACAATGAAGAGAGGAGGAGGCTCTTTGCCTTTGCTGGCTCCTTTGTGGTGGCATCTTTACACGTTTCCTGCAGCAGGGCCTCAAGGCTGGTCCAAACCTCTTCCCCTTGCAAGTCACTTTAAATCTTTAAAGCATGGGTCGAGGATAGTAGCTATCTTGAGCCACTGATGGTTGAGTGTAGCTACACATTGGGACAGGTCCTTTGTGAGGGCAGTCTTAAATTTCACCATGTAGTTTAAGTCATCAAAGGAGACCTCGATGGTGTGATGCAGGTGGCAGAAAGCAGGTAGAACCACTGAACATGAGACACATGTCTCACCTCCAAGAAGCTCAGTCACAAACCTGTAGTAGACAGTTCAAGAAAGTAATTATTAATCTACGCAATAATTGTCAACTACAGAGCTTTTTGGAGAAACAGTACCAATAAGTTAAAAAATATCTGCATGGGTCAAGGATAGCCACCAGCTTTTGGAGTTTTATCAGCTCTAATGGAGTTAAAATGAGTAACTTGTGCCTTAGTTTGTCTAAAGCAGCAAAAACCGCCTCTTGATTCTTTAGTAGATGAGAAACCATATGATATCAACTGCATTTGAGTCCACATTCTCTCCGCTCCATGCTGCCTCAGTAGAGTTGACATTTACTGTTTGTTATTGGTTTGCTCAGCATCAAATAAAACAGCTCTTTTTCAGTTTGGGTTAGGCTAGGTTAAATGAAGTTTGTTTCCACGCTTCATTTTGTCTGCGTTTGGGTACACTATTCTCCACTCCACATGGTCTGCAGATCGTGAAGTGGAGCCAAAGGGAATGAATAAGGAATCGATAAGTGATAATAATAATAGAATCATAATTGCAAAATTCTTATCAATTCCCGCCCGTATCGGTGTTGCGTAATTACTGAAAAAAAGAGTAATGCATTACATATATTACACAGAACATTTTACTTAAAAGCATACTTGATATATTAAGTACTAAAAAGTATTATGTAATGTATTTAATGCAGTATGTAACTTAATTACTCCAAGGAGGAAGTATTTATTGCACTACTCTTGACAGTACTTTTTGCGTTTCTCTGTAAAATGACTTAAAACACGTTGTAATATAACATTTAACAATATAAAACTATAGGCGATGTTCCCACACAACAACCAAATCCTTATCCTAATGAGAACACGTATGATCTCTTATCTTTTATGTATAAACACAAAACCAATATGATAAAACAAAACAAAAAAGCAACACAAAGAGACTTCAAAACAATTACCACAGTAATTCTACTGAAAAAACATGGGAGGGAAATATGAAGGCTGTAGCATGAATGCGCATGGCTGCTGTTGTTACGTGTTGAAGCACAGGGGATGGCTGCTGGCTTTGGGTCAGCATTCACTCATCTTTGACAGCAGTCTTGGTTCTACTGTAAAAATTATTTAGCTCTACAGGGTATCATAGATTACTTGAGTGGGCAATTTATATGAAACACAAGAATTACTAAAACTTC
This sequence comes from Mchenga conophoros, assembly GCF_057382185.1. NCBI lineage: Eukaryota > Metazoa > Chordata > Actinopteri > Cichliformes > Cichlidae > Mchenga > Mchenga conophoros. Next base: position 69,820,546 of record NC_140528.1, read on the forward strand.
TTGTGTTAACTGTTGCAATGAATTCATGACATGATATTTGAATTGGGAAGACATAAACATATTACGGACTGATTTGGGAATGGTGACTCAGAATAGGTTAATTTACATTTGTATGACTACATGTAAATGCCGTCACTAAAACCACAGGCCCAGCCACAGCGATGGATGCCACAACCACCACAGCCCCAGCCACTACAACAACAACTACCACCACTGCCACAGCCACTACAACAACGACGGCTGCCACCACCACCACAGCCCCAGCAACTACAACAACGACGGCAGCCACAACCACCACAACCCCAGCCACTACAACAACGACGGCTGCCACCACCACCACCACAGCCCCAGACACTACAACAACAACGGCAGCCACATCAACAACGGCAGCCACAACAACAACGACGGCAGCCACTACCACAACAGCCCCAACAACTACAACAACGACGGCTACCAGCACCACCACAGCCCCAGCCACTACAACAGCAACGGCACCAACTACCACCACAGCCCCAGCCACTACAACAACGACGGCTACCAGCACCACCACAGCCCCAGCCACTACAACAACGACGGCAGCCACTACCACCACACCAGCAACCACCACCACTGCCCCAGCCACTACAACAACAACGGCAGCAACTACCACCACAGCCCCAGCCACTACAACAACGATGGCAGATACAACAACAATGACGGCAGCCACAACAACCACAGCCCCAACAACTACATCAACGAGGGCAGCCACAACCACCACAGCCCCAGGCACTACAACAACAACGGCAGCCACAACAACCACAGCAGTCACAGCCCCAGACACTACAACAACAACCACAGCCACAACAACCACAGCCCCAGACACTACAACAACGACGACTGCCACCACCACCGCAGCCCCAGCCACTACAACAACGACGGAAGCAACTACCACCACATCCCAGGCCACTACAACAACGACGGCAGCCACCACCACCACAGGCCCAGCCACTACAACAACGACGGCTGCCACAACCACCACAACCCCAGCCACTACAACAACGACGGCAGCTACAACAACCCCGTCCCCAGACACAACAACAACTACGGCAGCAACAACCACCACATCCCCAGACACTACAACAACGACAGGTGCCACCACCACCACGCCAGCCACCACCACCACAGCCCCAGCCACTACAACAACAACTACCACCACTGCCACAGCCACTACAACAACGACGGCTGCCACCACCACCACAGCCCCAGCAACTACAACAACGACGGCAGCCACAACCACCACAACCCCAGCCACTACAACAACGACGGCTGCCACCACCACCACCACAGCCCCAGACACTACAACAACAACGGCAGCCACATCAACAACGGCAGCCACAACAACAACGACGGCAGCCACTACCACAACAGCCCCAACAACTACAACAACGACGGCTACCAGCACCACCACAGCCCCAGCCACTACAACAGCAACGGCACCAACTACCACCACAGCCCCAGCCACTACAACAACGACGGCTACCAGCACCACCACAGCCCCAGCCACTACAACAGCGACGGCAGCAACTACCACCACAGCCCCAGCCACTACAACAACGACGGCTGCCACAACCACCACAACCCCAGCCACTACAACAACGACGGCAGCTATAACAACAACAACGGCAGCCACTACCACCACAGCCCCAACAACTACAACTACGACGGCTGTCGCCACCACCACAGCAGCCACAACCACCACAGCCCCAACCACTACAACAACGAAGGCAGCCACAACAACCACAGCCCCAGACACTACAACAACGACGGCAGCCACTACCACCACACCAGCAACCACCACCACAGCCCCAGCCACTACAACAACAACGGCAGCAACTACCACCACAGCCCCAGCCACTACAACAACGACGGCAGATACAACAACAATGACGGCAGCCACAACAACCACAGCCCCAGACACTACAACAACGACGGCAGCCACAACCACCACAGCCCCAGCCACTACAACAACGACGGCTGCCACCACCACCACAGGCCCAGCCACAACCACCACAGGCCAAGCCACTACAACAACGACGGCAGCCACAACAACTGCAGCCCCAGACACAACAACAACGACGGCAGCAACAACCACCACATCCCCAGACACTACAACAACGACGGCTGCCACAACCACCACAACCCCAGCCACTACAACAACGACGGCAGCTACAACAACCCCGTCCCCAGACACAACAACAACTACGGCAGCAACAACCACCACATCCCCAGACACTACAACAACGACAGGTGCCACCACCACCACCACAGCCCCAGACACTACAACAACAACGGCAGCCACATCAACAACGGCAGCCACAACAACAACGACGGCAGCCACTACCACAACAGCCCCAACAACTACAACAACGACGGCTACCAGCACCACCACAGCCCCAGCCACTACAACAGCAACGGCACCAACTACCACCACAGCCCCAGCCACTACAACAACGACGGCTACCAGCACCACCACACCAGCAACCACCACCACAGCCCCAGCCACTACAACAACAACGGCAGCAACTACCACCACAGCCCCAGCCACTACAACAACGATGGCAGATACAACAACAATGACGGCAGCCACAACAACCACAGCCCCAACAACTACATCAACGAGGGCAGCCACAACCACCACAGCCCCAGGCACTACAACAACAACGGCAGCCACAACAACCACAGCCCCAGACACTACAACAACGACGGCAGCCACAACCACCACAGCCCCAGCCACTACAACAACGACGGCAGCCACCACCACCACAGCAGTCACAGCCCCAGCCACTACAACAACAACCACAGCCACAACAACCACAGCCCCAGACACTACAACAACGACGACTGCCACCACCACCGCAGCCCCAGCCACTACAACAACGACGGAAGCAACTACCACCACATCCCAGGCCACTACAACAACGACGGCAGCCACCACCACCACAGGCCCAGCCACTACAACAACGACGGCTGCCACAACCACCACAACCCCAGCCACTACAACAACGACGGCAGCTACAACAACCCCATCCCCAGACACAACAACAACTACGGCAGCAACAACCACCACATCCCCAGACACTACAACAACGACAGGTGCCACCACCACCACGCCAGCCACCACCACCACAGCCCCAGCCACTACAACAACAACTACCACCACTGCCACAGCCACTACAACAACGACGGCTGCCACCACCACCACAGCCCCAGCAACTACAACAACGACGGCAGCCACAACCACCACAACCCCAGCCACTACAACAACGACGGCTGCCACAACCACCACAGCCCCAGACACTACAACAACGACGGATGCCACTTCCACCACATCAGCCACAACAACCACGGCTCCAGCCACTACAACAACGGCTGCAACCACCACCGCAGCCCCAGCAACTACAACGACGACGGCTGCCAGCACAACCGCAGCCACAACCACCACAGCCCCAGACACTACAACTACAACGGCTGCCACCAGCACCACGGCCCCGGCCACTACAACAACGACGGCTGCCACCACCACAGAAGTCCCAGCAACTACAACAACGACGGCTGCCACCACCACAGCGGTCCCAGACACTACAACAACGACGGCTGCCACCACCACAGCAGTCCCAGACACTACAACAACGACGGCTGCCACCACCACCGCAGCACCAGCCACAACAACAACGATGGCAGCCACCACCACCACAGCCCCCACCACAATCACAGGTGCCACCACCACAAAAACGACGGCTTCAACCACCACCTCTTCCCCGACCTCCACCACTTCCATATTTGTTGAATTCAGATCCATTCGAAGCAATTTTACAACAGACTTGATGAATTCATCATCTGAAGCTTTTAAAACGCGAGCTGCATCTATAAAGGCAGAGGTAAGTGTTTTACCTTGTGGAAAGTAGCATGAATGGTGTGTCTAAAGAACAGCTATTAAAGTACTAAATGCTCAATACAGGATTTCACTGAATTACAGCAGGAACAAGTCAACTATAGAATCTTTGCTTGCACTTTGATGCATGCTCAATCATCCAGGTAAGTAAATCTCCAAAAGTTGATTCTGTTCATCTGGATGTAGTGTTTTGTGTTTCACTCATCCAAAACGCTACGTCCAGATGAACAGAATCAACTTTTGGAGATTTACTTGCACTGTTAAAAACTTTGGAACACTTTGTCCCAAGATTTACACATGTGCTTTTGAGCTATTGATCCGCAGTCTTTTGTACTTGTGGCAAAGCACTTTAAGTCAGTATTATTGCTGGATGTTTATTCTTCTCTCAAAGGAGACAAGCTCTTAAGATGTTGGTTCTCACTTCATATTTGAACAAACCTTTTCACTTTAACAAATACAGATAAAGATTCTCTTTCTTTCGCTTGTCTACTGTCTTTCTCATCTCCAACTCATACATTGAGCCTGACTTTACAGGATATATTCAAGACAGAACGCAATACATTTCTCTCACTAGAAGATGGATAATATACTTACGATAAAACTGTATAAAGTAATTAAACTTCTCCTTTGTGTCTGCAGATTGAACCTCCTTACAGATTGGCGTTCCCTTCTTCTTTTGTCTCCTTGAATGTTGTGAACTTCAGGTAATTTCAGTATTTTGACATATAATGTTTAGAGCACTCACCTAAAGCCCTAAATATTCCAATCTATAATTTTTGTCTCTGTGTTTACAGGCAGGGATCAGTCATCAACACGATGGAATTTCAGTTTGTAAACACATCTGTTCCAAACAAAGCTGAGATTAGAAATGTTTTGAACAGTACAGCCTCAACCGTTACAGGCTTTGACATTGAAAGGGATTCCATCCTTGTCAATGACACAGGTGAGTAATCATAGTCGTTATGTTTGATCAAAAAGTCTCAAATGTTTTAGAGTGACTTGGTTAAAAATGTTTTGTACATTTTTTCTACCACAGCTGCTGCATCAACTACTACAACTGTTGTTCCAACAACTACACCTAGTGCAACAACTACTACATCAACTACTAAAACTATTGTAACAACATCTACAACTACTGCAACAACGACGGATGCCACTTCCACCACATCAGCCACAACAACCACGGCTCCAGCCACTACAACAACGGCTGCAACCACCACCGCAGCCCCAGCAACTACAACGACGACGGCTGCCAGCACAACCGCAGCCACAACCACCACAGCCCCAGACACTACAACAATGACGGCTGCCACCACCACCACAGGCCCAGCCACAACCACCACAGGCCAAGCCACTACAACAACGACGGCAGCCACAACAACTGCAGCCCCAGACACAACAACAACGACGGCAGCAACAACCACCACATCCCCAGACACTACAACAACGACGGCTGCCACAACCACCACAACCCCAGCCACTACAACAACGACGGCAGCTACAACAACCCCGTCCCCAGACACAACAACAACTACGGCAGCAACAACCACCACATCCCCAGACACTACAACAACGACAGGTGCCACCACCACCACGCCAGCCACCACCACCACAGCCCCAGCCACTACAACAACAACTACCACCACTGCCACAGCCACTACAACAACGACGGCTGCCACCACCACCACAGCCCCAGCAACTACAACAACGACGGCAGCCACAACCACCACAACCCCAGCCACTACAACAACGACGGCTGCCACCACCACCACCACAGCCCCAGACACTACAACAACAACGGCAGCCACATCAACAACGGCAGCCACAACAACAACGACGGCAGCCACTACCACAACAGCCCCAACAACTACAACAACGACGGCTACCAGCACCACCACAGCCCCAGCCACTACAACAGCAACGGCACCAACTACCACCACAGCCCCAGCCACTACAACAACGACGGCTACCAGCACCACCACAGCCCCAGCCACTACAACAACGACGGCAGCCACTACCACCACACCAGCAACCACCACCACTGCCCCAGCCACTACAACAACAACGGCAGCAACTACCACCACAGCCCCAGCCACTACAACAACGATGGCAGATACAACAACAATGACGGCAGCCACAACAACCACAGCCCCAACAACTACATCAACGAGGGCAGCCACAACCACCACAGCCCCAGGCACTACAACAACAACGGCAGCCACAACAACCACAGCCCCAGACACTACAACAACGACGGCAGCCACTACCACCACACCAGCAACCACCACAGCCCCAGCCACTACAACAACAACGGCAGCAACTACCACCACAGCCCCAGCCACTACAACAACGATGGCAGATACAACAACAATGACGGCAGCCACAACAACCACAGCCCCAACAACTACATCAACGAGGGCAGCCACAACCACCACAGCCCCAGGCACTACAACAACAACGGCAGCCACAACAACCACAGCCCCAGACACTACAACAACGACGGCAGCCACAACCACCACAGCCCCAGCCACTACAACAACGACGGCAGCCACCACCACCACAGCAGTCACAGCCCCAGCCACTACAACAACAACCACAGCCACAACAACCACAGCCCCAGACACTACAACAACGACGACTGCCACCACCACCGCAGCCCCAGCCACTACAACAACGACGGAAGCAACTACCACCACATCCCAGGCCACTACAACAACGACGGCAGCCACCACCACCACAGGCCCAGCCACTACAACAACGACGGATGCCACTTCCACCACATCAGCCACAACAACCACGGCTCCAGCCACTACAACAACGGCTGCAACCACCACCGCAGCCCCAGCAACTACAACGACGACGGCTGCCAGCACAACCGCAGCCACAACCACCACAGCCCCAGACACTACAACAACGACGGATGCCACTTCCACCACATCAGCCACAACAACCACGGCTCCAGCCACTACAACAACGGCTGCAACCACCACCGCAGCCCCAGCAACTACAACGACGACGGCTGCCAGCACAACCGCAGCCACAACCACCACAGCCCCAGACACTACAACTACAACGGCTGCCACCACCACAGCGGTCCCAGACACTACAACAACGACGGCTGCCACCACCACAGCAGTCCCAGACACTACAACAACGACGGCTGCCACCACCACCGCAGCACCAGCCACAACAACAACGATGGCAGCCACCACCACCACAGCCCCCACCACAATCACAGGTGCCACCACCACAAAAACGACGGCTTCAACCACCACCTCTTCCCCGACCTCCACCACTTCCATATTTGTTGAATTCAGATCCATTCGAAGCAATTTTACAACAGACTTGTTGAATTCATCATCTGAAGCTTTTAAAACGCGAGCTGCATCTATAAAGGCAGAGGTAAGTGTTTTACTTTGTGGAAAGTAGCATGAATGGTGTGTCTAAAGAACAGCTATTAAAGTACTAAATGCTCAATACAGGATTTCACTGAATTACAGCAGGAACAAGTCAACTATAGAATCTTTGCTTGCACTTTGATGCATGCTCAATCATCCAGGTAAGTAAATCTCCAAAAGTTGATTCTGTTCATCTGGATGTAGTGTTTTGTGTTTCACTCATCCAAAACGCTACGTCCAGATGAACAGAATCAACTTTTGGAGATTTACTTGCACTGTTAAAAACTTTGGAACACTTTGTCCCAAGATTTACACATGTGCTTTTGAGCGATTGATCCGCAGTCTTTTGTACTTGTGGCAAAGCACTTTAAGTCAGTATTATTGCTGGATGTTTATTCTTCTCTCAAAGGAGACAAGCTCTTAAGATGTTGGTTCTCACTTCATATTTGAACAAACCTTTTCACTTTAACAAATACAGATAAAGATTCTCTTTCTTTCGCTTGTCTACTGTCTTTCTCATCTCCAACTCATACATTGAGCCTGACTTTACAGGACATATTCAAGACAGAACGCAATACATTTCTCTCACTAGAAGATGGATAATATACTTACGATAAAACTGTATAAAGTAATTAAACTTCTCCTTTGTGTCTGCAGATTGAACCTCCTTACAGATTGGCGTTCCCTTCTTTTGTCTCCTTGAATGTTGTGAACTTCAGGTAATTTCAGTATTTTGACATATAATGTTTAGAGCACTCACCTAAAGCCCTAAATATTCCAATCTATAATTTTTGTCTCTGTGTTTACAGGCAGGGATCAGTCATCAACACGATGGAATTTCAGTTTGTAAACACATCTGTTCCAAACAAAGCTGAGATTAGCAATGTTTTGAACAGTACAGCCTCAAACGTTACAGGCTTTGACATTGAAAGGGATTCCATCCTTGTCAATGACACAGGTGAGTAATCATAGTCGTTATGTTTGATCAAAAAGTCTCAAATGTTTTAGAGTGACTTGGTTAAAAATGTTTTGTACATTTTTTCTACCACAGCTGCTGCATCAACTACTACAACTGTTGTTCCAACAACTACACCTAGTGCAACAACTACTACATCAACTACTAAAACTATTGTAACAACATCTACAACTACTGCAACAACTACTACATCTACTGCAACTACAGCTTCAAGTGGAGTATGCCACAAAATTAATTTCAGCACTGTTTTCCCCCTGGTGCTGCTGTTATGGCTCATATCAAACCAGCAATAGCATCTGTGCTGGTTTTCATTTGAAAGACAAGCAGCAGATGATCTCTTTCACTGCAGCTCTTTATTTATTGGACACATCAGAAAGAGTAGAATTGCGATTTTTTTTTCAATATGAAAATATTTCTTGGTGGGAATGGCCCTGTAGTGAACAGAATGACACAGACTTAAATAGAAAAATTGAACTAACGACACACAGGCAAAAGAAAAAACAAAAAACAAAATGGGTGCTTTATCTGAGAGGCTTAGTAGTTTATGCTGTTCAGTTTAATTAAATTAAATATTTATACAGCACCAAACCACACTAACAGTCACCTTGAGGTGCTTTAAATTGTTAAGTTAAAGACCCTACAAAAACCCTCTTGCTTTTAAGTGTGTCTCTGCCTACATGTCTGTTAACTGTTCCTCTTTTATATAACTTAACTTTGTAACAAAATTATCCACAACAGCTCTTCTTATACTTTTTAAATGCTTGTAAATTTTCGGTTTTCCCTTCATATAAAGCATACACAGTATATATATCACAAAAAATGTATAATAATGTGTAAAGAGTGGATCTGCATGTGGTTCCCCCCCCCCCAAATAAAACGCACTGGCACTTTTCTTATTTATATAAATTGTGTGTTTATAAAAAGATTTATATTTTGTGAAATGTATTTAGAATACATTTCAGAATGTATAAGAAATTTACACTGTCTCCTTTGATGTTTTGCTGTTTGAGTAGGTAAAGATAAGGTTGAAATAACCTAAAGGTATACAATTTATGACTAAACCCTAGAGTCAACCCTTGATGCCTAGTTGCCTGTATAGCTTCTTTAAAGAGTAAGACATAAATAATGTGCCCTACTCAGTCAGTATCTTTTTCGAGATGCTAACTTGGAAGATTACCTGAAACATACCCTGTGCACTCTAGTAAAATGGCCAAATGGTCTGTCATGCCAAGCCTGGGTTTTGGCACCACATTGATACAAAGGGGATCAGTGTTGGTCAAGTTACTTGAAAAAAGTAATCAGTAACTAATTACTGATTACTCCCCCCCAAAAAGTAATCCCGTTACTTTACTGATTACTTATTTTCAAAAGTAATTAATTACTTAGTTACTTAGTTACTTTTTAAAAACACGATTTACAACCTGAAGAGGTGATAAAGTGATAGATCTTTCAGCCCAATTCTACTTTTTCTACATAATCCATCATACAAAATGTAATCAAATGGAAAAGTCTCTTTTTTTTAAACTTGTTTTATCAGTTTTAATCTTTTAACTTTATGCATCAAGCAAAACATTTAATTATATGCAACATTCTCTGACTTGAATAAATTAGTTTAACATTTAAACCTATTTTCTACACATTCCAGCACATAAAATAAAATATTTTTTGTGTTTTCACTCACTCTTTCAAATACATGCAAGTAAAACACAGCAGAAAATAAATAAAGTCAAAGACTAGCGGTCCTTTTGCTCTATTTTCACCTGTAAAGCAGGAGCAGGGTAGGCGGAGGGTTACCCTGGTGTAGGTGTGCTGCGGTCAGTTGAAGAATCCGCGCGAGTGTCTCTGTGAGTTTCCCATCACGTCGTAGCTACTCGGTGCTTGCTCGGAAGTTTAGGGGTTTTTTTCGCTGTAAAAAGAAGTTTTCTTCCCACGCACGATGGACGCTAATGTTTTTGTCACTTTTTATGGAATCAAACTCAAAGTAAGGTCAGTACTTCCACACTTTAAACGCTGCACGCTCATACTCTCTCCCGCACTCGATATATTATCCATTGTTGATCTGCACACAGCTGCTGTCACCAACGTCGCACTTGCTTACGTCACTGTCATGAGACATTCTCGCAAAAAAAATCACGGTTTTAGTAACGCAGCGTTCCTACGGGAAAGTAACGGTAATCTAATTACCGATTTTGCAATAGTAATCCCTTACTTTACTCGTTACTTGAAAAAAGTAATCAGATTACAGTAACGCGTTACAAGTAACGCGTTACTGCCCATCTCTGAAGGGGATACACGGGCAGCGTTATGGAAGATTGCATGTTTGAGTTGTAGTGATTTAGTTTGGTAGCTTTTCAGTTCTGTGCTGCTCAGCTCAGCCCTGATCATCTGACCTGTGCTGCTTCTCTTTGTGGATTTAGCCAGCTGAATTCACCAAGCTATAAGAACAGCTATCATGGCTAGTTTTCAACAACTAGACTGTATAAAGGTGGACTTCTGTGATTGGATCTAATGTGAAGACTCAACTTGTTCTTTTTTCAGTTTATAATAAATAAATTGGTTATCCATTATACAGTATTGGTGATAGTTTTGCATCTTTTTCTGTCTGGCGGGCACATTGTTGTGTTTGCCGACAGGTAATAACAGCAATTATTTCATAAGCAATAGTTGATGGGGTTTTTTTTCTTTTTTTCCAAGGATGTTTGTTTTTTATGTGTTGTCCATGGTGTATTTTGGTTGGGGACTCTGCCTGCTCACCTGCTTCACTTATATTGAAGAATGTATGGTGAACACAGCTTCTGAAGCCTCTGTTATGATCAATTAATATTTTTGACAAATGATGAGAAAATAGCACCCAGAATGGAAGCAAAAGGAGAATTTTAGGTGTAAATGTAATAGATCTCCAGGGGTCATGTGAGTGGAAAGTTTGATCCTACTAAAGTCAGTCACTGCTGTATCAGTAACAGACATTGAGAAGATGAATGTCCATTAATTAAGCTTCCCTGTATATCTGTAGATTCCTCTGTGTATGTGAAGTCAACTGTACTGCTGCCAACAGCATATAGCCACCTGCTTGTATTGATGAGATGCATGCACCTTTTGTCTCATATGATTTTGTATCTTTGGATGGAAAGGAAAATATACATGCTAAAATTCAGCCTTGCTACAGTGCTTGTCACGGGAGTGGCACAGACTGAGGTAGCACGGTTCAACGACACTTTATTAATCACACTGGTGCACTATATACACATGAAGGGGGGGGGGGGGGACACCAGGGTCCCGGGGATCAACAGGCTGGGGAGACACACTTCTTCGCACTCGCTCTGCTCCTCGTCCAAACAGTCTCCACACAAGCAGCTCACTCTCACTCACAGGGTCCAGGGGTCACAAAAGGGCTGATCCAGGTAAACCTATTTACACAGACGAGGGTAAGTCGAAGGCAAACACGGGAACAGTAGAATCGCAAAGAAGCCAGGCAATACTAACGAGAGTTACTCAATATTCCAGCGACGAATAGCTCAGAGCCCCAGCCTTAAGAAGAGCCAGAGAACTGCAACAACCAGAGCTCCACCCAGGCAGGCAGATAGGAGAGAGAGAGTGAGAGAAAAACAACAAACACTTGTGGCCACACTGGACTGGCCGAGGAGGCACAGGGACCATGACAGTACCCCCCCTCAACGGGAGCCTCCCGGCGACCCACCAGGCTTACCCGGGTGCAGGCGGTGGAAGTCCTGGAGCAGACCCCTACCCACGATAGCCGCCCGGGGCACCCAGGAACGTTCCTCTAGCCCGTAGCCCTTCCAGTCAACCAGGTACTGAAATCCCCGACCCCAGCGGCGGGAGTCCAAGATGCGTGAGACGGCATAAACCAGCTGGCCACCCACGAGCCGGGGGGGCGGCGGGGGCCTGGAAGGAGGACACAACGGGCTGGAGACCACTGGTTTAACCTGAGAGACATGGAATACATCATGAATACGCATATTGCGTGGCAGTGCCAAGCGGACGGATGCAGGGTTGATCACAGCACTGATTTCAAACGGGCCAATGAAGTTGGGGGTGAGTTTCTTAGATTCGGCACGTAAGGGCACGAATCGAGTGGAGAGCCATACCTTCTGCCCCACCACATACTCAGGGGCGGCCGTCCGGTGGCGATCCGCGAGTGCCTTATTCCGTTCCTTCGTCCGGAGTAAAGCCGCCCGAGTGGCCCGCCAGGCCCTGCGACACCTGCGGAGGTGATGTTGGACAGACAGAACAGTATGCTCACCTTCAACCATGGGAAACAGAGGTGGTTGGTATCCCAGAGACGCCTCGAAGGGTAGCAGAGGATGTGTGACTGTTGTGAGCATACTCTATCCATGGCAGGTGTTCGCTCCAGGTGGCCTGGTTATGAGAGGCGACACAGCGGAGGGCGGCCTCCAACTCTTGGTTGATGCGCTCCGTTTGGCCGTTGCTTTGCAGGTGGAAGCCAGAGGAGAGGCTCACCTTGGCTCCTATGGCAGAGCAGAACTCCCTCGACACCCACGACGTGAACTGAGAGCCCCGGTCCGAGACAACGTCCTCAGGGATGCCATGGAACCGAAAAACATGTGTGGTGAGGAGTCGGGCAGTCTCCAAGGCTGTAGGGAGCTTAGGAAGCGCAATGAAATGGGCAGCTTTGGAGAAACGGTCAACGATGGTCAATATTGTAGTGTTACCTGCAGATGGTGGCAGACCAGTGACGAAATCCAGAGAGATGTGGGACCAGGGTCGGCTGGGTGTGGAGAGTGGCTGCAGACGTCCAGACGGATGTTGATTGGAGTGCTTATTTTGAGCACAAGTGGTGCAGGCGGTTACGTACTCCCATGAGTCTTTAAGGAGGGCGGGCCACCAGAAATACCTGCGCAGGAATGCAGTGGTACGGTTAACTCCTGGATGGCAGGAAAAACGGGCCGTGTGAGCCCACTGGAGCACTCGGGACCAGACAGCCGCCGGAACAAAGAGTCGATCGGGGGGGCCCGTGCCAGGATCAGGGTCGGTGTCTTGTGCCTCCCGGATGAGCTCTTCGATCTCCCACGTAACGGCTCCAATAATACAGGAAGTAGGCAGAACAGATCCAGGGTCGGACTCCTCTCCAACTGGGGCAAATTGCCGGGAAAGAGCGTCTGGTTTAACGTTACGGGAGCCTGGCCTGTAAGTGATGGTGAAATTAAACCGGGTGAAAAACAAAGCCCACCTGGCCTGCCGTGAGTTGAGCTGTTTCGCCGAGCGGATGTACTCGAGGTTTTTATGATTAGTTCATAAAATGAACGGCTGTGCGGCCCCCTCCAGCCAGTGTCTCCACTGCTCCAGAGCCAGCTTTACGGCCAGAAGTTCGCGGTCTCCGATGTCATAATTCCTCTCGGCTGGGGAAAGACGACGAGAGAAAAAGGTACAGGGGTGGAGCTTACCCTAGAACTGTTGGGAGAGCACGGCCCCTACTCCAGACTCCGATGCATCCACCTCCACGACGAACTGCAGGGAGAGGTCTGGCTGGCGAGGATCAGGGCGGTGGCGAACTGTTCCTTGAGGTGAGAGAAGGCTTCCTGAGCCAGCCGGTCCCATTGGAATGGCACCTTGGGTGACGTTAACCTAGAGAGAGGCAGAGCAACTTTACTAAAATCCCTGATGAAACGTCTGTAGAAGTTAGCAAACCCCAGAAAGCGCTGAAGTTGCCGGCGATCGGGTGGTTTGGGCCAGTCCAACACTGCCTGAACTTTTGCTGGGTCAGGTTTCAAATCCCCTCTGGTGATGATGTAGCCCAGAAATGCCACTGAATCCATGTGGAAGTCACATTTTTCTTCTTTCACAAAGAGCCTATTTTCCAGCAGGCGCTGCAGGATCTCCCTTACATGGACCTCATGTTCCGCTTTAGATTTGGAGAAGATGAGAATGTCATCTAAGTAGACAAAAGCACATCGATTAATAAAGTCTCTGAAAACATCATTAACAAGAGCCTGGAACACGGCCGGGGCGTTGGTCAGGCCGAACGGCATCACAAGGTACTCGAAATGGCCCAGGTGAGTATTGAAGGCCATTTTCCACTCATCCCCTTCACGGATTCTCACCAGATGGTAGGCGTTGCGCAAGTCCAACTTACTGAAGATCGTGGCACCCTGAAGTAACTCAAAAGCAGAAGAAAGAAGGGGCAGAGGATACTTGTTACAAACTGTGATTTTGTTAAGCCCACGATAGTCGATACAGGGGCGAAGGGTCTTGTCCTTCTTAGCAACAAAGAAAAACCCCGCTCCCACTGGGGAGGACGACGGCCGAATGATGCCCGCAGCGAGAGAGTCTGGAATGTATTTCTCCATAGACTCCCTCTCTGGCTGAGAAATGCTGTACAAACGACCAGATGGAAGCGGAGCCCCAGGCAGGAGATCAATCGCACAGTCATACGGTCTATGAGGGGGAAGTGAACGTGCCCCGTCTTTACTAAACACTTCAGCCAAATCATGATAAAAGTGCGGGACCGAGGTCAAATCCGGAGGCTCGACCGGCTGGTCAGACCCTTGAGATGTGGTTGGAGCAGGTGCAGCTTGGAGCTTGGAGTTCATGTAGCAGTCAATGCTCCACCCGGTTACTCTCTCTTTCTTCCAATCGATGTGCGGATTGTGTTGGAGCAGCCATGGATAACCCAATACAAGGGGGGTGCGCGGTGCTTGAAACACGAAAAGCTCGATGCGCTCTGAGTGGTTACCCGAGAGAGTAAGAGACAGGGGTTCTGTGATTTGGGTTATGTCCGACAAGCGCTGCCCAGATAGGGCTGTGACAGCAAGTGGATCGAGTAGGGCGTGTAGTGTGATGTTTAGCTTTTTCGCCAGAGCTGCGTCAATGAAACTCTGCTCAGCACCTGAATCCACTAGAGCTTGAAGAGAGTGGGTAACGTTCTTAATGGTGAGTTTCGCAGGTAACATAAGCTGGGGGAGAGAACTTTTAGTCGTTATATCGCCCACCAGTATTCTCTCAACTACTGGCGAGCGCGCCCTTTTGCCCGTGCCCGGCATGAAGAGGCAAAATGACCCTTACGGCCGCAATATAAACACTCACGGGCGGCCATACGCCGTTGACGTTCTGCGGGCGAGAGCTGCGAACGTCCAAGTTGCATGGGCTCAACCTCGCTGTGCTCGCATGCCGCTCCAGGCCCCGGTGAGGCGTCCCTCGGTGGCCGAGGCTGAGCGAAGCGACGTTGCGTGCTTTGCCGTGCACGCAGGCGATCGTCTATTTGGATGCATAGGGACATGATCGCACCTAAAGAGGAGGGTAACTCACGCACCATCAGTTCATCTTTAATCGCCTCACTCACATTATTTAGCAGTGCCGTCTTTAATACTTCCTGCCCCCACCCCGCTTGCGTCGCTAGTGTACAAAATTCAACTGAAAAATCTGCCATGCTCCGCTTACTTTGCTTCAGATTCATGAGGCAGAGCCCAGCCGCCGCAGCAGTGGAGCCCTTATCAAAAACACTCCGAAACAGAGACAAAAAATCATCATAAGTAATTTCGGGACTAGCGCTCAGCACAGCTTGTGCCCAGGTCAGCACACGATCTCGTAGCAACTGAACAAAATATGAGATCTTACTCCCGTCATTAGAGAAGGCATGAGGCCGCTGGCGAAACTGGAGTGAGCACTGCATAAGAAAACCCGCACACTTCCCTACATCCCCTGAAAACAGCTCAGGTGTGGGGAGATGAAACTCACACACAGCCGGGACTAGAACCGGTGAGGCAGCACTTACTGCGGAGCTTGATGATGCCTGGGCGGGTTCGCTGGTAGGCGAGGGTTCCGGCAATGGAGTGCGCTGAGCAGCTGCTAGTGTTAAGGCAGCGAAGTTCTCGCTGAGGTGAACAAGCATTTGCTCGTGGCGTTGTAAGATCGCTTCCAGTGTGACCAGGGCGGAGGGAGACGGGGAGGAAGCTGAATCTGCTGAGTCCATGGTGGCTGGAATATTCTGTCACGGGAGTGGAACGGACTCAGGCGCAGAATGAGGTAGCACGGTTCAACGACACTTTATTAATCACACTAGTGCGCTATATACACATGAATGGGGGGGGACACCAGGGTCCCGGGGATCAACAGGCTGGGGAGACACACTTCTTCGCACTCACTCTGCTCCTCGTCCAAACAGTCTCCACACAAGCAGCTCACTCACACTCACGGGGTCCAGGGATCACAAAAGGGCTGATCCAGGTAAACCTATTTACACAGACGAGGGTAAGTCGAAGGCAAACACGGGAACAGTAGAATCGCAAAGAAGCCAGGCAATACTAACGAGAGTTACTCAATATTCCAGCGACGAATAGCTCAGAGCCCCAGCCTTAAGAAGAGCCAGAGAACTGAAATTCACTCGAGATCAGCTGCAGGTGTGTGGGGCCAAGGGTGGGAGCCCAACCAGAGCTCCACCCAGGCAGACAGGTAGGAGAGAGAGAGTGAGAGAAAAACAACAAACACTTGTGGCCACACTGGGCTGGACGGGGAGGCACAGGGACCATGACAGTGCTGAAGAGAAATCTAGGATTGTTCTTATTTTCTTCAGTCTGTGATGAATAGTGAGATGTTTTAGTTTCACAGATGGCTTTTTTTGAATAAAGCAGCCAACTTTTCCAAGCCAAGTGAGGATTGTCTAAATTAGTGAGATGCCATTTCCTGTCCAGCTTACCAGTGTTCTGCTTCAAGGGGCGCATTTCAGAGTTATACCAGGAAGTTCTTCTGCTTCGATCCTTTCTAAAAAAGCAAAGTCCGTGTCCTATGTCATTGTATTCTATTTTGCTTCCTCCCTGTCTCGTCATGTCTATTAGGTTCAGCCATGTCTTCCTGCTGTTGTGCATTCACCTCATTACTTTGTGTGTATATTTGGTTTGTGTTTACCTCTGTTCTTCATCAGAGCATCTGTGTATCATCCCTGGTGTTTCATCATTCTATTCTTCTTACCCAGGGTCTCACCAGCTATGTTTCCAGGTTTCAGGATGTTTAGTTCTATGTTTCCAGTTTCTTGTTTAGCTGTCCCCAGTTTAAGTTTTAACTAGTTGTTTTGTAGTGTTTCATTTCAGCCACAAATAAAGGCTTGTGTTCAGTTAAACATCCACCTTCATCTCCTTTGTCTGTATTTGGGTCCTCTTCTCTCATCTTCATGTGGTTGCCTTGCTAGCTGTGAGAAGGAAGTCATGAACTCAGATGACAAAACATGTTCAGGATGGATAATGATGTTTTTTGCCTTCTTTATCACCTGATTTTCTGTCATTCATTATCTGTCTGCCTGACCCCTGTGATTTTGGACCAGGTATTAACAATACTGCTGAGGAAGTTTGTATCCTTACTACCTTACCAGACAAAACACTGCAAATAAAAGAAAATGTTAAAAGACTTTCAACAAATGAGCAATAAAATTTTTCTTATTACAAGAGTTCAGCCTCCTATACAGATACATAGTCTTTATTGACTCCATTTTACGATGAAATCTGTCTTCACATCGAACTTGAGTTGATGGTCAGAGATAGTGCAGTCTTATAAATCTGGACATCAGTGTTTTGAGTAACTCTGACTTTATACTCAGTTTCAGTGTCTGAAGTCAATAATCACTTCCTTTAATCATTTAAGTCCAGATAGTTATCATCATACCATTTCACAAATTCAGGTAAAAGAGGACCATGGACAAACTCAGAACCTTGAAGCAAGGACAAGAGTAAAGTGTCATCAGAAAACGTAACTATAAATCTGTTCTCATAAGATGTCCTCTAGCTTTTGGTGTACATAATAAAAAGGGGTGACAGAACACAGTCCTGATGAGAACCAAAGCTTTACACAGTCCTACTGGATTATTTATTCATTAAGAAGGACATCTTAAATTCTTTCAGTGAGAAAGTTTGAAATAGGCATGTTGGCTAGGGATACATAAATAGCCCCTTAATACCAGGAAAGATGGCACTACAAAAATTCTGTAATGCATTTGGAGACTTTTTTGTGTTTGGAATTGCACATCATAATTAACAATTACATTCAGAATGTCAATACAAATCCCTCGAGGTTTCTGTTAGAATTGAAAACAAAACACGAGATCCAAACGGGACACAAAAAAAACCAAACAAACAAACAAACAAAAAAAAGAATTGAAAACAAAAAAAAATCTGAATGAAATGGAATGGCAAAAGCTACATCAGAAGTATCGAAAGTAGACTGAAAGGGCTTAAAGTGACGTCCATATTGGCAGGACTTTGAAGACTTTGAGTCCTTTAAAAAGATTTGAGGATATAAAAGAGCATGGCTTAAAAAAAAACAATATTTTAGTTTAATTGGTTATTACATTTGTTCTTTGGATTTTAATGCATTATATTTAAATAGTACTGCTTTTTGTTTTTATTCACATGTTGGTCAGTATATCTGCACATGAATCTGAGAGGACAAAAACTGACAAAAACGGATATTTCAATTACTCACTTTTTGCTTTTCTTTCATCTTTCAAATTGTAAACATGAGTCATTTTTAGGGACTTAACACTGACAGCTAGTCATTAAGACTTTAGAGTGAGATTATATTTAGGATCTATGACATTAGTTGAGGGTGTGAACTCAGCTATTATCTTTTAACAATGATTCATAAGTAAAACTTGAGGACCATTACACAGATCTGTTTTAAGGTACATCTATCAATAGATACTAATGAAAAGCAGAAAGCTAATGATAATGAAAACATTTTTTTAAATGCAGAAATAAGAACACGATTACAGTAATATCAAGTAAACTAAGGTATACATAAAAAATTATTTCTTACAATTTCTTAAATTACTTAAAACAAAATGTTAATTTTTCTAAGTAATTATACTTATATATGAAAAAAAAAACAACTAAAAAAAATACACTCTAAAACAGAGACCCCCCCAAGCAGAGACAAGACCTCCACTCCAGGTGCTACCTCTGAGAACAAGAAGAACAGGTAAGTCATCACACGGATTCTGGACAGAGCAATGATGCTCCACTTGACTAACATGGGGATAGCAGATACTCAGGCGATGAACGGTTGAGTGCGCAGGTCTGATATACTGCCGGAATAATGCTCACAGGTGGTCAGCCAGGGAGGAGCAACCGAACTCCGCCTAAAGGAGGAGGAGCCGCTGTTGGAGACCTGCAGGTACCCGCCCAGACCATGACAGGATAGTATCATAGAGTTTCGAAATGATTCCTCTGTGATGAGGAATAAATGATAGCGTAGTTTCCCACTGCTGTTCTGGAGGTAAAGAGGGGAAATTTGGGAAACACTTGGCAACAAAATTTCGAATTTGAAAATCGCAAAACATATGGGTAACAGGGAGACCATAACGAGAAGACAAATTGGCAAAACTATCAACTTGGACTGAGAATGTCAAGTCCAATAGTGAAGGAAACACAACAAAAGGAGCACAAGTCCAGAAATAAACTGAAAAAAAAAAAAAAAAAACTACACAGGGTCAAACCATGAGTCCACGAAAAGTTCAGGGGGCCGACCATGTGGACGGCAACAGCCATGATGGGGAAACAGTTCTGGGGGCCGACTGTGCACACGGCAACGGCAGCGACGCAGATAAAACAAATCAGGAGGCCGGCCACAGAGCAGGTCTGGAGGTTGGCCATGATGCCAGCGACGAACTGTCTCAGGAGGTCGGCCGCGATGCCAGCGGCAGCGACGAGCTCTCTCAGAAGGCCGACGAGCTCTCTCATGAGGCCGGCCTCGACGGCCATGACGCCCAATTAGAGGCCTGGAAAGCTGGAACTGATGACGGTGTGGCAACCGCAGGACCAGATGGGGCAGGACCAGACGAGGCAGGACCAGACGAAGCTGAAGCAGACGAGGCTGAAGCAGACGAGGCTGAAGCAGGCGAAGACACGGAGGCCGGACCAGGCGTGGACAAGGACACGGAGGCCGGAACAGGCGTGGACGAAGACACGAAGGCCGGACCAGGCGTGGACGAAGACACGAAGGCCGGACCAGGCGTGGACGAAGACATGGACCAGATGTGGATGAAGACACGGAGGCCAGACCAGGCGTGGACGATGACACGGAGGCCGGACCAGGCGTGGACGATGACACGGAGGCCGGACCAGGTGTGGACGAATACACAGCTGCGGAACCTGACGGCAACGTGGCGGCTGCAGAATCTGACGGTGGTGATGCTGCAGGCGGCGATGTGGATGCTGCAGGCGGCGATGTGGATTCTGCAGGCGGCGATGTGGATGCTGCAGGCGGCGATGTGGATGCTGCAGGCGGCAGTGTAGACGACGCGGGGGATGATACAGCAGGTGACGGCTGAACGGATTTCCCCGGACCGTCAGCAGACATAAGGATGTGCTGGCTGGGTCCTCCAGGACCCTCAGCTAATGAGGTGTGGTGCTGGGTGGGCTCCTCGGACCCACCAGCTGACGAGGTATGAGGCCGGACGAGCTCCTCGGGCCCTCCAGCAGATGTGGCACGAGGCTGGACGGATAGAGATCGAGTTACATTAATCCCATAGTATTTAAACCCCAATGGACTGAGACAAAAGGGTAGTTCGGACTGTTGAAGTTGACATGCTGCCGTTTTAATGGGAAAACACTCAATTTTCCCCAAATGTAATTTATAACCTGAAAACGAGCTGAAGTTGTCATGAATCGCTGTGCGGCAGGCAGTAGTTGTACCCAAAATGCAGGCACTCAGGCACGAGGTTTAAACACAAAGAACTCAGCTTTATTCGCTGGCAGGAGAAAGTCATACAAAGCAAACTAAACTGGAACTCACAAACTAAACCCACAGAGAGACACAGGGCGATCCACACAGCCTGAAGGACGACGCGACACTGACTCAGAGAAACACAGGGTTTAAATACACTGGGAAGTAACGAGGGGAATGAGACACAGAAGGAGGGCACAGCTGGGAGAAATCAGGACTGACGAGACAAGCAAAGCAGGACGCATTCACATAAGACACGGACCATCAAAGTAAAACAGGAAGTTTCACACAGAGACGCGAACTTGACACAGTGGAGACAGCAACTAAGAAACACAGAGACATAAACCATAACGCAGAGGACTCTAAGAACTGAAAGACACAGAGGGAAACTCAAACATGCAGACACAGACTACACAGAACAGAGGGGACACAGAGAAACATGAAGGGCAAGGGATCGAAACTAGAAACCATAGAATAACTCACACAAGTACAATAATACAAACATCACAAAGAACTAAAAATGCTGGGTCAGGAGACCCAGGACCGTGACAGAAGTTCTCCAGAATACAGAAAACAGCAGGGATGGAGCAGGTTCAGTCATATATAATAACAAATCATCCGCATACAATGATACCTTATGTGCAATTCCATTATGGATGATTCCCCTGAATACAGAGGAAGATCTCAATGTGATGGACAGAGGCTCGATGGCAATGGCAAAGGGTAGAGGTGACAGAGGGCAACCTTGACGACAACCACGACCCAGCGCAAAATAATCAGCATAAACATCATTGGTAAAAACAATCTTAATTCTAACCAATATAGAAATTATCTATTAGATTACATTAGTCTTGATACAGCCTCTGCCACCACATCAGATCAATTGCTCTGGGCTACTTTGATCAGCTCCATCACCTAGTGGGGGTGGGGGGTCATAGTTTGGTCCCGCCTTCACTGTTGTGATTGGTGTGGGGGTAGGGACAGGCTTAGGGCGTCGGGGGGTTCTCCGGAGGCATCTTCCTTGGGGGGCTCAACCCGGGGTAGCAGTCATGTCCGGTTAGGGGCTCTGTTGGCTCTCAGGTGACTGTTTCCTCGCGGCTGCGTGCAGTGGGGCTAGGGGAGGGTCTGTGCTGACGGACGTGGGTTACTGACCTGGTAGCCTGGCTGCCCCTGGGTGGGTCCGGGATGGGCGTGAGGTTCTGGGGGCGCTCCGTCTCTGGGCTGGGGCCCGGGCCGGGCCTCGGGGGCTTGGGTCCTGGTTGGTGTGTTGCCGGGGTTGTGGGCGGGTGGGTGCATGGGGGCCCAGCCCTGGAGCAGGGTGCCGCCGGTGCATCGAGCCACCTGGGGGGCTCTTCAACTGGTGGGGAAGATTGTCACATCTTGCAGGAGCTTTCCTCTCCTCAGGGGCTCTCTCTGCAGGAGGGGGAGATACAGGAGAGGTGGAGATACAGGAGAGGTGGAGGAAGATCTCAGCCTGGGTGTTTATTGTCTTATGTAGTCTGGAAGAAGAGTGGATGGTGGGGTGCGTGCAGTTCTCTCTGTGGTGGGGTTGGGTGGACTGTCCCGGGCTCTGTGGGGCCGGGAGGCGCTGCTGCGCTGGGCCCCGGTCTGGATGGGCCTGGGCCCCCTTTCCCTGGCGGGTCGCGGAGTGTGGGAGTGCCTACTGGGGTCAGCGGGGGAGCTGGCCCCAGGGAGGGGTCACTTGCCCCTCCCTTCCTTCCCTCCCCATCTCCAGCTGCCTCCCTCTTCCCGCTCCACCACAACCACCCACACATGCAGGACCTTGGAGTAGGGGTATGTCACCAGGGTGCAGAGGAGGCTGCCCCCCCCCCCCCCCGTCCCCTTCTGGCTGCCTCTGCCTCAATTTTATCCCACAACTTAGACATTCACATTACTCACACTCTCATTACACATACATATAGGATCTTGGGGGTGGGCACGATACACGGAATCCAAAGTACCATCAGGGTGTACACCCCACCCCCGGCGTCGTTGCCCACCTCTCAATTTTAAATACACGTAGACATTGAGGGCTAGCAGGAGCGACCATGCGCTTACCTGCTGCTCTCTGGCAGGTAGCTCCATGCCCTCCTGGGTTTTAAATGCACCTTAGAACACACATGCATCAACACTACAATGAGCGGGTGGAGGGAGGTTTGGAGTCTTCTCTCACCCCCATTCTCTGCGACCTGCTGGAGCGGGGGGGCTAGGAGGAGGAGTTGGCCGTCCGACTGCGGTCTGGAGTGTGGGGCCTCCCTGCTGCTGCGGAGTCGGGGCGGTCTGCCTCCCCCCACCGCAGGGAAAAGGGTAACACCACCTACAGTGGACGCCTACAGAAGTGGTGACAGGGCCCTGTACAAGCAAGCCAGGAACACGCTGACCAAGGAGATCAAAGCAGCTAAAAGCATCTACTCCCAGAAGCTGGAAGAACGGCTCTCAGCCAACGACCCTGCGTCAGTGTGGAGGGGCCTGCAGGAAATCACCAGCTACAGACGCCCCCCACCCACTATTGAAGCAAACAAAGACCTGGCCAACGAGTTAAACACTTTCTACTGCAGGTTTGAGACAGACAGACTCCCACGCCCCACCCTCCCCTCCCCATGGACATTGCTTCAGACATTGACCCCCAACACACCTTCCACCTCTCCTCCCTTCACCCTCCCCCTCCCCAATCCAGTCTCAACGACCACCCCCACCCTCCCCAATCCAGACCTAACAACCACCACCACCCTCCCCAATCAAGACTCAACGACCACCCCCACCCTCCCCAATCCAGACTCAACGACCACCACCACCCTCTCCAATCCAGACTCAACGACCTCCACCACACCTCTCACCCCCCTTTCCTCCTCCCTGAAACTCAAAATACACACTCAGGATGTGAGCCGACTATTCCAGAAACAGAAGCCCAGGAAAGCCCCCGGACCAGACGGCGTCTCACCCTCCTGCCTCAAAACCTGTGCTGAACAGCTGGCTCCCATCTTTACTCGCATCTTCAACAGATCCCTGGAGCTGTGTGAAGTTCCCTCCTGCTTCAAACGCTCCACCATCATCCCTGTTCCCAAGAAACCCACCATCACAGGACTGAATGACTACAGACCTGTCGCCTTGACGTCTGTGGTCATGAAATCCTTCGAACGACTGGTGTTAACCCATCTGAAAGACATTACAGGCCACCAGCTGGACCCTCTGCAGTTTGCCTACCGGGCAAACAGGTCGGTGGATGATGCAGTGAACATGGGGCTGCATTACATCCTGCAACACCTTGACCGCCTGGGAACATATGCCAGGGTCCTGGACTTTAGTTCGGCTTTTAACACCACTGTGCCTGAACTTCTTTCCTCCAAACTCTCCCAGCTCAGCGTGTCACCAGCTACCTGTCAGTGGATCACCAGCTTCCTGACAGACAGAAAGCAACAAGTGAGGCTGGGGGAGATCACCTCTGAAACTCGGTCCCTCAGTATTGGTGCCCCTCAAGGATGTGTCCTCTCACCACTACTGTTCTCCCTCTACACTAACGACTGCACCTCCAAGAACTCGGCTGTCAAACTCCTAAAGTTTGCAGATGACACCACTGTCATTGGCCTCATTCAAGATGGTGATGAGTCTGCATACCGGCAGGAAGTTGAGCGGCTGGTACTCTGGTGCAGTCAGCACAATCTGGAGCTGAACACTCTTAAGACTGTAGAGATGACAGTGGACTTCAGGAGACATCCCTCAACTCTGCTCCCCCTCACCATATCAGACAGCCCTGTGTCAACTGTGAAGACCTTCAAGTTCCTGGGTACAACCATCTCCCAGGACCTGAAGTGGGAGACCAACATCAACTCCATCCTCAAAAAGACCCAGCAGAGGATGTACTTCCTGAGACAACTGGGGAAGAACAGTCTTCCACAGGAGCTGCTGATCCAGTTCTACACTGTGGTCATTGAGTCTGTCCTGTGCTCCTCCATCACAGTCTGGTATGGAGCAGCCACTAAACAGGACAGGAGAAGACTGCAGCGGACTGTACGGGCAGCAGAAAGGATCATCGGCACGCCCCTGCCCTCCATCCAGGATCTGTACCTCTCAAGAACCAGGAAACGGGCAGGGAAAATCATCACAGACCCCTCACACCCTGCACACAGACTTTTTGATCTGCTGCCCTCTGGCAGACGGTACAGAAGCCTGCAGACCAGGACCACCCGACACAGGAACAGTTTCTTTCCCCTCGCCATCTCCCTTCTTAACAGTTGACCTGTCACACTGCCAGACTGCAGCTGCACCTTATGTACATTTTGTAGTATTCATTCCACCTCATTCATTTCTGTATTTTATGTATATAAGTTTAGATTCGTTATTTATAGTTGGTTTACACAGCTCTGTGTATGTATGTGTAATGTGTATATATAGACACGTGTGTGTGTGTGCGTGTGTGTGTGTGTGTGTGTGTGTGTGTGTGTGTGTGTGTGTGTGTGTGTGTGTGAGTGATTTACATTGCTGTGCTTGAGAGCCACCATCTACCGGAACCAAATTCCCTGTATGTGTCTGCACATATACTTGGCCAATAAACACGATTCTGATTCTGATTTAGGGGACGAATAAAGAAGTTGAATCCAAGAAACAAATTTATTGCCAAATCCAAATTTCTACAAACAAGTACTCCCACTCCACCCTATCGAAAGTCTTTTCAGACTCTAAAGAAATCACAAGTTCGGGAAATTCAGATAGATGCTTTGACTAAATACCATTAAAGACTGTACGGGTATTAAAAAACAATTGACGTCCCTTTATAAAGCCATTCTGCTCTTCAGATATAATACTAGAAAGCAGATCCTCTAGGCGAGATGCAATTACTTTAACCATCGGCATTAATGCATCGGCATTAAGCAGATATAATGTCCTGTAGGAACGACAGGAGGTGGGTCCTTGTCATTTTTGAGAAAGAGCACTATAGTGGCTTGTGTGAAAGTAGGTGGTAATGAACCCTTTCCAAGGATTCATTAAACACAGATAAAAGCAATTTACCAATATATGTTTTATAAAAGTCAATTAGAAATGAGCTATGAGGTCGCCCAACTCATCGCAAGACATGGCAAGCCTTTTTCAGATGGAGACCTCATAAAACACTGCCTCGTTAAAGTCACCGAAATAATGTGCCCGGAAAAAGTGCAGGACTTCAACAACGTCAGCATGTCCAGAAATACAGTTGTGCGACGCATTGAAGACTTGTCAGCGAACATTAAACTGCAACTGTCTGATAAAGCTTGTGCTTTTGATTACTCCATCGCACGTGATGAGAGCACCAATGCCACAGACACCGCACAGCTGCTATTTTTTTGTGGGGAGTGGACGAGAGCACGAGCGCTTTAGGTGAGTAAAAAATATATTCCACAGTACCCGTGTGTTAATGTGCAGGTACACCTGCTTCAAATATCAATAATGCGCATTGATTCTGTCACTACCCTGCTTTTGCGCACCACTTTCTTATATGCGTTTTTCTTGTTAACACACAGAGTACACACCGCTGTGCACGGCGCACGCACATGCAAAGTCAGTTGATCTCATCTGTTGCAGATTTGCTCTTTGATCAAGTGACATTTGTCCGGAGTTTTGGCACGAGTGGCGTACGATCAGCACCGCGGCTGGATGGCCCGATTTACATACCCAGCGCAGCTGATACTCACCAGAATAATTTACTAAAATTATATGCACTCCTGTTATTAAGTCCAGTTCAGTCTGTTAATGTTGATAATGGTTTCAAACGAACGTTAATAGGTGTGTTGCTAAGCCTAATAACTTAAATAATAAACTTGAAATGTACACATCCCATTTTCCTTTATTGTTTTTTCTCTGTACTGTAAATCTTCTGTCTAGGAAGAAATCTGAGGCTGCTGTTCTAAGAATGAGCTACCAAAGCTTTTTCTGAATAAATCAATAAAGATCCATTTATGGAAAGCTGTGATGAAGGCAGTTTTGTCTTTAATTATATTCAACAATATAACATATATTCGACCACTTTTAAGTGATTTTTCTAACTTTAATACTCTATAGTTAAGGTTATATACCTAATTTCTAGTAAGTGGCCCAGCCCCTCCTATATTTTTTGTGTATGTGGCCATCAGTGAAAAAAGTTTGGATACCCCTGGCATAGCTGTAATAGCATTTAATACTTTTTCAGCAGAAACTGGGGAGTCCAATTGCCCAGCAATATTAGTACCAATAACGGGGTTTGAAAGATTATGCAGAAATTCATTTGTTTTAGCTTTGTCCGTAGGAAATTCGGACTTATACAACAAAGAGTAAAATGTTCTAAAGGTAGAATCAATTTCCAAGAGATTTGTAGTAATAATGTTATAAGAGTTTTTAATACTTGGTATCACACGCAAGGAGGCCTGACGTGGTAACTGATGTCCCAACAAATGACTAGCCTTGTCGCCATATTCATAATATGAGCCACGACTGCGAAGTAACAAAGCACTGCTTCAGTAATTCTGGAGAAGGGTTCAGTGTATAACTTTGATCAAGGTTACTAATTGCAGCTATAAGGTCTTTAAGCCTGGCATTAATCTTTTTATTAGCATAAACACAGTAAGAAATAATTTGACCTCTCAGGTAGCATTTTTTTTTTAATCTTTATTTCTAAAATATTACTTCACGAAGGTGATTACAGGCATTAATCAACACAATTTACAAGGGAAAAACAAAGCAAAAAGAAAGAGAAAGAAAAAAGAGAAAGAAAAAAAAGAAAAGAAAAAACAGTCAGGAGTGACCAGTTAGCTAGGTTGGTGGTTTCAAGCTTTGAAAAGAAGATTCGGCTTATGGGTATTGGCATACTGTATAGGACCCACTTATCCCAACACAAATGGAACCAACCCACCTTGTCATTGACATGAGCTGTTACTTCCTCCATCCTATAAATCTCTAGCGTAATTTCCCACCATAATGACAAGGTCGGTATATCTTGCAAGGACCATTTCTTAGTTATACTTTTCTTACTTGCAACAACTAAAGCTCTTAACAGACATGTATCATTTTTAGACCAGTTCTGTGGTATACAACCAAAAAAGATTGTCTTCATGTCCAAAGAGAATGTACAGTCAAAAATGCCTTGTAATGTACCATGAATGTCTTTCCAGTAAGTCCGTAGCACAGGACAGTCCCACATAATATGGGTGTGATGTGCTCATTGGTGTCCACAGTTTCTCCAACACACAGGAGGAGTCCCATCATAATGAGCCTTTTGACACGGAGTAATAAAGAACCTTATCAAAGACTTCCATCCAAATTCCCTCCAGCTCTTGGAGGAAGTACTCCTCCATTGCCGTTCCCACATCTGAGTCCATTCATCCCTTGAAATACACATCCCTCCCTCCTTTTCCCATAACATCTTCACATAATCAGTTGAGTGGGGAAGCTTATTTCTAAGAAAATTATACCAAAAGGAAATGAGTCTTGTATCGACATCCCCACTGTACGCCTGTCTAAACAAAGTTACCAGTTCTGCATTAGTGTTTGACATCACACCGATTGTTGTCTTTATATAATGTCTTATTTGCAGGTATCGATAAAAATCCTGTTTTTCTAGATTGTATTTCTGTTTCAGTGTGTCAAAACTAATAAAGTTCCCATCCTTAATCAAACTATCGAATGTAGATAACCCTTTAGCAGACCAACTTTTAAAACGTGAGTCCAATTTATTCGGGACAAAGTCAGAGTCATATGCATACCATTTAAATAAAGCCAAATCCTGTTCCAGTTTAAATTCTTTCACGACTTTTCTCCATATATTAAGTGTGCACGACACCCAGGGATTGCAAACCGTGTCAATACATTTTCGAATGTTCGAATCCATCAGGACAGCTTGTATTGGAGAGGGAAACATGCTCTCCTCAATAGTCTTCCAGTGTGCTTGGTAGCTTGTATCACACCAATTGACCACAGTCTTCAGCTGAGCAGCCCGAAAATAATTTTTTAGTGACGGCAACCCCCATCCTCCCGCCTTCTTATGTAGTTGTAAAGTTTTAAAACAAACCCTCGGCCGCTTCCCCCCCACCCTCATATAAACCACGATATTATTTTATCCCATTCATTGAAACGGCTTGAATCAATAGATATTGGTAGTGTTTGGAATAAGTATAATAATCTTGGCAGAATATTCATTTTAATAGATTCAATTCGTGAGTGTAGAGAAAGAGAGGGGATCATGTTCCATCGTCTAATATCACCCACTATTCTCCTTTGTAGGGAACCAAAATTCTCCTCAAATAGTTTAGTTAAATCCTTGGGAATAACAACTCCTAAATATTTCAATGATTGTGCTTGTCAACTCATTGGATATTGAACAACCAAGTGAGCAGGAGGGCTATAGTTATAACTAGAGATGGCACGATACCACTTTTTTATGTCCGATACCGATACCGATATCATAAATTTGGATATCTGCCGATACCGATATGAATCCGATATAGTGTTTTTTAATCAACAAAACTGTTTTTTAAATATCTTGCTGCATTTTGTATAAGGTCATACTCAAGTTTAAAACAACAACTACACTAAAGCTATTCTGTTATACCTGTATGCAAAAAAAAATATTTCATAGTTCAGCAATACTGATCAATCTAATAAACTTAAACCTACACCATCCTCCCTATTCTGGTATTTTAAAGAGTACTTAGCATAAATATTAAGCAACCTAACTAACAGGGTTCCAACTCCCAGCAACAACAAAAATAAATAAATAAAAAATAGGGAACCACCCCTCACGCTCCACCTCATGATGCTTAATCGACGTAATCAACCTTAATTTGATGCAGTGTGAAAAAAAATGCACAGAAATCAATTATTTTTCAAGAAATATTAAATAGATTCAACATCTTTCTTCAACAAAATTGCAGACTGCACAGATGGTACCTTCCCAAAGGAAAAAGTACTATAGCTTACTAGGGTATATATATTAGACTTAATAGTTACTATATACAGTAATTGACTTCTATTCATTTTACATCAAATTAAAACTTTGGGTGTCAGATAATTATTTACTAAAAGCTAGACATTTTAAATGAGAATAAGAAAGAAAAGTATGTCTTTGTGCCCCCTTTTCCCTGTTAATGCCCTATCGGCCCCCCTGGCTAAACTTTGCTAGATCCGCCCCTGCACAGTTACCAGCGTCAGCTACGTAGAAAAAGATCCTCGAGTAGAAAGTAATAATAAATACATTCTAACAACAGCTTATCAAGCTTAAACATGCTGCTGTTGTTCAGCCGCTGATTTCCTCTTTCTGGTGCAAAGTGGGCCAAAAGCAAACTAGAGACACGGACTCGCGACAGAAAAGCCGATCAGCTGATCGTTAAGCAGTTTCATGATTGAAGTAGCAGCAGGAGAGGCAGTCGCTCGTTAAGCTTAACGCAGGAATGCTTTACAAACATTCAGAGATGGACTTACACACTTGCTTTACTTCTCTCGGGCATAACTTTGTCGGAGATGAAATGCCGGGTTGCTAGCGAAGCTCCACATGCTATCCAGACCACCAACAGGTCCCGCATGCCACAGCCGCTCTATCACGTGATGCATACTGCTCCGACGTGCTAACGTTCTGAGGCGAGTTACGGCGTGTTGCAAGTTTTGTGAGGTGCTTTCGTGATATTTAATGGATCGGATTACATTTTTTATTTTTCTCCGATATCCGATCCAGTAATTTAGGTCAGTATCGGACCGATACCGATACGTAATATCGGATCGGTCCATCTCTAGTTATAACTGAGAATTTGAGTTTTAGACATTAATTTTATAGCCAGAGAGTTTCCCAAATTTTTGGCGTAGATTCATCAACGAAGGCAGGGAGTTAGTAGGCTGATCTAGGTATATCAATATGTCATCCGCATAGCAAGCAAGCTTGTGTTCCTGTCCCGCAATGGTAATCCCCTTAATATCTTTATTTTGTCTAATTGATTGTGCCAAAGGTTCTAAATACAAAGCAAACAGAAGCGGGGACCAAGCACAGCCTTGTTTATTTCCTCTCTGCAGAACAAAGCTATTTGAGAGACAACCATTAACTTTAATTCTTGCGGTGGGGTTAGTATATAATGCCCTCACCGTATCAACAATTCCCTTATGTAAGCCGAATTTATCCAAGACTTTGTATAGAAAGTCCCAATTTATGGAGTCGAAGGCTTTTTCTGCATCAATACTCATAAGCATGGTTGTACTCTTAGATGTCTGTATCTGATGTATTACATGAAGAGTTCTACGTATATTATCCTGGGTCTGTTGTCAGTAGAATTTAAGAGTCTCCCATAGCAAAGACTCTGAAACTGAAGCGTTTTGATTGAAGGACAAGAACTCCTCGACAGAAGTTGAAATAAATTCACAACATTCTTTAACTGCCAGAAGGAGAGAGTTAAATCTCCAAAGTGGTGGGCTACATTGATAGGTAGAGAGTTAAATATCCAATAGCAGAGGTGAATGATCGGTTATTACAATACCAGAATAGTCGGAAGAATTAACACACAAATTAAAAGCTCTGTCGAACAGTAATCAATCCTGAGATAAGTATGGTGGACGTGGGAGAAAATATTTTTGACTGAAGGGTTGCAAAATCTACATGGATCAATAAGATCATTCTGTCATGATCCTGGGCCATGTTGGCCCAGCAGTCTTAGTATTCATGCCTTTTTGTATTTTGTTCCTTGTTTGATTTCCCCTTGTGACTTTTATCCCGTGTGCCCCTCTATGTATCTGTGAGCCCTCGTCTCACCTCGTGTTTCATTCCATGTTTCCGCAGCCCACTATGCCCGTGCTCTCTCTCTCCTCCTGTCTGCACCTCTGTGTACTTCCTGTTTTACTTTGACAGTCTCTCGTCAGTATGCGTCATGTTGTGTTCACTCCTGCCCTGTCCCATTACGATTATCTTTGTCAGCTGTGTTCCCTGTGTGCTCCCACTTCCCTCGTTAACCCTCTGTGTATTTATGTGCATGTTTCCCTCAGTTCAGTGTCACGTCGTCAATGTCTCCTCCCCGAACCTGTGTGTCTTTCTGTGTTCCCTCGGTCTTCTGTTAGTATTCCCAGTTTAGTTCTGTTTCGTTTTAAGGCCTGCAATAAAGCAGTGATTTTGAGTTCAGTTCCTGTCTCCGTGAGTTTTGTGTTTGGGTCCTCATCTGCCTCCACACAGCCAGTTCATGACACATTCTGTTTCATAAAATCTGAGAATGTTTTAGACACAGATGATGGAGTCAAATTACGAGGACTAGATCAATCCAAGATTGGATCAAAAACACAATACAGATTACCACCAAGGATCAGCAAATGAGTTTTCAAAAAGGGGATGTTACTCAGCAATCTATTAGCGAATTCAGCATCATCAAAATTCAGGTCATATACATTTACCAACAAAACCTTTTTCTGCATTAGGGTACCAACAACAATGATGTATCTACAATTCCTATCAACGATAACATTGGTCAAAAAGAATTGAACTTTCTTATTAATGAGAATGGTCACTCCTCTAGCTTTTGAATTAAAATTTGAGTGGAAGACCTGACCCACCCAAGGGCAATATAACCGATAGTGATATTTAATGCGAAGATGAAGCTCCTGTACAAATGCTATATCAGAATTTAGGTGTTTCAATTGAGTGAAAACCTTAGATCACTTAACAGGATTACCCATACCTCTGATATTCCAACTAACGAATCTAAGAGGCATGCTTGACCCAGCAATGCTGGGGTCTATATTACCATTAACCATTCATAAAGAAGAAGACAAAAACAACAACAACAAGAAACAAGTTCAAGTAACACTGAACACAAATACACCCCAAGTCTCTACAGAACAGAACAAAGGAGACAGCAGTGTACCCCAAAGTAGCAAAAATGATTCACCAAAGTGACTGGACTAACTGGAGCCTGAATAAAAATAAAAGCAAGAGAGGAAAAAAAACCTCTCGCCAACTTCCCTACTGTATAATAGTGTGCGCGTAACAAAAAACACGTTAATAAACAAACAAACAAACAAAAAATCTTACAGTACAAAATATTGTTTCCTCAGAAGGTGAACATTTCAACAAAACACCAAAAATAAAATTAAATTAAATAAAAAAAAAAAAACTAAACAAAAACAACCAAAAAAAACCCCCAGTCCTGTGCAAATCAATGCAGTAAACTTAGAGAACATTGTACTGGACCGATCTGAAGTTTGAGAGTATATTATATAATTCAGTCTCATTATATGATAATGAAAATGAAAGGAACCAGCACAATAACTAATGCAACACCTTAAGAAAACAAAGCACAGGTGGCGTTAAACCTAATGAGAGCGTAAACCCTTAGCAGCATTACAGCACCAAACTGAGGGGCTATTGAGGCTCAACTAGAGATCAAAGTTTTGACATAATCATTGCCTTCCTCCACAGCCTTATATGTGATGCAAAGTCGCGCTGGATGAAACAGGCCATACCAAGAGCACACCTTATAATTTTTGTTTTGTGATCTGTTGTTAAAAGTTTTGCGAGATCTTGCAAAAGTCCGTCTTAATTTTTTTCTCCCATGTCCCCTGCGGGGCTCCGTAGTTACCTACCACCCTAACTGTCTTGTTTTAGGAATGAAACTCCAGCTCCACCCTGGAACTCAATGTTCCAGAAGTTCTTTTGTTTTTGCGCTGCTTGTTTCAAAAAGTCCATCAAAGTCAGTTTACAAGAAAGTTTAACGTAATGACATTTGTAACCCAGGTGGACACAGTGAATGAGAATGAGTGTTTAAGTGTTTAGTCACAACAATTTCAATTTATACATATTTATCACTTATAAATATAAAACCAAAATCTAAAAATATATTGTAAATATTTATGAAGACAGTATGATTTCAATCGTATTTGTGAAAAAAAAATTTATGTTAAGCATTCTGTGATGGAAATGCATTTTATTTTATCTATTGTTCACATGTTTTAGTAATATCCCTTTTGTGTCACTTAATTGTATATATGTGGGATAGGTGGTGGGGCCTTTCAGGAAAGGGGAAAAAGGCTAGAAGCAATCTTTAGGTGAAACTGTAAGAGGAGATAAAGGTTGTAAACTTTCTCTACCTCTGGGGGGATTCACGGATGAGCTGTGGAATACCTTTTGTTCTGACCTGTATTAATTTTATAGAAGTCCTGTGCTATTCATCTTTAGAGGCTATGAACCAGCACCCTGCTCAAGGCCCTCTCTTTCATTTTGGTTTTAATGCCATTACTGATCTACCTTAAATAATAGCTTGCACAGTGAAGCAATCAGGCAGCCTTCACACCTCCAACAGCCCCAACAATAGAGACACTTTGGACACTCATTCCCCCACCTCTCCCCCCTCCATAGAGCCATCACCACCTTCAAACACTTCACCTACAACACCCCCCTCCTCACCCCACACAAAAGAGGATTTCACACCACCTCCTCCCACCATAACTCTTCATATTCATGAAGAAGGTGTGAGGAAGCAGTTTAAGAGTCTGAATGCTCGAAAAGCTCCCGGCCCAGACGGTGTGTCTCCTGCCACCCTTAGACACTGTGCAAACGAGCTGGCCCCAGTGTTTTCTGGCATTTTCAACTCCTCACTGCAGGCATGTCATGTGCCTGCCTGTTTCAAGTCCTCTACCATAATCCCTGTCCCCAAGAAACCTAGGATCACTGGACTAAATGACTACAGACCCGTGGCTCTGACATCTGTGGTCATGAAGTCTTTTGAGCGCCTGGTTCTCTCCTATCTCAAGACCCTCACGGCCGCCCTCCTGGACCCCCTGCAGTTTGCATACAGAGCCAACAGGTCTGTAGATGACGCCATCAACATGGCCCTACACTTCATCCTGCAGCATCTCGACTCCCCAGGAACCTACGCCAGGATCCTGTTTGTGGACTTCAGCTCTGCCTTCAATACCATCCTTCCAGACCATCTCCAAGGCAAGCTTTCCCAGATGAATGTGCCTGATCCCATCTGCCGGTGGATCACTGACTTCCTGACGGACAGGAAGCAGCATGTGAGGCTGGGAAAGAATGTCTCGGACTCCCGGACCATCAGCACCGACTCCCCTCAGGGCTGTGTTCTTTCTCCTCTGCTCTTCTCCCTGTATACTAACTGCTGCACCTCCACCCACCAGTCTGTCAAGCTAATCAAGTTTGCAGATGACACCACCGTTATTGGACTCATCTCGGACAGGGATGAGTCTGCCTACAGGAGGGAGGTTGAACGTCTGGTGTCCTGGTGCAGCCACAACAACCTGGTGCTGAATGCCCAGAAGACAGTGGAGATTATTGTGGACTTCAGGAAGCACACAGCTCCACTCCCCCCCATCATCCTGACTGACACCCCCATCACCTCTGTGGACTCATTCCGCTTCCTGGGTACCACCATCACCCAGGACCTGAAGTGGGAGCCCACCATCACCTCCGTCATTAAGAAAGCCCAGCAGAGGATGTACTTCCTGAGGCAGCTGAAGAAATTCAACCTGCCAACACGGACGATGATGCAATTCTACACTGCAATCATCGAGTCCATCCTCACCTCCTCCATCACCGTGTGTGGTATGCTGGTGCCACTATCAGGGACAAACAGAGACTGCAACGTGTTGTGCGCTCTGCTGAGAAGGTGATTGGCTGCAGACTCCCATCTCTGCAGGACCTGTACACCTCCAGGACACTGGGGCGTGTAGCTCGGATCTCAGCTGACCCTTCTCACCCTGGACACAGTCTGTTTGACCTGCTCCCCTCAGGCAGGAGGCTCCGGTCCATTCGCACCAGAACCTCTCGCCATAAGAACAGTTTCTTCCCCTCTGCTGTTGAACACATGAACAATAACCGTATAACTGTTCCCACCACTAACACATGACCCTACGCTGTGTTCACTGCATCATTCCATGTTTGGCACTGATCACTACCTGCACTCATGTATATATCATGTATATATCTATCTATCTACTTAGCACTTTTAATTCTTATTCTCATTTTTATTTTCATGTCTATTTAAGCTTAATTTATAACAGTATGTTTGCACCGAAGCACCGCAGCAATTTCCTAATGTTGTAAACCCGCTCAACATTTGGCAATAAAACCCTTTCTGATTCTGAAGTGAAGACAGGAAGTAAATCTCTTAAATCACTTCTGAAAATCCACCACTTCACCCTGACTTTACCTTGTAACATGTTAGTTTTTAGTTTATTTTTATTAGTTTATTCTATGTTGTTTTATTTTTTTCTGTTAACTTTCATTCTATTGTTTTTAATTTATTTACAGCACTTTGGTCCTGTGCTGGCTATTTTAAAGTGCTTTATAAATAAAGTTTGATTGGTTTGGAAGAAAGCCTAACAACAACCAGAGCCTCAGTGACCTCACCTGTGGTGATGGACGAGTTGTCCCTATCGTCCCAAGACTCTGCTTTCTCTATCCAAGACGTGTCAGTGGAAGGAGTATGTCCTTAAAGTATTCCTTTTGCTGCTCAATAATGTCCTCAATCCAAGTCATTAGCACTCCAGCTGCTACAGCTACAGTGGCAGATAAATGATATTCCGAAACAAATTTTTATCTAAACCAATTTTTTTTTTGTGTCCCGTTTGGATCTTTAGCCATCAGAATTGTTGTCTTAAGGCCAAGAAAGATGCCAAGCGGATTTATTTTACCAAGTGAATCATCATGGCCTTACCATATTGGTCCATTTGATTGACCTTTATTATAATTATGTATTTTATTTTATTTTCAGTTGCTACAAACGGGACAGACATGACTGGGGGATAGGACAGGGAGAAAGAATGAAAAAAAGAGAGGGAGAGAAAGAAAACCAAAGGGGAGAAGAGACGGTGAGAAGGGGAGGGGGGAAGAAAGAAAAAAAAACACAAACAAAACACCTGGATCACCTGCATGGAGAAAAAAAACAGAAGAGAAAGCAAACAGCAAAGAGCAACATAATAAAAAAACAGCACCATTACAATGAACTAGCTAGCAGTAGATAACAGTAGATATTAAATAATAAACGATATTGTGCAGCACGCAAGATAGACAGCGCACAATGTGCTTTGAGGCAGCAGCCAAGAAAGGTGTAGTCCGCGTCTGTGAACACCCGTGTGCACACCTGTGTGGATAAGCATGCTTGTATTCCGAAGGTTTCTCCATGTAACGATCTGCTAGGGAGTGTGGGGAGCCATAGCCCCGTCCACCAGGGTATGAAGCAGGTATGGAGGAGATCCAGGCCCCAGATATCCAGAGGCCCCAGAGTACAAGGACCCGAGGAGGATCACCAAAGGGGGGGAACCTTGCCACCCTCCTGGGAAGAGCTGAGTAGAGCCCCAAAGGAGAGGTCACCCCGCAGCTACGGAGCAGAGGCCAGAGGGGGTTGCAGTGGCGTGCCCGCGGGCTCTGCCGGCAGCCAGCTTTGCCAGAGAGGACCGAGCTTCAGGTCCAGAGGCCTGAGGGCATCCCACCCCCCGGAAGGAGCCCAGCCGGGCCACAGGCGCCCGGCCCCACCAATCAGCCACCAGGAGTGAGCTGGTACATACATGAGCGCCCAGCCCCAGACGACAAGGACCACCAACACACCAACGTCTGAGGGCATTAGCCACCGGCAGGGAGTGTGGTGAGGGGAGATAGGCCTCCGTACTTTAGAGGGCCTGAGATGTACCCAGAGAGGTTGAGTCTAAGACCCAACCTGACATATAGACACAGACGAACAGGCACACGCGGACACAGACATGCATTCCCACCTCATATGCACCACCAAATACTCGGCACTCACCCAACGTGTAGACAGACACAAATAGACACTGCACAGACAGTCGCACTCCCCAAACATACTCTATATCCCAGGTCCCGGTATCCCCGCCCTCAGAGGGGCAAGCCGCAGCTATACCCAGGACATGTAACCCTTCTCTCTGGGGTGGAGGCAAGCGGACCACCTCCTTATCTGCAGTAGCGGGGAGGCCCCGCATCCCAGACCCCAGTCTGACGGCCAGCACCTCCTCCCAGCCCCCCAGCCCTGACGGCTAACAGAACCGGGGTGAGTGAAGACCTCAAACCTCTCTACGCCAATCTAAACCAATTTTTATATACATGCCAGTGTGGAATAATAGACTTCTTATGCTTCCTAAGTCACCTTAATTAATAACAAATTTAACACATATTTAAATTTAAGACCAATCTGTAGAAATGATAAAATGTGAAGACATGTTGTAGAAGCCAGAACATATTTCATGTCTATGTGTTCTATTTCTTTTTCACTTCTGTGAGCCCCATTTCAAAGTGTAACAAAAAGGGGCATCAACAACAAACAAGTTAGGTAAAAGGATTTAATGAAGGGTTTATTTGTCAGGGAAAGAGAGCCAGAACGCTTCCTAGGTTTGGTAAAATACAGTGACTTCTACACAGGGTAGACTTTAAAAAGCTTTAAGGGAAAAGAACATGGCCTAGTAGCAAATGTTTTAATGTTGACTTAAAGCTTTTTAATTTTACATTTTTGGAGGGTTACATTTTAGACATTGCAAAGAAAAAATATTTAAAAATGAAAATGTGGATAAGAATGAGACTGTCAAGGCTCAGGAGGGACTCGTAGGCAGACTGAGATCGAAAGTTCACAGTTTATTAATACACGAAACAGGTAGCTTGTGGGGGTCTCCGGGGAACACAGGCAGCCTCAGTCTCTGACTGGAAGCGCTAATTCGTCATTCGGCTTTTGTCAGACTAAAGTAACTGTTAAAACTGTTTGAAAAGCTAAGCTATACAACAAGGAGAGATTGAGAATTTCCTTTTAGTTCTCAGTTTATTTGATATTGACAAAAAGTTAGTCAGTTTTGTCTGACATGAGCGAGACAGATAAATATAAAGGCATGGTGTAATAAAAAAATCTTTTTCAATCCAAACTTTATAGTTCCATTTTCATGATTAATAATGAATATCCAATAATAATATTATTTTTTGTAAATGCCACCTGTGACTTGCAGTGATGGTCACCTTCAATAACACTTTTATTAAGCGAAAACTTCTCAGTTTTGATCAGTGAATAAAAAGAATAAGTTTATACCTCTTCATATGTTGTGCTCTCATCAAGATGTGCTGTTCTTTGACCCATCCCTGCCTGTGTGTGGATATATTTTTCATGTTCTTTGGGGGTCTTCTCCATTTGTTTTGGGAGCAAATAAAATACCACTTCAAGAGGTTTAGGCTTCTTAGCAGGCACCAGAGATGTAGCAGGGAACCGCCTTTTGCCCTTTCCTCTTGCAAAAATACCAGGAAAAGACCTGTCACAAAGATTTTAACAAAATTATTTAAAAGCGACTATTATGAATAGTTTTTTTTAGTTTGTTTATACAAATTCAACACAGCACTAACACTGCAGTATACACAGGGTTGGAATTACGGGGGAGCTAGACAGAGTTCGGCTCCTCTTAAAGAGAGATGGGCTCCCCTGACAGCCCTCAACTGACACACTATAGAGGAGCTCTATAAATAGCCTACTTTTAACCCTTTAAGACCTACCATAGAACCAAGTCCGCCAGTGCTTATATTATATTTTTACATGCTGTGGAGCCATTTTTGGGAGCATTTCAAGTTGCTATACATCAATACAACCATTATAGCCCAAATTTTAATAATATGTCTGCATTAAGTGCATAGTAATTACATAAATTGCAAAAAAGTGCAATAAACTACAAAAAAGTTGAAAATTGTTTTTGTTTTTTTAACATATATTTCTAGTTAGAGAAATTTATGAGGTTTATCCCTCAAAACTGTAAATTCCAAAAAGTTGCACAAAATAGTTTCCCACCACAGGAAATTTATTTCGAGTGTCTTCATAGTTTTATTTTTGAAATACACAATTTTTATATACTGCAGGAAAAATGAAAATAAATATTATAATGCAAATTAAACAGCATGTGCATCAAAATAAACTATTTCCAGCAGTGCAATTTGAGTTCTAAGCATCCCAGAAACTATTCAGAAAGTCATAAAGTCAAAGATAACTTTTAAAAACACCAGTTTAGGCTGGTGAGGCCATCAAGGTAAAAAAAAAAAAAAAAACTACATTTCCGCGAAAATGACGCCACTTCCGGTTTTGGGCAGGTAATGGCGGACATGTGATAGTTCGCGCTGACGTCTATTCCAACGTAGGAAGTGTTACGAACAGCTGATCAGATCGGCAAAGCGTGTTTTTGGAATATTATGTTTTTGTTGCTGCAAGTGGTTTTTATGCAATTTTTGCAAAGCTATATGTGGAAGGAAACCATGACCTTGGACAAGCAGATGACATAAGATGTAAGTACAACTCCTCCAGTTTCATATGCAAAAAAAATTATTGCGCTAGCTTACGTGGTTGCAGTGCTACCGGGATTTAAAAATAGTTACGCAAAACAGCGTGCCCGCTCTGACCGGCTTTAAAGGGTTAATTTAGTTTACATTGTGTTTTATCTACACTCCTTATGTGTTTAGATTTTAAAAGACATTTAAAATTTTCTGTGTTAAGTTACATTTCACATATTAAATTTTTGTAATACTTGTGAAAATAACTCGCTTAATTTATTCTGTCACCATAAATGCCTGGTGGCATTGTTTTGATTGATGTAGGATTGACTGAGATTTCTAATCAAGCACGTTTGAAACATAATAGCCTCTACTTGGAATTAGATTGGCCAGAGTTATCCTCAAGTTTTGGACATCATGTCTAAGCCTAAACTGGAGCATTTTGATTCAATAAACTGTAAAAAGGTGAGCTGTGAAGACCAAGGACAAGTGCGGTTCACAGGTTTTTTATCTAAGGAATCCCAGAAGATTGCATGGTGTCATTGCCCAACAGTTATTCCCAGGACATATGGACTCAACCTCAACAATCCCTCACACTGAGCAGCATGAAGCGATAGCGCAAAGGAAAAACTCCCCTTTAACAAGAAGAAACCTCAAGCAGAACCAGAACCCGGTTCAGTACCAGCAGCCATCTGGGTTTGGAGGAGAGAGACAGAGGCACAGAACTACCAAAAGTAGTATTGCTATGTTGGAAGTCCCCTTCTGCCCCATCCTGGGAAATCTGGATCAGAGACGTTCTGCATTTTAGCAAACTCGAAAAGATTAAATTCACCCTGCGCGGGTCTACGGCCAAATTTTTTAAGACCTGGCAACCCTTTTTTGACCATGTTCAGACTTTGCGGTCTCGCAATGCTCCCAATTAGCCAGCTCAGACTCTATCATATTTTATTTTTTCTTATCTTATGTTCAAGTAAGAGGCCTAAGTTTAAGTATATGGATTCTATTGTGCCTGCGTCCTATGATGGTATTTATTTAACTACTTTATACATATTTCTTTTCTCTAAAAGAATTGATTTATCCCTATAACTAAGCTGACCACTTATCATGTGTGGGGTTTTTTTTTTTTTGGTTTTTTTTTGTTTGTTTGTGTGTTTTGGTTTTTATGTGTCTGTGTGGAGGTGGGGGTTTTGGATACTCTCCACATCTCCCTTGTACACTCAGGAACTGTTGTCTTGTACCCTAGGGTTTGTTACTAGTATTATTAGATTGGATTTTTTCCTTTTTCTGTTTGTACACCCACTGGTACTGCTATAATTATGAGGTGGGAGTGTATGTCTTATATTGCTTTATGTTCTTTAAAAAGAAAACGGCATATTGTTCAATTTGTCTTTTGTAAAAGTCGATGCAAAAACTTTAATAAAAATATCGGGAAAAAAAAAAAAAAGAACTACCAAAAGTATTTTTTATGTGATTGACTGTTGTTTTAATTCAAGCCCCGAGTGTAGAGCAGGTAAGATATAAAGTTGCATCCTAAATTCCATGCTCATGCAGAGTGTTTAGTTTATGACTTTTTCACCTGGTCATTTCTTGCTGAACGGATGGTTCGGTTGGATGATGTCTGCAACTGCAGCAAGTGTCTTGCTGACTGAATAATTTCATCTTGCATAATCTGAAACAAACACATAAAGACAGAAACAATTTATAAATTAACGTTCGATAAAATCTAAGAATTAATCATTTATTAGATACCAATATGAATATGTCTACCATAAAACTTGTGCGGAGCAAAGTTACATTCAATCAAGATGGTCTGGCATGCTGCAACTTTATAGTTGTTAAATTCTGGGTACAAGTATA
This sequence comes from Mchenga conophoros, assembly GCF_057382185.1. Classification (NCBI taxonomy): domain Eukaryota; kingdom Metazoa; phylum Chordata; class Actinopteri; order Cichliformes; family Cichlidae; genus Mchenga; species Mchenga conophoros. Next base: position 69,862,620 of record NC_140528.1, read on the forward strand.
CATGCCCATCTTGTACGTGTTTCTCAATATTATTATTATTATTATTATTATTATTATTATCCTACCCAATTACATGTTTCTTTTAATCAGAGTATGCTGTTTTAATGACTTTACAATATAATTTACATTGTGTTCCTTACATTTATCCCTAATTGTATGTTATATTAATCCTATATTTCTGTTTTAATATTTACACCTAAATTTCCCCAACAAAGGATGTTTTAATTCACCACTATTTCAGTGAAACACGAGTCTCCCATCTTCCTGCTACCGGTCTGGAGTTTTTGTTCACCAAAGCACACACCAACTTCATACTGACGGACAGATCACTGCCCTTTTCCCGCCTTGTCTGACCGTGTTTTGTGGCTTTGGTTCACTTCACCTCACTCTTCCCCGTTCTTGTCATTAAATCAGGCCGTTCTGCAACCATGGCAGCCATTCACTCTATGGCTTTATTCATGGTGTATTTTACCCCTTCACCAAATGCCATTCTTGTTTCCAACATTATATTTGCAGTGTTCGTCTATCTATCAATATCTGCGAAGTATGGTTTTGTACCGAGTATCCTATTTTCTAAAGCACAGCATGTAAAGCATAGGTGTCAAACTCTGGCCCACGGGCCAAATTTGGCCCGCAGCCTAATTACATTTGGCCCGCGAAGCCATACCAAATTACTATCAGAGATGGCCTTGTGGTATTATACAGCTAATATATATATTGTTTAGTATTAAGCTTTGCTTGTTCCATATCCAGTTTTTCAGCAAAACGTGTTTGAGTCCATAAGAAAAGATTCATTCTCATATCTGTTAGCCCGCGACTTTGTTCCAGTTTTGAATTTTGGCCCACTGTGTATTTGAGTTTGACACCCCTGATGTAAAGGTTAGCTCGGTTAGCAGGATGCTAGCATGTAGCGCAAGGCGTGGATATTGTCTTTGAGTTAATCAAACATTTTCCTTAGTTCGAGTAGATAATAAAAGAAAAGAAAAATGAATGGGATTTTAAGTAGGACTAGGCATTCTGTAATGATCTCTATTTAGGAGAAAAACGCACTCACCTTTAAACAGCTCTCTTTTAGGAGACACGCTGCTGGCTAACAGTGTCATGTGATCAAACAGCGTAATTTAATTGGCTGAGAGCCGCTCGACTCAATCTAGTGCTGATTGCTCTGGCTTGGATCATTCAAGTTAATCACTTTTGCAGGTGAATTTTTTGCAGGTGAATATTTGATGGTGAATTTTTTGCAGGTGAATTTTTGCAGGTGAATATTTAATGGTGAATTTTTTGCAGGTGAATTTTTGCAGGTGAATATTTTTGCAAGGAAATTTGGAGGATAAAAATTCTGTGTTATAAATTCAATATCTAAAAATAGTTGAATTATGATGATACTATATTTCTTCCATAGTATGAACTGATTCATCATTAACAGTACATTTGTATACGTCAAGGTTTATATACATGTCACTGCCAATTAGAAAACCTACTAAATGAGAGAAATTTACCTTGAAGCAATTCATGCATAGTTTTGTCACACAAATCCCCAGAATAAAAGCAAAACACTGCTCACCATTTTAAGGTTTAATGTGCCACTGGCTGTTACATTTAATCTCATCTGACAATATGTCTGTGAAGGTTCTCAGTCATCCAGGTCATCGTAGTCAAAGGAGCTTGCAAAGAAAAGCGTCTGGACTTCTTTAAGTTGCTTGAAGACGTTTCACCTCTCATCCGAGAAGCATCTTCAGTTCTAAGGTCAAATGGTGGAGAGTCCCAGATATAAACCTAGTGGGAGTAACCCCCCACAGAGGGACAAAAGGACCCCCTGATGATCCTCTAATCGCCTGAGCCAAGGTGTGAAACTGGGCGTGGGTGGCTGATTGGGACCCACACCCAGTTTCACACCTTGGCTCAGGCGTGGGAAGAAAACTTCTTTTTACAGCGAAAAAAACCCCCTAAACTTCCAAGCAAGTGTAGCAAGTACATAAGCTAAAATAATTTAAGTTGGTTAAGAGTAGTTGGGCTAATTCAGAAGATATCAGATTCGGCTCTAGGAGGTGAGTGAAGTACAATAAACATATAACCACAGATATTGTGATTACAGTTATTATTTATAGTGAAAATAAAGTGAAATTACCAAATACCAATATTTACAAATTCTGCAGACAGGGAAAAGATAAAACATAATTCAAGCTTGAAAAATATCCACTGCACAGCGGTGCAGCAACCTCCTCCAACCCCCGACAGACAATGTCCATAAAGTTGCTATTTCATGATTGATATAAGTACAACGTGTATGACAGTCTGTAACAGGTTGAAATTGGAAGTGTGATGATCAGAACTGAGATTCCAAGACTGAGATCTCAAAAGTGAGATTTGGGGGACTGAAAACCAGGGGGGAGAGTGTAGGCCGCAGCAGCCTCCTACCAGACCGCAGGAAGTTGTAGCTGGGGTTCTGGCTCGTTGGGCCTAGCTCGCCATCCAAAGTAGTGGTGTCGCTGTGGTCTCTCCAGGGCACCACTAGCCTGCACTATAATCACAGGACCACTATTAGCAAAATTCATCTAAATTTCCCAAGCTAGCTTTAGTTCCAGTGTACACAATAAAGTTCATGAGAAAATACAACAAATACATATCCAACCATTGTAATGAATTAAAATAAATGACAATCTCAAATAACAAAACTACAGCCACGTAAAGTGAGAGTAGTAGTAATGCAGTAAGCCTCAGCCTTAGCTATCCCATCAGCTAATAGCACTGGCATACTGATACAGGTTACAAATACAAACAAACATTCAGACTCAACTCACCATTCACTACGTGCGATGTCACATACGAGCCCCACGCATCTACCCGCGGCGGTATCAAAATACTGTTGAACGCAATCCACAATTAATTCAAAAACAAGTCAAGATAGTAAACAGCGAAAAGCGCTCGCCCCACGTACCTGTTGCTTCCATCCGCTAACGCCTCTCCCCCTCGTCGTTTCGAGGCGACAACCCGGAAGGCATATATCGGTGCCTTGCGAATGTGATTGGTCACAACAGGCATGTGCAGACTCGCGGCGTGGCGTGCGTTACGACGCGTCGTGATGCCTTCACGGACACACTCCGGTTGGAATTTAAGATTCCAATTTAGTTATAAATGCAGTTCTTTTTATTTTTATGTGGGTTACATCCTCCCCGCCTTAACCATGCACGTCCCGTCGCATGTTAAATGCTAAACAACGTGAACAGACGAAGGACGGCTAGCATTATGGCCCAATGCATCGGAAAGACTATGCAACATCGTTTGGACAACGGAAATCAGAGGATTACCACGAGTGAAATAGTGAAGTCGATCAGGTGGTGCTCTTTGTCGTTGTGAACGTCTTAGCCCGTCACCTATGTCAGTGTCCTGCTCAATAACACGAGACTCTTCAGGAGAATCTTCAACGGCAACGACAGGAATGTTGACCAGTATGTCTCCATTTCCAGGTAAGTTTTCAGGTAAGCTATTTCTGTTTTCAGGGTGACTTTCAACAAGTTCAAGTAGGATGTCTTCCACATCAGAGTCAGATTGCCCACCACCAGACTCCACTGCTGGAGGAAGAACACTGGACACAGAGGCTGGTTCTCCTTGCACTTCCACTTCAACTGAAGGATCCAAAATCAGTGGTCCTAGGCTCCCACCGTCAGATGAATCTGGAAAATGATTCTGTTTTTCCACAGTGAAGTGCAACGTTGGAGGATTAACATACAATGAAACCAAGCTTCCTGTGTCCTCATCCTCAACCAGAGATTCTGTGAGGGAATTTAAATCCGGGTTCTGCTGCAGAGTTCTTGGTCTGTGCGGAAGCGATTGCTCTGGTGATTCCAAGTTAACCTCACTGCCCGTGAGGAGGCCACATGGAAGGAGGAGGTCGCGGTGGAGGGTCCGCATAGGTCCATCGCTGTTCTCAGGTTTTACCTTGTAGACCGGGAGGTCCCCAGCCCGATGGACAACCACATAAACTTCTTCCTCCCATTTATCTGAAAGTTTATGCTTCCCTCGAAGGCGGACATTCCTCACAAGCACACGATCACCTGGTTCCAATGCTGATGGTATCACACGGTTGTCAAAGCGTTTCTTATTTCGGTCGGCAGCCTTTGTAGCGTTACTGGAGGCAATACTGAAACTTTCCTCCAATCTCGATTTGAGTGACTTAATGTACTGTGAGTGACTCTTTTGCTGGGATTCCCGCAGTGGCAGATTGAACGCCAGGTCCACAGGTAGACGAGGTGTTCTACCGAACATGAGTTCGTAAGGAGTAAACCCTGTAACCTCGTTCCTGGTACAATTATAGGCGTGAACCAGCGGTTTCACATGCTCTTTCCACCTTGTTTTTTGTTTTGTCTCCAAGGTCCCCAACATTGCCAGCAACGTCCTGTTGAATCGCTCCACTGGATTTCCCCTCGGATGGTAAGGGGTTGTACGGCTCTTCTGAATGCCTGCAAACTCACACAATTCTTTTATTAGTCTTGACTCAAAATCTTGCCCTTGGTCGGTATGAATTCGCTCAGGAATGCCATAATAAATGATATAATTCTCCCATAAACACTTCGCCACAGTTCTTGCCTTTTGATTGGGTGTTGGAATGGCAACAGCGAATTTAGTGAAATGGTCAGTCAGGACTAAGATATCACGAGTGCCACTAGTGTCAGGCTCAAGAGCAAGAAAATCCATACACAAAAGCTCAAGGGGTCGAGATGTTTTTATGCTGACAAGTGGAGCAGCTTTTTCCGGCAGGGCTTTTCGGCGCACACAGCGGCCACAAGTCTTAATCTTCTGCTCAACATCCTTTGCCATTTTAGGCCAGTAGAATCTCGTACGGACAAGGTCAAGTGTACGTTCAATCCCCATATGGCCCATATCCTCATGGAGGCTTTTCAGGACTGATGGTCGCAACTCCTCTGGAAGGACAAGCTGGTATGAAAGGTCTCCATTGTCCCGTCTCCTCCTGTACAGGACTCCATCCACCAGCTCCAACCTGGACCATTCTCTGGGCAGGAACGGAAGTTCAGGGAGCTCAGCTCTGGCTGTTGGTGGAATCCTCTCTCCCGTCTCAAGCTGGTGAATAAGCTCTCGAATACAGGGATCTGAGTGTTGTCTCTCTTTGATGTTAAGAGTAGAAACGACAAGCAGCTGGTGAAGGTCCTCGGAACAGTAACTGTCAGAGATGGTATCCACTTGTACTGACAAAGACTCGACAAGTGTGAGGCCAACCTCACCGCAGTCACCCGGCCGTGTGGCTCTGACCAGATGACTTTGGCAGATTGCCTTCACAATCTCTTCTGGGAGGACATCAGAATCAGCTGTGTGTTGAGAAATGAAGTGACGGATGAGTTCATGGTCATTGGAAACTTCATCATTGGAGCAGGGGTAGGGTCGTCGCGAGAGCGCATCAGCGTCGCAATTTTGTTTGCCAGCTCTGTACAGGAGTTTAAAGGAGTACGTTGACAATGCAGCCAACCAACGGTGTCCAGTAGCGTCCAGTTTAGCTGTTGTCAAGACGTAGGTCAGTGGATTACTGTCCGTAACCACTGTAAAATCTGCTCCGTACAGGTAATCTTGGAATTTCTCGGTCACACTCCATTTAAGGGCGAGGAATTCCAACTTATGGGCTGCATAACGGCTCTCACTCTGTGACAATCCGCGACTAGCATAGGCTATGACCCGGAGTTTCTCCTCTTGCTCCTGATACAACACAGCTCCAAGTCCGGTCACACTCGCATCGGTGTGCAGAATGTATGGGCGAGACGGGTCTGCAAACCCAAGGACCGGGGCAGTTGTAAGCTTCTCAATCAGGGTTTCAAATGCAACTTGACAGTTGGTATTCCACCTCTCACCGAAGGGTTGATTTGGCCCGTAGGTGGATGTCTTGCGAGCTTTTAGGGTCTTTGATCTTTGAACCGGAGAATATCCACGAGTCAGGTCATTGAGTGGTTTGGCAATGACGGAATAGTCTTTTATAAACCGGCGGTAATAGCCAGCGAAGCCCAGAAAAGATCTCAATTGTTTCAGAGTTTGTGGAACCAGCCATGTCTTGATGGTCTCTATCTTCTCGGGGTCTGTTTGAACTCGTTCCTCAGAGACAATATGACCCAAGTACTTTACAGACTTTTGGAAAAATCGACATTTCTCCGGTGCCAGTTTCAGCCCATATTCCTTCAACCGATTCAGAACTCTCAGCAGCCTTCGTTCGTGTTCCTCAAGAGTGTCCGAATAGATGATTAAGTCATCCAGGAAAACGAGCACTTCCTTTAGGTGAAGGTCCCCCATGCATCGCTCCATCAAGCGCTGAAAGGTGCTTGGGGCATTGGTAACACCTTGAGGCATTTGGTTAAACTCCCAGAACCCAAGAGGAGTCACAAAAGCAGTCTTTGCCTTGTCTTCCTCCTCCATCTGGATCTGGTAGTAACCGGACTTCAGGTCGAGTACTGAAAACCACTTAGAACCAGTGAGTGCTGAAAAGGATTCCTCCAAATTAAGAAAGAAAGAAAGTGTGTACTTTATTGGTCCCCGTGGGGAAAATCCCTCTCTGCATTTAACCCATTCACTCAGTGAAGCAGGGGCAGCCATTGGGCGCCCGGGGAGCAGTGTGTAGGGACGGTACCTTGCTCAGGGGTACCTCAGGGTAGCTGTTCAGGGGAATCGAACCCCCGACCTTCCGATCACAGGGCCACCACTCTACCTACTGAGCCATCCCTGCCCTACAAATTAGGTAAGGGGTATGCATCCTTGATGGTTTGAAGGTTTAGTTTCCGGTAGTCTATGCACAGCCGGACCTCACCGTTCTTCTTCCTGACCACCACGATAGGCGAAGCAAAAGGAGACGATGATTCCCTTATAATGCCGGCTTCCAGAAGCTCACGCAGGTGACGGCGGACAGCTTCGAAATCTTGTGGATGGATTGGCCGGGCACGTTGCTTGAACGGTGTATCATCATGGAGTGGGATATGATGTTTAACAGCTGATGTACATCCAAAATCCAAGTCATGATGTGAAAAGACCTCCGAGATGTTATTCAGCTTTCCTACGACTCGCGTCTTCCATTCAGGTGACAGTGGAGAATCACCAAAATCAAAATTCAGGCTGGTGACAGTGTTCCTGACTGGAAGATGGGTCACGCGGTGTTCAGACAAGATGCAGTGGTAGGTTTCCAAATCCGCAATGACACTGTGAGGTGGAATGAAGGTATCTTGCTCCGACTCATTTGTAATAACCACGGGAACCTTGTATGGAGAAAGAGCTGGGAAGTTGATGAGACAACTGCTGACGCACAAACCCCCAGGTAAGGTGGAAGCAGGATGCTGTAGGAGAACACTCTGGCTAAACAATGGGGTGGAAACTTTGGCAGAGCCCTGGATGACAATAGTGCGGCCGGCCGGAACACGCACTGGAGCTTTGCTTAGTAGCCTCATATTCCCAATGCTGCCATTCTCCTTCTGCTTGTGTGACAGCTGTAGTGTTTTTAACACAGCTCTGTACCCATGAGTGCTAGGCTGATAGCTCGGATGCTGGTTAAGATGCTGTTCATACAGGGGTTCAAGGGTGTTCATCCCAATTAGCACAGTAGCAGGGACGTCAGGGTGTACGTCCGGAACAACTAGAGCCAATGTTGTTACTTCGTATTCTTCACCAACAAAATCTCTGGGGAACTTGACGGAAATCTCAATGTATCCAAGATATGGAATGGTTTGACCCACAGCACCTTCCACCTGGAGAAGATCATGGAGTGGTTGAATTTGTTGGTCATGAAGATGATTGTTGTAAAAGGATACAGGTATTGTAGTAACCTGTGATCCTGTATCAAGCAGGCATTTCTGTGGATGGCCTGGTAGGGTCACCTCTGTTGTGCATCTTGACCCAATGAGGTAACATTGTGGTTGCCTTCGGACAAGTGTGTAGATCTACACAGTGAACAATTTCCTCCTTGTTCCTTTCCTCCTTTGCGGGACAATGTGGGTCCTGCACAGTTCCTGTACGTCCCATTACAGAAACTGTATCTAGTTTAAATGTCCAGTTGATGAATTCCGCTTCTGCCATTTTGGTTTCCTTTCACTGAACTGTTTGCGTTTTGCATTTACCAATGCAGAATTGGGTCTGTTCTCGCACTGTGGTCTAATGTGTCCATCTTCCCCACACCTGAAACAGAAACCAGGCTTGGGGTTAGGTGATATAGTCCCCTGTGTATCCGTTCTTTGCTTCTGGTGCTGCTTTGGAACAGGAGTACAGGACTGGTGAGACTGGGAGGCAGTTAAGGCGGCAAGTTGCTTTTGTATCTCCGCCATCTGCTGGGTGAGAGTGGACAATGCAGTACAGACCCCCCTTTCTTCTTCTACTGCGAACTGAGCTTGAGCTGCAACTCTGTGTCTTGGTGTTCCCAGATGTTGCTTCATCCTCAGAGTTTTGCTAGCCTCTCTGTCTTCTTCAGTTCTTAATAGGAGTAACAGTTCTGCAAAAGAAGGTGGGTTGGATTTTCTCTGCTTCAGCTGGAGCTCAGAGATAATATTACTATCCCAACATCCCCTACAGAATTGGCTGAGCAGGTGCCTGTTCACTTCACCCTGCTTGACCCCTCCCCGCTGCTTGACCCCTCCCCGCTTAACAGCTAAACTTAGGGCCACCTGAAGTCGCTGTAGGTAGCCAGTTTCCATGCTCTGCCTGCAGGAGTTGGTTGCTCACATGAAGCCCTCAGGTTCCCCTTATGATGCTCTCCCTCCTCGATTTTTCAAAGAGGTTTTTCTCACTATAGCATCAGCTGTACAATCCATTGTAAATAGTAGTCTGTCCTCTGGTGTTGTACCTGTCAATCTCAAACATGCAGTGATTCAGCCTCTACTCAAAAAACCTGCTCTTGATCCTGATATTATTGCGAATTACAGACCTATTTCCAAACTGCCTTTTATCTCAAAGATTCTTGAAAAGGTAGTTTACAAGCAATTAATGTCCTTCCTAGAAGAACACGGTATTTTAGAAGTCTTCCAATCTGGTTTTAAAGCTTTACATAGTACTGAATCTGCCCTTTTAAGAGTTTTTAAATGATGTGTTTTTGGCAAATGACTCAGGTGACTGTGTTATTATTGTGCTGTTAGATTTAACTGCTGCTTTTGATACAGTGGATCATAATATTTTAATTTCCCGTTTAGAGCAGTTGGTGGGTATGCGGAGTACCGCACTGCAGTGGCTCAGATCCTATTTGGCAGAGCGAACGTTCTCTGTGAAACTAGGGGAGTTTGTATCCTCTACTGCTTCTCTTCAATGTGGGGTTCCACAGGGTTCAGTTTTAGGCCCGCTTCTTTTCTCTCTATATCTCCTACCCCTTGGGTCTATTTTCAGGAAACATGGGATTTCTTTCCACTGCTACGCCGATGACTCCCAGATTTATTTCCCACTTAAAAAGATAAATGGCTTCTCAGTAGACCCGCTGCTCAGATGCCTTGATGAAATAAGGACTTGGATGGCTTTGAACTTTTTACATTTTAATGAACAGAAAACAGAAGTGATGGTTTTTGGTGGCGCTTCTGAGGCCACTATTATAGATCTTGGTTCACTGGCACAGTATGTTAAACCAGTCATCACTAATCTGGGAGTTAAAATAGAGGCAAATCTTAAACTTGAAAGCCAGGTCAGAGCTGTTGTAAGATCTAGCTTTTTTCATTTGAGGGAATTAGCCAAAATAAAGCCTATCTTATCGAAACAGCATTTTCAGACAGTAATCCATGCCTTTGTTACTTCTAGGCTGGATTATTGTAACGCACTTTATTTTGGGATTAGTGATGCGTCCATTAGGCGCCTGCAGGTTGTGCAAAATGCTGCAGCACGTCTTTTAACTGGAACAAAAAAGTTTGAGCACATTACCCCTATTTTAATTTCACTCCACTGGCTACCTGTACATTTTAGGATTGTTTTTAAAATTCTCTTATTTGCTTTTAAATCTCTTAATGGCCTGGCCCCCCCCTACCTCTCGGAGCTACTACAACCATATACACCTGCCCGTTCCCTTAGGTCCGCCAATCAGCAGCTCCTTAAGGTACCGAAAACTAAGTATAAATTTATAGGTGATCGTGCTTTTGCTGTAGCTGCTCCAAAGCTGTGGAATGATCTGCCCTTGCATGTTAGGCAGGCCTCTTCTGTCTCTGAATTTAAAAGTCTTCTTAAAACATATTTATTCGCTGAAGCCTTTGGCATTGATTAGAGGGGTTGACTCAATTTGTTTTAACATGTTTTAATTTATTGTATCTATTTATTTTATCGTATCTCATTTTAATTTTCTTTACGTATGCTATTAACATGTACAGCACTTTGTGAAACCCTGGTTTTATGTTAAAGTGCTTTAGAAATAAAGTTGGTATGGTAGGTAGCCGGAGGGTTTCTCACCTGAGTTCTGCAGCGTGTCCATGAACTTCGCATAAAGTTCTTCCCCGTCCTGTACAATTCCATAAGCAGAATCAAGATGTTGAATATAAGTCTCTGCTGGTAGGTCAGGGTTAAGGTGCTTGATTATGTCCGCTGCAGGTGATAAAAGACTATCAAGGATGTGTCTGGATCTTCGCAGTTCTGAAATGGCTGGATCCTTTAAGATGAGATCCACTCCAGAGTGCCATGTATCATAGTCCACCTCATGCTGTGGGTGTGGCAGTCTCCCAGAAAACATGCGCAGCCTATGGGATGAACGTATGTTTACATCTTCGCTCTTTACTATATGCTCCACAACATACCTCTGTACTTCAGGTGGATTTAACTCAGCTGCAGACATACTGATAGAATGTCCTTCTGTTGTTGTAGGATGTAGGGCAGCTGAAGAAGTAACAGGAATAGCCATGTTGTGGGTTTGTTGATCCGGAGTGGCAGCCGTTTTGTGTTCAGATGCGGCAGTGCATTCCTGCTTGAGCCCTTCTGGTTTTCCTGGGGGCAGTTCTGAAACGGCTCCCTTTATTTGGGTCATTAGTTCTTGGAGAACTTCAGCAAAATCCTGACCAGACAGTTTTGCTACTTGTTTTAAGTCAGCTAAATAAGTCTTTGTGCACCCGACAGTAGCCGCATAGATTTTAGACAAGCTTTTTATATGATATTCATTATCTAAGGGCTTAAATGTATATGGCAGAATCGGACCCAATAAATCAAAAGCAGACCCCGTTTTAAACTCAACAACGAGCATATTATTAAACTCAGAACCGGGTGAGTTTATTGGCACGGTGCGTTCAATGGCACCATACTGGAGAAGAAAATCTTCAACCTCCTCAACCTCATATGCGGGGACGCCACTGACCAATACCGCGTTTGGTATTTTAACACCTAATGACTCCAACAAGTCCATGTTCCTAGTAATATGGTGAGATAGTGAGACTGAATGTACACAACAATATTATACTTAACACAACCTCCTGGCTGGTTCGCCACTAATTTGGCTTATGTAGCAAGTACATAAGCTAAAATAATTTAAGTTGGTTAAGAGTAGTTGGGCTAATTCAGAAGATATCAGATTCGGCTCTAGGAGGTGAGTGAAGTACAATAAACATATAACCACAGATATTGTGATTACAGTTATTATTTATAGTGAAAATAAAGTGAAATTACCAAATACCAATATTTACAAATTCTGCAGACAGGGAAAAGATAAAACATAATTCAAGCTTGTAAAATATCCGCTGCACAGCGGTGCAGCAACCTCCTCCAACCCCCGACAGACAATGTCCATAAAGTTGCTATTTCATGATTGATATAAGTACAACGCGTATGACAGTCTGTAACAGGTTGAAATTGGAAGTGTGATGATCAGAACTGAGATTCCAAGACTGAGATCTCGAAAGTGAGATTTGGGGGACTGAAAACCAGGGGGGAGAGTGTAGGCCGCAGCAGCCTCCTACCAGACCGCAGGAAGTTGTAGCTGGGGTTCTGGCTCGTTGGGCCTAGCTCGCCATCCAAAGTAGTGGTGTCGCTGTGGTCTCTCCAGGGCACCACTAGCCTGCACTATAATCACAGGACCACTATTAGCAAAATTCATCTAAATTTCCCAAGCTAGCTTTAGTTCCAGTGTACACAATAAAGTTCATGAGAAAATACAACAAATACATATCCAACCATTGTAATGAATTAAAATAAATGACAATCTCAAATAACAAAACTACAGCCACGTAAAGTGAGAGTAGTAGTAATGCAGTAAGCCTCAGCCTTAGCTATCCCATCAGCTAATAGCACTGGCATACTGATACAGGTTACAAATACAAACAAACATTCAGACTCAACTCACCATTCACTACGTGCGATGTCACATACGAGCCCCACGCATCTACCCGCGGCGGTATCAAAATACTGTTGAACGCAATCCACAATTAATTCAAAAACAAGTCAAGATAGTAAACAGCGAAAAGCGCTCGCCCCACGTACCTGTTGCTTCCATCCGCTAACGCCTCTCCCCCGCGTCGTTTCGAGGCGACAACCCGGAAGGCATATATCGGTGCCTTGCGAATGTGATTGGTCACAACAGGCATGTGCAGACTCGCGGCGTGGCGTGCGTCACAACGCGTTGCGATGCCTTCACGGACACACTCCGGTTGGAATTTAAGATTCCAATTTAGTTATAAATGCAGTTCTTTTTATTTTTATGTGGGTTACACAAGCACCGAGTGCGCTACGACATAATGGGAAACTCACAGAGAAACTTGCGGATTCTTCCACTGACCGCTCCGGCACACCTGCACCAGGGTAAACCTCCGCCTACGCCACTCCTGCTTTACAGGTGAAAATAGAGCAACAGGACCGCTAGTCTTTGACTTTATTTATTTTCTGCTGTGTTTTACTTGCATCTATTTGAAAGAGTGAGTGTAAACACAAAAAATATTTTATTTTATGTGCTGGAATGTGCAGAAAATAGGTTTAAATGTTAAACTAATTTCTTCAAGTCAGAGAATGGGGCATATAATTAAATTTTTACTTGATGCATAAAGTTAAAAGATTAAAACTAACAAAACAAGTTTTAAAAAGACTTTTCCATTTGATTACATTATGTATGATGGATTATGCAGAAAAAGTAGAATTGGGGGGCTAGGAGGAGTGGGCCGTCCGACTGCGGTCTGGGGCCTCCCTGCTGCTGCGGAGTCGGGGCGGTCTGCCTCTCCCCACCGCAGGGAAAAGGGTAACACCACCTGGGTCTGGGTGCAGTTCCCCCCTCCAGGGGCAAGGGTACCTAGACCCGGTTAGTAGAGTACGCTTGGGGAGTGTGATCGTGTATACAGCGTCCCTTTATGTCTGTCTCCACGTCGGTTGAGTGTGAAGTACATATGAGAGCATGAGGGTGGGAATGGATGTTTGTGTCTGTGTGTGCCTGTATGTCTGTGTCTATATGTCAGGTTGGGTATCAGACGCCACCTCTCTGGGGACATCTCGGGCCCTCCAAGGTTTGGAGGCCTATCTCCACCCACCACCACTTCCCCTGCCGGTGGCGGACTCCCTCAGGTATCGGTGCGTTGGTGGTTCTTTGTATCTGGGGGTGGGCGTCCGGGTACACACCGGCTCACTCCTTGGCGGCCGCTTATTGGGGCTCGCTCGGGCCACTTTGGAGGTGGGGTGCCCCCGGCCTCTCGGCCTGGGGCTCGGTCACTCAGGCACAGCTGGCTGCCGGCGGAGCTCACGGCGCGTCACTGCAACTCCCCCTGGCTTCTGCTCCGCGGCTGCTGAATGAGCTCTCATCTGGGACTCTCCTTAGCTCTTACTGGGACAGTGGCGCGGCTGCCCCTCTGTGGGTCTTCCTTGGTCTCTTGTGTTCTGGGGGCCTCTGGATGTCTGGAGTTTTGATCTTCTCCATACCTGCTTGATACCATAGAGGACAGGGCTGTGGCTCCCCACACTCTCTAGCAGATCATTACATGGAGAAACCTTTGGAATGCAAGCATGCTGATCCACACAGGTATGCACACAGGTGTACACATGGGTATTCACAGATGCGGACTACAGCTTTCTTGGCTGCTGCCTCAAAGCACACTGTGCGCTGTCTATCTTGCGTGCTGCACAATATCGTTTATTATTTAGTAACTATTGATATCTAAGACTAGCTAGTTTATTGTGATGGTGCTTTTTTTTATTATTATTATGTTGCTCTTTGTTGTTTGCTGTCTCCCCTGTTTTTTTTGTTTTTCTTTCTCTCCATACAGGTGACCCAGGAGTTTTTTTTGTTTGGTTTTTTTTTGTTTGGTTTTTTTTTTTGTTTTTTTTCTCTCTTCCCCCCCTTCTCACCATCTCTTCTCCCCTTTGGTTTTCTTTCTTCCTCTCCCCCTCTTTCTTTCATTCTTTCCCCCTGTCCTATTAAAAAAAAAAAAAAAAAAAAAAAAAGGATGACAAAGGATGAACTGAAGCTCCGCCATCACGTGATGTCACATGCTGCTGTTTCTGATGTCACTTCCAAGGAAAAAAAAAAAAAAAAAAAAAAAAAAGAAAAAGTAGAATTGGGCTGAAAGATCTATCGCTTTATCACCTATTCAGGTTGTAAATCATGTTTTTAAAAAGTAACTAATTACTTTTGAAAATAAGTAATCAGTAAAGTAACCGGATTACTTTTTTGATGAAGTAATCAGTAATTAGTTACTGATTACTTTTTTCAAGTAACTTGACCAACACCGATGATATACAGTACTTACTTCTGAAGAAATTATGTTGGGACCCTGAAAAAAATTACTATGTACAATAATGGATTTCTATACATGTGACATCAGATGAAAACTTTGGTTGTAAGATTCGAATAATTATTTGTTAAAAGCTAGACATTTTAAAATAGAATAAGAAAGAAACGTATTTTTTGTGCCCTCCTATTCCTGTTAATGCCTTACCTGCCCCCTGCCAAAACTTTGCTTCACCCGCCCCTGCACAGTTAGCAGTAGTGATGTGCGGATCAATCCTGAAATATCGATTCCTCCGATACCAATCATTTATGTTCTAGAATCGATTCTCACATTAAAATATCGATATTTTAGTAATTTAGAGTAAATTTGTAGTTTATCATTATCAGGAACACAGTGGAAAGAAACTATAACATTCGGATTGTCTACATTCAAAGGAACTACTTCCTCTTCCGCCTTTCATAGTCATGTGCGAAATACGGCTGTATAAATGTCTCGCAGCGCCTTGGCGTGAGCACTCACAACAATGGCTGAGCGTAATTGTGCGGAAGTAATTTACCTCCACAAACAGCTGAGACGTGGTTTGAGATACATGTGGCAAAAAAGTGCTCCAAGAGTGAGGTGTTGTGGCCGTAGCCTACTAGGGAGACATTCAAAAGGTCTGTTGGGGGGGTGATAAATACATTTTACAGGGTTTATTTATCGGATAAAATACGTTAAATCACTGTTATTATTGGCCGGCCCGGAAACGGGTGTCCAAATTCAGAGGCTGCTTCCCCATACGGAAAAGAAATAGTAAAAACTTATATGTGATTACTCATGAAAGGGGCCACTTTCATGAGTAAATCAAATAAGGCTTACATGATTTACTCATGAAAGTGGCCACTTTCACATTACTTTCATACATTGTTTTAGTAAGTATCCAAAACATACAAGTTTCATTATATAATTTTTTAAGGGATCTTATATCTGTTTTCACACTTATATGCTTTTCATACAAGTTTCACACAAGACAGATACAAACTTTATAAGATTTATACATATCTTTTCCATATGGGTCCACCTGAAGACCTGGCCTTCGCGGTCTAAAGAAAGCCGGGTTGTACGTCACGAGCTCCCTCGGTGGAGGGTGAATACAACCGGGCGCTGACGTAAACTCTCGACCGTCTCACACTTCTGTTTGACGTTTATTCAGCTGTGTGAAAACCCCGGAGGAACCCTCCTGAGGGATTAATAAAGTTTAATCTAATCTAATAACTTTAATCTCAGCCAAACCGATTTACTCACGAACAAATAAAACACTGAAAAAGCCAAACAATAACATTTTTAAGTTATCAAAGTGACTTATATATCATGTTTAACCCGAGTAGCGAAAGACCGCGGGGGTTTGAAAACAATGTGTCAGTTGGCTCAGATATTTGAAGTTTACACAGCCACATTCTCACCTAAAAATATGTTAAAAGTTTTTTGCGACCCAGAAAGACAAATAAGAGTGATATTAAAACTAAGTAGCTGCCACCATTGTTGGAAACTGGAATTTTTTTTTCTCTGCCCGTTCTGTTGGTTTTTGTCTTTTGCTCTTCTCCCCCGTCCCTCTTCTCAGCTGTTTCTCTTTCCCTCTTTCTTTCTCCCCTTCTTTCCCCCAGTCAAGTCTGTCCCGTATTCAGTAAGTGAAAATAAAATAAACAATAAAAGGTGAATCAAATGGACCATTACGGCAAGGCTGGGATGGTCAGTTTGGTAAAGTAAATCCGTTGGGCATCTTTCTTTGCCTTTAGACAACAATTCTGATGGCAAAAGAGCCAAACGGGACAGGCCAAAAAACAAAACAAAAAAAAAACAAAAAAACAAAACAAAAGGAAACTGGAATTGGCTGGGCCCGCTATGAATTCTGCGATATGGTTTTTCAGTTTTGTTGTCCGGGTGGAAAATCGGGAGAAATTCAGGAGAATGGTGGCTCCGGGAGATTTTCGGGAAGGGCACTGAAATTCGGTATTCTCCCGGAAAAATCGGGAGGGTTGGCATGTATGGTTGTGGCAACATCACTAACCTTGTCAAACACCTCAGAGTAAATCATATCGCAGAATATGAGGAGTGTATGTTGAGGCGAACTGAAGAGGAGGAGAGGGGCAGATGCTGCTAGGGCGAGACAGACGTCTCTCACGGAGTCCTTTAGTGCTGCAGGCAGGCAAGGTGTTCAAATAGGCACAACTTTAGTTTTTTTATTTCTATATGATGAACCCTGCATTATTAAGTGATAAGAATAAGTAATCTGATGCCCTGTAATCATTATGACGCTATAATTTGAGATACAATAAATAAAATAAAGTATCGGTATCGGATCAGTATCGTCGATACCACCCTGAATATTACTTGGTATCGGATCGGAAAGGAAATCAGTGGTATCGCACATCACTAGTTACCAGCTGTCCGCTACTTAGAAAAGGATCCTGCTGTTATTTGTCTCTCAGAAACAGTTCATAACTTCAACTCATTCATGTCACCTAAAAGGTAAACCTGTTTCTCCATCACCTGTTAAGCTCTGATAATTCAGTAAGGACATCTCCTGGTTTCATCTTCATGTTTCCCTCTCACCAGGATATTTAAGCCGATATCATGACCAACAGCTTTTACAGCTGTGGCTCCAACAAACATCAGCTGATACTAGAAAGTAATATTAAACAAATTCTAACAACAGCTGATCAAGCTTAAACGTGCTGCTGTTGTTTAATGCGACCTCCGCTGGTTTCCTCTTTCTGGCGCAAAGTGGGCAATAAACAAACAACAGAGACAGGACTTGCGGCAGAAATGCCGATCAGCTGATCATTTATAAGTTTCGTGATTGAAGTAGCAAAAGGAGAGAAGAGAGAAGAGGCAGCTGATAGCGTAAAGACACAGAATAACTCCAGCTTTGTGTCTTTTTTTTTCATTCTAGCTGAAGTACGGGACAAATCGCCTTTGTTTTCAGCGCAATACGAAACGCGTAATATTAACTCTGAATACGAGAGGATTACGTTTTTTACGGGACAGTTGGCAACTCTACTAACTAACCTTATGAATAGAATAAAGTTCACTATCAGTAACATCATAGCCCCTGCCCAGCAGTATAGAAACTCCGTCATGCTAGCTAGTACACAGTACGAGTTATTGTCACTGACTGTAAAAAGTCAGCACAGCGAAAATGAACTACACCAAAACTTGGTTCATATCTGACCCAGATAGACTGCAGGTCATAACTTCTTACCTGAAGTTCAGTTCACCTGACACTCGGACCGGCGGCCGCCTCGGGTCTCTCCTCCTCAGCCTCCCCTTTCCCTCATCCACCTGCTGGCCTCCACCACGTGCTAATTTTACTGAATCTGTGAAAGCTCCACCATAGCCAGTACCAAACAAGTGAGTTATTTTAACACATTTGCCAGCATCTGTCCAATCCACCATCTTTCACTGTTTTCACCTTTACGGGAAAAAAAAACAACAACAAAAAAACATCGGCCCATAAAAACGAAAGATTACCATTGGCCCACCGGGCAAATGCCCGGTATGCCCGATGGCCAGTCCAGCTATGATTGTCAGTTTGCAACAGATATAGTGTAATGTTCTTTTACAATCCAGGTGGTGGCAGTGCAAGAAAATTTAAAAAAAGCAATGTTTATTGTACAATGCTTTTGATAATTAGATTTTTGATTTCATCAGTTGTGTCACCCCTGAAAACAGGGGGGAAAGAATCACGAGTGTGATTTTGACTTTGCAATGAAAATGAACATAAATGTTTCACATTCTGTACTGCTTAATGTGACGTGGTGGAAGGGAAGACTAAATAATAAACCATAATACTAAAGTGCTTAATATACATGTATCGGAACATGTTTCCTCACCAAATGGATAATAATAGCCACAGTTCTAGCTCCTGCCGTTAGCTTAATGGCCGTTATACAGTACCAAACTGAGGCTCAAAACCGCTGTGTCTATGTGCACAAAACGACTATGATATGATCCGGCTCGAAGGACCAATTAAATGTCAGTGTGAATATTTATATATTTCTATTTCTCGACCATTGCGCAGCATGCACGTATGATAGCCGCTAGTTCTGCACTCTGTGCTGAAAAAGAGGAAGTAAGGGCTTTCGCTTCTAAAACAGTAGGCTGCAGTGTACTAAAAATGTCTGGTCGGGGTTTCATTTTTTCAGTTAGCTTCTGCATACAGCTGTGTTCGGCACCATCTACTTCCGCAGGAAGGAGAGTGCTTATCACAGTCAGGCAAAGCTAAAACTGCGCCTGTTTGCAGGGCAAGTTTTATGTCAATAAATGCTTTATCTGCCTCTGGTGTCCATTCTATTTCATCTTTCAGAGCTAAGTGTTTGCCATAGATCAGGTTTTGCAAAGGTTGGGCCAGCAGTGCATATTCAGGTATCCAACATCTGCAAAAGTTGCAGAGACCTAAATAACTCATCATTTGTTGTTTGGTGACAGGCTTAGGAGCATTTTGTACAGCTACTTTTCTGCTGTCTAACAGCTGTCTGCCTAGTCCTGTCAGTCTGTGGCCAAGGTACGTTACTTCTTGGCTCCACAATTGCAATTTATGCTGTGAGACTTTATGGCCTTGCTCTGCTAGATGTTGCAAAACTGTGTGTGTTTGCTTTGCAATCCGTCTGTGTGTAGCCTGTAATCAAAATATCATCAACGTATAGCAGGAATTTACCTGGGGCAGGAAGCGTGCAAAATGACATGGATTTTCTCAGAGCTTTTCTGGAATCCCTGAGGCAACCCTATATAGGTAAACTTCTGGTTGTCAAAAGTGAATCCAAATAGCTTTTGTGAATCTTGATGTAATGGCACAGAGAAAAACGCGTTCGAAAGATCTATAACTGAGAACCATTGTTCTCTTGGTGTCACTTGATTTAAAATTGTGTGTGGATTTGCCACCACAGGTGGAATTTGTTCTGTTATGTCATTTATTGCTCTAAGGTCATGTACTAGTCGATATTTCCCCGTGTTTGCTTTTTTCACTGGGAAAATCGGAGTGTTACAGGTTGTTTCAGTTGTATTTACTAAAATGCCTGGTTTTTCCATATCTGCAATTACTGGCCTGATCCCTGTTTTTGCTTCTGTGCTTAAGGGATATTGTGGTTTAACTGGCCTGTAAGTTGTGGTAGTTTTTACTACAACTGGATCTGCTAGATCTGACAACAGAGTGTTTGTGTTCAGAGCCTAGAAGTAATCGTTCTAGGTTATACACGTCCGTGTTTCCATTGCTCTTTGCTTCTTCTTCTTTGTGTTTTTTTGTTCATTACGTTTATACCTGAGGCATTCCTAGATACCCCCTAGTTTTTCAAAGAATTCACACATCTTACATATTTCAACTTTGAAGTTAAAGTTTTCTTATTTTTATCTCTCTCTCTCTCTCTATATATATATATCTATATATATCTATCTATATATATATCTATATCTATCTATCTATCTATATCTATATCTATCTATCTATATCTATATATCTATATATCTATCTATCTATATATATATATATATATATATATATATATATCTATATATATATATATATATCTATATATATCTATATATATATATATCTATATATATATATATATATATATATATATATATATATATATATATATATATATATATATTTAAACTTTGAATTGCTCACAGTTTACAGCTCTAAAACTGGGCATTTGTAAATCATGTACGTGAATTTGCATATGTTGCTTTTGCAGTGTTTCAGACTCCTGCACAATTCTCCGCTTAAGCAGTCAGTTTTCTTTCCCAAATTTGCTAACCCAAACTTTAAGTTCCCACCTTATTAACAGCAACCCTTGTCCTCAGACACAAGTTAGGGCCCACTTGTCAGGTTTATGGAGACATGGCGCTGTGAACAATTCAACCAGAAACTTGCTTTGACATGTCCAGTCATGTTAACCTATAGGTTTCTTCCGACCGCTGCACCTGGAGAATTGGTCCAGGTCTGTTTTGCTCCTAAAGAAACACAAGACATTTTCATTATTATCCTGAGCACTTAAACTACCCGTTTCCCTCTCTCTGGTCAGAAATACCAACTCATGTTATGTGTATAAGTGTAAGCAGGTCTTCATTACTTTTCCTATGCATGTTAATGTTCAGTGAGTGTGAGCTGCTTCCTTCATTGCCTCTGTATGTTATTATCAGGTTTAATTCATGCATCTTTTCACTGATTTCTTAATTCAAAACCATCTCACTTCTGATTTTTTCCAAAAATAATTTCACATGTAACAATTTGTGTATGTGTGTTTCCTTATTCATTGATAGACAGCTCCCTGTGCTGTCCTCTATGCAGCTTCTGCTCTAAAAACAAATAAATAAAAATGTTTAATTCGCTCATTAGCTTAGTAGTGTCCACATATTTAAATCAGCTTCTCAATCTTGTAGCTTTAGCTATTATCTACAGGGTTTGGCTTATTAGTTGTCATTATAAATGTGCTCTACATCTCAGTAATATTTATCTAGGATAAATGACAGGTTTTCAAGCAGGGTAAGTGCCTCTATGCACCTAATTGGTTTAGATATTGCCTTTATTTTCTTCATCTCATATGTCATTATACTGAGTTTGAGCAAACCTTAAGCTTGATGCAGACTACTTCATAACAATTATCCATCTCACATCATACTTACTAGGATACTTCTTGTCATTAATATTATATTTTTATTAATATTATCATCTTTTTCTTACTATATAATAACAACAGTATATTACAACATTTTATCAGTGTAAATCACTATACTACTACTCAGCCAATTTAATAGTTAGGATCATCTTACTCAGCAAACAGATAATTTAGAATTCATCCAATCTGTACAAATTTGCTTTTTCTCTTAACAGGTTTGTGCCTACTTTTTAGACTGGTCCTCTGTTTGCCTCATCTCAGATCCAACCTTCAGTCACATTCATTCTCTCTGTTGCATGCCGAAACAAGCAGTTTATTATTATTTTTATTTCTATATTTTATTTTGTATCCATCAAGGGCTTAGGGTGGGCTGCAGTCCCACCCTCACCCAGGCTGGAGACATTTACCTTTTCACACACTTTCCTTGGCT
The DNA here is from genome assembly GCF_057382185.1 of Mchenga conophoros. NCBI lineage: Eukaryota > Metazoa > Chordata > Actinopteri > Cichliformes > Cichlidae > Mchenga > Mchenga conophoros. The sequence goes on from NC_140528.1 coordinate 69,884,339, forward strand.
GAACAATGACACAGCCTTAATCTACCTTATGCATCTCTCTTTTTTATAGAAAAGGTTTTCATGTGAATGATTTCCTTTTATTTATTTTATACAATCTGGGCATGATCGTCATGCCAACTATATTTCATTGTTTAGTTCTGTTTGTAAGGTTCCTCTTAAAATAGTTACTGCAGAGGGACTGCAAACCATTTGGTTTCGTTTTGTAGAAGATTTCTTTACTAGGTATTTTATTGAGTTAAATATACAGACAGACCCGTGAAGCTGTCACTGGCACGAAGAATGAGATAAGTTATCAACATCAGGCTTCTACTTTCAAGCGATTCTTGAAAGCGGTTGTCGATTTTACGTGATGACAGGCAGTTCAGGGGGGCGGCCCAGAGGCTGACGGCCCAAGAGCCCAGAAAACAGTTCAGGGGGCCGGGCAGGCAGGAGACACCGGCGGCGACGGAGTAGGTCAGGAGGCCGACCGGGCGGGAGGCACCGGTGGAGGAGCAGGTCAGGAGGCCGGCCGGGCGGGAGGCACTGGTGGCGGCGTAGTTCAGGGGGGCGTCCATGACGGCAACGACGTCCAGTCATCGGCCGGACAGGACGTGCAGGACGAGCAGGCCGGACAGGACGAGCAGGCCGGACAAGACGAGCAGGCCGGACAAGACGAGCAGGCCGGACAAGACGAGCAGGCCGGACAAGACGAGCAGGCCGTGCAGGCCGTGCAGGACGAGCAGGCCGGACAAGATGTGCAGGAACAGACAGCATGGAGACCTCAGGAGCAGACGAAGCTGAACACTCGGAGGCCGGACCAGGCGGAGCTGCAGACTCGGGGGCCGGACCAGGCGGAGCTGCAGACTCGGAGGCCGGACAAGGCGGAGCAGCAGAGGCAGGACCAGACGGAGCTGCAGACTCGGAGGCAGGACCAGGCGGAGCTGTAGACTCGGAGGCCGGACCAGACGGAACTGCAGAGTCGGAGGCCGGACCAGGCGGACCAGCAGAGGCAGGACCAGACGGAACCGCAGACTCGGAGGCCGGACCAGGCGGAGCAGCAGAGGCAGGACCAGACGGAGCTGCAGACTCGGAGGCCGGACCAGGCGGAGCAGCAGAGGCAGGACCAGGCGGAGCAGCAGAGGCAGGACCAGGCGGAGCTGTAGACTCGGAGGCAGGACCAGGCGGAGCTGTAGACTCGGAGGCAGGACCAGGCGGAACTGCAGAGGCGGAGGCCGGACCAGGCGGACCAGCAGAGGCAGGACCAGGCGGAGCAGCAGAGGCAGGACCAGGCGGAGCAGCAGAGGCAGGACCAGGCGGAGCTGCAGACTCGGAGGCCGGACCAGGCGGAGCTGCAGACTCGGAGGCCGGACCAGGCGGAGCTGCAGACTCGGTGTGACCAGGTGGTGGAGCCGGTGGTGGCTGAACGGCCTCGCCAGAACCATCAGCAGACACTGGGACGTGCTGGCTGGGTCCTCCCGGACCCCCAGCTGACGAGGCAAGAGGCTGAACGGGCCCCTCGGACCCTCCAGCGGAGGCAAGTGGCTGAACGGGCCCCTCGGACCCTCCAGCGGAGACAGGTGGCTGAACGGGCCCCTCGGACCCTCCAGCGGAGACAGGTGGCTGAACGGGCCCCTCGGACCCTCCAGCGGAGACAGGTGGCTGAACGGGCCCCTCAGACCCTCCAGCAGAACCAGTTTGCAGAACAGATGAAGTGGGAGTGATGTCAGAGTGTCCAGAGTCAGAATGCTCAACAGTTCTGTTGTGGCGGCGGCCAGAACGCCGTTTCCTTCGGGATGAGGAAACAGGAACCGGTGGAGAAAAAGAGACCTCCTCCTCATCCTCTGACCACATAGCTGCCAGGAAAAAGGCAGGTGAACGAGAACCCAGCTGGTGTGGGGAGGGAGAGGAAGTCCGTGGCAATGTTGAGACAGAAGGAGAGTGTGTGTTGTCCTGGAGTAACGGTGGGGAAGATGTAGAGAGAGAGAGAGAGCAAGCTCACCAGCCTTGACTTGCTCTCTCCAGGCAGTAATGGTGTCGTCCAACTTAGTGTCCTTAGCAAACTGGCTAAGCCGGGGGTTAAAGCGAATGATGGCCTCCACCGCACTCAGCCCCACTGCCATGGTCCTTAAATCAGGGGACTGGGCAATGCGGTCAAGCAGGCTCACCATCCGCTCCATCTCAGTGTTGTACTCCGAGGAAAAAGAGTCTGTCGGGCGTCCATGTTCTGGTCGCGATCTTCTGTTAGGTGACGGCTGTGTGCAGACAGGAATAGGACCCAAGATGCAGACTCCAGAGAGAAACTTAAACCAAAACAGCTTTAATGCTGAACTCAAACATAACATAACTGGAAAAAGGTCAAAAATAAACTAACACCAGCGGATTGACAAAACACACAGCAAAATAAACGGTAGATCGCGACACGGACACAGAGAAACACAGGGCTTAAATACACAGAAGGAGCAATCAGGGAATGAATAACAGGAGGGAAACACAGCTGGGGCAAATCAGAACTGACGAGACAAAAGGAAGCGTAAACTGAACACACTGAGATAAGACAGAGACCTTCAAAGTAAAACAGGAAACACATAACACAGACTCACATGCAGGCACTACAGAGGGAACAGAGACGTGGGACCAGGGCAGACACAAACACTGACTGAACACGGGGATATAGGAACTAAGGATACACAGAGACGCGAACTAGACAAGGGGATACAGGTGATAGGTACAGTAGTATGTCCATGGATAATAAGACCAGACTTAACAATCTGGTTAAAGTGGCGGGCAAGGTTTCAGGGAGGTCTCAGGTCCAGCTTGTGGACTTTTATAACAGGCAGGTGCTGAGGAAGGCAACTTCTGTCCTGTTGTGCTCAGATCATCCTCTCTTTAACGATTTTCAACTGCTTCCATCAGGTCGTCGTTATAAAATGACTGCAGTGAAGACAAAGCGACACAAATTGTCGTTTGTACCTAGTGCTATTATCTTAATTAACAACACTAAATTGTAAGTGTTGTTGCCACTGCACATTGCACTTTTTTCGATGGAAAATCTAGGTTGTTTTATCAGGCTTATATTATATTATAGAATTTTTTTAATGAGTGTACGTGATGTGTTGGTTGTATGTTTGTTGTTTGTTTTGTTTTGACATACTGCGAATCAATTTCCCATCAGGGACAATAAAGTTACCATTGACCATTGACCATTGAGAGGAGACAGAGCAACTAAAGAAGACAGAGACATAAACCATAAGACAGAACTCAAAGAAACCAAAGACTAAAAAGTATAAATAATATAATAAACTCAAATACCCTGGGTCAACGACCCAGGCATCCTAACAGAATTTTAGCGTCCCTGGACTTTCAACCCTTACTGGAGGGCGCTCTGCAGAGACTTCGACGCAGGCTTGTCACGGCGTCGGGACTTGAGGAAGGATACCACTGTGAAATGGAGCATAATATTATTATTAATACCAGTCCATTAACAGCTTCGAAGGACCAATTAAATGTCAGAGATATTCAGTTAACAAACAGTCAGGTGAATAATCAACACTGAGATACTTGAGATATTTAACGTGCTGCACAGGTGAACTACTCAGAGAGCAATCACCCCGAACTGCAGTATTCGTTTATTTTTATAGGTTTCATCGTCAATATGCAAATATTATCACATTTCCTGTTACGCAGGTCCTGATGCTGTCTGTGTGCAAGCTGTGTGTGTGTGTGTCACAAAGTATGTGTGTTGCAGGTCAATTTCTAAGAATAATATAATGCAAGTCAACTTCTGCGGATATGTATTTCTGTACTGGTCTCTTGTCAGTGTCACAGGGTCAGCTTCCTGTTTCTACAGAAAACTGTCTGGTGAAATATGTATAACATAACTTTTGAAGCATAAGCAAATAAAACAATAAAAACTCCCTAACATTACCTATGAAATATCGTAACTTAACTATCTTAATATCCTAAATATTTTAGACCGCAAATATATAAACTTTTAAACACCTTTACCTGAAAATGGGGAAAAGAATCGCGAGGGTGACTTTCACTTGTTTCTCTCATGCAGTTGTTTATTGCAATGAGGAGAGCGCGCGAAAGCCCCCTAGTGGAGAATAGACTACTAATTACTAATCGATCCCAGAAAAGGCTTACTAGACGCAGAGGTCTCTCCGGCACACTGACCTCCAGGTCTGACTGAGCGGGTCCCTCCGGACCTCCGAGGTCCTCCGGTGGCAGGCTCGCCGATCTCCTGTTCCAGCTCGCCGAGCCCCTCCGACTGCGGTGCGGGCTCTCCCCGCTCGCCGAGCTCCTCCGGCAGCTGCGCTGGCTCCTCAGCTAGTCCATATGATGAATGGATTTCTTCAATCTCTGCTCCAATTACATCATAGGTATGGCTGCCTCTAATTCTCTTGCATGCTAGAGCGGCCTTGTTGCGTTGTAATGTGGAATTAATCCAGTGAACTGTTACACCCATAAAACATTTATTATTTACCGTCCAGATGTCAGCAGTGGTGGAAACAAACTCTGCCTCTTCGAGTGTAGCCTTCAAGTTAGAGTTCATTTTGTCATATTCTCTCTCAAGGTATCCTACAAATGACTTTCTCTGGGGCAGCTTGACACCACTTTTAGTTGGTATTTTTTCTATGATGCGTCGGAATGATTCAGAGTCAACAGTGGAAATCGGCAACGTCCTCGACGATATAAGCAGCGACGAGCTTCTTCAGTTCAGCTGCACTAAGTCCTGTCGCTCTTACGTCTAGTTTAACCTGTTTAGCAGGAGTGGGTCCATCTGAGGTTTGCCCGGTGGAAGTAGATGTGGTAGCCACAGCGGTCACGTCAGTGAGGGGATCCTGGGGGTTTTCTGTCAATTTAACATTCTTGTGGCAGCGTGCTAGGTGCTTGCTCAGGTTGGAAGTGGAATTTTTCGACGTAGAAAAAAGTTTTCTTCCGATGCAGAGTGTACAACGTACGCTTATGTTTTTGTCGCTTTTTAAAGAGTCAAATTCAAAGTAATGTCGGTATTTCCAAGTATTAAATGCTGCACGATCGTATTCTATCCCTCGCTCCATGTTTTCTATTATTGACACACGAGCTACCACAGCCGTCGCACTCGCTTACGTCACTGTCATGAGACATTCTCGCAAAAAATCACGGTTTTTGTAACGCAGTAACGCAGCGTTCCTATGGGAAAGTAACGGTAATCCGTTTTTGCAATAGTAATCCCTTACTTTACTCGTTACTCGAAAAAGTAATCAGATTACAGTAACGCGTTACAAGTAACGCGTTGCCTCAGGCTTTAAAGATCTGTACGAAATCCAACAACTCAATTTGTATCATGTCATCTCAATGAGAACAATCTAATAAGAGTGGTTAGTTGCTGAACTCACGGAATTCACAACACCGCATAAGATTTCAAACTACAGGAAAATCACTGGAGTTATAAGAGGCAGACAACGACACACACACCCCATGCATGCTATTGCTATTTATTGTGGATTAACCTGTCAAGGGCAAGAACAAAAGAATTCTGCCTCAAATACAGGAAATCATGGCTTTCCTGTATTTCCTACATTGTTGGCATGCTGGTTAGTGCTGTTGCTTGACAATAAGAAGCTCCTGGGTGCAAATCCACAGTCTGGCTAGTTTGCAGTGGTTTCTCTCTGGGTATTCTGGTTTCCTGCCACAGTGAAAAGTCATGCAGTTATTAGAGCTAGGTTAATTGATGATTCTAAATTATCCATGAATGTAAGTGTAAACGGCTGTTTGTTTCTATCTGATAGACTGGTCAGCTGTCCGGGGTGTACCCTGCCTGGTAACCTGTCACTTCAGGGTTATTTCCCAGCCCTGCTGTAACCAGGATAAAGATAAGAGGATGGTAGTTGTTGTAGACCCCTTCAATTTTTATGGTAACCATGATCTAGACTTTCTTGAACCGCATGCAATATGAAGACAACATGTAGTATTTAAGTGACCAAGTAGTATTTGGATAAAAGTTACTGAATAGTGTTGAAATAAACTGACAGAATTGGGAAGGATTAAAATATTCCAGGAGCTCAACTTACTCCATCTGAACATGTTTCAATCGTGTTTTATGAACACAAAATGCACAGGTTTACTGAATATGAAAAGGTTGTGTTGATTTAACTCAGTTGTTTAAGTTTCTGCCAAAGCAAAACATTTGTGTGCAACCAGTGTCCACTATTGAATCAAGTAAATCCAACATGGTTTTTTTCAGTGCAAAAAGGAGTTACAATACCTGTATTCCTACACAATATTGTCCCGGGAGGGAGAAAGACTTTCTGGTAAAGTTTTGATTGATTTTTGGGGTTTTCTTGACACTAGGTTGATTTTATCAGTGAGGTTTGGATTGTTTTCTTTCTCTAAGAGAGAGAAAGATGGTTTTATGCTTGGACATGTTTGCAATGGGCCCCAGTATTGGTTATTATATGAGTATTTTATTGGTTACGTTTGTTTTTGCATTTGTTACAGTGCACTGAAATAAGAAAATCTGAGAGGTGTGATCCACCGGTGGTGATATTTTGGTATTTTGTGAGTTCCTGATTTAACAAATCAGCTCTTTAATCCAGGCCTGAGAGATTGAACTTTAAAGCGCTATAAAATATTCTTACTGGAAACAGTCGCAAAGTATTTTTCCCCATGATTATAATGGGCTTGGGAGAAATTCACTTATATGGGACATTGATCACATGAGAAGTCCTGAGCCTAAAAGGATTGCAGCGAGTCAATCCAGTCTAAAAAACAAGGAACTGTTTTCCTTTAAAATGATGACGTCATCTTGCTGGTGAGGAAGGCTCGAATAGGTTGCGCGTGAGACTCCATTATCAGCAATATCTGGTATGAATGTGTGTGGATTTATGTATGTGTCTGGATGGTGATGGACTGAGGACTAAAACTTTTAACTGACTTGATATTGAGACAAAAACGGTACTGACTTTAGAATTAGTAAATGTCCACAAACAATTCACCCAGCCTGTAAAAGAAGGGTGGATGTTTTGTCTTGCTTTGTTTTGTTTTTGCAAGAACAGAAGGATGACAGAGACTAAAGGGGGAGGCTGTAGCTTCACATGAGTGTGAACTGCAGACTTAACCCTTTGGTTGCTAATTTTGAGTTACTGAGGTCTGCATTAAGAAAATTGTGTTTTAGTAGCTGTGTTTCGATTAATGTATCACAGTATATTGCTGGGAATGTTAAATGCTAAAGGGAAGAAGAGGTTTGATTTCACTCATGACTGAACATTTTATTATTAACCATAGCAGGCCACTGTAAAGAGTCAATTAACTTTTATAGAGGAAAAAAAAAACTCTATTCCCTGTTATCTATGGATAACAGGGAAATGGTAGGCTTGTCACATTCAAAATGGAGATATGTAACAATAAACACTGGTCCCCGTCATTTAGGTCCTTTCATTGAAATAGTCAGCAATTTAAAAGCAGGATAGAACCGACAGGGACATGTGATAGGAGGTGGTGCTGCACAAGAACAAGAGCAAAATAAAGAAAAATTATTGTGTTTAGCTTTGATAAATTCAAATTAAAATGTACCATTACACTCAGAGGATCAATATGAAATTCAATATATGCTAATTTTGTATGAAGTACATGACTGATAACTGTTCTGTCCTGAGCTTTTGTTTTTACAGCTAACTTTCACTTATGGTCAAATTCTCAAAATTTGACCCCAAACTTGAAAATTCTTCAAACATTTAGAGACAGAGTGGATAAACATAATGTCGCAAACCACATAAGGATGGAGCATTTGAATCGATAAGATGGTGAAATAACACGCAGTAAAATGTTGATCATGTTGATTATGTTTATTCCAGGGTGCAGAGCAAGGTTATTATTATTAACGAAAAAAATGAAACAACGAAAACTAGAAGTGAAAAAACATTTTCGTTAACGGAAATAAAATAAAAACAAAAACAGGAAAACTAACTAAAACTGTAATGAGTGTTCACAAAACTAACTAAAATTAACTGAATTTATAGCAAAATATGTTTAGTTTCATTGATGTGTGTGTGTCCTACAATAGTCAAGGGTGAAAATGAAGTTTAGTTTCCAGATTTTTTCTTGCTGTCTCATTATGCCAGCAGGTGGCAGTACGTTAGTCGAGTCGTCTGTGTTGCTGCTCCGTCCACGCGCAGAATCATGTCAGGAAAAGTCGGGAGAAAGCGCCAGAGTCCAATTTGGGATTACTTTGAATATGACTCTGTTTTGGATAAAGCTAATGTCTGGTAGTGGAAAGAGACAAATTATGAGGGACATTTATAAAGGGAAAAATCCCACAAACTTTAAAGTGCACTTGAAAAGCTCACACAAGAAGGCTAACCTAGCTTACCTTGAAAAGGTAAGGGAGCACACTCAACCCTCATCCCCAGAAAACAGAAGCTAACCTCATGCAAGGCAGCGTGATGCACCCCGAGACAACAGGACGGGGACATCTACATAACTGTGTGAGTCAATTGCCTTCAAAAAGATTATCAATTCACTTGAACCAAAATTACGAACACCTGGGGCGGCAAGAGTTAATAGTCTCAATACCCAAGGATAAGCAGAAGAGCATGACTGATATGATGAAACTGGGATTTTGTTGCACTTGATTATTGCAAACACAACTAAAACTATAACTGACACTAATCGAAACTAAACTGAAACTAAGGATTTTCAGAAAATAAAAACTAGACTAAACTAGCAAACAATTGGTAAAAACTAATTACAACTGATATAAAATTGAAAATCTGAAGTCGAAGCTAAATAAAAATAAAAACTAATGAAAATTGCAAAACTATTAAAACCCTGGTGCAGAGATTGGCAAATCTGACCAGAAAATGTTATAAAATGGATTGTCGGAACAGTCAGCATTAAAGTCACCTTTGACAGTCCAGACTAAGATGTCCGACGCCATGTTGGACATCTTCAGGGCGGAAAAGGGTTGGTGTGACCAAGGTGTGGTTTGGCTTGTTGTATGTATATTTCAAGATCATATGGCTCTGGATGGACCAGTTACCAGGGCATGGAAGGAGGACAGACTCATTAAATGGGGAGAAGGAATTTCCTGGGATTGAAGATCCTCTGGGTGAGTGGTTGACTGAAAGCATGCATAAAATAAAAGCTATTTTTCGTTATTGATTGGTAATACATTGATAATTGGCCACATTTACAACTGTATTGACTTGTTGTGGACGCAGTCTACTTCATGTTTAAGCACTCTAATTAACAGATTGAACATAGAGACATTAAAGGAAGAGTATGCAGCGCCACCCTGTCAGATGCCAGTCACGGTGGGGCTCAGTGATGAATCAGGTGAGCCGGATTCATGGCTGAAAATTCTCCTGGGCTGCTCGCATGGAAATTAACAAAATCAACATGAACATTGCGGATCCCCATCACGGCGCCAGCTGCACGCCCAAGGCTGGAGCTGAACAATCACTCCCTGATAACGACTGTGTTACGGCTATTCTTCCCATCCCATGCAAGGACACCTGGATTGGCTGGAGGACTGTTTACTTAGCCTGATAGGCCGAAGGACACTGTCTCAGCTGAACTATGGACACGCACACACATACACTTACACTGATAGGCACTCACTCATCCCCCCTCCCTTTCCAACACCTTCGATGCTTGTTTCCTGTGAGGGAACACGGCGGGTCTGTGTGCCGCGCTGGAATGGTAGCGCTGTGCAGGGCGGCTGCTGTGTTCGCTTCGGATTACTCCTCACCCCCCACCCACCCCTGTGGCTTGTCATGTCTTCACAATGTTGTGCTGTGGTCATTTATGTGCTTTTTTGTGCAGAGTTTTTCTGTTTCCTGTTCTGATGCTGTCCTACCATGGAAGCACAGCATGAGTAGGGGTCTCTTTTTTTCCTCTTGTACTTTCCCCATTGTAGTGTACATTTCAATGTTTTTTTTCTCTGATTCTACCAATCTCCGACCTGTATCCCCATGTAATGTTTGTGCTATATGTGTAAGGTCGGGGGGGGGGGGGGTCCCATTTCACTGCAGGGCAACCTGCATGTGACGAATAAAGCTTTGATTGAATCAAGACAAAGATTCCCCTGCTGTGGTCAGTGAGGGAAAAGCAGGGGGAAATAAAATTTAAAAGAGGCATTTATAAACGTTTATGTGTCAAGTTTATAAACAGGATAAAAGGGGTGTTTTACTGTTATTTCAGCATCAGCATTATTGTTACATCAGAATCATATAACAAGCATTGCATTGATCATTTATTGAAGCTTTTGACATTATACTAACATTTGTGTTCCAGTGATTGTTATAACCTCAGGTTAATCTTCTATTTACGGGTGTCAGGATAATCATATGATCTTTCATTGCAGGTGTAACCATGATCATTTTTATACATATTGCAGTTTGTTGCTCATTATAGAGTTGTGCTCAAGTTAATAAGGGTTAAAAGCTACAGTCAACGCGATGTTTGGCTGATCTATGGACTGGAGTGACTTCGAGCATAGAAGGCCGCACGCACTTACATGACACTGATATCATGCTTTTCTTTGTGATCTTTTATTCAGTTATATCTTTTGCTGAGTTTTAAGTAGTGGCAGTTAATTAAACGACATTCATTTAATATTTCATACTTGATTCAGAGCATTACACACAGATCAACTTAACAATCTGGAAAACCTTGTAGCTGCATTGTTGTGTCTCCATAAGGGACAGTTGGCTCCAGGAGATAGGTGGGAGTCAGTGCCTGTCCTCGAGGAGGAGAGAATCTTCCTTTGCTGTCTCAGAAGTAGTCAACAGGTCCATATTGAAGTGAAGTTCGTATTATTACAGGTTTTGTTTCTTGGCAATTCTGCGGATGCAGGCTCTGAGCGGAGCCGGGAGTTGAACAGATCTAACATGACAATTAAATTGATTTCATTCCCTAACACAGGATGACAGGACTGGAGCAACGACACTGGATAGGAGAAGGTCTCATACTTTCTAAGATATGAGGTCACTAACCTTTTCTTTTAATTTTCTAGCTCCATTGATTTGACACATGGGAATGTGTCAAAAAAGGGGGGGAAGTTGAGTTTTAACATCAAACAAGGGTTATATGAACATTTTTATGACTTCATTTGTGTTTTAATAACTTGGGTATGGTGAAGCTTAAGCTAATAGTGACCCAAGAGGTTTCCGGACTTTTTTAGAGATCCAGTGAGAAGCATAAATCATTATTTCCATGTTTAAGCATTAATCATTGAAATGAACTGAATAGCGTTTAGAAGATAAAATGCCTGTGTTCATGAGAAGCTGAGTACCACACTGGAGTGGAAACCGTGGGACAGTAGGCGGAAGCAAACACATGATTTTTGGGGGGCAAATGTTAGGATTAAAAATGGCTAATTTGTTTTTGATGTCTTTTGTTAAAATGAGTGGTTTTAATAATTTTCAGACACACCTTGCAAATGTGCTTATAATGAGTTGGCACTTGGTCTTTTGAAGGTCATAAGCTTTGTTCGGCGTGATGGTCCGGACTGGGATATTGCAGGAAATGCCTTGAGTGCAGAGGGCTAAATGCAAACACGCTTACACACACATAGGAGATGATTAGAATAAGTCCCTGGGACATTCTGAATATTCTAAACCAATTCTGAATCACCACAAGGTCAGTAGATAACAACATTAGATTATTAGAGCTAGGAAGAGAGGTGTTTTGGTTTTCTGTCTCTTACAGAGAAACGAACGGACACCAGACGAGGTCACAGATATACGAGGATCCTTCGCAGCAGAGACAGACGCAGTGACTGCCGAGACACCAACTGGGTTCAAGTGTCATGGCATTTGGGCTCCGATTAGTCACCTCAAAAGGATGGATCCCATAAACACAGCAATAACCATGAAGGGGTTGGCGGAAATCCAGGAACACCAGATCAACGAGGTTCGAGAGGCTCTTGGGCAAAAGGGGGACACGTTCCTGTTCCTTTTTCTGGGGGATACATAGGAAACACAGAACCCGAGGATACACAGATCGTTGTTTGAAATCGGGGCAGAATAATCCCTTGATCTGTGCAACGACTTAAGGGTTGTCTAACCCCTGAGGTTGAAGAAAGAAGAGCAGAGGATCATCCAACTGGAAGGCACTGGTAGCTGCAGCAATAAAATAAAGGCTAAAAGCTCCTTGGACAGAGGTTCTAGTCTGAGTACGTCTGAAGGGTATAAGGTAGCACCAAAATAAAGCTGTGGGAGAACTGGGGAGTGTCATCTGTACCTGCTATTGTTGTAATAATAGTTTTTCTTGCATCTGAACTGCGCAAACACAGAGGTCATCTCACATATGGTTCGCCCAACAGGGGGACAAAGGGCCTCAGGAGTGAGAAGAAATAAACTCAGCCACACTGGATTACAGGGTGTAGGTGAGCTCTTTATTCTAAAGAGCTCATCAGGGGGAGTGTGAGATTATAATATTATTTTATGCCATGTTAGACCCCTAATTAAAGATTGTGAATTATTATGTAGTCTTAGTTTGCATTATTCTCCTGAATTAGAAGAAGGTGGTAACTATTGCATTTGTTAAACTGATTTGCATTACATTAGACTGCTGATTTATTGTGAATGAATGATATTGTTTTATGATGCATTATACTGCTGAGTTATAAGAAATACTGTTCGCAGAAAGTCATCGCCTTATTTGTCTGATTAGAAGAGAACAGAATATACTGGAGTTTTCTGCCCCATCTCAGCAGGAGCAGATAAACGGGGAGCCAAGGTCGTAGCTTAGGCGCCGTGTGAGAGAAAGCATGTGAATGTTTAAGCTTTTATGATAAGGTGGGGGCCACTAGAGGCTATAAGAGTTTGATCAATGCTCCACCATTTTGAGATCTGAGGCTGTCTGCGTACAGTGTCCATCTCCCACGCGTGTGATCATTAAAATCATTGTTTGACTCAACCCGGCAGGTGTTCTGGGAATTTCTCCTACCCCGTAAACCGTCCTACCCGTTGTTCCTGAGCATGTGCGCGCATGCGCACAACACAAAAAGGGAAGCTAAGCGCATCCGGCTGTGATTTCACGCTACTCCATTGTCATATTTGCAGGAGAATAGGTAAGTAGTAAGTATTAGTACTTTTTATTGACGTTGATACTTGATTTTTTAAGCCTTTGTGATTGTTTGTCAATATTAAAGTGAAGTCACTATCTGCTTTCTACACAAAACTGTCGAATTTGCAGATTCAGTGAAGTCTGCTGTCAAGTTACTGGACACGTGGTATTTGCACAACACTTTTGAGTCCGCAGCTTCAGTGTTTTAAGGCTGTTTCGGTAATGTCGTTATTTAATAAGTTAAATTATTTGCATTGTCAACTGCACATATTGAAGCTCATAAGAAAATGTTTACTGACATTCGTAGATATGGAGAAGAAGTGGGAAGAGATTTACGCGTTCATTTCTGCGGGCTCCTACCCTTCAGGATATGACAAGGCTCAGAGGCAAAACCTCAGAAGATATGCCTCAAAATTCAAACAAAAGGGTCAGTAATTTATTGTTAATACTAACAACTCATATATGTGGTTAAATTAATTTCTAAATATATATTGTTTTACTGATTAAGATGGCGCCGGTGAGGTCGGCTGCCGTCACGACTGCTCCGACCACTTTTTCTTTGTCTTTGTTTTTTAAGTTAGTTTTCAGCGTTTCTAAATCGGCAAAATCATCACCATTGGGTACATTAGGTATGACAGTGACACTCTTGTTTCTATTGGTATACAATGTACTCACAATTCGAAGTTTTTAACTCCGGATCCGAGCTGGCCGAGTGAGATCTCGAGGGAGAACAAAGGGAAGCGGCGGCGGCCTAGAGGGAAGCGAGCCGGCGTCAGGAACAGGCTGAGAGCTCGTGCACACCGCACACCTCTGCCTAGCATCCTGCTCGCCAACGTCCAGTCACTGGAGAACAAGCTTGACGACCTCAGGGCCAGGATAAAGTTCCAGAGAGACATTCGGGACTGCAATCTCCTCTGCTTCACCGAGACATGGCTGAACCCAGCAGTGCCGGACCACGCCATCCAGCCGGCCGAGTTCTTCTCGGTTCACCGCATGGACAGGACACGGGACTCGGGGACGTCAAGGGGAGGCGGCGTGTGTTTAATGGTGAACAACAACTGGTGCAACAGTGCGAACGTTGTTCCTCTCACACGCTCCTGCACACCAAATCTGGAACTACTGTCCATCATGTGTCGTCCTTTTTATCTACCTCGGGAATTTACATCGGTCATTGTAAGTGCCGTTTATATTCCACCACAAGCGGACACGGTCACCGCCTTATGCGAGCTGCATGAGGCACTCACACAGCACCAGACACAACACCGGGACGCTGCGCTTATTGTGACGGGGGACTTTAATAGCGCCAACCTCAAACGCGCAGCGCCGAACTTTTATCAACACATCACCTGCCCCACCAGGGGTGAAAGGACACTGGACCACTGCTACACTACGGTCAAGGACGGCTACAAGGCACAATCCCGCCCCCCGTTTGGCAAATCTGATCATGCCGCCATCTTCATGCCAAAATACAAACAAAGGCTGAAACAGGAAGTTCCGGTTCAGAGGAAGGTCGCGCGCTGGACGGATCAATCGGTGGCCACGTTACAGGATGCACTCGATGACGCAGACTGGGGCATGTTCAGAAACAGCTCCGACGATGACGTCAACGTGTTTACGGAAGCGGTTGTGGGATTCATCGGGAAACTAGCGGATGATACCGTGGAGACAAAGACTATCACAACGTTTCCCAACCAGAAGCCGTGGGTGGATAAAACCATCCGCGATGCTCTGAGATCCCGCACTGCTGCCTACAACACGGGACTCATGACGGGGGACATGGACCCGTACAAAGCCGCGTCATATAACGTGCGGAGGGCGGTGAAAGAGGCGAAGCAGCGCTACGGGAGGAAACTAGAGTCACAACTCCAACAGAGTGACTCTAGGAGCCTGTGGCGGGGACTAAGGACAATAACGGACTATAAAGCACCAACAACCGGTATGACGAACGCGGCCGTGACTTTGGCAGACGAGCTGAACACTTTCTATGCTCGCTTCGAGGCTGCAGCTAAGGTCTCCAACAATGCTAGTGTTAGCGGCGCTAACGGCTGCAGACAGGAAGATACTGCCAGCACCGGAAACGTGCTCGTCATCTCCGAGCATGAAGTAAGGAGAGCCTTCAAGAGAGTGAACACCAGGAAAGCAGCAGGACCAGACGGCATCCCAGGTCGTATCCTAAGAGACTGCGCATACCAGCTAGCTCCTGTGTTCACTGAGATATTCAACATCTCTTTATCTCAGTCGGTGATCCCCACATGCTTCAAAGAGTCCATCATTGTTCCTGTCCCGAAGAAACCCCACCCTGCTTCTCTCAATGACTATCGCCCTGTAGCCCTCACCTCAGTAGTGATGAAGTGCTTTGAACGCCTGGTCAGAGACTTCATCATTTCTTCACTACCAGACACACTGGACCCACTACAGTTCGCTTACCGTCCAAATCGTTCCACAGACGATGCCATCTCTCATCTCCTCCACACATCACTCACTCACTTGGACACTAGAAGGGGGAATTATGTTAAAATGCTCTTCATAGACTACAGCTCTGCATTTAATACCATAATTCCCTCCACACTCACCACCAAGCTGGAGCATCTGGGACTCAGCTCATCTATGTGTCAGTGGATCTCCAACTTCCTAACTGGCAGACCACAGGCAGTAAGGATGGGCGGACATGTCTCAGCCTCCACCACTCTCAGCACTGGAGCCCCCCAGGGGTGTGTTCTGAGCCCCCTGCTGTACTCTTTGTACACATATGACTGTGTGGCCACTACCAGCTCCACCACCATCATCAAGTTTGCTGACGACACCGTCGTGGTGGGCCTGATCTCTGATAACAACGAGACGGCCTACGTGAAGGAGATTAGGAATCTGGAGAACTGGTGCCAGAGGAACAACCTCCTTCTAAACGTCAGTAAGACAAAGGAGCTGATAGTGGACTTCAGCACTAAGCAGGAGAGGAACTACCAGACCCCCGTCATCAACGAGTGCCCAGTGGAGAGAGTGGACAGCTTCAAATACCTCGGAGTTCACATCACGCAGGACCTGTCATGGTCCTGTCACATCAACACCGTGGTGAAAAAGGCCCGACAGCGTCTCTACCACCTCAGACGCTTGAGAGACTTCCAACTGCCCTCCAAGGTGCTCAGGAACTTTTACTCGTGCACCATAGAGAGCATCCTGGCGGGAAACATCTTAACCTGGTTCGGGAACAGCACCATGCAGGACAGACGAGCTCTACAGAGGGTTGTGCGGTCAGCTGAGCGCACCGTCCGCTCCGAGCTCCCTGACCTGCACTCAATCTACAGCAGGCGGTGCCGGACCAAGGCCAGGAAGATCGTGAAGGACCTCAGCCATCCCAACAACAGACTGTTCTCTCTGTTGAGGTCAGGAAAGCGATTCCGCTCCCAGAAGACCAACACAGAGAGACTGAGGAGGAGCTTCTTCCCGCAGGCGATACGGTCTCTCAATCACACCACCACACAGTACTGACCCACACATATGGTTCTTACACACACACACTGGACTTTCTGGACATTGTTTTTGCACAACACTGGTCACTATATTCTTCATTTCCAGTTAATACTTGTACAGCTGCTGTGTATATATTTATTTATATTTAGATTTCTTCATACATTCTTATATAGTTCTATATTGTGTATTGTGTATTTTGTTGTACAGTTATTTTATTTTCAACTTTAATTTATATATTTTATCTTATTCTTCCCAGTTAAATTTACCCTTCATTCTAATTTGTGTTGTACAGTTATTTCATTTTTAACCTTAATTTATATTTTATTCCTTCCTAGTTAAATTTACCCTTTTTAATTTTTCATATTTATTTCCTATCTTATTCATAGCCTTTTCCTTTTTTGTTTTCTTTAGGTCACGAGCAGTTGTCCAAGCATTTCACTACATATCGTACTGTGTATGACTGTGTACGTGACAAATAAAATTTGAATTTGAATTTGAAATTTGCAGGTGGAGAACTCTTTGTTGGAACCAGAAGAGTAGTAAAAACCATGGATGATGCCAGGAAGATATTTCATGAGTTTCATTCATCTCCAATTGGAGGACACACTGGCACACACAAAACGCTAAATGCAGTGTGTTCCAGATTTTACTGGTTTGGTATGACAGTTGACATTAAAACATGGGTATGTATTAACTGTTTGTACTGTTGTTAAATAGTGTTTAAAATAAGCAAATTTTTTGATATCAGTTAAAAGAGAAACTGTACACTTGCAAAATATAAATAAATATGGTCAATTAGTGATATTGTAGTGAACCTGTAGGCCTGGCAGAGATTTGAAGACGCGCACACAAACTATTGTTGCTAAATAGTTTGTTCATTAGAGAATATGTCATTAAGTGTTTTTGTTTTTTACAAATGAGAATGTTGAACATTTACGTGAACTCCATAAATATTTTTACCTTAAAGATTCTGGAATGTGACCAGTGTCAAAAAGTTGGGAAACCACTAACTGCTGTGCAACCGTTGCAGTGTATTCAGGTAAATATTATGCCCCGTTTACCCATCAAACTATGCTTGTAGCTCATATTCATAAAGGCAGGAGGGTTTGCCAACTAATTTTAACCATCAATGTTAATGTGTACATTATACAAATTGTTATTCAAATTATTAATTTGTCCTTGATAGGTGTCTGAAGTGTGGGAACTTATTGGTATAGATCTTACTGGACCTCTTCCTAAAACTTCAAGCGGCTTCCAGTATATACTTACTGCAACTGACTACTTTTCAAAATGGGTTGAAGCTTTCCCATTAAAAACGAAATCTGCATCTGAGGTAGCCCAGCACTTGTGCTCCATTATATATAGACATGGCTGCCCCAAAAGGATTTTGTCAGACCAAGGCAGAGAGTTTGTGAATGAAGTAAGTGTTAAATAATTTTCAGTTACATTTGTTAACTTTACTTCACTGGGGTCAAAGATTTTTTCTTGTGTGCTTGTATAAGAAGTATAACCTTGTCCTTATCTGTTGAAGCTCAACTCTGATCTTTGCAAGTTATTGCAAATTGAAAGAAGTGTCACAGCACCATACCATCCACAGACCAATGGTCTAGATGAAAAGACCAATGACAACATAAAAAGGTATGCCTAATTTTTATCTATCAGTTTTTAATAACATTACTTATGTTATTCAAACTTAATTGTTACTTAATAATTTATTAATTTCTTTACTTCTAATTAAACTTTCTGTCTTACTTACTGTGTTTACATATTTCTATGCCTGCATTTAGAGCCCTCCGAAAACTGGTGAATGACCAGCAGAATAACTGGGATCTGTATCTAGAGCCCACCCTGTTTTCACTTCGGTCAAAAGTACATACCACAACAAAATACACACCTTTTTTTCTGATGTATGGAAGAGAGGCAGTATTTCCATCAGAAGTGCCTGCTCAAGTGCCGGTGAGTGTTTGTCAAATTCTTTCTATGTTAGAACTAAGAATTGAAACCATTTAAGAAAAAAACCCAGTAATGTCTTTATGAATATGATATCATCTTGTTTTAATTGCTAATATCTACAAAATTTTAGATTTCCAACATCATTGGTAAATGGTAAATGGCCTGTATTTATATAGCGCTTTACTAGTCCCTAAGGACCCCAAAGCGCTTTACATATCCAGTCATCCACCCATTCACACACACATTCACACACTGGTGATGGCAAGCTACATTGTAGCCACAGCCACCCTGGGACGCACTGACAGATCTGCCAGACGACAAAAGGTACAGTGACTATGTACAGTCTGAAAGTGAAGCACAACATGCAGTTAAAGAAACTGCACAAGAAAACATTGCGAAGTCACAAGACAAGCAAAAGGTTGCATACGCCAAGCGGGCCCTGAAAAAGTACAAAAATATTGTGTACAATGTAGGGGATCAAATTCTGCTTCTAAATATGAGGAAACGTGGGCGAAAAGGAGGAAGACTTGAACCGGATTTTTCCGGTCCCTACACAATTGATGACTTCAGTGGAAAATGTGTTAGACTGAAAAACGCTGAGGGAAATACTTTAAAAAGTCTATACAGTATTGACCAGAGGTGTGGACTCGAGTCACATGACTTGGACTCGAGTCAGACTCGAGTCATTAATTTTATGACTTTAGACTTGACTTGAAAAAATGTTCTAAGACTTGTGACTTGACTTGGACTTTTACACCAATGACTTGGGACTTGAATTGGACTTGAACCGGTTTACTTGAAAAGACTTGATATTTTACCCCAAATATAAAATTTAACATGCATATTATATAGAGATTGAAAATGTGACGTCATTCACGGGTAGAACCGCAAAGGATTCTGGGAACTCGTGGCAAGCGGTACTAGCGCACGCAGGCTTTCAATTGAAATCAGTCACACAGCGATAAAAAGAAACACAAAAATGTCAAGAAGCTGTTGTATTATTAACTGCAATAGCTGGTCGCATGACAGCCACGGGAAGCCGACGGGTAAAGAGATCGGTTGTTATCGGATTATGTCGTTGAAGAGAAATTGTTCGAGCCGTGTTTCCAAAGTAACAAAGACGCGACGGATGGTCTGGATTGCAGCCATTCAAAGATCAAATATAACGTCCCAGAACACTCCAGCTCACAGGTTAGTCTGCTCCAAGCATTTACACGAAGGTCAGTGTCTTTTAGTACTTAATACGTCACTTTCATAACATAATTGGTGATATAGGTTACAAGCAAGTCTGGCGCTGAACAGAAATTGTCGCGCTATGCTCCTTTATTTATTGTGCATAAATAGTGAATTGTCCTGACACAATATTGCGTTTCGCTTCTGTTATTATGGTACATTGACAAAAACATATACTTTTATTCACAGGATAAAACAGGTTTTTTGTATCACTAATTGCCCAGTACGATTACAGCATACAGTATTATTGTCACTGCTACATTTCTGTGATGCTACCAGAAATTATTTCCACTACTAATTAATTACCGTTGAGCTCAAAGGTCCTATTAATAAACGGTTAACGAATGTGTATTTATGATGACAATTTGTGAGACTGGTAAACTTATGATACGTACGATGGTCTTTCGTTCTACACGGTGCATTTCAAGGTCCTGTACCCATCCGTCGGTAAACTGTACCTGGGCTTGTTGCAGTGACCGGAAGTTACTAAACTTCATGAGTGTATGCACTCACTCCAAGAGCCGTATAATTATAAATATGCATATAAATATGCTAAGATGAGATAGCTGACTTCATCTAACTAGCAAATGTTGTCCAGGCTACGTTGGTGATACAGTTTTTTTTAATGTGTATGATATTTTTGTCATGCGATTTTAAAGCCGGTCCTACAACCGCATCCAAGAATAACATGCAGCTTATCTCAGAACTGTCGGTGAAAATTATTCTTGGAGCTAGGTTTAATTGAGCTGCATTTTAAAGAGGTGCAATTTCACAATTTGTGTATATTTTCTAAGTTCACTATTTTGTCATGTGTTGAGAAAAACACAGATTAAAAAATTACATGGTCTAATATTTACATTTAGCATAACTGCAACATTATTTTTTCGTTT
Source organism: Mchenga conophoros (assembly GCF_057382185.1). NCBI lineage: Eukaryota > Metazoa > Chordata > Actinopteri > Cichliformes > Cichlidae > Mchenga > Mchenga conophoros. The sequence continues at coordinate 69,904,918 of NC_140528.1, forward strand.
TTTTTTTTTTAAAGACTCGAAAGGACTTGAAATTCAAAGTTTCAGACTTGTGACTTGACTCGGACTTTTACACCAGTGACTTGAGACTCGACTCTGACTTGCCTGACATTACTTGAGACTTGACTTGAGACTTGAGGATAAAGACTTGAGACTTACTTGAGACTTGCAAAACAATGACTTGGTCCCACCTCTGGTATTGACCACATTAAACCCTATAGAAGAAGCCACCCTGTCCAAGTCTCAACTCCAACTGAATCTGTTGAGAGTAGCCCATCTTCTGAGATGTGGCCTTGCAGTCCTCAGCATCAACATGAAGCGCTGCAAAATAACAGATCCTCTGTCATTCAGTTTGCACCAAAAATAGCTCAGGTAAAATCAGTCCAAGCACCAGAAGAGCTTGTACCAGTGACCCCCCAGAAACCCAGCACGCAAGAAAAAGGTGGCATAGCTAAAAATCTCATTCTGACCGGTTGGTCAATTGTTGCCTGTTTGGCTAGTCAAATGGATAGAATGTTTTATTTTTTTCTCCCCTCTTGCTAATTTTGACCTGTTGGTCCAATTTTGGCTAATTTCTGATTTACATAAAGCTACTCCCCTCTGGCATGTTTATGTTGTTGGCCCGTTGGCCCTTGTCTGCTTGTGGCCCGTTGGCCCTTGTCTGCTTGTCGCCCGTTGGCCATTGACCGTGATTTTCAAATGGCAACTGTTATTACTAAAGAAACTTATCATATTTTGTTTTTTAGTGAAGTGGCTTTGGGCTGCAAAAGACACCGGGCGTGTGGAGGCAGTCGTTGGGCCATACAAATTGCATGACTCTTCTTTTCGCACACTGGAGGACAGTGGGTGGCTTTCTGATGAGGTAAGTGAAATAATCATTTTTGGTCCTAGTGGTGGTCTGTAAAAATAATCTTCTTTTAATCCAAACAGGTCATTGATGCATACCTGCACTGCCTCATTAGGAAACAAAAGGCAAGTAAGAACGTATGCCGGTTATTTCACAAAGGTATTTTATACAATTTTGTAATCTTTTTAAAAAAAAAAAAATCTTGCATTTTTCAGAAACCCGTGTATCAGTTGTCTTGCGTTGTTGCAACCTCTCTGTTTTCTGGGAAGTTTAAATGTGTCAGCAAGGTAATGTAGAGGTTATATTGGTTATATAGTGTATGTTATGTAAATAAATCTAAACCTTTATAAACGTAAAAATATTCCACAGATGTTGTTTCCGGCTGAGGACATTTGGTTGTGCCTACTGAACTCTGGTGCACACTGGATCCTTGTGGTACATGTTCACACCTCATGTGTTTTTTCTCTTTTTTGTTTTACTGTTCTTTTTAGCAGCATATTCTTATTTTGAAAATGCTTACAATTGATTATGTTTACTTAAGTGAGTGTAATACGCATATTCTACTAAATACAATTTTAATTTTAGGTTGTCAAAATCTCCTCACAATCTATACTGCTGTTAGACCCTCTTGGAAATGAAGGTTGTTATGAAAGGAAAGTTATGCGTAACTGGAGGTATTCATCATTCATTAATTATCTGTTTTAGGTTGTGGGGTTTTTTTTCTTTTTATTTAGAGCAAAATGCTGGCTAAATTTTAAAAACTTGTTTTGTTTTTATTAGGAATTTTCTGAAGATGAAAGGAAAGGAAGAGTCCCGAGTGGATTGGAAAATGGAGACTCTGCCACACAACAAGCACATGGACTCCAGCAGTTGTGGAGTTTTAGTGTTGAAGGTATTTAATAACCAATTGTATTTAATGTATTTAACTAGAATTAAGTTAATCAATTGCAATTACTGTAGCATATTTTACAGTTTGCTGAACACTACCTTCTGAGTGGAGAGGTTACTAGGGTGCTGACCACTCCAGAAGCCATTGGGCTGCACCGCACTGAAATTGCTTGCGGACTGCTAGAACAACAAAGTAAGTTGAGTCATGTGCTTTTGTATTGCAATAGCACTTTCAGTTTTGTTTAAAACTGTTAGGTTGAATGTCAGTGTGTTTCTAGGTAATGCTGATGACTACTGTGTGGTTTGTTCCATGCTGGAAGCCGATCCTGAGTCCAGTATGATTGAAATGGTAAAACAAATAAACCACAAATGCAATATACAGTGGCTTGCAATAGTATTCGGCCCCCTTGAACTTTTCCACATTTTGTCACATTACAGCCACAAACACAAATCAATTTTAATTGGAATTCCACGTGAAAGACCAATACAAAGTGGTGTACACGTGAGAAGTGGAACAACAATCATACATGATTCCAAACAATTTTTACAAATGAATAACTGAAAAGTGGGGTGTGTGTAATTATTCAGCCCCCTGAGTCAATATTTTGTAGAACCACCTTTATCTGCAATTACAGCTGCCAGTCTTTTAGGGTATGTCTCTACCAGCTAGAGACTGGTAGAGACATTGGTCTTTCACGTGGAATTCCAATAAAATTGATTCATGTTTGTGAATGCAATCTGACAAAATGTGGAAAAGTTCACAGGGGCCGAATACTTTTGCAAGCCACTGTAGTAATAATTTTCTCATCAAATTCATAATGTTGGTTAACACACTTACACACACCCCCCTTCTCCCTCTTCAGGTGCAGTGCGAGTTTTGTTCCAGATGGGTACATTTTGGATGTGCTCAATATGACAGCAGCCTGGTCAAGTACCTGTGCGACAAATGTGCATAATTTGTACACTGTTTCTTTTTCAGTTCTTTCTCCCTGTGTTCTGTTGGATCTATAAATGTCAAATATATGTATCTGTAAATATATTCAGTAAATATATACTGTAACTATAATGGAGTGAGTTCATTGTCATAGTTTATATAGTCAGGTGTTCCAATCACTTCAGTGGTGACAGCTGTATAACTTAAGCACCTTGGCATGCAGACTGCTTCTACAAACAAGTGCCAAACCATGCTACTGTTGTTATTATAAACTAGAAGCATAATTCTGATGGGAAGAATTACGTGCCAAAACATGCTACCTTTGTTAATAAGAGCAAGAAGCATAATTCTGACGGGAAGAATTACGTGCCAAAACATGCTACCTTTGTTAATAAGAGCAAGAAGCATAATTCTGACAGGAAGAATTGCGTGCCAAAACATGCTACCTTTGTGAATGTGACCTACAAGCACACTTTAATGGGTAAAAAGAAGTGTCAAACCGAACTGCCTTTATGAATATCAGCTACAAACATACTCTGATGGGCAAAGTTAAGTGGCAAACAGTCATATCTACTTAAATTTGTGCTGGAATTATTGTTTGGCAGCAGAAATGTGCATAAATTACATACAGTAGGACATTTTGCCAAAGTAGGGCAGTTTGTCATATGGCAGCGTAAAATTATCCTACTGGTAGGACGGTTTGCCAAAGTAGGACTGTTTGTCAGGGGACACCGTAAAATTATCCTACGGGTAGGACGTTTTGCCAAAGTAGGATGGTTTGTCAGAACACCGGCCCAGTGTTGTTCTTTTGGTTTTTCCTCTTGTATCCATCCCCAATATTTGAATCCGTAACACATGTTAACTCTGCTTGCTTGTTGAGATGCAGATTATGCTGTAGGTAAGGCACCACAACCTTGAGAAATAACATGAATCAATTATTTAAAAATGATACTGTTTTGTAGTTTCAGACAAGCTCTAGCAACACTGGATTTTGTTAACGCCCTGGAACAGCATCCTTCACTCTTCTTCTCATCCATGTGCTACACCAAGACCAGGCTGACAGCTGATGTTCTAGAAAACATCTTCCATCCACCTGGCAGCACCAGGCGTCAGTCGAGAGTACTAAGCCACTGGCAAGACTACCTGCTTTCCGTAGAAGGTATTAAATTTGGTTGAAACTGTAGTAATGTGTATATTTATGTCAGCATAGTGTAATGGGACTTTTTTTCAGTTTATTCTCATTAGAAATAACTTTTTTTTCCTCCTTTTCCATCCTCAGAAAAAAGTGGAAATCTGTCCATATGTTTGCAACTGGACTGAGGGAAATTCCTCCAGCAGCAATTCTTATGCAAGGGGCTCCAGGTCTCAGATTTGACTTTTAATCTTTAATGATGCCATCACCTAACAATTCCTAAAAATTACTTTAATTACAAATTAAAATATTTTTGTTGTATTTATTGTGTTTACAGTGGTCCCTCATTTATTGCAGGAGTTACATTCTAAAAAATAACCCGCGATAAGTGAAATCTGCAAAGTAGCTAGCTATATTTTTTACAATTATTATAGATGTTCTAAGGCTGTAAAACCCCATAGACGTGGATGGGGTAGCGCATGTGCATGCGGTTTGTCTTTTCTGGTCAGGGAGTGGAGAATCACACTGCAAAGAGAGCTATAGGATGCTTCCTCCCACTGTTCACTGAATCGCCCATCCACAAGTTTTGCAGTGCTGGCTCAATCGTCGGCTGCCACACCACTAAGATTAGTATAATACTCTAACTCAGTAACAGACAACAGTTTGATAAAATGCTATGTAAAAAAAAAAAGAAACCACAAGATTAGATTCTATAAGTTTCAAAGACATTTAGTTTATATTTTTTATATAATACAGTACATGTGTACGAATGACCGGCAATAATTCAGTCACTGAAATTATCCATGAAACTACACTCAACAAAAATATAAACGCAACACCTTTGTTACTGCTCCCATTCCCCATGGGATGGACGTAGAGACCTAAAATTCATTCCAGATACACAATATAACCATCCCTCCCAAACAGTGGTCACAAATCAGTCCAAATGTGTGGTAGTGGGCACATCTGCTATATTGAGATAATCCATCCCACCTCACAGGTGTGCCACATCAGGATGCTGATCTGACATCATGAGTAGTGCACAGGTGTACCTCAGACTGCCCACAACAAAAGGCCACCCTGGAATGTGCAGTTTTGTCTCACAGCAAAATGCCACAGATGCCACAAGCAATGAGGGAGCGTGCAATTGGCATGCTGACAGCAGGAATGTCAACCAGATCTGTCGCCCGTGCATTGAATGTTCATTTCTCAACCATAAGCCGTCTCCACAGGCGTTTCAGAGAATATGGCAGCACATCCAACCCGCCTCACAACCGCAGACCTCGTGTAACCACACCAGCCCAGGACCTCCACATCCAGCAGGTTCACCTCCAAGATCGTCTGAGACCAGCCACCCAGACAGCTGCTGGAACAATTGGTTTGCACAACCAAACAATTTCTGCACAAACTGTCAGAAACCGTCTCAGGGACACTCAACTGCATGCCCGTCGTCCTCATCGGGGTCTTGACCTGACTCCAGCTCGTCGCCGTAACAGACTTGTGTGGGCAAATGCTCACATTCGATGGCGTCTGGCACGTTGGAGAGGTGTGCGCTTCACGGATGAATCATGGTTCACATTGTTCAGGGCAGATGGCAGCTGAGAATGTCCCAGTTCTTGCATGGCCAGCATACTCACTGGACATGTCACCCATTGAGCATGTTCGGGATGTGCTTGACCGGTGTATACGACAGCGTGTACCAGTTCCCACAAATATCCAACAACCTCGCACAGCCATTGAAGTGGAGTGGACCAACATTCCACAGGCCACAATTGACAATCTGATAGACTCCATGCGACGATGTGTTGCACTGCATGAGGCAAATGATGGTCACACCAGATACTGACCGGTTCTGGGTCCCCAGACCCCCAATAGCGCAAAAAACTGCACATTCCAGGGTGGCCTTTTGTTGTGGGCAGTCTGAGGTACACCTGTGCACTACTCATGATGTCAGATCAGCATCCTGATGTGGCACACCTGTGAGGTGGGATGGATTGTCTCAATATAGCAGATGTGCCCACTACCACACATTTGGACTGATTTGTGACCACTGTTTGGGAGGGATGGTTATATTGTGTATCTGGAATGAATTTTAGGTCTCTACGTCCATCCCATGGGGAATGGGAGCAGTAACAAAGGTCTTGCGTTTATATTTTTGTTGAGTGTAGCTAAGTAATTCCTTAATGCGTGTAGATTAAAGAAACGTATTTTACCTGGATAAGATTGTCTCTGATGAGTCTAAGGTACAAAACATGCCAGCGACGATGATTACCTTTTACTAGCTCCATGAGAATTAAAAATGTACAAAAAAAAATGGAGCGACATTTCTGGGTCCATTTTAAAGTTTTCACGCTGTGGCGATAGCAACCGGAAAAACAGCGACCCGAAGTAAGGGCAGACTTGAACGAAGGGTAGAAGGCTGTCCAATTTCACAGCCACTCACTTCCGTCCTAAACGGCCGTCGAAGCCCAAAGCCTGAGAACTGGCTTTGTAACCCTTTCCATACTGACAGATGGCAGTGACTTTGTTTCACAGGTGTTTTTTTAGATAGTGGCATGATGTGTTGCTTTTTGAGATCTCTTAGCCAGCTTCACTTTGTCAGACAAGTCTGTTTCAGTGATTCCTTCATTCAAAAGTTCTGCCAGTATTCAGGGTGTGTTTGTTGAAGTGGAAATAAGCTTTCCAAAAACTATGGTTAATGACACTTTCATTATCTGTTGTCAGATAATCAGTGTTGGGTGTAATGCATTACTAAGTAGTGCGTTACTGTAATTAAATTACTTTTCCACTGAAAAAGTAGAGTAACTAATTACTATTCATTTTTAGGTATTTTCATTACAGTTACTTACAATGTACTTGCGTTACATTGTAAAATAATTAAACTCACTGAATATCATTATTTAATTTCAATAATTTGTCTTCTAAACCTAGAAGTAAACTCTGCCGCTTTAACATCGCTGTAGTGCAGGTGCACGTCATTTTGCGCCAGTTTGCTGCATAGTCGTATTCGAAAGATGTCGGACTCGGATGAAGCGAGTGGCTGTTTTATGAAATGGACATATTCCCGTGTCTTCACTTTTCTGAAACAAGCAGACAAGAATATTACAGTAATATGTAACCTATGTCCTGGGGAGAAAAAACTATCGGCTGCTGTTAATAGCATGAGTAATCTACTGAAGCGCCTGACATGAGAGCATAGACGAACACTTCTGAGTGATCCTTGTTCATCATCCATGGATAACACCGCGGCAACTCCTGCTAAGCAGGCAAAACCTGATTTTACTTCAGCAGCACAGAAAGCGTCTGAAGGCGAGCTTAAAAACATGATTGCAGCCTATATTGTGGAAGAGATGCTACCGCTGCCTACTGTAGAGTCTCCGTCTTTAAAACAATTTATTTTTTATTTAAAGAGTTTAATTTCTATTGTTTGCCCACTCAAGGTTTATAGGGTTTATAGAGCCCGCGCCTTGATCCAGGCCTGACGACAGCGGCGGACCATCCGTTCAGCAGCAGGCACGTCGACCTCCGCTTCCTGATGGCTGAAGATAGGAGGATGAAAACCATGACAGACCTCAAAGGGCGAGAGACCGGTGGCGGAAGAGACGTGAAGGTTATGAGACAACTCAGCCCACACCAGGTAACAAGGCCAAAGCGGTTGGGCAGAGACGAAGCACCGTAAGAAGCGCCCCAACTGTTGATTGGTCCGTTCAACCTGCCCATTGGTCTGAGGGTGATAGCCGGACGAGAGGCTGGGAGACGCTCCAATCAGGCGGCAAAAGGCTTTCCAGAACCTGGCGGTGAACTGGGGTCCCCGATCGGAGACTATGTCCTTGGGGAATCCGTGAAGCCAGACGACATGGTCCAGGAGGAGCTCGGCCGTCCGTTTGGCGGAGGGGAGGCCGGCCAGGGCAACCAGGTGCACCGCCTTAGAAAACCGGTCCACAAAGGTGAGGATGGTGTCAAGACCGTCCACAGATGGGAGGCCAGTAACAAAGTCAAGACCGACATGGGACCAGGGACGTCTCGGCACAGGAAGAGGGCGAAGGTCGCCAGCGGGCGGCTGGGTGGAGGACTTGGCCCGAGCACAGGTGTCACAGGCGGAAACGAAGTCATGGACGTCCCGAGTCATGGAGGGCCACCAGAAGGCACGACGGAGGAGCTGGAGGGTCCTGTCGGGCCCTGGGTGACCAGAGAGCGGAGAGGAGTGAGCCCAGAGCAAGGCCTCCTGACGGCACCGGGATGGTACATAGAGCCTCCCAGCCGGGGTGTCAGGAGGCCTTGCTCTGGGCTCACTCCTCCCCGCTCTCTGGTCACCCAGGCAAGGCCTCCTGACGGCACCGGGATGGTACATAGAGCCTCCCAGCCGGGGTGTCAGGCGGAGGCGGTTCGGCGGTCAGGGCATCCCGGATAGAGTCCTCCAAGGGCCACCGAAGGGGGGCAGCAAAACAATGAGACGGTAGGATAGGTCCAGGGTCTGACGTGAGGCCGTCCTGGGCGAACTGCCTGGAGAGAGCGTCTGCCTTGGTGTTCTTGGAGCCAGGGCGGTAGGCGAGGTGGAAGTTGTAAGGTTCGAAGAATAAGGCCCAACGGGCCTGCCTTGGGTTGAGCTGCTTGGCAGAACGAATATGGATCAGGTTCTGGTGATCAGTCCAGATCAGAAACGGTTCTTTCGCTCCCAGGAGCCAATGCCGCCACTCTTCCAAGGCCCACTTGATGGCCAGGAGTTCCCGGTCGCCGACACCGTACCGTCGCTGCGTGTCAGAGAATTTCCTCGAGAAATAGCAGCACGGGTGAAGTTTCCCATCCGGGCCGTGTTGAGAGAGGACGGCGCCAGCGCCAACATCGGAGGCATCCACCTCCACCACAAAATCTCTGGCAGGATCAGGGTGGAGCAGGACGGGAGCTGTAGCAAACCGGCGTATAAGGTCTCGGAATGCCTGTTTCGCACCAGGGGGGAGGCAGAAGGGCTTGGGCAGGTTAGCTGGTTTGGTGAGGGATGTCAGTGGGGCGACAATGGTGCTGAAATTGCGGATAAAGCGCCGATAGAAATTGGCAAAGCCCAGGAAGCTCTGTAGCTGCTTAAGGCTGGAGGGCTGAGGCCACTGGGTCACGGCTTGGACCTTTTGCGGGTCCATGGTCAGGCCATTGGAGGAGATGGTGAAGCCCAGGAAGGTAGTGGACCGCTGATGGAAGGCACACTTCTCCAGTTTGCAGAACAGCTGGTACTCGAGCAGCCTGCTCAGCACGGCCCGCACATGGCGAATATGGTCCACTTCGGTGCGGGAGTAGATCAAGATGTCATCCAGATAGGCAAACACCCACCGGCCCAGCATGTCCCGCAAGACATCGTTGATCAGATGTTGGAAGACAGCAGGGCTGTTGCAGAGGCCGAAGGGCATCACCAGATACTCCCAGTGTCCGTTAGGGGTGATGAAGGCCGTCTTCCATTCGTCCCCTTCCCTAATCCGCACCAAATTGTAGGTGCTGCGTAGGTCTAGTTTGGTGAAGATGCAGGCCTGGGAGAGGGAATCGAGTGCGGTGGATAGCAGAGGAAGAGGATGGCGGTTCTTAACAGTGATTTTATTCAAGCCCCGGTAGTCTATACAGGGGCGAAGCCCGCCGTCTTTCTTCTTGACAAAGAAGAATCCCGCAGCTGCAGGGGAGGTAGAAGGGCGAATGAAGCCCTGTTGGAGAGCCTCGGCGACGTACTCCTCCATGGCTTTGTTCTCTGCGGGTGACAGCGAGAACAGGCGACCACGAGGAGGGACCGCTCCCGGGAGGAGCTCGATGGCCATGTCGTAGGAGCGATGAGGAGGGAGAGCAGAGGCTCGCCTCTTACTGAAGACCTCAGATAGGTCGTGGTAAGCCGGAGGGATCTTATCCAGATCAATGGGCTCCGGGGGTGACGCCTCTTCTGACTTTGAGTCCTTTCCAGTCCGGAAGAGAAGGCAGCGGCGTGAACACTGGGGACCCCAGTCCAGGATCCGGCAGGAAGACCAGGAGACGTGGGGGTCATGTTGACGGAACCAGGGGTAGCCGAGGATGAGAGGAGAGGAAGTGGCCGAGACTACTAAAAACCGGATCTCCTCCTGATGATCCCCGACAGACATGCGGACTGGCTGGGTCTGGAACTGGATCGGGTAGGGTTGGAGTGGTCGCCCGTCTACTGAGGTCACCGGGAGGAATCGGTCGACGGAAGTCAACGGAATGCGAAGCCGAGAGGCCAGTTTCTGATCGATGAAGTTCTCAGCGGCTCCGGTGTCCAGGAGGGCTTCAGATGAGAGCCGTTGGTGTTTCAGGTGAAAAGTTACCGGTAACAAAAAACGAGAGGGGTCAGAGGAGTGGGAAGGGCCAGTCTACCTGGCGTCATCGTTTCCCGGCCGTAGCGGGCACTGGGGACGACGGTGTCGAGCTGATCCACAGTAGGCGCAGAGGCCCTCACGCCAGCGTCTCTCTTTCTCCTCTTTGGGGAGTCCACCCAGCTGCATGGGCTCCTCGCTGGATGTGCTGCTTGGGCTAGCTGTGGCTCCATCAGAGGGGGGAGGAGGTCGCGAAGACGTGGTCCTCTGAGGCTGGAAGGGTTTGGAGGCCCGAGGGGTATGGCGAGGCCGCGACATCACACGTTGGTCAATCTTCAGCGCGAGGTCCACGGCCTCATCCAGGGTTTTAGGGGCCTCACGGCCGGTCATCTCGTCTCGGATGTAGTCAGCCAGTCCCTCCAGAAAAATAGAGCGCAGAGAAGCGTCTCCCCACTGTAGCTTAGCGGCCAGGGTGCGGAATTGAGAGGCAAAGTGACAGACGGGTCGGCTGCCCTGGCGTAGATGAAGCAGCTGTGACTCCACTTCCACTTCGCTGCTCGGGGGAACAAACGTCTTCTTTAATTCCTCCACAAACAGGGCATAGTCATTGCAAGCTGCCGATTTATTGTAGTAGAGAGCCGCGGCCCATTCCTGAGCCTGGCCAGACAAGAGAAAGGGCAACCTTTGCACGAGCGGTGGCGTATTTAGTGGGCTGACACTCGAACAGTATGTCTAAAGTGGCAAGCAAACCATCAGGCCGACCATCAACTCCGTTCCACTTGTCTGGTAATCCGATCCGGGGTTCCGCGCTCACCGGCGCTGGCTGACGTTGCAGCGAGGTGACGGAAGTGGAACGTTGGAGGACAGTTTCGGTGAGGGACTCCACTTTTGTGCACATCCGATCTACCACACCGCGAAGATATAGAACTTCGGCTTTCAGCCGTTCAAATTCCGCTGGGTCTATAGCGGGCTCAGACATCCTGTCACGGCGGGCGAGCTACGCACAGTAGCGCGGCGTGCCGGTGTAGCGTGCTGACTAGACCCAAGCGCGGCTACGGCTAGCGGTGGGTTTGGAGCAGACACGCAGTTATTCTAGTAACGATCAGTGCACGTAGCGTGGCTTCGGAACTGTCGTTACAGACAGAGAGCGAGCGGAGCCGGGAAGAGAAAAAGGATTGAAGGGAAAAACACTCACGGTTGCTGAATCAGGCGGAGACTGACGTCGGCAGAGTTTCGGAGCTCCTGACACGAAGAGAATGATGTCTGAGCGGCGAACAGGTGGGTGGCGTCTCTCTTTTAACCCCGGCCCCGTGATCAGCTGATCACAGCTGATCACCGGCTGACACCTTTTGCGCGCCACGGACCGGTTTATGCCCGACAATATTTTCATGGACCGGCCTTTAAGGTGTCGCGGATAAATACAACAAAATAAAACTAGTACCGGTACCGAAAAAAAGAAAATTTATTCATAACACACGTGAAAAGACCAAGGAAAACCGAGTTAACGATAAAAAGGATAACAGAATAACGCTGAAAACTATACATTTCACACCTGAGCCTCAAATCTCCCGGCCCGGTACCAAACGACTCACGGACCGGTACCGGTCTGAGGCCCGGGGGTTGGGGACCGCTGCTCTAATGCACAGAGAACCAGTTGTGAAACGCACAGTAAGGAAATGGTCGGCAGAGACTGAAGAGGCCCTGAGGGACTTTTTCCATTCTACTGTGTGGGAGAACCTCTGCAGCCCCCTGGAGGATGACCTCAACAGCATCACAGACTGCATTACGGATTACATGAACTTGTGTGTGGACAGCACCATACCCAGCATAAAGGTATGGTGTTTTTCTAACAACAAGCCATGGATAAATCCTGAAATTAAGGCTCTCCTCAAGGAGAAGAAGAGAGCCTTTAGATCTGGAGACAAACAGGAGCTGAGAGTTGTCCAGAAGAAGCTGAAATGGAAGATAAGGCAAGGGAAGGAAAACTACAGGAGGAAGATGGAAGAGCAGCTGCAACAGGACAACATCAGAGGGGTTTGGAACAGCCTTAAGAAAATCTCAGGACAAAAACAAATCCCCCAGGCTGCAGGAGACTTGGGGTGGGTGAATGGCCTAAATAAATATTTTAATAGGTTTGATCAAACACCGACCCCTCCCACAGCATCGTCCCCCCTCCTGCAATTTCCTTCATCTTCAGGGACTGCCTGTCCTTCATCTCAGGACTTCACACCTCTCAGTTTCACACCTCCCAGCTCCCAGTCATTACACCCACCCCCGGCTTCTGTGGACTCCAACATACACCCCCCTCCCCCAAAATCCACTCTTTCTATCTCAGCACTTCAAGTGAGGAATGAGCTTCGCAAGATCAAGGTGCACAAGGCTGCAGGTCCAGATGGCATCAGCTCCAGGCTCCTGAGATGCTGTGTAGATGAACTGTGTGGCATCATAGGATATCTGTTCAACCTGAGCCTGTCACTGGGGAAAGTACCACAGCTGTGGAAGACATCCTGTGTGGTACCGGTACCAAAGACCTCCCATGCCAAGGACCTCAGCAGCTACAGGCCAGTAGCCCTGACATCACATCTGATGAAGACCCTCGAGAGGTTGGTTCTAAACCATCTGCGCCCCCTGGTGAGGTCTTCATTGGATCCGCTGCAGTTTGCTTACTAGCCTGGCATTGGGGTGGAGGACGCCATCATCTACCTCCTGCACCGAGCTCTGACTTACCTGGAGAAGCCTGGAAGCACTTTGAGGATCATGTTCTTTGATTTCTCCAGTGCTTTTAACACCATCCAGCCATGACTTCTGAGAGATAAGCTGGAGCTATCGGGAGTGGACCACCACATGTCCCAGTGGATACTGGACTACCTCACAGAACGCCCAGAATATGTGAGGTCACAGGGCTGTGTCTCTGATATGCTGGTCTGCAGTACGGGGGCCCCACAGGGAACTGTGCTGGCACCGTTCCTCTTCACCCTCTACACTGCAGACTTCTCCATCAACTCCCCACGCTGCCACCTACAGAAGTTCTCTGACGACTCTGCCATAGTCAGCCTCATCACAGGTGAGGACGACTCAGAGTACAGACAGTGGACTCTGGACTTTGTTGACTGATGTCAGCAGAACCACCTGCTGATCAACGCCGGGAAAGCCAAGGAGTTGGTGGTGGACTTCCGGAGACGCAGACCCACCACACTGACACCGGTGAACATCCAGGGAGTGGACATTGAGATAGTGGACTCTTATAGGTACCTGGGTGTTCATCTGAATAATAAACTGAACTGGAGCCACAACACTGATGCTCTTTACAGGAAGGATCAGAGCAGACTCTACCTGCTGAGGCGGCTGAGGTCATTTGGAGTACAGGGAGCGCTTTTAAAGACCTTCTATGACTCTGTGGTGGCATCCGTCATTTTTTACAGTGTTGTATGTTGGAGCAGCAGTTTATCGGCAGCTGAGAGGAAGAGGTTGGATAAACTCATCAGGAAGGCCAGCTCTGTTCTGGGATGCACCCTGGACCCAGTGCAGGTGGTGGGAGACAGAAGGACTCTGGCCAAAATAACATCTCTGATGGACAGAGTCTCCCACCCCATGCATGTAAATGTTGCTGAACTGCAGAGCTCCTTCAGTGACAGACTGCTACATCCTAGATGCATGAAGGAGCGTTTCTGTAGGTTCTTCCTCCCTGCAGCTGTCAGACTGTACAATCAAAACTGCTCCCAACAATCATAGATGTTTGCATCTGCGCTGTAACTGCAATAATTTAATCAACTGATTCGCACTACAACCTGGTTTGCCTCTTATCTGAAGTTATTTTTATTTAATAACTGTACAGTACTCTCTGTATATAGTAACCACTGTCCTTAATGTAAATATGTAAGAAAAATTGTGTATGTTTCTGTTCTGTGTCCTGTGTACTGTTTGTTATATATGTGTCTTTCTGGCTGCTGTTACAACCAAATTTCCCCTTGTGGGACAATTAAAGGATTATTCTATTCTATATAAGAAATGCATGTGTTGGTTTATTTATATGTCTGTATGTAGACATGTGTATTTAAAGTGGCATAGAAGGTTGCTGAAATGGTATTACTAATTTTTTCAGTTTTTATTTTTGTGTATTCTTTATTCATCCTTAATTTTTTCTTTTTTCCTATTATTTATGACATTTTATTTATTATCATTATTATTTATTTATTTATTTATTTTAATGTTGATATTACAGTCCTACAAAGTAAGTTGGGATATCTCTTCTTGGTAGTCCCAGGAGGTGTACAACATAGCCATGTCACCAGGTCACTGACTGACTTCTACACACAACATTAGTCATATACAATTGTAAATAAATATGCCATTACCAATGAGTTATTATTTAATTACACCAGTTACGCAACAAACAGGCCCCCTGTGACAAAGTGGCTAGGACAGAATTCATTTGCCATTTGTCACTTGCGTATATTGTTATTTTGTGTTCTGTTATTTTACAGTCAGCCATAATGCTTTAATTTAGACATTGCTGGTGTAACTTCTCTTAACACACAATATCCCAGGTTTTGTTTGTGGTAGCAGTAGTTACATCCTTTACATCCATGCATGTGTTTTAAAGCAAACACTACTAACCATCAGATCATCTGAATTTTCTTCTGTTTACAGGCACATGTCTGGTAAATTATGTTTCTTTATGTTGCTTTGGTTATACTTACCATAGTGTCCATGTTGTGCATTCAGGTCCTATATGTGAGACAGGTGTATGGGAAGGGCCGCCCACTACTTCCTGTTTATAGGGTCATGAGGTCAATGATTGCATCACTGGGTGCAACCAAATGGAGGGTTTTTCATTTTGTATAGTATTGTTTGTTTTCTTTAAAGTAGCCTTTTGAGTTATATTGCATGCAGTGTTTTACTTTACAAACTATTTAGTTGAGTAAATGAGTTTGTCAGTTTCATGCATGACTTTATTCCTGTTCTTTGTTTAGAATTTTATTATTTGGTTTGACCTATTTTGTTTCAATGGTAGGGACTAACGAGGTCAGGTGTGGGCAAAGTCTTGTATAAAGCCAGTGGGATTTTTGCATGCCTGAGTGATTGTTTTATGGTAAAAGGGAGATGCCAGCAATAAAGTATGCTTAAAAAGAACTTCAATTGTCTGCTAATTCTATTTACTTATCACCTTCCTTGCTGCTTAAGTTATGCTACATCACACCCCCTCACTGAAACACTGACAATGCTGAAAAGAAATGATGTTGGTTAAAAAGTAAGATGTAAGTAACATGTAAAACTAAGAATTTGATTTAATTATATGTGTATCAAAAATCTTTGATGGGAACCTAAAAGTCCCATGATAGTATTTCCTATTTGTTTTTCCTGATTTAAAAGAGAGAGAGAGAGAGAGAGAGAGAGAGAGAGAGAGAATAGCGGATTAAAGTGTGTTTAAAAATTAAGAGTCTTTAATTGAAGCTTCCTCAGTTTATCATGATAGACTTCAAAAGAACTTGCTTCAGAAGGAAAAAGGTGATATTAATGTTATTTTTTAATAACAATAGTATTTTAAATCATTTTAAATATCAGAATCACTTAGACTTAGATTTTTATCTGAATTATCCAATACAACACAAACATAATACATACAATACAAGAATAAGATACATACAACAAATATATTTAAATATTGACTGGTAAAAGTGACTGGTAATCATACAGGATATTTTCACACATCTTATATTTCCAGTATGCCAGGTGAGGTGATGCTATGTTGAGTATCACTTCTTTTCTTTCACAGTCAGATTCTTAAGCTGAGGAGATGCTTTATGGATAAAAAAAAAAACTTTGTCTCACTGATATGTCTAACTTATATTATGACTTTATCTCTTACATTATAAATTGACACCCAATGACCTTCGTCAGAAATTATGTTCAAATCTATACTGATTGATTACATAAAGGTTCATTTTAGCTTTAGTTACTTCTAAATCATACTATGAGTGCTCTTCATCAGAAGTTCCTCGTGGATTTTCTGTTGTAAAAATCATTTTTCATACCCAGTCACAGGAGACATTTCCTCAAGTTATTTCACAAAAGCATCAGCGCAGATGTTATTGCTGGCTTGACAGAAGCCATGACAGCAGCACCATACAGGAGGCAGTGAGGAGACTGATCTTGTGGCTCACTCCATGTGACACTTTTGTAAATGTTGACAAAAAGAGAAAAAAAATGCATTGCTTTCAGAAACTGTTCTAAAATATAGAAACATGTTTGACATGATTGTATTAAATATATCTTACGTGTGCCGTTCACAAATATAGAACTGGTTTCAATGTCGAAGGGTGTTATCTTGGCTGCATCAATCAAAACTTGCGCAATCTCATTTGCATTAGGGACCAGTGACAATGCAAATCCAATGTCCATGTCATTGACAATGGACCCATTACTGCAAAAGAAATAACCCCAAACTTTTTTTTAACTTTATTTAGTTTAAATATTTGTGAAATCGTATACCATAAACAATATACCTGAATGCAGTCACAGTGATGAAGCGGAATGAAGGAAATCTTTCCTGGTAGAAAGGTTCAAGCTGCAGAAATATAAATAAACACACTGTAAGTATGTATGCATTGCTTTTTGGGCTTGTGCTCCTTCACTTCCATGTCATTTGTGATATGTTATTTGCACTATGTAATATCATAGTGCAATTAATATTTCATATTTTCTTTCTGTTCATCCAGCTGCCCATTTTTTGAATGGTTAGCACATAATGAATATGTCACAGGTCACATTTATGCTTTATCTTTTTTCTTTGATCTCTTAGAAATCATGGCATTCAGTTGGTAAAAATAGAAACCCCAGCAGTATTTACTGTGGAGTTTTAGCTCAGTTATATGGTGCAAATATTTTTCCACATTGTTTATTGGATATAATGTATATGATTTTTTTTTTTAGCTCAGTCTGTATAATATTAGTAACAACGGAAAAATTGTTGACTTTAGAAAGGAGACCTGAACTAGGGCTGGGTATCGTCACTGATTTCTAGAATCGATTCAATTCCGATTCACAAGGTCCCGAATCGATTCGATCCACAATTCGATTTAATTCGATTCTATTCAATTTGAATCTGGGAAATTTTGACAGAAATATTATAATTCAGATCAGTACATTTACATATTTTTGTATCTATAAAAAGGAAGCTGACACACGCAAGACTTTATCAAAGGTGTGAGCATCACAGCAGATGCCTTTGTGTCAAAGTAGCTGAAGATAAAACACAGAAAAACATGAAGGTGGTTTTCCTGGCCTGGGATTTTATAAAAATATTCTGCAGTACATCAGAAATGAAAGAAAACCATTAATCAACACATGCTGTGCATCGTGGTCGAAGCAAAATAGTAAAAGTAAGAGTGAATTCATGATGATGATGATGGATCTTCTTTTGCTGCTGGTTCGGTCAAACTAACAGCTTTAGAATCAGCGCCGACAGATCAGAATCAGCAAGCTGTCGGCTTTCAGCCCCGACCGTGAGAAAGGCGACATCTAACTGATTCTGATCCGCGGGTCGCGCTGTGTGTTTAAGTCTTTGTGCAGAATCCGTGTTCCTGCTCTCATTTACTGTCTTAGCTGTTTGGTGGTTGTTGAAATTTTGTGAGATTTCACCTGAGATTCTGGCATTTCGGGCAAAATAAATTTATATTAAAAAATCAATTCAGAATTTTAATGAAATTAATGAAAAAAAAAAAAAATGACAAAGGATGAACTGAAGCTCTGCCATCACGTAATGTCGCATACTGCTGTTTCTGATGTCATTTAGAAAAAAAAAAAAAAAAAAAAAAAGAATTTTAATGAATCGTTTTTACGTTATCCAAGCCAGAATCGATTTTAATCGATAAATCGATTATAAAAACCCACCCCTAACCTGAACGTAGGGATAGAAAAAGGACTAGCATATCATTTGTTTGCTTTTTTAAGGTATGCCACAGAAATACTGTTATGTGACTTTATCTAAAAATTATGCAATTAATTAGAATACAGGCATTGTTCAACTTGAAGAAAACAAACTTACTGCTGTCCTTATCAGTGTAGCTCGTTGTTTAAACGCTGTGGATGATGAAGTCAGCAAGTCAGTCGTAAATATCCCTTTAACAGATCTGAATTTCACCGCCAGTATTTTGACTGGCTCAGCAGTTGTTACAGTTGTAGTGGTTGTAGGGTTCACAGTTGTAGTTGAAGCTGTAGTTGTATTTGTTACAGATGTGGTGATTGTAAGATTTGTTGTGGTTGCATTTGTAGGTGTAGTCACTGATGTTGTGGTGCTCACTGTAGTTGTAGTTGAAGCTGTTGTAAATGCCAATAAAGGAAACAAGGTGTTGCTTTAACAAACAGTTCTGAGACATCATGAGTTTTAAATATGATCTTATCAAATATTGTTTACCTAAATCACTGACTGAACGGTCTGTTGTTTTTTATACATATTAAATCTCATTTAAAGTGTATCGCATGAAATTGTTATCTTTGAGTTTTTTGAGAAAATTATTATATAAATAACTACATGGGTTTTTATGTCACAAACAAAACTGTATAATAATCTATCCATCCATCCACTTCTCCTTTTTAGGGTCGCGGGGGGCGCTGGAGCCTATCCCAGCTGTCATAGGGCGAGAGGCGGGGTACACCCTGGACAGGTCGCCAGTCTGTCGCAGGGCCAACACACAGAGACAGACAACCATTCGCACTCACATTCACACCTAGTGAAAATTTGGATTTTCCAGTTAACCTATCCCCACAAGCTGCATGTATTTGGACCGTGGGAGGAAGCCGGAGTACCCGGAGGGAACCCACACAAACACGGGGAGAACATGCAAACTCCACACAGAAAGACCCCGGCCTGATTTTGGAATTGAACTCAGGACCTTCTTGCTGTGCGGCAACAGTGCTAACCACCGTGCCACTGTGCTGACTGTATATTAATAATAATAATAATAATATAGAAAATATATTGTTATTATTATTATTATGTATAATAATAATAATAATAACAATATATTTTATATGAGGGCACCTTTCTAAAACCCAAGGTCACCTTACAAAGAGAAAAATATATCAATAAAACAGTAGATTAAAATAGATTAAAATAAATTAAAATACAAAAAACAACAAATAAAAAGAAAAAACAAGATTTGACAGCAATTAAGATATCTATTAAAGCGAGTAAGCCGGTTTAAACATGTGGGTTTTCAACTGTGACTTAAATAAGAGAAGGTAATCTATATTTCTTAAGACTGAAGGAAGTGAGTTCCAGAGCCAAAGACCAGAGTGACTGAAAGCTCTGTTCCCCATAGTGATAAGACGAGCAGATGGAACAACAAGAGGAGTGGCAGATGAAGATCTGAGAGAGCAGGAAACAGTGATGATATGAAGCAGATCACAGAGATCTGAGAGTAATCGATCCGGGAAGTAATAAGACTATGGACAAGGATGGCAGCAGCATGGGGAGTAAGGAAGGGATGAAGTCGGTTAATGTTACGTAAGTGAAAGTATGCAGACCGGGTTACGTAATTAATGTGAGACTGAAATGAGAGAGTACTGTCGAATATGACACCCAAACTCTTTACCTGCGGGGAAGGAAGGATTGGGGAATTTTCAATATTATTGGAGAGACTGTGAGATTTGATTAAGATAGAGGTTATGCCAACGAGGAAAACTTCTGTTTTATTACTGTTAAGTTTGAGAAAATTGGATGAGAGCCATGATCTAATCTCCATAAGACAGTTTAGGGGAGATAGGTGGGAGCGATGAATTAATTATGTATATGATGTGAGAAATGAATCTGTGTATTGCCTTGTTCAAAATGAATCCTTCAGGAGTGACATGTGTGACTTCTGTTTACTTACTGTTTACTTGGGTTGCTACGACAGATGTGGCATTAATAGTTAATGTGAAGTTGTTGGGCTTAGACACAGCTTCTACTAAGGTTTTTGCAACATCTGCAGCATGTGGGATTTCTGCAGGTGTTATCGTGTTGTTAAACACAACTTCCACTTCTGCTTCAGTATTAGATGCTCGTGTTCTGGTCCCAGCTTGTCTAAATGAAGAAAAAAAAATTTTAAATTTAATATCCTAAATGAACACTATTTTTAGTCATTGTCGATAATAAGATTAGTGTTGTTAAGAATGAACAAAAGTGAAAATCTTACCTAAATGCTATGACAATAACATGGCTGAAGAGTAAACCATATCGAGCTCTATAGATGAATTTATACTGTGCAAAACAAACAAGTAGAAAATTAATTAATTCAGATGTCGTTGTTTTAACAAAACTTGTGAATACATCTCAGTATTTAACTCACCATTACTACCACTTGTGCCTCAAGTGCCTTAAATTGTGGACTGGTTGTATTAGTGAGTGCATCTTCAAAGGGTGTAACCAAAACGGCTACTAGAATAAAAACTGGTCCACGGACCACTGCCATTGTTGCTGTCGTTGTTGTTGTTGTTGTTGACTTCGTTGTTGTTGTTGGCGTTGTTGTTATTGTTGTTGGCTTTGTTGTTGTTGTTGTTGGCATTGCTGTTGTTGCTGTTGTTGTACTTGTTGGGTTGGTGTTTGTAAGATTTGTTGTGGTTGCATTTGTAGGTGTAGTCAGCATTGGTGTTGAAGTGTTCACAGGTGTAGTTGAAACTGTTGTAGGCCTTGTAGTTGTATTTGTTACAGTTGTGGTGTTTGTAAGATTTGTTGTGGTTGCGTTTGTAGGGCTAGTGATCATTGGTGTTGTAGCGTTCACAGGTGTAGTTGAAGCTGTTGTAGACACTGTAGTTGTATTTGTTCCTGGTGTGGTGTTTGTAAGATTTGCTATGGTTGCATTTGTAGGGGTAGTCATCATTGGTGTTGTAGCATTCACAGGTGTAGTTGAAGCTGTTGTAGACACTGTAGTTGTATTTGTTACAGGTGTGGTGTTTGTAAGATTTTTTGTGATTGCGTTTGTAGCTCCTGTCAGCATTGATGGTGTAGTGTTCACAGGTGTAGTTGAAGCTGTTGTAAGCCCTGTAGTTGTAGTTGTTACAGGTGTGGTGTTTGTAAGATTTTTTGTGATTGCGTTTGTAGCTCCTGTCAGCATTGATGGTGTAGTGTTCACAGGTGTAGTTGAAGCTGTTGTAAGCCCTGTAGTTGTAGTTGTTAAAGGTGTGGTGTTTGTAAGATTTGTTGTGGTTGCATTTGTAGCTGTCGTCAGCATTGATGTTGTAGTATTCACAGGTGTAGTTGAAGCTGTTGTAGACACTGTAGTTGTATTTGTTACAGGTGTGGTGTTTGTAAGATTTGTTGTGGTTGCGTTTGTAGCTCCTGTCAGCATTGATGTTGTAGTGTTCACAGGTGTAGTTGAAGCTGTTGTAAGCCCTGTAGTTGTATTTGTAAGATTTGTTGTCTTTGCGTTTGTAGGGGTAGTGATCATTGGTGTTGTAGCGTTCACAGGTGTAGTTGAAGCTGTTGTAGACACTGTAGTTGTATTTGTTACAGGTGTGGTGTTTGTAAGATTTGTTGTGGTTGCGTTTGTAGCTGCTGTCAGCATTGATGTTGTAGTGTTCACAGGTGTAGTTGAAGATGTTGTAGGCCTTGTAGTTGTATTTGTAAGATTTGTTGTGGTTGCGTTTGTAGGGGTAGTGATCATTGGTATTGTAGCGTTCACAGGTGTAGTTGAAGCTGTTGTAGACACTGTAGTTGTATTTGTTACAGGTGTGGTGTTTGTAAGATTTGTTGTGGTTGCGTTTGTAGCTGCCGTCAGCATTGATGTTGTAGTGTTCACAGGTGTAGTTGAAGCTGTTGTAGACACTGTATTTGTATTTGTAAGATTTGTTGTGGTTGCGTTTGTAGCTGCCGTCAGCATTGATGTTGTAGTGTTCACAGGTGCAGTTGAAGCTGTTGTAAGCCCTGTAGTTGTATTTGTTACCGGTGTGGTGTTTGTAAGATTAGTTGTGGTTGCGTTTGTAGCTCCTGTCAGCATTGACGTTGTAGTGTTCACAGTTGTAGTTGAAGCTGTTGTAAGCCCTGTAGTTGTATTTGTTACAGGTGTGGTGTTTGTAAGATTTGTTGTGGCTGCGTTTGTAGCTGCAGTCAGCATTGATGTTGTAGTGTTCACAGGTGTAGTTGAAGCTGTTGTAGACACTGTATTTGTATTTGTAAGATTTGTTGTGGTTGCGTTTGTAGCTGCAGTCAGCATTGATGTTGTAGTTTTCACAGGTGTAGTTGAAGCTGTTGTAGACACTGTATTTGTATTTGTAAGATTTGTTGTGGTTGCGTTTGTAGCTCCTGTCAGCATTGACGTTGTAGTGTTCACAGGTGTAGTTGAAGCTGTTGTAGACACTGTAGTTGTGTTTGTTACAGGTGTGGTGTTTGTAAGATTTGCTGTGGTTGCATTTGTATCTGTAATCATTGATGTTGTAGTGCTCACAGTTGTAGTTGAAACCACTGTAAATGTAAAGAAAAGGAAACAGGTGTCACTTAAATGTCACAGTTCTGACATATTGTGAATTTAAAATATGATAATATTCAGTATTACTTACCAGGGTCACTGACAGTAACATTGGTAATGTTGAAGACCGTTATGTTTGGAGCTGCATTAATCAAAACATTTGCAATGTCAGTGTTATTAGGCACTGCTGTAGATGCAAACCGAATGTCAATATCAGTGATGATGGATCCGTTTCTGCAGAATGAATAAACCAAACATCGTTTTACTTGCATTAATTTATTATGTATTATATATTATATGGAATCTGCAAACAAAAAATAAATTACCGGAATCCAGTCACTATCATTGAGAGGTATGAAGGAAACGTTGTCTTATAGATAGGTTCAAGCTACAGAAACACACACAATCAAAGATCTGTCAGTACGAATCCATGCAATTAACCATTGCTTGACTTGAAGATCAAAACTTACTGTTGTCACTGTCATGGAGGATCTTTCTGTAAACGCTGGAGATGATGAGTTCAGCAAGTTGTCTGTAAATGCCTCTCCAATTGATGTGAACTTCAACTGCTTTGTTATAACTGGCTCAGCAGTTGTAGTTGTTACAAGTGTAGAAAACAAAGAGCAAGCAATTGACAACAAAGTAATTTTCATAAACACACAATGCTTTTTATATATATATATACATTGTAAATCCCGTCAAAGGTAGCCTTTCTTATGAGTAGCACATTAAAAAATTAAGTGGGGGTCGGGGATTGGGGGGGGGGGGGGGGCACACACATGATGATGTTAAATATAAATAGTTGTATTGACTTGTTTCAAAAATAATCTTTCAGGAGTGACAAGTGTGACTTCTGTTTACTCACTGTTTACTTGGGTTGCTACGACAAATGTTGTATCAACAGAGAGATTGAAAGTGTTGTTGGGATTAGACACAGCTGTGACTAACGTTTGTTCAACATCTTTAGCCTCTGGGATTTCTGCAGGTGTTATGGTGTTGTTAAACACAACCTCGACTTCTGCTTCAGTATCAGATGCTCGTGTTCTGGTCCCAGCTTGTCTGAATGAAAAAAAGAAAGAAAAAAACGTAAATTTTTTATTAAATATCCTAAATTAACACTATTTTTAGTCATTATTGATAATAAGATTAGTGTTGATATAAATGAACAAAAGTAAATACCTTACCTGAATGCTATGACAATAACATGGCTGAAGAGTAAACCATATCGAGCTCTATAGATGATTTCATACTGTGCAAAACAAACAAGTAGAAAATTAATTAATTCAGATGTCGTTGTAATCAGCTGGAAATTTAACAAAACTTGTGAATACATCTCAGTATTTAACTCAGTATTTATACTGTGCAAAGCAAAGTAGAAATTAATTAATTAATTCAAATGTAGTTATAATCAGCTGGAATTTTTAAAGCACTTGAAAATCATTCTTAGTATTTTACCCACCACTACAACCACTTGCACTGCAAGTGCCTGAAATTGTGGACTGGTTTTATCTTCGAGTTGAGGCACATAGGGTGTAACCAAAACTGCTGTAAGAACAACAACTGGTGCACGAACTACCGGCACTGCTGTTGTTGCTGCTGTTGTTGTTGGCTTTGTTGTTGTTGTTGTTGTTGGTGTTGTTGTTGGCTTTGTTGTTGTTAATGCTGCTCTTGTTGTTGTTGTTGTTGTTGCTGCTGTTGTTGTTAATGCTGCTCTTGTTGTTGTTGTTGTTGTTGCTGCTGTTGTTGTTGGCTTTGTTGTTGTTGTTGTTGTTGTTGCTGCTGTTGTTGTTGGCTTTGTTGTTGTTGTTGTTGCTGCTGTTGTTGTTGGCTTTGTTGTTGTTGTTGTTGCTGCTGTTGTTGTTGGCTTTGTTGTTGTTGTTGTTGTTGTTGGCTTTGCTGCTGTTGTTGTTGGCTTTGTTGTTGTTGTTGTTGTTGTTGCTGCTGTTGTTGTTGTTGTTGTTGTTGGCTTTGTTGTTGTTGTTGTTGTTGTTGTTGTTGTTGTTGTTGTTGTTGTTGTTGCTGTTGTTGTTGCTGCTGTTGTTGTTGGCTTTGTTGTTGTTGTTGCTGTTGTTGTTGGCTTTGTTGTTGTTGTTGCTGTTGTTGTTGCTGCTGTTGTTGTTGGCTTTGTTGTTGTTGTTGCTGTTGGCTTTGTTGTTGTTGTTGCTGTTGTTGTTGCTGCTGTTGTTGTTGGCTTTGTTGTTGTTGTTGCTGTTGGCTTTGTTGTTGTTGTTGCTGTTGTTGTTGCTGCTGTTGTTGTTGGCTTTGTTGTTGGTGTTGTTGTTGGCTGTGTTGTTGTTGTTGCTGTTGTTGTTGGCTTTGTTGTTGTTAATGCTGTTCTTGTTGTTGTTGTTGTTGCTGCTGTTGTTGTTGGCTTTGTTGTTGGCTGTGTTGTTGTTGTTGTTGCTGCTGTTGTTGTTGGCTTTGTTATTGTTGTTGTTGCTGTTGTTGTTGGCTGTGTTGTTGTTGCTGCTGTTGTTGTTGGCTGTGTTGTTGTTGCTGCTGTTGTTGTTGGCTTTGTTGTTGTTGCTGCTGTTGTTGTTGGCTTTGTTGTTGTTGCTGCTGTTGTTGTTGGCTTTGTTGTTGTTGTCGCCTTTGTTGTTGGCTTTGTTGTTGATTCCGCCGTTGTCGTTGGCTTTGTTGTTGTTGCTGCTGTTGTTGTTGGCTGTGTTGTTGTTGCTGCTGTTGTAGTTGGCTTTGTTGTTGTTGGCTTTGTTGTTGTTGCTGCTGTTGTTGTTGGCTTTGTTGTGTTTGTTGCTGTTGTTGTTGGCTGTGCTGTTGTTGTTGCTGTTGTTGTTGGCTGTGTAGTTGTTGTTGCTGCTGTCGTTGTTGGCTTTGTTGTTGTTGTTATTGCTGTTGTTGTTGCTGTTGTTGTTGGCTTTGTTGTTGTTGCTGCTGTTGTTGTTGGCTTTGTTATTGTTGTTGTTGTTGTTGGCTGTGTTGTTGTTGTTGCTGTGTTTGTTGGCTGTGTTGTTGTTGCTGCTGTCGTTGTTGGCTTTATTGTTGTTGCTGCTGTTGTCGTTGTATTTGTTGTTGTTGTTTTTGTTGCTATTGTTGTTGACTTTGTTCCTGTTACTGTGTCAGTTGTGGTGATAGCTGCAGTTAAACCTTCAGTTGTTGTTGAATCTGTAGTTGCTGTAGTTTCTGTAGTTGCAGTTGAACCTTCAGTTGTTGTTGATGTTGTACTTGTTGTTGTACCTTCAGTTGTTGTTGATGCTCTTAATTCTGTAGTTCCAGTTGAACCTTCAGTTGCTGTTGAGGTTGTAGTTCCAGTTGAACCTTCAGTGGTTGTTGATGCTGTGGTTGCTGTTGTTTCCGTAGTTGAAGTTGATCCTACAGTTGTTGTTGAATCTGTAGCTGTAGTTGTACCTTCAGTAGTTGTTGAAGCTGTAGTTGCTTCAGAAACTGTTGTTGCTTTTGTTTCTATAGTTCCAGTCAAACCTTCAGTTGTTATTGATTCTGTTCTTGCAGTTGTACCTTCAGTAGTTGTTGATGGTGTATTTGCTGTTTTAACTTCAGTTGTTGTTAAGGCTGTGGTTGCTGTTGTACCTTCAGTTTTGGCTGATGCTGTAGCTGCTGTTGTTGAAGTTGTAACTTCCGTTGTTGTTGATGCTGTAGTTGCTGTTGTTTCTGTAGTTGCAGTTGAACCTTCAGTTGTTGTTGATGCTGAAGTTTCTTTTGTTTCTGAAGTTTCAGTTGTACTTTCAGTAGTTGTTGATGGCGTAGTCGCTGTTGTGCCTTCAGTTGTTGTAAAGGCTGTGGTTGCCATTGTAACTTCAGTTGTTGTTGACGCTCTAGTTGCTGTTGTTTCTGTAGTTGCAGTTGAACCTTCAGTTGTTGTTGATGCTGTAGTTGCTGTTGTTTCTGTAGTTGCACTTGAACCCTCAGTTGTTGTTGATGCTCCAGTTTCTGTAGTTGTAGTTGAACCTTCAGTTGTCGTTGAATCTGTAGTTACTGTTTTTTCTGTAGTTCTAGTTGAACCTTCAGTTGTTGTGGATGCTGAAGTTGCTGTTGTTTCTCTACTTTCAGTTGTACCTTCAGTAGTTGTTGATGGTGTAGTTGCTGTTGGGCCTTCAGTTGTTGTTAAGGCTGCGGTTGCTGTTGTTTCTGTAATTGCAGTTGAACCTTCAGTTGTTGTTTGTGCCGTAATGACTATTGTACCTTCAGTTGTTGTTGATTCTGTAGTTTCTTCAGATACTGTAGTTGGAGTTGTACCTTCAGTTGTTGTTGATGCTGTGGTTGCTGATGTACCTTCAGTTGCTGTTGTTTCTGTAGTTGCAGTTGAACCTTCAGCTGTTGTTGATGCTGTAGTTGCTGTTGTTTCTGTAGTTGCAGTTGAAACTTCAGGTTTTGTTGATGCTGTAGTTGCTGTTGTTTCTGCAGATTCAGTTGTACCTTCAGTAGTTGTCGATGCTGTTGTTTCTGTAGTTCTAGTTGAACCTTCAGTTGTTGTTTGTGCCGTAATGACTGTTGTACCTTCAGTTGTTGATGCTGTAGTTGCTGTTGTTTCTGTATTTGCTGTTGAACCTTCAGTTGTTGTTGATGCTGTAGTTGCTGTTGTTTCTGTAGTTGCACTTGAACCCTCAGTTGTTGTTGATGCTCCCGTTTCTGTAGTTGTAGTTGAAACCTCAGTTGTTGTTGAATCTGTAGTTACTGTTTTTTCTGTAGTTTCAGTTGTACCTTCAGTAGTTGTTGATGGTGTAGTTGCTGTTGTGCCTTCAGTTGTTGTTGATGCTGTAGTTGCTGTTGTTTCTGTAATTGCAGTTGAACCTTCAGTTGTTGTTAATGCTGTAGTTGCTGTTGTCTCTGTAGTTGCAGTTGAACCTTCAGTTGTTGTTTGTGCCGTAATGACTGTTGTACCTTCAGTTGTTGTTGATTCTGTAGTTTCTTCAGATACTGTAGTTGGAGTTGTACCTTCAGTTGTTGTTGATGCTGTAGTTGCTGTTGTTTCTGTAGTTGCAGTTGAACCTTCAGTTGTTGTTTGTGCCGTAATGACTGTTGTACCTTCAGTTGTTGATGCTGTAGTTGCTGTTGTTTCTGTATTTGCTGTTGAACCTTCAGTTGTTGTTGATGCTGTAGTTGCTGTTGTTTCTGTAGTTGCACTTGAACCCTCAGTTGTTGTTGATGCTCCCGTTTCTGTAGTTGTAGTTGAACCCTCAGTTGTTGTTGAATCTGTAGTTACTGTTTTTTCTGTAGTTTCAGTTGTACCTTCAGTAGTTGTTGATGGTGTAGTTGCTGTTGTGCCTTCAGTTGTTGTTAAGGCTGTGGTTGCTGTTGTACCTTCAGTTGTTGTTAAGGCTGTGGTTGCTGTTGTTTCTGTAATTGCAGTTGAACCTTCAGTTGTTGTTAATGCTGTAGTTGCTGTTGTCTCTGTAGTTGCAGTTGAACCTTCAGTTGTTGTTTGTGCTGTAATGACTGTTGTACCTTCAGTTGTTGTTGATTCTGTAGTTTCTTCAGATACTGTAGTTGGAGTTGTACCTTCAGTTGTTGTTGATGCTGTAGTTGCTGTTGTTTCTGTAGTTGCAGTTGAACCTTCAGTTGTTGTTAATGCTGTAGTTGCTGTTGTCTCTGTAGTTGCAGTTGAACCTTCAGTTGTTGTTTGTGCCGTAATGACTGTTGTACCTTCAGTTGTTATTGATTCTGTAGTTTCTTCAGATACTGTAGTTGGAGTTGTACCTTCAGTTGTTGTTGATGCTGTAGTTGCTGTTGTTTCTGTAGTTGCAGTTGAACCTTCAGTTGTTGTTGATGCTGTAGTTGCTGTTGTTTCTGTAGTTGCAGTTGAACCTTCAGTTGTTGTTAATGCTGTAGTTGCTGTTGTCTCTGTAGTTGCAGTTGAACCTTCAGTTGTTGTTTGTGCCGTAATGACTGTTGTACCTTCAGTTGTTGATGCTGTAGTTGCTGTTGTTTCTGTATTTGCTGTTGAACCTTCAGTAGTTGTTGATGCTGTAGTTGCTGTTGTTTCTGTAGTTGCACTTGAACCCTCAGTTGTTGTTGATGCTCCCGTTTCTGTAGTTGTAGTTGAAACCTCAGTTGTTGTTGAATCTGTAGTTACTGTTTTTTCTGTAGTTTCAGTTGTACCTTCAGTAGTTGTTGATGGTGTAGTTGCTGTTGTGCCTTCAGTTGTTGTTAAGGCTGTGGTTGCTGTTGTACCTTCAATTGTTGTTAAGGCTGTGGTTGCTGTTGTTTCTGTAATTGCAGTTGAACCTTCAGTTGTTGTTAATGCTGTAGTTGCTGTTGTCTCTGTAGTTGCAGTTGAACCTTCAGTTGTTGTTTGTGCCGTAATGACTGTTGTACCTTCAGTTGTTATTGATTCTGTAGTTTCTTCAGATACTGTAGTTGGAGTTGTACCTTCAGTTGTTGTTGATGCTGTAGTTGCTGTTGTTTCTGTAGTTGCAATTGAACCTTCAGTTGTTGTTGATGCTGTAGTTGCTGTTGTTTCTTTAGTTGCAGTTGAACCCTCAGTTGTTATTGATGCTCCCGTTTCTGTAGTGTCAGTTGAACCTTCAGTTGTTGTTTGTGCCGTAATGACTGTTGTACCTTCAGTTGTTGTTGATTCTGTAGTTTCTTCAGATACTGTAGTTGGAGTTGTACCTTCAGTTGTTGTTGATGCTGTAGTTGCTGTTGTTTCTGTAGTTGCAGTTGAAACTTCAGTTGTTGATGCTGTAGTTGCTGTTGTTTCTGCAGTTTCAGTTGTACCTTCAGTAGTTGTCGATGCTGTTGTTTCTGTAGTTGCAGTTGAACCTTCAGTTGTTGTTTGTGCCGTAATGACTGTTGTTTCTGCAGTTTCAGTTGTACCTTCAGTAGTTGTCGATGCTGTTGTTTCTGTAGTTCTAGTTGAACCTTCAGTTGCTGTTTGTGCCGTAATGATTGTTGTTTCTGCAGTTTCAGTTGTACCTTCAGTAGTTGTCGATGCTGTTGTTTCTGTAGTTGCAGTTGAACCTTCAGTTGTTGTTTGTGCCGTAATGACTGTTGTATCTTCAATTGTTGATGTTGTAGTTTCTTCACATACTGTAGTTGGAGTTTTACCTTCACCTGTTGTTGATGCTGTAGTTGCTGTTGTTTCTGTATTTGCTGTTGAACCTTCAGTTGTTGATGATGCTCCCGTTTCTGTAGTTGTAGTTGAACCTTCAGTTGTTGTTGAATCTGTAGTTACTGTTTTTTCTGCAGTTGCAGTTGAACCTTCAGTAGTTGTTGATGGTGTAGTTGCTGTTGTGTCTTCAGTTGTTGTTAAGGCTGTGGTTGCCGTTGTAACTTCAGTTGTTGTTAAGGCTGTGGTTGCTGTTGTTTCTGTAATTGCAGTTGAACCTTCAGTTGTTGTTAATGCTGTAGTTGCTGTTGTCTCTGTAGTTTCAGTTGTACTTTCAGTTGTTGATGCTGTAGTTGCAGTTGCTTCTGTAGTTTCAGTTATACCTTCAGTAGTTGTTGATGCTGTTGTTTCTGTAGTTCCAGTTGAACCTTCAGTTGTTGTTTGTGCCGTAATGACAGTTGTTGTTGATGCTGTAGTTTCTTCAGATGCTGTAGTTGCAGTTAAACCTCCAGTTGCTGTTGTTTCTGTAGTTGAAGTTGAACATTCAGTTGATGTTGATGTAGTTTCTTCAGATAATGTAGTTGCAGTTGTACCTTCAGAACCACAGTTTTGTGCAACAGTTGGTGTAGTAGCAAGCTCAATTGCCACTATTTGTGAAAAGTAGACAGATGATTACACTTAACACACATGCTACTGAAAACACATGCATATGTATGTATATATAGATATTTATGAATACATTTAGATAGATAGATAGATAGATAGATAGATAGATAGATAGATAGATAGATAGATAGATAGATAGATAATCTATAATAGATAATAGATCATGCTACCATACGCCAAACTGATCAAGAAGAAGAAAAACACTTAAAAGAAGCTGTTAATTGACATGATATGAAAGCATGTTACTACACAATATGTTCAGATGTTACTAAAATATGACAAATTAAAATCTGAAAAGCTAATAACTGAAAAGTGTGGCATATTGTGTATGTATGTATTTTTATTTTATTTTATTTTTTTAAGAGCTGCATTCTAATTTTTGTAAAATAATCAGTTACTTACCCAGAATGGTTAACAAAACGGTCAATGTTCGACAAGCCCCCATTACAGCCTCATGTACCTGAAATATTTGAGAATATGAATGTTTGTTATAAATTGATGTGGAAGTATTTATGCATTGACATAGCTTTTATTTATACTCTCTCCCTCTTCAGACACACTCCCACTGCATGTTTGGAATCATCATCATGCTGAAAGTTGAAGTTGTTTCCAGTCAAATGCTCTTCACATTGATCTAAAACACCACAGCCCCTAAGCGTTTTTTTTTTTTTTTTGTTGTTGTTGTTGTTTTTGAAGCTTGTCTTTTTTTAGGCCTGTAACCTATACTTTTGTCCTCCATTTTTTTTCCAAATGTTTAAAGAACACACGTCATACGATGCTCTTTGGAAATCACTTTTTTTGTTCAAAAGTACAATTAAAATTATCTTTGCCACCATTAGTAGATTCATTTTTTTTAAAAAGTACTTAATGGTACTTAATTATTTTTGTAATTGATAACACACTAGTTCCCACCAATGTAATTGAGCATTGTGTGGCACATCCGACATACTGTTTTACTTTTAGCACATGATTCTCCTTATGGGGACCTGATATGTTTAATATGCTGCTGAGAATATAGCCCAGAAGAAGCGTATAGTATAGCTTTTATTTAGGAGAGAGCAATTTCTCTGTAATAAACTCTCTTTTCCAAAGATGAGTGATTTCTCGATAGATAGATTTATTATTTTATCCCTTTGTTGTTTCAGCAACATTAAATTTAAAAACTGTACGTTTGAGTTAAAATATATATTTATAATCTTAATTAATGACAAATTAAAAAAGCATGAACATATATATCGGTCCATTTACAAATATTAATTAATTTATTCACTTAATTAATAACAATGTAATAATGCAATTATCAATTGCACTACGATGATGTCGGCGTAAATGTGCAGTCATATTCGTTGTGTTCCCGCTAGTGCTTTCAGGTTAATCTCGTTGAAATTACCTTAACGCCACAACACGGCAAATCTCCGTTAACGAGCTACCGCCGATCACTCCGTGCATGGGGCTAGACGGCCAACACGTTAACGAGCTAACTGCGCTAACACACTAGTTCACACCAATGTAATTGAGCATTGCATGGCACATTCAACATACTGTTTTACTTTAGTCCATGACTCGCTTACCTTCAGGGTCATACGTCACATGAAAACCAAAATAATTCCAAACGCCAGATCTGAATGACGTTCAATTTGCCTGTTGCAAGGAGAGCTTAACTTCTGTCTCGCTAGCTTGCCCTGCCCTCTTCCTTCTGACGATGCTGTCTGTGTTGAGCGCTCAGTGGATCTGCGCTCGACAGTGCAGCCTAGGCGGAGTAGTCGAACACAGATTCACTGAGCGCTCAACACAGACAGCATCGTCAGAAGGAAAATTGATAAAATAAATTACAAATGTTGTATTGTTCGATACATATGCGTACCGAACCGAAAGCACTGTATCGAACGGTTCAATATCGATACGAATATCGTTGCACCCCTAATATATATATAGTTTAGTTCCAAAACTACTTGCTGCAAGCCTTATTCATGCCATCACAAATCTATACCTACCCAAGCACTGTTTCACAAAGACTTATGTAAATACACTTTTGGCAAGCTTGAATTCAATATCTTGCCCGGGGATAATTTGAAATACTTCGAAAAAGTTGACTTTTCACTCTTAAAAGTGAAAAAAAAGTACATTGATACTAATGTGAGACCAGACTGATAAAGAATGTGTCTTCAGGGACACAAAAACAAGAATGGAAAGTTTATATTGCAGAGACAAGAAAAAAAATAGTGTCCAAAAAAGCAAATCTGTATTCTAAAAGTTGTAACAGAACAACTTCAGTTTATGAATTTACTGTGCTTTTTCCGATTTTCTAACAGTATAGCCATTTTTACTGGATACACTACTATAACATAGACAGTAGAAGTAATAATCATGCTTTTTTCTTTTTTTTTACCTTGATACATTTTTTTTCATCACTTTTAGGCAACAGCTAAAGTTGAAAACATTTAGGGTTAAATGTACTGTCTGCAGAGAAAAAAGTTTTCTACGGTGTGAAAAAATATCACAATAGAATATTATTTTTCATCATAGCTTCAGGTTAAGTGTAATAAATGACAATAACCATTACACAATAAATTGTAATACAAAACGCCTAGCACAAACTCAAACACTAAATTTACATATAGACCAAAGACCCTCACCCTAGAGCCGTAATTGACAGAATCCTTATTCAGCCTCCCTTGTGCTTGTCTGTTCTCTTGTGATGCCACCAGTTTGTTCGGGCATTATATACTTGCTTCACAAGTATGTGATGCCCACACACAATTCTATTGAAATGTTTTGAACTGCCAGTTGAAGATGCAAAGATAAAAAGATTTTTAAAAAAAAGAAAACAACAACAACATTCCTGAACAACTTTTAAGTCAGTTTCATGGTCCAGTCATCAGCATTGTTAGTCAGCATTCCACTGATGTGAACAAATCAGATGTCAAAATATTATCTAACAAGCTGTATACTTTGAATTCAAATACTTATGATGAATAATCTGAAAATGCATAAAATACATAACAAGCATTTTGAGATTAACTATATATATTTCCATAAATCTTCAATAGATGTTTTTAATATCCTCTTCCTACTTTCCCACTGTGACAAAAAATACAGACAACCAGATGATGTCTGTCTTGTTGGCTTTCACTTTGGAAGAGTAACAAAAGACAAGTATTTAAAAATGTATTCATTGCAATGTTATCTTTTCATACAATCCACTGACTTTCAATGTGAGATCTATTTGCTCAAAATGAAACCACAAATGCACAGTGACAAGTTTTAAGGAGTATTTGTGTGCCACTCAGGGTAAATAAAGCTTAAAATGTCTTTCCAGGAAGTCACATTTATTCCGCTTGAGGTTGTATTGTACCAAATTTTCCATACAGCTACAACAGCAAGTCCACACGGAGTGACAAGACATGTATTGATTGATTGAGTGATATACATGAAAAAAAAAAACATTGTCTTCTACTATAACAGGTGCTCGA
Organism: Mchenga conophoros; assembly: GCF_057382185.1. Lineage (NCBI taxonomy): Eukaryota > Metazoa > Chordata > Actinopteri > Cichliformes > Cichlidae > Mchenga > Mchenga conophoros. Next base: position 69,938,624 of record NC_140528.1, read on the forward strand.
AAAGGAGTGGGAAGAAGTAGTACTTATATACTAACCGCCCTTCACATATTTAAAGCTCAGTTGTGTAGTTGTGCAGCTTTGTATTATTATTTGCATGATTTCCACCTGATCTGATTTCAGAACGCTTTTCCCAACAATCTGTTTTTTGCCAATCCTGTGTTTTTCTTTCAATCATTTCAGTATTCTCAATAAAGCTTTAGTAGTTGCTAAATTTACCCTATGAAACTTGACCAAGAAATTGGCCAAAAATCTAAGCAAAATCATATCAGAAAACATCAGAGTGACAGCCTGATGTAATCGAAAAAAAGAAAAAACATTTTAATATGCATGTGATGGATGATTAACGCCACAACACGGCAAATCTCCGTTAACGAGCTACCGCGGATCGCCCCGTGCGTGGGGCTGGACAGCCAACACGTTAATGAGCTAACTGCGCTAACACACTAGCTCCCACCAACGTAATTGAGCATTGCATGGCACATCCAACATACTGTTTTACTTTTGTCCATGACGCGCTTACCTTCAGGGTCATATGTCACATGAAAACCAAAATAGTTCCAAACGCCAGATCTGAATGAGGGTGGGGGAGGTTCAATTTGCCATGTTGCAACGACAGCTTAACTTCTGTCTTGCTAGCTTGCCCTGCACTCAGTGAATCTGCGTTCGACTACTCCGCCTAGGCTGCACTGTCGAGCGCAGATCCTCTGAGTGCTCAAAACAGACAGCATCGTCAGAAGGAAAGGTGATAAAATTAATTAAAAATTTTGTATTGTTCGATACATTTGCTTACCGAACGGAAAGCACTGTATCGAACGATATTCGTATCGATATTGAACCGTGTCGATATTGAACAACAAAAACAACAAGCACGCATGCTACAAACTTTACCCGAGTCATTTAGACAGCCGTTAGCACATGATTCTCCTTATGGGGACCTGATATGTTTAAAATGCTGCTGAGAATATAGCCCAGAAGAAGCGTATAGTATAGCTTTTATTTTGGAAAGAGCCATTTCTCTGTAATAAACTCTCTTTTCCAAAGATGAGTGATTCCTCAATCAGATACAGGGCTCGCAAAATTTTTCCAGTCGGGCTACCAAAATCTATCTCTGCCCTGCCCATCGGGCTATCGCAGGAAGGAAAAATATATGTCAATGCTTTTACATTCTTTCGGAAATGTAGCTGGGTAATTATGTCATTGGCATTGGTGAGCCACTGTCAATATGTGACATATTGAAATCGCGTTTGAATTTGCGCTTGTTTTTTGCTTTCACTTTGCAATCGCGCGAACTGTGTATAGAGAGCGACAGCACTGATCTGTGAGTGATGATAATTTGCGCACCAATTCCTCTGACATCGTCTTATCAATCGTTAGCTTACTATGCAAACATGACAAGTGAAATCTCCCGCAGCTTAAACATGTGAGAGGTTGATCTCACATGTGAGAGGATCGCTGAGCATTATGTGAGTGTGTGTGTAAAAACAGCAGGATATATATTTTAGTTCTGCTGAGCCAAATAAGACAGGTCAGGGTGAAGAAGTGACAGCCAAAGAAAAGCTTACCACAAAACGGAAAAGTTATGACAAATCAGACTATAAGGCAAAAAGAAAGTGCAGCTTTATGGTTTCATGGACAAAAGAATTTCTTGTGGCTGCAATATGACGAGCTAAATAACCAGGGCTGCACATAAGTGGTCCGCAGGTGCGCATTCGCTGTCAAAATAAAAAATGCGCACAAGATAAGAAGTTGCAACGCGTGTTTGCGTACATAAGATTTTCAGGAGGACAGACATTTGTTTAGAACTCTTAAAGATGTCGAAGAAGTTCCTTTAAGCAATTACTTTGGTGTTCCTCCACCTCCAAAGAAATGTCAGAAGGAGTCCGAACCACAAAAGAAGCGCGTATTCTCGGAAAAGTAGTTGCAGGAGGTGAGCTGGCTTCAAACAAATGATGAACGCACAGAGATGTGGTGCAGAATGTGCCATGAAAATTTAATAAATGACAAATTAAAAAGGCATGAACATTTTTTTTGTATCGAAAAAATATCGAACCGTGACACCAAAGTATCGAACCGAACCGAACCGTGAATTTTGTGCATCGTTGCACCCCTAATATATATACCTATATACCTATATATATATATACCTATATATATATATATATACCTATATATATATATATATACCTATATATATATATATATATACCTATATATATATATATATACCTATATATATATATATATATATACCTATATATATATATATATATATATATATATATATATATATATATATATACCTATATATATATATATATATATATATATATATATATATATATATATATATATATATATACCTATATATATATATATATATACCTATATATATATATATATACCTATATATATATATACCTATATATATATATATATATATATATATACCTATATATATATATATATATATATACCTATATATATATATATATATATATATACATATATATATACATATATATATACATATATATATATATATATCTATATATACCTATATATATATATATATATATATATATATACCTATATATATATATATATATATATATATATATATACCTATATATATATATATATATATATATATATATATATATATATATATATATATATATATATATATATATATATATATATATCTCAGAGCTTGTTCTTGTGCTTCCATGATTAGTGCCTCTGAGCTGTCTTTCAGTCCAGCTTTGTCCAGCCACTGGTAGGATTTCTGGATATCAGCCACCACCTCTATCTGCCGGTGGTACATACCGTGCAGGGTCTTCCATGATGGTTCCTCGTCTCCGTCCTCTTTCTTGGGTTTCTGCTGCCGATACCAAGCTAAGATCCTGTGGGACTTCCAGATACAGACGGACAAAATAGTGGTGGCTAACCAACATAGTGGTGGTAGACAAACAGAAGAAGACGGCCGTAGTGATCGATGTAGCAGTTCCGAATGACAGCAATATCAGGAAGAAGGAACACGAGAAGCTGGAGAAATACCAAGGGCTCAGAGAAGAGCATGAGAGGATGTGGAGGGTGAAGGTAACAGTGGTCCCCGTGGTAATCGGAGCACTAGGTGCGGTGACTCCCAAGCTAGGCGAGTGGCTCCAGCAGATCCCGGGAACAACATCGGAGATCTCTGTCCAGAAGAGCGCAGTCCTGGGAACAGCTAAGATACTGCGCAGGACCCTCAAGCTCCCATGCCTCTGGTAGAGGACCCGAGCTTGAAGGATAAACCGCCCGCAGGGGCGTGCTGGGTGTTTATATATATATATATACAGTCAGGTCCATAAATATTGGGACATCGACACAATTCTAACATTTTTGACTCTACCACCACAATGGATTTCAAATTAAACGATGTGCTTTAACTGCAGACTGTCAGCTCTTATTTGAGGGTATTTACATGCAAATCAGGTGAAAGGTGTAGGAATTAAAACAGTTTGTATATGTGCCTCCCACTTGTTAAGGGACCAAAAGTAATGGGACAATTGGCTTCTCAGCTGTCCGATGCCAGGTGTGTGGTATTCCCCTCATTATCCCAATTACAATGACCATATAAAAGGTCCAGAGTTCATTTCAAGTGTGCTATTTGCATTTGGAATCTGTTGCTGTCAGCTGACAAGATGAGATCCAAAGAGCTCTCACTATCAGTGAAGCAAGCCATCATTACGTTGAAAAAACAAAACAAACCCATCAGAGAGATAGCAAAAACATTATGCGTGGCAAAACAACTGTTTGGAACATTCTCGAAAAGAGGGAACGCACCGGTGAGTTCAGCAACACCAAAAGACCCGGAAGACAACGGAAAACAACTGTGGTGGGTGACTGAAAAATCCTTTCCCTGGTGAAGAAAACACAGTTCACAAAAGTTGGCCAGATCAAGAACACTCTCCAGGAGGTAGGTGTGTGTGTGTGTGTGTGTGTGTGTCAGTCAATAATCAAGAGAAGACTCCACCAGTGTGAATACAGAGGGTTCACCACAAGATGTAAACCATTGGTGAGCCCCCAAAACAGGAAGACCAGATTAGAGTTTGCCAAACGACATCTAAAAAAGCCTTCACAGTTCTGGAACAACATACTATGGACAGATGAGACCAAGATAAACTTGTACCAGAATGATGGGAAGAGAAGAGTATGGAGAAGGAAAGGAACTGCTCATGATCCTAAGCATACCACCTCATCAGTGAAGCATTGTGGTGGAAGTGTAATGGCGTGAGCATATATGGCTGCCAGTGGAACAGGTTCTCTTCTATTTATTGATGTGTGACTACCGACAAAAGCAGCACGATAAATTCTGAATGGTTTCAGGCTATATTATCTGCTCATATTCAGCCAAATGCTTCAGAACTCATTGGATGGGGTTTCACAGTGCAGATGACAATGACCCAAAGCATACTGCAAAAGCAACCAAAGAGTTTTTGAAGGTAAAGAAGTGGACTGTTTTGCAATGGCCAAGTCAATCACCTGACCGGAATCCAATTGAGTGTACATTTCACTTGCTGAAGACAAAATGAAGGGAAAATGCCCCAAGAGCAAGCAGGAAGTGAAGATGGTTAACTTATCTTTCTTGTAGAACTGTGCTCCAAATAAAGAACTTTGTGTTAAAAAAAAGGTTGTTAATCATTTACAAATCAATATTGTCTGTATGTACAGCAATTTCCCCCCCAAAAAGTGAACATGCAAAACTGCGGCGTTAAGCAGTTGAAAAATTTGGGTGCGCCTAACTTTTGTGCTGGTACGGAAAAAAAAAAGAAAAGATAAGGAACCATGTTTAGTTACAGGCTCATGGGAATCTTTTCTGTTGATCAGTGATAATGCACAATTCATTCTGTACTTCCTGATAATGACACAGAAGTCAGGCTGCTACATTACAAATACCTTAACTATGAAGTGGCACAGTTGGACACGGGAGCAGTCAACCAGGTGTATCACCTTGACCTCCTCAAAGCATAGAGAGAGGCTGAAATCACTTCTCTGGTGAGTCTGGTGAAGGAGAGAGATGAGTTTGGCCAGAGGTTCAAAATTTCATCATTAACCCCTCACTCCATTGTGATGATCATCTCACACAGGCCCACAGAGTGAATGTTTCTGCATTCCAATGTTGTTTTGCAGATGTGTTCTTCCAGCTGACCGTTCCTACTAATCTCATAGAACACTATTTGAAAGGTGGCCTTATGTGAAGGTGCATGACGTTACAGGTTACAGTGGGGCAAAAAAGTATTTAGTCAGCCACCGATTGTGCAAGTTCCCCCACTCAAAATGATGACAGAGGTCAGTAATTTGCACCAGAGGTACACGTCAACTGTGAGAGACAGAATGTGAAAAAAAAATCCATGAATCCACATGGTAGGATTTGTAAAGAATTTATACGTAAATTAGGGTGGAAAATAAGTATTTGGTCACCTCAAACAAGGAAAATCTCTGTATTCTGTATCTCTGTATCTCTGTAAAGTATTGTAGACCTGCACCAGACTGGGAAGAGTGAATCTACAATAGGCAAGCAGCTTGGTGTGAAAAAATCAACTGTGGGAGCAATCATCAGAAAATGGAAGACATACAAGACCACTGATAATCTCCCTCGATCTGGGGCTCCACGCAAGATCTCATCCCGTGGGGTCAAAATGATCAAAGATCACATGGATGATACAGCAGAGGATTGGGAGAATGTCATGTGGTCAGATGAAACCAAAGTAGAACTTTTTGCTATAAACTCAACTCGTCGTGTTTGGAGGAAGAAGAATACTGAGTTGCATCCCAAGAACACCATACCTACTGTGAAGCATGGGGGTGGAAACATCATGCTATGGGGCTGTTTTTCTGCCAAGGGGACAGGACGACTGATCCGTGTTAAGGACAGAATGAATGGGGCCATGTATCGTGAGATTTTGAGCCAAAACCTCCTTCCATCAGTGAGAACTTTGAAGATGAAACGAGGCTGGGTCTTCCAACATGACAATGATCCAAAACACACCGCCCGGGCAACAAAGGAGTGGCTCCGTAAGAAGCATTTGAAAGTCCTGGAGTGGCCTAGCCAGTCTCCAGACCTCAACCCCATAGAAAATCTGTGGCGGGAGTTGAAAGTCCGTGTTGCTCGGCGACAGCCCCAAAACATCACTGCTCTCGAGAAGATCTGCATGGAGGAATGGGCCAAAATACCAGCTACTGTGTGTGCAAACCTGGTAAAGACCTATAGTAAACGTTTGACCTCTGTTATTGCCAACAAAGGTTATGTTACAAAGTATTGAGTTGTATTTTTGTTATTGACCAAATACTTATTTTCCACCCTGATTTACGAATAAATTCTTTACAAATCCTACCATGTGAATTCATGGATTTTTTTTTTTCCACATTCTGTCTCTCACAGTTGAAGTGTACCTCTGGTGCAAATTACTGACCTCTGTCATCATTTTAAGTGGGGGAACTTGCACAATCGGTGGCTGACTAAATACTTTTTTGCCCCACTGTATCTGAGAAAATTGTTTAAAAAGAATTGGCTGAAATGCTAAAAATGGGCGCGATAAAAGAGCCCCTTGATGCAGCCCCGTCACTAGGGTTATGTGTCCTGGATCCAAATGCTGGATCCACTCAGTCAACTACACCAGGGTCAACAACAACTGCTGGGTCAAAGATGACTTCTGAGTCAACTATGACTGTGACAACTATAAATACTGGGCCAACTACAACTGGGTCACCTAAAGCTGCTCAGTCAACTACAAGTGGGTCAACAACAGCTCCTGGGTCAACTACAACAGGGACAATAACAACCGCTGGGTCAACTACAACTGGATCAACAACAACTCCCGTTTCAACTACAACAGGGACAACTACAACTCAAGTTACCATGACTGTAAGTCGAAGAACATTAGGAACTTCACCTCCAGCTTCCACTTGTTGTTGTTATTGTTGCCCTAATTGTGTGACAAAAACAGAAGTTTAAGTGTCATTTAAAACTCATGAGACATTTACAAGCGATTTGCTGCTTATTTGCATTTAAACAACAAGTAAATCTGATAGTTGCAATAGTAAGTATCTTTCTTAAAGTCAAACAGCTTTTAAATATATACATTTGAAATAATTAGATTTCAAAAATTATAATGATACTATGTTCTTATAACAAGCTATATTTTCTTTTAACTCATATAGTCATAATTTAAAAATTATTAGATAGTAATGATCTCCTCAGATTGGAATTAGAAAATTAAAATTACATATACAATTAAAGAAATATCTAAAATAATCTGAAATTATGAAAGTAAGTGAAATCACAAAATTCTAACTAAATAGTGCAAGTCAAAGTTAGTGAATTTATTCAAACAGTAACTGGGAAGTTAAAAAGCATGAATCATTAAAACAAAATTACATTTCTACAGTCTATTTCAGATAGATAGATAGATAGATAGACAGATAGACAGATAGATAGATAGATAGATAGATAGATAGATAGATAGATAGACAGACAGACAGACAGACAGACAGACAGACAGACAGACAGACAGACAGACATCATATAAATATTAGAGATGTGCAAAGCAGCCGGTATTTGTATCTGTATTTGTTGAGGGGGGAAAAGTATTTGTATTTGTATTCGTTGTCAAGTAAAATTCAAAATAGGCTTAAAAATCCTTTTTTATTTGCATTACACTTCTAATTAATATTAAGTATTCTTTAATTATATCCATTACAGTAATTGTGGATATGCAATATTAGTTGATGTTTTTCCATAGATCCAGCAATGAACATGTAACAAAAAAGGTCATTGAAAAGAAAATAACATAACAGCCATTGCATCATCCAAACCAACAACTAATAAAATACCATTGTGAACATAATGAACTCCACCACCACTCTAGCTTCTTGGAGGACGCTGAACAGACAACGAAACTGACTTGCAGAGGCAGAACATGGTTGTGATGATGAATTGGTGCTGGTGGGGGGAGTTGGCAGACAGTACCAGGAGAGGATGCTTTAAGTGCCTGTGATTGTGTATAGCAGATGTTGACACGTTTAATATGTGTGCCTCTGCTGATTTGACCTTTGCACACATTACATATCACTTTGGTTTCATCTGCAGCACCGACGGTAAAATGCTTCCAGACTGAACTTGATCAAGTTTTTTGTCTCATTTAGGATCAAGAGATGGCTCAGCAGCAGCAACACTCTTTTCTATTTGATTGCCCTAATCCATAAGTGACGGGAAACTATGCTAAGGTTAACTAGCCTATAATCTACATCTTGCTGTCTGCAAAAGACACAGTAACTTAAATATACCATACTGTATAACTCCCACAAGTGCATACAATTCGACACAACTACACAAGAATTGTTTTAACCTTTTAAACCAAATGTTAACGTTACTCTGTCAACAGCCTATTGTCTAAATTACCAAGCTAACAGAACTACGTAAACAGAGCGAACATGAGAGCACCCGAATGCAGACGTCATTAATGCAGTGCAATGGAATAATCTCCCGATCTTCGCAAAAGTTATAAACTGCCTCCAGAACACAGTTATGGGACAAAAAAAATCTATTCAACAAAAATAGTGATGCAGTTCAGCCTTTTTTCGCTCATCCGACCCTTCTCTCTTGCTGTGTGGAGCAGTTTTTCCTTGTTCCCAAATACAAATATTTTCTAGATAATAAAGATGCCATCATGCCTGATATGAATAACAACCTTCAATGGCTAAGATAGAGCTGTTTGAGAGATTAATATGTTCAGTACCTGAAGTACAAAAGGAGAAACAGAGCAACAGAAAGATATAGATTTTGTTTGTGATAGTAAAATTCCAAGTACAATGAAGTGCCACTTGAAATGTGTCTTAGTCATTTTAGACCTATTGATTTATTTATTTATTTTTTTATCTGAGGAGATCCATCACATTCATATTAAAATGTTTTTCTTTTTTCAATTACATCAGGCTGTCAGTCTGATGTTTTCTGATATGATTTTGCTTAGATTTTTGGGCAATTTCGGGGTCATGTTACATAGACTAAATTTGGCAACTACTAAAGCTTTATTGAGAATACGGAAATGACTGGAAGAGAAAGTTAAGAGTGGCAAGAAACCATTCTGAAATCAGATCACTCACTACACAACTGAGCTATAAATATGTGAAGGGCAGTGAGTATGAGTATTACTTCTTCCCACTCCTTTTCGGGCACCTGTTGTACTACAAGACAATATTTTCGGGCCATTTGTTGTGGTGCATGTTCGGTTTCCTTTTCGGCAAATAGATCTCACATTGGAACTTTTGAAAAGATAACATTGCAATGTCTACAGATCACATTTTTAAAATACTTTTCTTTTGTTCCTCTTCCAAAGTGAAAGGCAAAGGTTAACTTACAAGACAGATGTCATCTGTTTGTCTGTATTTTTTGTTAATCACTGTAGGAAATTAGAAAAAGGAAATTAAAAAAAACTATAAAAGAATTGTGGAAATATATACTTTTATTCTCAAAATGCTTGTTGTATATTTTATGCATTTTTCCATTATTCATCAAAAGTATTTAAATTCAAAGTATTCAGTTTGTTAAATAATCCTATATGGAAAATAAATAGAAAAAACTTATAAAAGATTTGCATAAGATTTGGCTTACTTCATATAGTGAATCATATAAGGCTTACATGATTTACTCATGAAAGTGCCCACTTTCTCATTACTTTCATATATTGTTTTAATAAGTATCCAAAAGATACAAGTTTCAGTTATATAATTTTTCAAGGGATCTTATATCTATTTTCACTCTTGTATGCTTTTCATACAAGTTTCACGCAAGACAGATACAAACTTTATAAGATTTATATATATATCTTTTCCATACGGGATGTTATGACATCTGATCAGTTCACATCAGTGGAATGCGGACTTACAATGCTGATAGGAACCTCATGGCAAAGAATGACTAAAAGCAGCAAACAAGTAGCCTAAAAGGATTTAATGAAGAATTTATTTGTCAGAGAAAGAGAGCCAGAATTAAACTGTTTCTAGTTTAAAAAAAACAAAACAGTGATTTCTGTGATGGGAATGCTTTAAAAAGCTTTAAGGGGTTAAAAGAACATGGCCTAACAAATCAACATTTTGGAGGGTTTTACAAAATAGGTATTACAAAGAAAAAATATTTAAAAGTCTTAAGTCTTAAGCACAGCATTTAGGCCAATTCAGTCAATATAAGGCATGAAGTGAAATGAAGAAAATGAAGAGTGGTTTAATTTGTTATGACATTTGCATTGGGGCTTTTAATTCACTGGATTTAAACAGCACTGCTTTTTTGATTTACAAAAGTATTGCACAAAAGGTATTGTACAGTGAGGTGAAGAGGCACTACAGCTTAGTTGTTCCCCCCTCCTTTGTCCTCCTGTTTCCCCTCCCTCTCCCCTCCAGAGAGGAGTTAAACAGTCTGATGGCGTGTGGGACAAAGGAGTTTTTAAGTCTGTTAGTTCTTGTCTTTGGGAGAAGCAACCTGTCACTGAACAGACTCTTCTGGTTGTTTATGGCCGTGTGCAGAGGATGCCCAGCATTGTCCATAATGTCCATCAGTTTCTTTAATGTCCTTTTCTCTGCCACTGTCACCAGAGTGTCCAGCTTCATGCCGACCACAGAGCTAGCCCTCCTGATCAGTTTCTCCAGCCTGGATGAGTCCTTCTTTGCTGTGCTGCTCCCCCAGCACACCACAGCATAGTAAAGTACTCCAGCAACCACCGACTGGTAAAACATCCTCAGGAGCTTCCTGCAGATGTTAAAAGACCTCAGCCTCCTGAGGAAGTACAGTCGGCTTTGGGCTTTTTTATACAGGTGCTCTGTGTTGCATGACCAGTCCAGTTTATTGTCCACCCACAGCCCGAGGTACTTGTACTTGTTGACCACCTCCACCTCCTCCCCCTCTATCTGAACCGGCAGTGGACCTGCTCTGGACCTCCCGAAGTCCACAACCAGTTCCTTAGTCTTTGAGGTGTTGAGTTGCAGGTGGTTTGTGTGACTCCATGCGACAAAGTTCCTCACCAGACTTCTGTACTCCTCTTCCTGATCATCCCAGATACACCCCATGATGGCTGTGTCGTCTGCAAACTTCTGAATATGGCATAATTCAGAGTTGTAGCCGAAGTCAGAGGTGTACAGGGTGAAGAGAAGAGGGGACAGCACAGTTCCCTGTGGTGCTCCTGTGCTGCTGACCACTGTGTCAGACGTGATGTCCTTCAGCCTGACGTACTGTGGTCTGTCGGTGAGGTAGTCGGAGATCCAAGCGACCAGGCAGGGGTCCACCTCCATCCTGTTCAGTTTTTCCTGAAGCATACAGGGCCGGATGGTATTAAAGGCACTGGAAAAGTCAAGAAACAGGATCCTGACCGTGCCTTTTCCCCCATCCAGGTGTGAGTGGGCTCTGTGTAGGAGGTACAGGATGGCATCCTCCACTCCGACACCCGCCTTGTATGCAAACTGTAGTGGGTCCTGGGCATGTTGTACCTGTGGTCGGAGGAGGTTGAGGAAGAGCCGCTCTAGAGTCTTCATAAGATGTGACGTCAGTGCCACCGGTCGGAAGTCATTCAGCTCATTGGGCCGGTTCTTTTTGGGGACCGGGACGATGCAGGATGTCTTCCATAGGGCAGGCACTCTCCCCAGTCGCAGACTGAGGTTGAAGACTCGTTGTAGCGGCGATTTAAACAGCACTGTTTTTTTCAAAAAGCAGTTCAATTCATAGGCCAGTGAATTTGTCTGCGAATAAATCTATCAGAGAAGACATAAGCTGAAAAAAATCACATGAGGACATTTTGATGCCTCATTGTTCTTTTATACTAATTATACACACAGCACATCATATGATCTGGAGCTCGATCTTGACTCAGGAAGTAACTACTGATGGGAAATTTTCATTGTCACGTTAGATTCGGGTAACATCTAGCATCAATGACGTTAGTTGAGTGTGTAAACACTATTGTTCTTTTGTGACAGGAAGAAGTAAAAATAATTCATGAATGTAACTTGAAGAACCTGACACACATTTTTAAGAGACACCAATGAAAAACAAACAGTGGTGTCTTTTATTTGGTGAAGACATATTTTTCATCCATGTCCTCATTGTTTCAAGCTGTGTGCCTGCCAAGTGAAACTAACAGTGTTAAAGATCAGTATCAGTATCAAAGATTAGGCAGCAAAATTTCCGTGGAAATTATGGTTCACTGAGTGCACCATAAAAGCTGAAATTAACATTAGAACTACATTTTTATATGTCAGGGTTTATATACATGCCACTACTTACTAAATGAGAGAAATTTACCCTGAACCAATTCATGCATAGTTTTGTCACACAAAGGTCATTCATCCCCAGAATAAAAGCAAAACACTGCTCACCATTTTAAGGTTTAATGTGCCACTGGCTGTTACATTTAATCTCATCTGACAATAATTTATGTAGATGTGAGACTCTACTTACCTACTTGTAAATAGAGTGTGTGTGTGTGTGTGTGTGTGTGTGTGTGTGTGTGTGTGTGTGTGTGTGCATGTAGGTGTTTGTGCTCACGTAGGTGTCACATGGATATGACTAATAGATTAAAACTGTGTCACACCCTCATAGCAGACAGCAATTATTAGACTGAATGACATCCACAACATTGTTTTCATATTTTTACTAAACCCCTAATTAACAGTTGGCATTTAGCAAAGCAATTCCTTTTACTATTAAAATGATTAATCTATTCTACTCAACTGCGAGTATAGGTCTTTTAGTCAGACTATAGAAGGTCAGCAAGATATGCACGAAAATTAATCTGCAGATAAACATAAATGTGAAGTCTGTGAGAATACAATTTACCTACTAGAAATGATGAGCACAGTCATAAAAGTCTCTTTTTACTGAAAGAAAACCACAAGTCTGAAGATTTCCTTCCAGCCCTGTAGTCACATCAATTAACTAACCGTAAAGCTTCATTTGTTGATGCAATTCAGTGAGAAACAGTATTAGTGCACCTAAGCCCGCTTCCCCACTAGGAAACTAATTAGGCCAGTCCCCAAGCAAAATACAGGCTGGGTTATAATTGGTTTTTTGGGGGTTTTTTGGCCTGTTGTTAATTTTCACCCTAACTGTCTGCTTTTAAGAGCAAGACGGTGGCCCCACCCTGAAAACTTCAAGTTCCAGAAGCTCCTCTTTTATTGTTATCGGTTCAGCTGCGGTTCAGGACAAAAAGCCCATTGTTGTCAGTTTGCCACAAATATTGTGTAATGTTCTTTTGCAATTCAGATGGTGGCAGTGAAGGAAAATAAAACATTTGGTAACCACATGCTTATTGTACAGTGCTTTTGATTTTGATTCACAAATAAACAAACTTTACCTGGATTACTGGATTTTAAATCAACTATTACTGGCAACACTGAATTAACTGAAGCCTAGAGTCTAGCGTGTAGCTCCTGGCTTGTGGCAGTTTCTCTGAGCATTCTCTGTCTTTGGGATTATTCATTATTCATTCATGAGCAGCGAGACTTGCTTCTCTACACAGCTGATGTTTTTCTTTCTTTGGTATTGCATTAACACACACCTGAATACTCCAAACCAGTAAAACCCACAAATTGCTCTCTTAATAGAGGTAGTCACACTTACTTATTATCAGTTAATCAAGTGCATTTGATAACGTGATGGTTATGGCTGCCACTTACTCTTTTAATTCCGTAAGACTGGACTTAGTTTTTCACACAATGCTTCTGCATTTTTGCTTAGCCTTTCTTAAATAAATAATGCCTCTTTACATGCCTTTTTAAAGCAAATTTTAAGACCTGCTAATGATCAGGATAAATAAAGCTTTAGAATATGAAGAGAGTGTACTTGATATTTACCATGACTGTAAATGCTTCTTCGTCATCATCATCACCTTTATATATAAAGCACTTTAAAACAACCACAGCTGACACAAAGTGCTGTACGTTGGAAATGTAAAATAAAATTACATGAGATATGAATAAAAAACAAATAAAAGAAAACTAAAATAATTAATTAAATAACTACTTCAATTAAAAGAGAAACCAAGTCTCACTGAGATTAAAAGCCAAAGAATAAAAGTGGGTGAAAGACGTGATTTAAAAGTGGACAGTGAAGGGGCCTCTCTAACGTGCAAGGTGAGATTATTCCATAATTTAGGAGCCACGATAGAGAAGGCCCTGTCCCCTGTGAGTTTCCTCCTGGATCTCGGTACCTCCAGGAGCAGCTGGTCAGCTGACCTGAGAGACCAACAGGGTGTGTGGGGATGAAGAAGCTCAGAGAGGTAAGGTGGGGCAAGACTGTGAAGGCATTTAAAAACAAACATGAGGATTTTAAAATGAACTCTAGAAGACACATTCTTCTTCTTAGTCTTCTTAATCAATAAATTGGCTCTACAAAGAAATCAGAGTTTTCAAAGACTTTTCTTCACCTTTTTAAAGGTATAAAAGGGGTTGCATACAACAGCTCATTGTTTTTCCTTAAGGCGATTCCCAAGGCCAATACTCTTCCTTGTTATTGTTGGCTGTAGTGGAAGGCGTCACTGACACCTAGTGGAGGTTTCTGTCTAATTAGCCACATTTTGGACTATTTCGTGGAAAATCCTGGCTGTTTAGGTTTCTGCTTTTACACGGTAACCTGGTCTGCACCTTGCCACTACAAACTTCCAGTAAATAACAAGTGCACATACACAGATTTTTAAAACCAATTTTACTTTACACTTTCTTTAAAATGTGGTTTCAACATCAGATGCATCAGAATGAAAAACCTACAGTACCTGCGGGGCTGGGCGTCACAAGACTTTAGGTGGCTCCACACTAAAAATTCCTTTAAATTTCATCAGTTGTGCTTACCTAAGAAAAGTAACTACCAAACAATGTAAATAAAAGCTTTAATTACATAAAGGCCTGAACAAACAAGCTGAAAGCCCTTTTGTCCTGTTAATACTAAGCAGCCTTTGTTAAAAGGTCATATGCAGGGATGAATCAGCAGCAAGTGACTTGCACCGGCTGCGGTTTATATAGTTATTTAGTCAGCTTTTGTCACTTTATTTATACAATATAAAACCATACACAAGATTGGTGTTTATAGGAACTAGCAGGGATTGTTCCTGTAAACAATCATTAAGCTAAAGAACATTGATAACATAGTTTTAAAGCTCTTACTAATCTATTTTAAGTAATAGTTCACATATTGAGCTTAAAGCAGCAAGTAAATCTCTTGAACCTGAACCAGTAATTGCAACCTAACACCACAACAAGTGGCTGAAATAGGAAGGATGCTGCAAGCTTTGCGATCACAAACTAAACCCTCACCCACAATAATTTCACCTTTGGAGCCACGGGATAATCTCGCCCTGTGTCCTCTACCACCCACTGAAGCTGAGCAACAGGAACAACTTCTTTCTGTCCCTGAAGTGTTCCAGAGTGAGCTGAATGAAGCCGGTGTGTTTTAACCCAGTGCTTGTTTAGTTTTTAAACAGCTCTCTGATACATATTTGTCAGATCATGCCAAGATAGCACATATTGTCAACCTACTTCGGAGCAGAGCTTTAAAACTGGTTCAAAATAAATAAATGATAAATAGAAATTGTAGTTTGACTTATGCTGATTTCATTAACAAGTAAAAATGTTTTTGATAAAGAATCTCATCCTGATGCTGATGCTCACAGCATTTTAGTCTCCTACAGGGAAGAAGTGTTGGTGATTATTCCATTGACTTTGGGATGGATGGATTTTGTCACTGGGCTGCTACCCTACTTAGTTAATACCACAGTGCTAACCATTATTAATTATTTCACTGAGGCTATCCACTTCATTGTTTTATCCAAATTATGCACTGGAGATCAGGAGACTGCGCAAACCCATAATCAACCAATGGCCTTCATCTCCATAGGATTCAGTAAAGGCTTCAATCAATCAATCAATGATGCACCAGGACAAACTCAGCAGTGTGTGAGGAAGATGAGGAGGAAGAGCCAGCACCAGCTGAGAGATGAGGAGAATAGACAGACTGTTCCCTCTTTGTGAAGGACTGTTAGAAAAGTAAAATAAGTGATTATCTGTCCTGAATAAGTCTTATTAGGTAATCTTAAAATAATTTTATCATTAGTGTTTTTAGTGTGGGAGAAACTATTCAAGCACTTCAAGTAAAAAGTTATATATTCAGAAATTAAATGATGTAAGTATCAGCACTTGAATGTACCTGAAAATAAATGTCCACAGGGCTGGGTATCATCATTGATTTCTATAATCAATTCAATTCCAATTCACAAAGTCCCAATTCGATTCGATTCAATTTGAATCGGGGAAATTTCAGAAATATTATAATTCTGATCATTTATCAGTACTGACAGTTGTGAGACTTCATCAGAGGTGGCAGCATCACAGCAGGTACCTTTGTCTCAAAGTGACTGAGAATAAAACACTGAAAAACATGAAGGCCTGGCTTTTTATAGCAGATAACCCCTTAAGAATATTCTGCAGTAGATCAAAAACTGAAGAAAACCATGAATCAACATATGAACATTATCTGATACTGCTGAAGTGAAGCAGAGCAATCTTACAGAGGTTTTATTAGAGACACAGCTAAGCATTTTGCAATTTGGTATAATTTTAAAAAGTTTAAATTTCATCGGTATTGAACAGCAGAAGTGAGGCTTTCTTGTCGCAGGTAATTTTTGAAAAAACAAAAAACGAAAAAAACAGCGGCAGACAGCACTGTACACAACGGTAGACTGGTGGGTATAAAGCAAGCAAATAATGCAGAAAACAGAGATTTGAGATGGGAAACTGTTCTTGAAGTACAATGGGAGAATAGAATAGAATAGAATAGAATAGAATAGCCTTTATTGTCATTGTACAGAGTACAACGAAATTGGAGTGCCACTCCCTTGGTGCAAGTTTCAATAATAAATATAAATGTAAAATATAAAAAGTACAAAAAAACAATCGTAAGTACTCAAACAATAGTATGTACAATATATACAGGATAGCAGCATTAATATAATGACAGTATGAATAGCAGCATAATATAATGGCAGTGACGGTATGGTATAGCTAAGCATGTTCAATTGTTTTTGTGCTTATTTACTACGGTGATAGCTCTGGGAAAGAAGCTATCCCTGAATCTGTTTGTCCTGGTTTTATGTGACCTGTACCGTCGGCCTGACGGTAATAGTTCAAACAGTTGATTGCTGGGGTGAGAGTAGTCCTTGATGATATTGCCAGCTCTGCTGAGGTACCGAGAGTTTGCAGTGACCTCCAGGCTGGGCAGAGAGCAGCCAGTGATCTTCTGGGCTGTGTTGATGACCCTCTGCAGTACTTTCCTGTCCGCAGCTGAGCACCCTGCATACCATGTTGTTATGCTGTACGTTAGGATGCTCTCTATGGTGGCTCTGTAAAATGTCACCAGCAGCCTCTCCTCCAGGTTGTTCCTCCTGAGCACTCTCAGAAAGTGGAGACGCTGCTGGGCCTTTTTAACCACCGCTGTAGTATTTGCAGTCCAGGAGAGGTCATCAGATATCTGCACGCCCAGAAACCTCATGGAGTGTACCCTCTCCACACAGCTCCCGTAAATGTAAAGTGGGGCCGGGTCTGCTCTGCCCTTCCTGAAGTCCAAGATAAGTTCTTTAGTTTTCGTGGTGTTCAGTTGGAGGTTGTTAACTGAACACCACTCAGTCAGTCTGTTGACCTCATCTCTGTAGTCCGACTCATCCCCCCTTGAGATGAGTCCAACCACTGTGGTGTCATCCGCAAACTTTATGATGGTGTTTGAGAGATGGGTAGGGGAGCAGTCAGATGTGTAGAGCGTAAACAGGAGGGGACTCAAAACACATCCTTGTGGAGACCCAGTGCTGAGTGTGATGGTGCTGGACCGGTGGGGGCCGAGTCTGACAGACTGTGGTCTATTTGTCAGGAAGTCCTTGATCCAGAGGCAGATGGGGGTGGAGAGAGCGAGAGAGAGCTGTGCAGGAAGTGTGATTTTATCGTGGTACACAACACTCAAAAAAGTGAAATTGCGTGGTTGTTACATTTACAAGAGTCTAACTTGTAATTTGAACAAAATAATTTTATGTTTTTGTGGTAAACGTAATTATATCATGTAGGATCTACATGAAATTTAATTTATTCTTGTTGAGATGATGTGATAATATCTAGCAAGAGTGGTGAGTTTCCTGGACTCGCAATATCACAAGAAAATAGAGGTTTCAAACCACAGGAGAATCACTGGGGTTATAAGAGGCGAAAAAGCCATGTGCACGCTATGGCACAAGGACAAAAATGTAAAAATAATTCTTTATCAAGCCTAGTAATCACAGCTTTCCTATTCTTTTTTAAGTATGGATTGACAGCTATGTGGTGCAGTGGTTTGCACTGTTGTCACACAGCAAGAAGGAACTTGAGGGGTTTGACTCCATCAACTAGCCGAGGCCTTTCTCTGTGGAGTTTGCATGTTCTCCCGGTGGTTGCATGAGTTCTCTGGCTTCCTCCCACCATCCAAAGACATGCTTTTAGCGTGGTTAGGTTAACTGGTGATTCTAAATTACCCATAATTGTGAATGTGAGTGCCTCTCTGCATTAGCCCTGTGCAGTGATGGGAATAACAGCGTTACAAGTAATGGCGTTACTTTTTTCAGTAACAAATAATCTAACTAATTACTATTTCTATCGTTACAACGCAGTTACCGTTACTAACAACAAAATGCGGTACGGTCGCGTTACTATTTTTCAACAAACAGACGGTTGAAGCTGTCGTCAGTTTACCGCATCTTGTATGAGTTGCATGGAAGTAGCTGTAAGTAATCTGGGGGCTACAGCTTTAAGCAGGTGCGTGGGCTCCCTCGGGCGGCAATCACTTTCTGGCAAACAATCACTTTTTGGCACAACACCTGAAGCTAAGCGTGCAAAACAATCGCATGAGTGATGCCCTTTGACTGAGGAAGAATAAAGTAGTTGTGGTAAGCCAATCACACGGCCACTTTAAGATGACAAAGCAACAAGGTGATATAACCAGTTTTTAAATTGTGTTGATAGGCCACGTAAAACCACAGTCATAATAAACAATACAGTGGCTTGCAAAAGTATTCAGCCCCTTTGAACGTTTCCACATTTTGTCACATTACAGCCACAAACATGAATCAATTTTATTGGAATTCCACGTGAAAGACCAATACAAAGTGGTGTACACGTGAGAAGTGGAATGAAAATCATACATGATTCCAAACATTTTTTTACAAATAAATAACTGCAAAGTGGGGTGTGTGTAATTATTCAGCCCCCTGAGTCAATACTTTGTAGAACCACCTTTTGCTGCAATTACAGCTGCCAGTCTTTTAGGGTATGTCTCTACCAGCTTTGCACATCTAGAGACTGAAATTCTTGCACATTCTTCAAACAGGCAGCGCACACAGCAAGAGCTGTTTTTCAAAGCATTAATTTCTTATGATGTAAATGTATCTAAAACAGGTAGTAATGCATGTAAAACCCAAAATCAAAGTTAGGTTGCATGTGACGGAGTCACCCCGTCCCAGCTGATCTGGGCGCATACACGCACCACCACCATTAGTTTTTACAATTACCGGGGCTGCGCGGCTTTTCGGCGACCGGGCAGATAAACAAAAAGGGGTGAGAGGTATAGTTTGAGCAGCGCAGAAGGTGGCCAACGTATTTTCCCACTTACCTTCCATAAAGCCGGTCGCGGAGACTCGCTATGATCGCCGAATTATACGGGGGTTATGCAAGCCGATGGTATGGGGTTCCGGGGTTTAAATAGTGGGTTCGCGCGCGCTTGAAGAGTCACGTGAACTGCATTATTCTTTTGGTTTGTTTGGTGTTATTGTGAAACACTGTAGGCTGCCGGGAAGTGGCCATAAATGTCTGTATATACATATATGTATTGTAGGACTACAGCAGGAAATAAGCTGAGGGGGAAAGACGGTTTGATAATAATAAAGAGATGACTATTACGCCTAGTGGGGGGGGCTATGGGGTATAAGAGAAGGCGGTCAGGGCCCACCTGTTGCTTTTGCTTTCTTTCCAGTGAGCTGTTACAGAGAGGGTAACATGCAGACTGTGTTTTGTATATAGATATTTGTTTGTGCTGACTTAAGTCAGTTCTATTTCTTTGTAAATAACTTTTTGTGCACCTGGGAGGCCGGCAAAATAAATAAATTATCCACACTGAATGCTTTCCGACTACGCCTGTATTTGTTCGGAGGAAGTTTAGGAGAAGGAGCCCGCGACATATGGTGTCAGGAGTGGGATGGCTAGTCGGAAGAGGAAAACGTGCCTCCCAGTTAAGCGCACAGGGCTGCGGTCCCAGCAGCATGAGCTTCCGGCGGGGAAGACAGCAGAGGAGCTGGCATGGGACACAGTGCCGTCATCTTCTTCAGCAGAGGAGGAGGAGGAGGTTTCGGGCAGAATTGGTCCAGAATTGCCGACTGCTGCGACCGCAGCACGTGACCCAAATGGAGAGCTGATTGCGATGATGAGGGACTTCCTGGCGGGACAGCAAAGGAGAGAGGAAGTTTTTTTGGCAGAACTCAGGGGGCTGAGGACTGTTTCCCCTCCCAATGCTCAGCCGCATTCAGGTTTTGCTGGTCAGCAAAGTCCAGTCCAAGCACCAGCCGGAGCAAGCACCACAGCAGCAACGGCCACACCAAGCACGGCAACAGCAAGCAGCCCCAGAATGGTTCTGCCTACACCTGCACGTCAAAGAGGATACCGGGATTCCCCAGAGGAGGTTCCCTCTCGTCAGTCACAAGCAGTGACCAACAGCCTCGACCAGTCAGTCCCAGAGTGGATGCGATCTGCTGGGCCAAAAATTCCACCCTATCAGATGGGGGAAGACATTGAGAACTATTTGTTGCGTTTTGAGCGAGTTGCCAAAACCTGGAGATGGCCAGAGAGTGAATGGGCCTGTCGTCTAGTTCCACTGCTATCAGGGAAGGCGTTGGAGGCCTACACTTCAATGGATGAAGAAAGAGCCCATCGTTATGAAGATTTAAAAGCTGCGTTGCTAACCAAATTTGACATTTCCCCTGAGACGTATCGGCAGAGGTTTCGGTCCAATACTGTTCCACCTGGTGAGAGCCCCACAGAGACCTATTATCGCCTGAAGGGCCTCTATCGGCGCTGGATCCGACCAGAGCAGCATACGAAAGAAGAGATGGGAGAAGCTATCATCATGGAGCAGTTAATCCGCGTACTTCCAGGGGAGGTGAGGACCTGGGTGAGGGAGCATGAGCCAGCAGATGGACTGACCGCCGCTAAGCTGGTGTCACAGTACTTCAATGCGCGTAAAGGAGCACCACCTGCACGCTCATCTGGGACGCCACAGCGACCACCACTCCCATCATCGGGTCTTCTGAAGAGGGAGAGCAACCCAGAGCCACCCGGGAACCCCAAGGTATTCAACGTACGAGGGCCGGGTAAGGACTTTCTTTGTTATTATTGCCAGCAGCCAGGTCATAAAGCCTCGGTATGCCCTATCCGGAAGGCTAAAGTCACTGGTGCCTGCTATGCACCCCGGCTGGAAATGGAGCCCACAAGGGTCCAGCCAGTGGATGTGCAACGCTATAAAAAAGTGAAGGTCAATGGTCAGCAGGCTACTGCTTTGCTGGACACTGGTAGTTTTATGTCTTTAATTAAGCATAGTTTGGTACCAGTGAACAGTGTGGACTATAGCAGACAGGAAGAAGTTTTATGTGTGCATGGTGATAAACATCCATACCCAAAAGTGGAGGTAACAGTGACTATTAATGAACAGCCATACCTGTTATCAGTTGGGGTGGTCCAGAACTTGCCTGTAGAGGTTATTCTGGGGATGGACTTGCCTGTACTCATGGATTTGCTGCAAGAAAAAGAAGAACAGTGGACCAAGACTGATATGGGGGATAAGGGGAATGCTAAATTAAATGTGTCTGGCCCAGTGGTCACTAGAGCCCAGGCGAAGGCTGGATGCCAACCCTTGCCAGACTTTGACGGTAGTCTGTGCGAGGGTGGCACTAAGGGGCCAAGAAAATCCCGCCGCCAACGCCGCTTTGAAAAGCAGCTATGGTCAAAGGGGCCGGACACTAAGAACATGAAATGGGATGTGCCAGAAAATATCACTTTGTTGCAAAGGGAGGATGAAACGTTGAAAGTTTTGTTTGCTAATGTGACTGAAGGGGGAACTGGGAAATGGGGAAGGAAAGAGAAGTTCATTGTTGACAAAAATGTGTTGTATGCAGTTGACGGTGACCACCAACGGCTTGTGATACCTTCTAGTTGTAGACCCCTCATTATGCACCTAGCACATACCCTCCCCTGGGCAGGTCATTTGGGTCGCCAAAAAACCTATATGCGAGTTAGCTCACGTTTCTTTTGGCCGTCAATGTACACAGACATACAGAAATATTGCCGTACATGCCCTATCTGCCAGAAAACATGTCCAGCTCGCAAGTCTGACAGGGCTCTGCTACAGCCACTTCCAGTCATCTCCACCCCCTTCCGTAGGATAGCTATGGACATTGTGGGTCCTCTGGTAAAAAGTAGTCGGGGTCATCAGTACATTTTGGTGGTGTGTGATTATGCGACTCGTTTCCCGGAAGCTTTCCCCCTGCGTACGCTCACGGCACCCAATGTTCTGCGTGCACTGGTACAGCTGTTCTCCCGGGTGGGGATACCAGATGAGATTTTGACTGACCAAGGGACTAACTTTACCTCTAGGTTGATGCAGCTCTTCCACAATCAGCTAGGCATCTCTGCCATCAGGACGTCACCTTACCATCCACAGACAGATGGGTTGGTGGAGAGGTTCAACCAAACTTTGAAGAGGATGTTGCAGAAGTTTGTGTCAGACACTGGGAAAGACTGGGACCAGTGGCTACCCTTCCTGCTGTTTGCGTACAGAGAAGTTCCCCAGGCTTCCACTGGTTTCTCACCATTCGAGCTACTCTATGGTTGGGATGTGCAGGGCCCGTTGGATCTCCTCCAGAAGGGTTGGGAGTCTCCTGCTTCTGCTGCAAATGAGAAAGGAGTGGTGCAATTTGTGCTGGAAATGAGAGATCGGTTGGGGAGATACCATGAAGAGGCCGAGGTCAACCTGCGAGACGCTCAACGAAGCCAGAAGACCTGGTATGACCAACAGGCCCGGCAACGTGAGTTTCAACCTGGTCAAAAGGTGTTGTTACTTCTCCCCTCAGCCAACAGTAAACTGCTGGCAAAATGGCAAGGGCCATACACAGTTCTTCGCAGAATGGGGCCAGTGACCTATGAGATTCATCATCCTGAAAAGAGAAAACAGAAGCAGACTTACCATGTGAATCTCCTGAAAGAATGGGAAGAGCGTCCCCACCAGGCCCCTGCGAAAGCTCTGATGGCAAGAGAAGTGCCAAGAGAAGGGAAGACCGAACCCGAGCAGGGAGCCGATCCGATGTTTCCGGTGTTGACTCATCTCCCCCTACAGCAGGCGGCGGAGCTACTCCAAATCCTTCGGGAGACTCCCTCTTTGTGTTCAGTTAACCCCGGCAGGACCACCCTTGTCGAACATGTGATACGCCTAAAGGAGGGACATCCCATCCGCCAACGGGCATACCGGATTCCACAACACTTGGTGGAGAAACTGCGACAGGAGGTGGAGAAGATGCTGGAGCTTGGGGTGATAGAGCCGTCCTGCTCAGAGTGGTGTAGCCCGGTGGTCATCATCTTCAAGAAGGATGGCTCCCTACGCATCTGCATTGATTTCCGGAAGCTAAATTCTATTTCAGAGTTTGATGCCTACCCCATGCCTCGAATCGAGGACTTGCTGGAGAAGATCGGAGCGGCCAGGTACATCACCACCTTGGATCTGTGTAAAGGGTACTGGCAAGTGCCACTGGAGGAGTCTTCTCGACCGTACACCGCCTTCAGGACCCCTGCCGGCCTGTTCCAGTTCACAGTGATGCCATTTGGCCTACATGGGGCACCGGCCACCTTTCAAAGGCTGATGGACAAATTACTACAGGGGTGTGACCCCTATAGTGCTGCCTACCTGGATGATGTAGTGATCTTCAGCAACACCTGGGAGGAGCATCTGCAGCACTTGTCCGAAGTCCTGGGAAGAATCCATAAGGCAGGATTGACCCTCAACCCCTCTAAATGTGAGTGGGCACGGCAGGAGACCCGCTACCTTGGCTACCAAGTGGGCAGAGGTGAGGTGCGCCCGCAGATGGATAAAGTGGACGCTATCCAGAACTGCCCTCGGCCTCGCACAAAAAAGGAAGTCCGGTCTTTCCTGGGGCTGGTTGGCTGGTACCGAAGATTTGTGCCCCAGTTTGCAACTATTGCGGCCCCTCTTACTGCATTGACCAGCAAAGACCAACGGAATCCTGTCATATGGACAGCGGAATGTGAACAAGCCTTCAACGGGCTGAAAACCTGCCTGTGTACGACTCCAGTTCTCAGGAGCCCCGACTTCAGGAAGAAGTTTCTGGTCCAGGTGGATGCCTCCAAAAGTGGCCTGGGAGCAGTGCTGGCCCAAGGGGACCCGGGAGATGAGCATCCGGTCCTATACCTGAGCCGCAAGCTGCTGCCACGGGAAACCAACTACTCAACGGTGGAGAAGGAGGCTTTGGCCATTAAGTGGGCACTGGAGAAACTCAGGTATTATTTACTTGGAAGAGAGTTTGAGCTGGAAACTGATCATCGAGCGCTCACCTGGATCCATTCCATGAAGGACCATAACAGCCGACTGACACGCTGGTACCTTTCACTGCAGCCTTTCAGATTCATCATCCGTCACAGACCAGGCAAGCTCAATGTAGTGGCAGATTATCTCTCCAGGTTGCCGCACAACGCCAACCTCCGGGTGGAAGGGGATGATGTGACGGAGTCACCCCGTCCCGAGCCGCCGACAGCTGATCTGGGCGCATACACGCACCACCACCATTAGTTTTTACAATTACCGGGGCTGCGCGGCTTTTCGGCGACCGGGCAGATAAACAAAAAGGGGTGAGAGGTATAGTTTGAGCAGCGCAGAAGGTGGCCAACGTATTTTCCCACTTACCTTCCATAAAGCCGGTCGCGGAGACTCGCTATGATCGCCGAATTATACGGGGGTTATGCAAGCCGATGGTATGGGGTTCCGGGGTTTAAATAGTGGGTTCGCGCGCGCTTGAAGAGTCACGTGAACTGCATTATTCTTTTGGTTTGTTTGGTGTTATTGTGAAACACTGTAGGCTGCCGGGAAGTGGCCATAAATGTCTGTATATACATATATGTATTGTAGGACTACAGCAGGAAATAAGCTGAGGGGGAAAGACGGTTTGATAATAATAAAGAGATGACTATTACGCCTAGTGGGGGGGGCTATGGGGTATAAGAGAAGGCGGTCAGGGCCCACCTGTTGCTTTTGCTTTCTTTCCAGTGAGCTGTTACAGAGAGGGTAACATGCAGACTGTGTTTTGTATATAGATATTTGTTTGTGCTGACTTAAGTCAGTTCTATTTCTTTGTAAATAACTTTTTGTGCACCTGGGAGGCCGGCAAAATAAATAAATTATCCACACTGAATGCTTTCCGACTACGCCTGTATTTGTTCGGAGGAAGTTTAGGAGAAGGAGCCCGCGACATTGCACTTTAAAGATATTTGTCTGATTTAGCAATTTAAATATTGGTGGAAAACCTGTTTATCAATAAACAATGTTCAGTTCATTATGATGAGCCCTCATTATTGAATTGACATTTAGTATAGACAAGTGAACACACACATGTAAATTATATGCATTAACAGATCATTAAAAGAGCGACATTAAAAGCAGTCATACTATGTAAGTAAGTAGTAAGTAAGTAAAGTTTATTTATTAAGCGCTTTTCACAGACAGGCAGTCACAAAGTGCTGTACACAAATATTAAAATAAACAATACAATCAATAGACATTATACACAATGTAAAAGATCAAATGTAAAGAATGTAAAGAATATAAAATACATAGATCAGCAAAAGGCTTGTTTGAACATAAATGTTTTTAACTGCTTTTTAAAACAATCCACAGAGTCAAGCAAACATAATTGTAGCGGTAAACTATTCCACAGCCTTGGTGCAACAGACTGAAAGGCTCTGTCCCCTTTTGTCTTCATTCGTGTACGGGGAACAACCAACAGACTCTGAGTCTGTGAGCGGAGATGACGAGCAGCAGTGTATTTTATTTTTATTTTACTTTATTTTTTTAAGAAGCTTGGATAAATAATCTGGGGCCTGGCCATTTAGTGCTCTGTATGTTAAAACAAGAATTTTAAAGCGAATTCTAAACTCTATTGGAAGCCAATGTAAAGAATATAAGACCGGAGTAATGTGAACACGCTTGATAGAACAAGTTTGTCTGGCTGCTGCGTTTTGTATTGCCTGGAGGCGAGAGAGAGATATCCAAGGTAGTAAACAGGGACTTACAGTAATCTAAGCGTGATGACACAAATGCATGAATGAGTTTTTCCAGTTCAGCTGAATAGACCACATGTCGCAGTTTAAAGATGTTTCTTAAATGATAGAAACAGGAACGACACAAAGATTTTACATGGGAGTCAAGGCCCAGACAGGAGTCAAATATCACTATGCTATGATAACAACTTGTCAGACGTGAATTTACAAAGATAAGACCTCCATTGCTTTGGTGATTATTTTTCTATGAAGTGAGGAGCAGGAAATTTCATTTTTGTGTGCCGTAAGAGTCATCCCATGGTAGCTTTTAATACATCAGTTGGGGGAAAACTCTCCATTAATTTTAATATACTGTAACTAAGCATTTATGGTGAAAATAACGACGTTTTTGAATGCTGTCTAATTTAAATCATCTTTTGGTTCATCAAATGAGAGAAGGACTTTTATTAGTTAGAGTAACAACTGTCTGTTTCATAAGCATCACAGTTTACATTTTCCAAAACAAAGACGAACTGCACTTAAACATAGGTAATGGTAATTTTAAAATACGGGAATAAAAGACAGAAATGCCCCCCAGATATACCACTGTGTCTGTTAATGCAAGGCTAGATTTTCATGATGTTTCACGCAACAGTTAAGCCATTCAAGGATGCTGCATTTTTGATAACAATGGAATAAATGTAATTGTTTTCCTGCACTTGTATTTCAAATGTAAATTAGCTATTGATGGTTTGCAAATAGCCATGTCAACAACATGAGGCAGGAAGCAGTGTAGAGACTTGTCTTGTGGCTCAATCCTCCTGAAGCTGGAAATGAAGAGAAAAAGCAATGAGAAAATCTTAGCTGATTTAGCTGATTTAAATGTAACACTTATCATTTCAATTAGTCTATCTTACATGTGTTTCCAGATATACGTGCTTCAATAGTTGTTGTCGTTCTCACAGTGATTGTTGTTTCTGCAGTAGCTGCTGAAGAAGGAAGTCTTGCACTTTCCACTATTGTTGTTGTAGATGTGTATGACACCATGGTGGTTGCTGTAGGAGCCTGTGCCATAGTAGCCACAAAAGTGGCTGGTTCAAGTACTGTTGTTGCTGAAGTATTAGTTGTAGCAGATTTCACGGTCACTGCAGTTGTTGTTTGAATAGTTTTTTCTGTTGTCGTAGAAATTATGGTCGTAGTTGTCACAGTTATTGATGCTGGTTTTGAAGGGGTAGCAGTTGATGTCATAGTGCAATTAGGAGTTGGTGTAGCAGGTGTAACACTGACTGGAACAATAAAATATTTATCAAAAATAGATTAATATATATCTATGTACAACCTAAACTATTATCTTTATCCTTCATGAATGTCAAAATAACTTTTGGTTACATTTTCAAATACTCACCAGAAGTTACTGATATAGTGTCAGGAACTATGGCAATACTGAAATTGCTGCTGGAACTGTTAATAGCCTTTTTCATAGTTTGAATAATAGTAGTATTATTTGGGACTTGTGCATTGGGTGCTGTTTGATTGAACACAAGCTCCACCTGTGTCTCAGTTCTATCCACTCGTGTTTGGACTCTAACAAGACTGTGCCATGAAACAAAGTGAGTCAGATGTTAGATAATGATTGCAGATTATTGAACGGTTTAACTATGGTGCATGGCACTTTTAACATTCAAAATTAAATTAAAATAATAATTTAGAGGAAAGTAACTTAATCACTGTTAAAAACATGTTTTACCTGAACCGAATGACAATGGCACGGATGAAGAAAATAAATTTTGATTTGTAGATTCTATCACACTGCAAAAAATTAACACAAAAAGAAAATTTAAACATGGTGAAACAACTTCAAAATTACATTGTCTAAAAATGCCTATTCAAATGAAATAAAATGTATGATTTCAGATTTGTTCTCTAGATAAAGTGTCAGTCATTAAAAGATATATTAAGTTGAAATATTACTCACCGTCTCTTCAACTCGTATTTTGCGATCTTGATATACACTGCTGGTGGGGTCTGTGAGTTCAGGTACATATGGTTCAAGGAACTGTAGAAACAGAAAAACTTGGACAGGTGCAGTCGGAGCTTTTGTAATTGTGATAGTTGTTGGAGTAGCTGTAGTCCCTGATGTTGTTGTGTTTGTTGTTGGGATCACTGTGGTAGATTTAAAATGAGGACAAAATGGACATAAAACATTTAACTAAGTCCTTCTAAAAACTTTGAGACTTTTTGATCAAACATCACGAAATGTTACTCACATGTGGCACTGACAGTGATGGAGGCCCTTTCGATGTCAAAGCCTGTCACGTTTGATGCTGTACTGATCAAAACATTTCTAATTTCAGTGTAATTTGGAGCAGATGAGTTTACAAACTTAAGTTCTATGGTGTTGATGACTGATCCTTGCCTGTAAATGCAGAGACAAAAAGGATAGTTTTGAATATTTAGGGCATTAGGTCAGTGCTCTTAACAGTATATGTCAAAATACTGAAATTACCTGAAGCTCACAACAGCCAAGGAGACAAAGGAAGAAGGGAACGAGTTTTTGTAAGCAGGTTCAATCTACAGACACAAAGCAGATTTTCTTAAAATCACATTTATCTGTTTGTGTACGTGATATATATTATATGTTAAAATACATTAACAGAAGATTATTTAAAGGAAAAAGCTGAGGTCTTGACCCTTACAGAGAGTAGCTCTGGTAGATCACAGAGCTAACACAGACAGAGACTGACAACCATTCACGCTCATATTCACAAATGTCATGGCAAAGACTGTCAATAAAGTTTTGTAATGTGTGTAGAATTTTGAGGTGAAAATGAATATAATCCATTTTGGAATAAGGCCGTAAAATGACAAATAAAATGGAACAAGTCAAGTGCTGTGAATCATTTCAAGATGCACAGTATGGGAAATTAAGAATCACCAGTTAATCTAATTGCACTAACATGTCTTTCTGTGGGAGGATGCCAGAGCACCTGGAGAAAACTCATGTTAAAATGGAGAAAACATGCAATTTCCACACAGAAAGACCCAAGATTCAAACTCAGGACCTTTTTGCCGTGAAATAACAGTGCTTACCACCAAGCTACCATTTTAAATTTAAGTAGTTAAATTACTGCGTGCAGTTTTGCAGTGATTCTTCCTTATTCGGTGAGATAAATTTAGTGTGTTTGGTGGAATAAGTGCTATAAACTCAGGTTCAATACATGAGGTGAAGATGCGAAAGACAGTAGACAGGTGAGTGAAGAGAATCTGTATCTGGATTCATTAAACTTCATCACTGAAAATCTTTGTTCAAATATGAAGACATATTCAGTGAGAACAAGCCTTAAGGCCACTCTTAACAAAGTTTAAGAGCTTGTCTCCTTTGAGAGGAGAAAAAAAATCCAGCAATAATACTGACTTCAAGTAAAAAAGACTGTAGGTAAATGAGCTAAACACCGCTGGATGAATTATCCATCCCTGGATGTGTAAAGCTTGGCAAAAAGGTTTTCCAAGTTTTATAACCTTGGTAGCAAAAGTTCTCCTCTTGACTTGTTCCTGCTCTTAATCAGTCAAATTCTTGTACTTGTCTGAGTATTTAGGGTTTAAAAAAATGTAAACTATATTCTTTAAACAGAATTCTTTCTTCTTTCTATTAGATAAGAACACGACTTTGCCTTCAACGTCAATGACAAATGCTTAGAAGTCCATTCTGCATTGTTCTTCCTTTAGTGAACCCTCATGAATTAGGGAATTTTGTTCAGTGTGAGCTGACAGTGAGAGCTGTGTTTGAAGTACTTAAAACACGTTTCTGCTGGAGCTGCATGTGCCTTTAAAAAATGCAGTGAACAATCAGTTCAAAAGCATATTGAAGTACTTTTAGCACCATATAGTGGCCTGATGCCTTGCATCAATTTGTCATGTAGCTGTAGTTTGAAATTCTCATTCATTCATTCAGGACAGTTGTCCTGGCACTTAGTTCTCATGGGAATTTTTGCATTTTTTCCTAAGACTTTGCACTTATTCTATATAAATTAAGTTGTAATTTTTTATCACCTTCACGTGAAAAAAATGAGAAGAAATATGTATTTGAATATTTGCATTACCTTAATGATCAGATAAACTCTTGTACACTAACTTTATAGATTCTTGGGGAAAAGAAAGACTTACCTGCACCTTTATTGATGAAGATCGAGTTTGAAAAACTTCAGATGATGAATTCAACAAGTCTGCTGTAAAATTGCTTTGAATGGATCTGAAAACAACATATCGAATTGTCAGAGGTCCGGTGGTTGTGGCTGCAGATGTGGTTGTTTTTCCTGTTGTTGTGTTAGTTAGAGCAGGTGTGGGACTACTTAGAGCGGTTGTTGGAGGTGCTGTGGTATTTGTTGGAACTGCTGTGGTAGTTGTTGGAGCAGATGTTGTTGTGGGTACTACTATAGTAGTTGTAGCTGTGGTGGTAGTTGTGGGAGCAGACGTTGTTGTTGGTACTACTGTGGTAGTTGTAGCTGTGGCGGTAGTTGTGGAAGCGGATGTTGTTGTTGGAGCTGCTGTGGTAGTTGTGGGAGCAGACGTTGTTGTTGGTACTACTGTGGTAGTTGTAGCTGTGGCGGTAGTTGTGGGAGCGGATGTTGTTGTTGGAGCTGCTGTGGTAGTTGTTGGAGCAGATGTTGTTGTGGGCACTACTGTGGTAGTTGTAGCTGTGGTGGTAGTTGTGGGAGCAGACGTTGTTGTTGGTACTACTGTGGTAGTTGTAGCTGTGGCGGTAGTTGTGGGAGCGGATGTTGTTGTTGGAGCTGCTGTGGCAGTTGTTGGAGCAGATGTTGTTGTGGGCACTACTGTGGTAGTTGTAGCTGTGGCGGTAGTTGTGGGAGCGGATGTTGTTGTTGGAGCTGCTGTGGTAGTTGTAGCTGTGACGGTAGTTGTGGGAGCGGATTTTGTTGTTGGAGCTGCTGTGTTAGTTGTTGGAGCAGATGTTGTTGTGGGTACTACTGTGGTAGTTGTAGCTGTGGCGGTAGTTGTGGGAGCGGATGTTGTTGTTGGAGCTGCTGTGGTAGTTGTTGGAGCAGATGTTGTTGTGGGCACTACTGTGGTAGTTGTAGCTGTGGTGGTAGTTGTGGGAGCGGATGTTGTTGTTGGAGCTGCTGTGGTAGTTGTAGCTGTGACGGTAGTTGTGGGAGCGGATTTTGTTGTTGGAGCTGCTGTGTTAGTTGTTGGAGCAGATGTTGTTGTGGGTACTACTGTGGTAGTTGTAGCTGTGGCGGTAGTTGTGGGAGCGGATGTTGTTGTTGGAGCTGCTGTGGTAGTTGTTGGAGCAGATGTTGTTGTGGGCACTACTGTGGTAGTTGTAGCTGTGGTGGTAGTTGTGGAAGGAGATGTTGTTGTTGGAGCTGCTGTGGTAGTTGTTGGAGCAGATGTTGTTGTGGGTACTACTGTGGTAGTTGTAGCTGTGGTGGTAGTTGTGGGAGCAGACGTTGTTGTTGGTACTACTGTGGTAGTTGTAGCTGTGGTGGTAGTTGTGGGAGCAGATGTTGTTGTTGGAGCTGCTGTTATAGTTGTTGTTGGTGCTGCAGTGATAGTTGAAGCTGTTGTTGTTGGAGCTTCTGTGGTTGTGGTTGCAGCTCCTGTAATTGTCATTGGCGTAAAAATGGACATTGTTCCTGTATAGGTGTTAGATGTAAATGAAAAATCACAGGAATATCACAGGAATGATTGTTGCTATGTTTGTATATGCCGCCATCTTACCCATTAAAATCAAGAACATAGATATAAACCATTTAACAATCATTCTGCTTTCCATTTAACCTGTAAAATTAAACAGTACATTTATTCACCATGTGAAAACAATTCAACACATCAAATTTTAATCTATAACTCACATAATGTATTTATTTAAATAAAATAAATACTAATAAACTGGCTGCTCATTTATTCTCAGGAGATCACATAAAATCCTTTTAACATGAAATTCTTGATCACAAAAACGAAGAACACAAAAACTTTCATGCTGGATTGCACATATATGAATATATATAAGTTGTATCATAGAAACATCAATATCAGTTGATAATCTCATGCAAAGAGAGCAAAATTTGGGAGTTTCTAGATTGCGGCCCAACTCTAAATAAGTAATTTTCTTAAATATGTGAAATAATAAGAAATTTACTTACCTGAAATGAGAATATATATTGAAAAGTTACTGATTCGCATCTGATGTTTATCTATGATATGTCTATATTGCAACCCTTTTACCTTATGCAACAGTCCACATGGATATGTTGAATCGAAAAGCTGAAGGACCTTAATGAAGAACAAATATACTGCCTGTCAATATATATTGGCTTTGTCCATTACCATACACCCTTCTTTTGTTCTATGAGTCAGTGGTGAACTTTGTATCACAAAAGAACTTCTTTGTTAGTGATAATAAATATAAATAATTCTAACCTTGAGCTGTTATTCAAAGTAGTTATTTGTAAGTCATGCAAATCTATTTAAATACTGAATCCATTTCGGGTCAACAGGTAGTGAAGCTTGCTAAAATTCAATTTCAATGTTGGATTATGTTTCAAGGAAGTTTGTTTCAATGAGCAATTTTAAAATACTGTGCAATTTAAATCTTTTGTTCATCACATAAGAAAAAGGACTGTAATATGTTAGAACTACAACTAACTGCTTCACCAGCATCACAATTTACATTTTACATTTTCAAAACAAAGGCAAACTGCATTGAACCATGTTTAATAGTAATATAAGCAGATGAACTCGTAATATTCATATAAGGAGCAGATATATGTGCTTCGATAGTTGTTGTCGTTCTCACAGTGATTGTTGTTTCTGCACTAGAAGAAGGAAGAAGGAAGTGTTGCATTTGTTGCATTTTCCACTATTGTTGTTGTAGGTGTGTATAACATCATGGTGGTTGCTGTAGAAGCTTGTGCCATAGTAGTCACAAAATTTGCCGGTTCAAGTACAGTTGTTGCTGAAGTATTAGTTGTAGCAGCAGGTGTCACAGTTACTGCAGTTGTTGTTTGAATAGTTTTTTCTGTTGTCATTGTATTGGCGGTCATAGCTCTCACAGTTACTGATGCTGGTTTTGAAGGGGCAGCAGTTGTTGTCATAGTGCAATTGGCAGTTGGTGTCAGTGACGTTGTTGTGACAGTGACTGGAACCACTTTTTCAAAAATGGATTAACATATATATTTGTGTACAGATGATGTTTTATTAGCTAATAATGTCTTGAACTACTAGAAACTACCACAACTTTGTTACTGTAAAATACATCACTAACACTTACAAATGGTGGAGTCATCAATTGTCATCTTAGAGTAAAGGTGTATGTGTGTGCACCTGAAAATGACGGTGGAAAGCCACAATAACCACACAATAACCACAAGAAGCTCCCCAGAAGCCAGGGGTAGACAGAGATGTATCCAGGACAACCGGGCCATTGGCAGCCCCCAAGAGTACTGAGGACCTAAGGCCAAACATCATGGCGATATCAATGGTAAACCTTATGATTTTGTTCATTCGTGGAGACTTAAGAAAAC
Organism: Mchenga conophoros; assembly: GCF_057382185.1. Taxonomy (NCBI): domain Eukaryota; kingdom Metazoa; phylum Chordata; class Actinopteri; order Cichliformes; family Cichlidae; genus Mchenga; species Mchenga conophoros. The sequence goes on from NC_140528.1 coordinate 69,972,565, forward strand.
CACTTAAGAATGAGGTCAGTAGGCTTTGATCTGGTAAGAGGCATAAAGATTCAAAGTGATCCAAAGATCCAAAGTGCCATCCATCCATTTTTTGCCAGTTATCAGTGTTCGGGTGGCAGGACTAGCAGTCTGAGAAGAAAAGCTCAGATTTCCCTCACCCCAGCAACCTCTTCCAGCTTATCTGGGGTGGGGTGGGGGGGACCCAAAGATGTTCTTGTGAGTCCTGAATCTGCCTGGTGCCTTCTCTTGGTAGGACGTCCCCAGAAGACCTCACCTAGGAGGCATCCTAATCAGATGCCTGAACCACCTCATACGGCTCCTTTTGATGAGAGGAACAACCTCTCTAGTCTTAGGCCTTTTCGAATGGCCTAGGTCTTCACCACATCTCTTAGGGAGAGCTCAGCCATTAAAAGAAAGGAACTAATTTCTGCCACTTGTTTTTCCAATCTCATTCTTTTGGTCACCAACCAGCGCTCATCAGTATAGATGAAGGTAGGAACAGAGACTGACCACTAAATCATCAGCGTCACTTTTACATTCAGCTCTCTTTTCACCACAATAGATCAGTAGATCAAGAGTGATTCCATTCAATACAATTTTAATTCAAGCTTAAAGGAGCTTCATGTTGTAAGGCAGACCCTACAGTAATACAGCAAAAATTCCAACAATCAAACCCCCTGTGAGCAAGGTCTTGGTGGGAAGTGGGAAGCAAAAACCCTCTTTTAACAGGAAGAAACCTCCTCTACCATGACCAGTTGGGGGTGAGGGGAGTGACACAGAACAAAGACACACTGTGGTACAGAGCCAGAGGCTAATATTAACTAATGCAAAGAAATTAGATGCAAAGAGCTGTATAAATACATACCAAGTAAAAGAAGGAAAATGCATCATGGGAAACCCAGCAGCCTAGGCCTATAGCATTGTAAATAATGGAAGGGTCCCCTGATCCAGCTGTAACAATGTGCTTTATCAAAAAGGAAAGTTTTAAGCCCAACCTTAAAAGTAGAGGGTGTCTCTCTCCCTCACTCTCTCTAATCCAAACTTGGGGTTAGTACCACAGAAGAGAGGCCGGGCTCTGCCTTCCATTCTAATTTTAAATAACTTACCACAAGTAAGCCAGCAGTCTGAGAGTGCTCTAATGGAGTGATATGGTACTATGAGGACTTTAAGATAATATAGCGAGTGATTATTTAAAGGTCCTTAGGGACATTTATTGTCTTTTGCATTTTTAGTTTTAAACCATCTTCACTGTGTTGAGTGGATTAAAGCCAAATTTGTCAAAGAATGTTTTTTTTTCTTATTTTTTTTAATTGTGGTGTCAATTCATTAAATCAGCCTAAAATGGCTAAGTTACAGAAATCCAAACACATGAGTCCCTTTGGACAAAAATGTCCACATTGAAACCCATTATAAACGCTATTTTTCACGCCAGAAAATTTACGGTCAAATCGAAAGTCAGGTCTCCAGCTTAGGTTTCGTTTTGGACTACAGGCCTTAGAGTTGTAATTTTTTTATTTGTCCACCGGGTGGCGCCCTTGCTTCACATTTGACCTCTGCTGGAAATCAGCGGGCTGCTTGGACAGACCTGCGGGAAATGACGCCTCTTTTCCGGCGTGCAGCAGCGGATTCGCCCGCTGATCGTGCGGACCATTTTTCGGTCCCTAGGACCATGAGAGGGTGCATTTTTTTTTTTAGTCAACAGGAAATGACGTATTTGTTGTCACGTGGTACCGGAAGTGTGCGCTGGAAAAAGGAGTCCGACGCAACATGCCCCGATCATCGTCGCGAGTTAACCCGGGAGAATGCACTCATTTCGGCCTCGACGAGCAGCATTTGCCGCCTGGAGACCATTTTCTGGTTCTGGAAAAAAAAATAAAAGGCGATCGAAATGACTCTTGGTGCCAATCTTTAGTCCATCTAAAGGCCTAATTATAATAACAATCAAATATTACTTCAAATGTTTTTTTGGGAAAATATTTAGTTTTTTAGTTTTTTTTTTAGTTTTTTTGTAATTTAAAGGGTTAAAACAACGAAAATATAATTAAAACTTTATATGAATATTTCAGGGAGAAGCAGTTTTAAAAGACTGACCAATTTAAAGTGAAAAAAAAAATTAATATTTAATATTTTTATTGCACTTTTTGGGGCGTGGTCGATAGTGTGCATTTTATGAAATGCGCTCCTGGAAAAAAAATAAAAGGCGATCGAAATGACTCTTGGTGCCAATCTTTAGTCCATCTAAAGGCCTAATTATAATAACAATCAAATATTACTTCAAATGTTTTTTTTTTAAAATATTGAGTTTTTTTGTTTTTGGGGGCTAAAAAAACAGGGCGCTCATGAAGTAAAACTGGGATTTAAAGGGTTAAAACAACGAAAATATAATTAAAACTTTATATGAATATTTCAGGGAGAAGTAGTTTTAAAAGACTGACCAATTTAAAGTGGAAAAAAATATTAATATATAATATTTTTATTGCACTTTTTGGGGAATGGACATTTATGTCCATTAGGGACCAATGTGTGTGTATTTTTTAGGGATCTCTGAGGGTTAAGATGTATGTGAGGAAAAAGAATTTTAAATTCATGTCTGGATTTAACAATGACCCAGTGAAAGAAGCCAGAATCAGTGAAATATGCTCTCTCTTTCTAGTCACTGTCAGTAGTCTCAATGCAGCATTTTGGACTAACTGAAGGTTTTTCAGGGAATCTTTTGAGTTATTCCTGTCCATGCTGTGTCCTGCATTTGGGTCCAATCCTACCTGCCACGGCACCTCACATGCAGGGATTTGCTCAAGTCTATTCTCTGGTGTTAAGTTTGTGGTGTTCCAGTAATTTATTTACTATTTTAGTTTGTTATTTATTTCCCTAATGAGTTCTCAGTGGGACTGAAGGATAATTAGAGTAATGAAACACAGTTTAGTCAGGGCCTTGTCTTTGTGCTATGTGTTTATGAAGGTGTCTGTTTGTTACCTTTGTGTGTTCCCATGCCATTTGGGTTCCTTGTTGTTTTTGCCTCAAGGACTTCATACTGCTGGTACTACTTGTCTCCCACCATTAAAAAGTACACTTTAAGTTTATCTGCATGTTTAATTTTTAAATCATATTGATCTCTTCAGTGGTCTTTCATGCCATTTCTTGACTTTTCTTTAGTTTGATCATGATTTAGATGTCCCATTTCTCTCTTAAAAAATGGGAAAAAATATATATACATATCATCATAAAATGAAAATGACTGTTTCTGACCCCCTCGCTGTAGAGCGAAGTTCTCTGTTCTCAGTTACTAATCTTCCCTTTTTTGCTTTTTTACAACATACTTCATTGTTATGGAACGCCAGGACTGCCATAATGAATTAATTAAATACACCATTAAATAATTAATTAAATATGTCAATAATTAATTAAAATTGGAATTAATTAATTAAATAAATAGTTATGGCACATGTAATTAATTAATTATTGACACATTTAATTAATTATTTATGTGTTTCACATTTTAATTAATTATTGACACATGTAATTAATTAATTATTCACACATTTAATTAATTATTTATGTATTTCGCATTTTAATTAATTATTGACATATTTAAATAATTATTGACACATTTAATTAATTATTTAATGATATATTTATTTATTTCATTTTGGCAGTCCTGGCGCCTGGCTCTCATCATGAAATAATTTTATCTGTCAGCCTCACCCATCAAACTCAGGGGGCGGGGTTAACGCTGATCGAGTCAAAACCATTGCTTTTGCCTGGTGGCCATTGTTTCTAGCACACAACAACCGGCACGTGGAAGCTAACAGAACTGAACTTTGAAAAACCCTGTTTGTGTGTCACCAAATACCGTTTTAATATTTTTTTAGCCGAGAATGTAGTGGTTTAATCTTCATGTGTCTGGTCGGTTTGTCAAGATACAGCCTCTTTGCAAAAGTGCTTCGATGATGTCGGAGATGTCTGCCCAGTCTCACGGCAAAGCGTGGGATAGACCCGCTCGCCTCGCAAGCAATCCCACCGACAAAGCGCAGCTGTAGTAACCCCCGCTGACTTCTTTTACTGAGGTTATATTTATCGGTGTTTTATTTCCTGAAGTTCTTATGTGTCCTACGTGTTTCAGTCGCCAATTCTGAATTATAACTAACATTAAAAAAATGTTTAAGGAGGAGAGAGAGCAAATAAATCTGTTTAACATCTGATCTTTGGGTTTTTGTTCAGTAATCAGCGTGACCTGTGTATAAACACATAAAAGAGATAACGTTGGTGTTTCTGTCATGTAGTAACTGCTGGCTTTAACTGTACAAAGGTTGTTCGACACTATGAAACACATACAGACTTCATGATGTTCGGCTAATATTTTTATAGTGAATATTAATCATGAGGGTAAACGGCCCTGTACACCACGGAGCGAGGTCAGCATATCCACGATATCCTCAGCTCCATGAGTTAACACAAAGTTTCCCAGCTGACTATCTAACTGCCGACTATTCCAGAGACGTGAAAATATACAGCATAAAGAAAAGTGTAAGAGACTCAGCAGCAGATTAGAATAACAGTTATACATTTAATAAATCACCAAATGAATCCAAGAAACGAGCAAACCTGTTCCGACAATTTGAGTTTGTATTCCCTCAGCTGCAGACTCGCTGCTGTTTAAATGTCAAACATAGACTCAGGCCTTCACATTTGATATGAGGCCAGCACGTATAGTGGCTGTGTCCTGTTTTAAGATCATACATGTAAAATTGATGCTCTCAATTATGGAGACAGGCAAATGGTTCATGTATGTCTGATGTGTGTTTATTCCTCCCTAAATATCGTTGGTGAAGTTCGCCATGCACGTCAGATTTTCCTGCGCATTTTTATACCTCTGCCAACAGAGAGAGAAAAAAATCACATTCTAACAGACAGCTGGTGCTTAGAATACAGTTGAATAACTATTAAAAAACAGATGATATTTAGATGATAGTTCAGTCTAACACATGTGCCAGTGAACCATTAAACGTCTGTGAAACTATGCAGTTATGAAACGTAACTTTAACCTCAGCCAAACCGATTTGCTCAGTTGTAAATAAAACAGCGAAGTAAACGTGACCCAACAGACAGAACCTGAGTGAATGAAGTCCAGCGTTTAACCACTGAGAGCTAAAACTCAGCTGAGGTTTCAAAGCTGTGTGCCGGTGATTGGACATCAGCCGCTGATGAAGCTGTTCGCCTATAAAGTGCTCTGTAAGGAAACAAGCTCCAGCAGCTCTGCGCTCGGGGAAAACACTATATTAACTTATCTTGTGCAGAAAAATGCGCTGACATTGCTTTATATCGAGCACCGGCTGCCCAGTTAAACTGTGACTATCACCAGGTAATGTAGGCGTGTTTCTTGAATTAGCAGCAGGTGTTAAACAGCTGACAGATGAGGAGGAGGATGCATGCTGGTAAACTGAGGGTCTGTTGAGCTGATCGCTGGTTTCGTGAGAAAAATGTCAGCTCGTTCTTTATGTTACAGAAGCACAGAGACACAAGACCAGGCGGAAAGAGACGATCGTTCGGTGAAAATGAGAATCTGCGAATGCAACATGTGGAACACGGAGAGTGGAATATGTAAACAAACCGGTTAACGTAACCCCCTGCGTGCACTCTGCATGCTAATTGTTAGCAGAGCTAGTGAAATCTCTGAAAACATCTGAGCACTTTTGCAAACATGTTCTATGTTGACAACCTGACCAGACATACGGCGCGACATTCGCGGCTAAAACACTGTTAAAAGTGTAGCTGGTGACAGAAAAACGGGGTATTTTAAAACTACACCACCACCATTGCTGCCTGTGATTTGATCTGCATTCTGGGATACCTGGCTGCCCCAAGTCTACACAAGCAATCGATTATCTAAGATCGACCTGTTTTGACTTACTTTGCACGGCAACCAATCAAATGTTAGAGAAGCTGCATGGGCAGCGTTAACCCCGCCCCCTGAGTTTGATAGGTGAGGCTGACAGATAAAATTATTTCATGATGAGAGCCAGGCGCCAGGACTGCCAAAATGAAATAAATAAATATATCATTAAATAATTAATTAAATGTGTCAATAATTAATTAAATGTGTCAATAATTAATTAAAATGTGAAATACATAAATAATTAATTAAATGTGTCAATAATTAATTAAAATGTGAAATACATAAATAAATAATTAAATGTGTGAATAATTAATTAATTACATGTGCCATAACTATTTATTTAATTAATTAATTCCAATTTTAATTAATTATTGACACATTTAATTAATTATTTAATGGTGTATTTAATTAATTCATTATGGCAGTCCTGGCATTCCATACATGGTACCTCTGCAGTTCACTTGATATCATGAGTGGTCTTCTTGCCCCATCCAAAAAAAGATAGCCTTGTGTTTGTGCTTGTTTTTGCTCTACAGTTGCCCTTAACTAAGCGATTTAAGGCAACTAATAGAAGGCCCTGAAGTCAATAATCAATAGTAATCTACAAAGCAGCATTACATGTCTGAATACTTTTGGGTGTATGTTTTATCTTTATCATCCTGAACAACACTGACAGTACTGAGTAGAGTTTAAATAAAGAGAAACAGAGCTCAATTCTCTGTATAAATCTTCAATTTGTTTAATGCAAGCAGTTTCAGTATATCATGACAGATTTTTTCTTTAGAAGGAAAAAGGAATTATTACATTGATGTAGTCTATACATTTTGGGGGGTTTTTATTCCTAATTTGCGTAACCTACTTGTATTTTTTATTATTACTATGCTGTATTATAATTATACAAAATAAATGCAAAGTTGCACACACTATCACACGATTTAAACATATGAAACATGATTGGGTAATCATACAGGGCGTTATTCACATAGCTTATGTTTCAGGAATGCCACAGTCAGTCAAACTGTCCATTTGATGGAGGAGCAGTGCGGTGACGAGGAGTGTGACGATTACATATCACAAATTCTTCTCCCGATTTCATAGGGTATTACTCATTAATGACACACGTTACACACATTACCCTTTCAGTGGATAAAGTTATTCCCATCATAGATGGGATTCCATCTCCTACTTAAATATGCAATCATGATGAAGTAGATGCATTTTTAAAAATATGCTTCATTATTATTGTGTGTGTTACCCAATTTAGTATCTAATTCTTGCGAAGCCATTCTTTGCACTTTACCAGAAGGTCCTCTTGGATTTTCAATGTGAACAACGTCCCTTTTTCATAGCCAATCACAGCAGACATTTCCAAAAGGAATTCCACAAGAGCATCAGGACATGTTATTGGTGGCCTGACATGAGCCATGACAGCAGCACCATACAGGATGCAGTGAGTAGACTGCTCTTGTGGATCACTCCACTATTTACCTCTGTAAATGGGAAGGGGGAGAAAAGTCTTTAACAAATGGTTCTAAGATATTGCAATTCCTTTTTAATATGATTGCATTAAAAATTGCTTACTTGTGCCATTGACAACAACACTGGTAGGGTCAATGTTGAAGGCTGTTATGTTTGAGGCAGCATTGATTAAAACAATTCCAATGTCAGTTATATTAGGGACCACTGAAGATGGAAATCCAATGTTCATTTCATTGATAATTGATCCACTTCTGCAAAATGAATAAATAAAAATATTGTGTTATTTTCATAATTGTATTAATATTATTATTGTTGTTGTTGTTATTATTGTTGCATTTGTAAATTTCCATCCGTATATAAAACAGGAATTACCTGAATAAAGTCACTGTCAGTGACCGGAATGAGTTCAATCGTTGTATATAAAACGGTGTAAGCTGCAAAAACACAAAATATTCTCTGAATACATGTGCTATATTGTTAGGTTTTGCATTTATTTATTTTCCAAAACAAACACTGAATTATAATGCAATATGTAACTTTATGCAATAATATATAATTTTATCAACTGTTCATACAATTTCCATTTCGATGGTCACATATTGAATCCATTTCCCTTTTCATTTTACTGATAAAAGCAGACAGGACTTGTCAGAAGCACTCACATTTTTTAACATAGAAAATTAAATTTGTTTGCACATTTGTTTTTACTGTGAAGATCATGCAAATGTTTCTAATTTTCACTATCCAATCAGGTTCCAAACTATGATGGGAAATTTACTACACTTGTATTTCAAAAGAAAATTCTAAATATTTGTAAAGAAGATGAAAAAAACAAAGAAATCTATCATTATGCACATATACTGCAATACTATAATAGCTCGTGTTTTCTTTTTTTTAATAATATGCATATGTTTGGGTATGACATTTTAAGATGGATACTTACTGTTGTTTCTATGAGCGTCCTTCGATTTCTAAATGCTGTAGATGTAGAATTCGCCAAGTCTTGTGTGAATGTTTCATTTGAGGTGAATGTAAGCTTTACTTCTGTTACTGGCTCAGCTGTTGTAATTGTTACAGGTGTAGTGGTTGTAGGAGTCGTTGTGGTTGTGGTTGTGTTTGTAGTATTCATTGTCGTTGCAGTGTTTACAGGTGTAGTTGAAGCTGTTGTAGACACTGTAGTTGTATTTGTTCCTGGTGTGGTGTTTGTAAGATTTGCTGTGGTTGCGTTTGTAGGGGTAGTCATCATTGGTGTTGTAGCATTCACAGGTGTAGTTGAAGCTGTTGTAGACACTGTAGTTGTATTTGTTCCTGGTGTGGTGTTTGTAAGATTTGCTATGGTTGCATTTGTAACTGCAGTCATCATTGGTGTTGTAGCACTCACAGTTGTAGTTGAAGCTACTGTTAAATGCCAAGAAAAGAAAACAAGCCGATGGTTTAACAAAAAGTTTTAAGATATTGTGAGTTTAAAGTATAATAACATGAAATATTGCTTACCTATTTCACGGACAACCACAGAGTTTGTGGTAATGTTGAAGGCTGTTATATTTGAGGCTGAATTGATCAAAACATTTGCAATATCAGTTGTATTCGGCACAGCTGAAGATCCAAACTCAATCCTTATGTCACTGATAATTGATCCACTCCTGCAAAATGAATAACCAAAAATATTGTTTTATTTTCATTACTGTATGACACATACTGTTAAAAATTAATCTGTATATAAAAAGGGAATTACCTGAATGAAGTCACTCTCAGTGACCGGAATGATTTAAATGTTGCCTTGTAAAAAGGTGTAAGCTGCAGAAAAACAAAATAATCTCGGAATATATGTGCTATATTTTTAGGGTTTGTGCTTCTTTATTTTCCAAAGCAAACATTGCATTTACGCTGCAATAAGTCATTTGCCCAGTTTGTTTACAATTCATAGAATTTCAGTTTCTTTGGTTACATATTGAATCTGTTTCTTTTTTAACTAAATATTTTTAATCGTTGAAAAAACTCAACAACACAGAAATGCTAATAAAAGCATACCAATTTGCAGGACTTTTCAAAAGCATTCAAATTTAAAACATGATCCAGTAATACAAAGTTATATGTGCATGCACATTTGTTTATACTGCTGTAATCATGTGAATAATTCCAATTGTCTCTTGCTTACTCTATGCAATCATATAGAGGTACATGTAATGTCACACTAAAATTACTTTTTTTTTCTAAGTTATGTGTGTATGTGCATGCATATGTTTGGGTATGAAACTTCAAAAGGATACTTACAGCTGTCTCTACAAGCGTGCTTCGACTTGCAAATTGTGGAGAGTTAGAATCCGCCAAGGCTGGTGTGAAGTTTTCATTTGAGGTGAATGTCAACAATAGTCCTGTTACTGGTTCAGCTGTTGTAGTTGTTACAGGTGTGGTGGTTGTAGGAGTCGTTGTGTTTGTGTTTGTAGGTGCAGTCATCATTGGTGTTGCAGTGTTTACAGGTGTAGTTGAAGCTGTTGTAGGCACCGCAGATGTGTTTGTTATAGGTGTGATGTTTGTAACATTTGCTGTGATTGTGTTTGTAACTGTAGTCATCATTGGTGTTGTAGCACTCACAGCTGTGTTTGAAGCCACTGTAAATGCCAAAAAAACAACAACAAAAAAACAAGCCTATTTGAACAAACAGTGTTAAGGTATTGTGACTTTCAAGAACAATAACATGAAATATTGCTTACTGATTAAAGGTGTGGTTGTTGTAGGAGTCGTTGTGTTTGTAGGTGCAGTCATCATTGGTGTTGCAGTGTTTACAGGTGTAGTTGAAACTGTTGTAGGCACCGCAGATGTGTTTGTTGTAGGTGTGGTGTTTGTAACATTTGCTGTGATTGTGTTTGTAACTGTAGTCATCATTGGTGTTGTAGCGCTCACAGTTGTGTTTGAAACCACTGTAAATGCCAAAAAAAGAAAAAGAAAACAAGCCTGTTTGAACAAACAGTGTTAAGATATTGTGACTTTCAAGAACAATAACATGAAATATTGCTTACTGATTACAGGTGTGGTGGTTGTAGGAGTCGTTGTGTTTGTAGGTGCAGTCATCATTGGTGTTGCAGTGTTTACAGGTGTAGTTGAAACTGTTGTAGGCACCGCAGATGTGTTTGTTGTAGGTGTGGTGTTTGTAACATTTGCTGTGTTTGTGTTTGTAGATGCAGTCATCATTGGTGTTGTAGTGCTAGTAGTCGAATTTCCAGATGTTGTTGGAACTCCAGTTGTTGTGGCAGTAACTGCTGTGCTCACAAGCTTTATTACCACTGTATGCAAAAATCACAACAATAAAGGCTTTTTATAAAGCTTTCTTTTGTATTTGTATTTTATTTTATTTTTTAATAAAGGAGTAACTTACCTATAAATGTCAATAAAGCTTTAAAGATTTGTTTGTTACCCATTGTGGCTGGCTCTTGAACCTGTAGTATTTGACAGTACAAGTATTTACACAGCAATAAACAACAACAAAACAACAAACATATTAATGTACTTTCAAATCTATAGATATATTTATATTAGTTTTAAGCACATGTTAACCTTTTCCTTATTTAGGCTATTTGCAATTCAGTTTGCTTTTCGAAAATCAAAACTAATTTGTGCTGCTGTTTTGGACTATGTTGGTCAATGCTAAAAAGAAAGAATTAACATCACCAAAACCCTCAACTGCTATCATTAACTATAACACTACACTTATTTGCCCTGATTATGAAATCTAATCCTGTTACTGATAATTATTCACTTTTAAAATACTATTAAAGATACTGGTTCTGTTTTTCTGTAGCATGACTAGAACAAAAAAAAAAAACTAAACAATTTCTTAAACTGCATTTCATAAAAAAGAAAAGAAAAGAAAAAATCATGAGCAAAAATAACATAAATAAATAGCAATAATCTGTTTTATACATACAATTAGAAACACTTGCACTCCCTGTATATGGACTATATATGAAGCAATGCACTTACCCTGAGCAATGGTCTAATGTGAAAGCAGCTGCTTCGGGTGACTGCTCCCTGTTCTTGTATGATGCCACTAATTTATTCAGGTTTTATATCTGTTCCTCTGAGCTTATGACACGTCAGTGAAATATGAAACAAAAGCATTTACTTCCTGAATAACTGATTCATTGCCAATCCAGAGTTCTGTGGTTCATTCCTTTCACATGACTTAACCAGATGTCATTAGCTTAGCGGTTGAACAGGCAGGGCTGCAATTCTTCAAACTCAATCTGTTAGAGCAGGTTCTGCTCTTTGATTGTGTGATTTTCTTTTTCACACAGACGAGTGTAAACATCTATCATAAATTGAATTTTGATTTGAAATCCACTATGGGAGCAAAGCTGCAAAACTTGTTACTCCTTCCATTACATTCATGTGGTTCTGCTACGCCCACTGTCTACTGACATTCACATCAAACCTGGTCTTTTCTTTTTCTTTGTTTCCTTTGGGTTTTTCCTTCTTTGCTCCTTGTTTACTGTGCATTAGTTTTGTTTTGTTTTTTGTCTTGTAGTATTTTATTATTTCAGTGGTGGGTGTGCCATTTACTTTAAAAAGATGACGCCACATGTGGAAAACTAATGCCACGTGTGGCGATGTGGAGACTACACTTTAGATGTTCCATTTGTTTGTGAATCAAACAAATGTATATTGTGTACTCCAAACATGCCTGACATTTACCTGCATACTATTTGGTACTGCACCTCAGTTAGACACTTTTGAAGTCAAATTACAGGTCGCCTTTCACACTTTTTGAGCTGCTGGATGCCAGTGTACCTGTAACTCTATATCTCAGTCAGCTTATCATCTGTGCAAGGTCTACCTACTTATTTTCTCTGTACAGCTCTTACTATTCCTAAGAATGTCACCTGTTATGGTCCGTGGGAGTGGCAGGGTTTTTCCACTGTGTGTCATGTCTCCTCCTCTGTGCAGAGCTGTCCTTGTTCTCTCTCGTGAGCTGCACCTGGAGCTGATTAACGCAGCAGCATTTAAATCCAGCTTTGACAACTACCTTTCACCAGAACGTCAGCTAACCAGCGTTAGCATCAGGCGATTCATGTATTTTGCTATCTTTGTGCTTAGACTCACCTTGCTTTCTCTTGTCTCTAATTTTATCCACTGACATTCTCTCCACGAGTGCACAGTTCCTTTCAACCCGGTCGCTTGACCTACCTGCCCAATCTCAGCCATAGCTCTGGCAATGTCTCGACTTACATTCTCACCTGCCTGCCTCCCTGTTGAACTCACGGATCATCTCAGATTGGATCAATTGCACACTCACTTGCACATTCTGTCAGGGGCTGGGTCTGTGACCCACCGTTTTATGTTGTTTTTTATTTTTTGTATTTTTCTGTATTAATATAATGTCACATTCATGTACTATTCTTTTTTTTATGTTTATTTATAAGATTTTAAGACAATTACATAAAATCACACCAGACAAAGGAAGCAATGATATCTAAGCACGAAAAGAAAGACAAAAACTAAAACTAAAAAACACACACAAAAAAAACCAAAAAAAACCCAGAACAGAACAGAACAGGAAAACAATAGAATAGAATAGAATTAAAATAGAATTCAACTTTATTGTCATTGCACATGTTACAGGTACAGGGCAATGAAATGCAGTTTGCATCCATCCAGAAGTGCTTTAGCCATGATAGAGATATATTACAATATATATTAGAGATATTACAGATATGTAAGTATATTACAGAAATGAGTCTATTATGGTATGTTATAATGTACACGGTATGAAGTATGTTATGAATATTCTATAACTATAAGTATGTACAGGCTGTAGTGAGTACAAGCTATGTACAGGGTATGACCAGGATATAAATATGAAAAAAAAAACTATGCAGAATATGAAATTTAAAAAAAGAAATCTGAGATATACAGTTATACAGAAATGTGAACTATGCAGGTTATAAACAGTTGTGGGATTAAAAATTATTGTATGTAGAGAATGATTATTTACACAGAGCTATACAGTAGCAGTTAAGATAAGTGAGATATGTGGATAATTTCTACAGAGGCTATATAAAGTGCTAGTGGTTGTGAGTGGTGGTTCAGTCCATGTTATTATTTTGTGTTTGAGGGTACAGTTGTCCATTGTGTGTGTGTGTAGGTGGTTGTGGGTGTGTGTATGTCCAGTCCATGAGTTTAACGTGGGTCAGATGTCAGGAGGCAGAGTTCAGGAGTCTGACATCTGTGGGGAAGAAGCTGTTCCGGTACCTGGTGGTCTTAGGCTCCTGTAGCGCCTCCCAGAGGGCAGGAGGGTGAAGAGTCCATGTGATGGGAGACTGGGGTCTTTGATGATTTTCCCAGCCCTTTTCAGACACCGCTTCCTGTAGATGTCCTTTATGGCAGGAAGTGGTGTTCCGGCAATGCTCTGGGCAGTCCACGATGAGCTCCTTAGTCTTCTCGGTGTTAAGCAGCAGGTTGTTTGTGTCGCACCACTCAAACAAGACAAGAAAATAAAAATGACAGTCCAAATCAAAAGTTCAAGAGAAATGCTAGTGTCCAAAGAAGATGATCTTTTGTGTGAGGTTATTGTCATAGTTACTCTCATACTCCTGCTCAAAATCATATTCATGTCTTTTGTCATAGTTGTCTAGCTTTTCCCAGTTTAGATTTTAATTTTAGTTTTGCCTCTGTTCATTTTTGCCTTTTGTTTTGTATTCATGTTTCTCGGTCAAGTCAACAGTACGTTGTTTGTTAAGATTAAATTCCGTGTCTGGGACTTCCGGTTGAGCTTTGATGGACTAGGACACGAGTTTGGGAACTCCCGTCGACTTTGATTAAATTGTTATTCATTCTTGCATAATCCTAGTCCTGTTTTAGTCTGTAGTTTGTTGTGTTGAGAAGTTTTACTTGGGCCTGCGTAAAATGGCAGCAAAAAATATTAAAACTCGCAGTACTATTCAAACATCACTAAGGTCTAGTTTGCAAACCACATCCACATCCTCGAGTGAGCCGTTGTCTCCTGTAAAGCCCCCCTTGTGCCAAGCTAATCCTGATATTGAAGCTCTCAAGGTCGAGTTGCTGGCTTCGCTGAGGAAAGATATCACCAATATTTTTTAAAAAGAACTTCAGGTTACTCTTGGTGATGCTTTGTCTACCATTAAGTTTTACCAGCAAGCGCAGCTGGCAATCGATAAAACTTCTAATGACGCTACTGTGTCCAAGCTAAAAGGTACGGTCAGGGAGATGGAGCACGCGGTTACAGTTTGCTCTGATAATATAGCTGAGATGAAAAACACTATGAAGGGCCTCCCAGCTAACGTAGCCAAGCTGGAAAATAAATGTGAAGAGTTGGAGTCTAGGACGCAGTGTAACAATGTTAGGATAGTGGGAGTGCCGGAGGGCCCTGACACATGCACCAATGCTGCCGTAGCCTCCTTGCTAAAGGAAGCATTTGATCTGGGGAAGAAGGTACTTTTGGATCGGTCCCACAGGAACCTCCAACCCAGACCTAAGCCTGGCGACCGTCCACGAGCCATTGTATGCAGGCTTCATTACCACACTGACTGTGTTGACATTTTACGACATGCTAGAGAACGCCGACAGATTAAAGTTGGAGACCTGACCATCTCAGTCTTCCCCGACTATACTGCTATGGTAGCATGGGCTTGTGCTGCATTCAACACGGTCAGGCAGCAATTCCATGGCATTGAAGGTGTTCGGTATGGCCTGTTTCATCTAGTGCGACTTCTCATCACACATAAGGGTGTTGAGAAGGACTTTGTTTCAGCGGAGGAAGCCAGTAATTATGTCAAAACTTTGATCTCTGGGTGAGCTTCAATAGCCATTCAGTTTGGTACTGTAATGCTACTAAGGGTTTACGCTCTCGTTAGGTTTAACGCTTCCTGTGCATCATTTTCTTAGGGCGTTGCGCTAGTTATTGTACTGTTGGTCTGCTGTTTCATTTTATTTTCATTGTTATATAATGAGACTAAATCCTATGTTATACTCATGTACTTCGGATCAGTCCAGCACAATATTTTCTAAGCTTACTGCATTGATTTGCACAGGACTCGTTTTGTTTTGTTTTTTTATGCACTTCTGTTGTAGTTGTTTTTTGTTAAATGTTCAGCAACAACGGGGGTGTTTTGTTTTGTTTTGTACATGTTTATTGTTGTGCGCACACTGTTATACAGTAGGGAAGGTGGCGGGAGTGTTTTTCTCTCTTGTTTTTATTTTTATTCAGGCTCCAGTTAGTCCAGTCACTTTGGTGAATCATTTTTGCTACTTTGGGGTACACTGCTGTCTCCTTTGTTCTGTTCTGTGGAGACCTGTGTTAGGATGCCTGGGTCGTTGACCCAGGGTTTTTGAGTTTATTATAGTATTTATAATTTCTAGTCTTTGGTTTCTTTGAGTTCTGTCTTATGGTTTATGTCTCTGTCTTCTCTAGTTGCTCTGTCTCCCCTGTCAGCTGTATCCCTTGTCTAGTTCATGTCTCTGTGTATCCTTAGTTGCTATATCCCCGTGTCCAGTCAGTGTCTGTGTCTGCCCTGGTCCCACGTCTCTGTTCCCTCTGTTGTAGTGCCTGCATGTGAGTCTGTGTCTTTTGTTCAGTCTGTGTTATGGGTTTCCTGTTTTACTTTGAAAGTCCATGTCTGATGTTAATGTGTCTGGTTTTGCTTCCCCTTGTCTCATTAGGCCTGATTTGCCTCAGCTGTGTTTCCCTCCTGTTACCCATTCCCTGATTGCTCCCTCTGTGTATTTAAGCCCTGTGTTTCTCTGTGTCTGTGTCATGATCTACCGTTTACCTAGCTGTGTGTTCTGGCAGTCCTCTGGTTTAAGTTTATTTTGATTTTTTTTTCCCCAGTTATGTTATATTTTGAGGTTTACATTAAAGCTGTTTTGAGTTCACGACTGTCTCCGGAGTCTGCACCTTGGGTCCTATTCCTGTCTGCACACAGCCACACATAACAGAAGATCGCGACCAGAACATGGACCCCGCAGACTCTTTTTCCTCGGAGTACAACACTGAGATGGAGCGGATGGTGAGCCTGCTCGACCGCATCGCCCAGTCCCCGGATTTAAGGACCATGGCAGTTGGGCTGAGTGCGGTGGAGGCCATTATTCAATATAACCCCCGGCTTAGCCAGTTTGCTAAGGACACTGAGTTGGGGAACACCATAACTGCCTGGAGAGAGCAAGTCAGGGCTGGTGAGCTTGCTCTCTCACTCACTACATCTTCCCCACCGCCGCCCCAGGACAACGCACACTCTGCCTCATCGCCACTGCAGGCTTCCTCTCCTTCCCCACACCAGCCGGGACCTTGTTCGCCTGTCCATTCGCCTGCCTTTTTCCTGGCGGCTGTGTGGTCGGAGGATGAGGAGGAGGTCTCCATTTCTCCACCGGTTCCCGGTCCCTCGTCTAGAAGGAAGCGACGCCACCGTCGCTCCTCTCCTCGGTCATCCGTCCAGCAACCTGCCTCCGCTGGAGCGTCCGAGGGGCCCGTCCAGCCTCCTGCCTCCGCTGGAGGGTCCGAGGGACCGCTTCAGCCGTCTGTTCCCGCTGGAGGGTCCGAGGAACCGCTCCAGCCGTCTCCTGTCTCCGCTGGAGGGTCCGAGGGGCCCGTTCAGCCTCCTGTCTCCGCTGGAGGGTCCGAGGGGCCCGTTCAGCCTCCTGTCTCCGCTGGAGGGTCCGAGGGGCCCGTTCAGCCTCCTGTCTCCGCTGGAGGGTCCGAGGGGCCCGTTCAGCCTCCTGTCTTCGCTGGAGGGTCCGAGGGGCCCGTTCAGCCTCTTGCCTCGTCAGCTGGGGGTCCGGGACGACCCAGCCAGCACATCCCAGTGTCTGCTGATGGTTCTGGCTAGGCCATTCAGCCACCACCGGCTCCACCGCCTGCAGCCTCTGCAGCCCCGCCTGATCCAGCCTCTGCAGCTCCGCCTGGTCCAGCCTCTGCAGCTCCGCCTGGTCCAGCCTCTGCAGCTCCGCCTGGTCCAGCCTCCGAGTGTTCAGCTTCGTCTGCACCTGAGGTCCCCATGCCGTCTTGGCCTGCTCGGCCTGCTCGTTCCGTCCGGCCTGCTCGGCCTGCTCGTCCTGCACGTCCCGTCCGGCCTGTCCGGCCTGCACGTCCTGTCTGGCCTGCTCGTCCTGGACGTTGTTGCCGTCATGGACGGCCCCCTGAACTACGCCGGTGCCTCCCGCCCGGCCGGCCTCCTGACCTGCTCCGTCGCCGCCGGTACCTCCCGCCTGCCCGGCCCCCTGAACTGTTTTCTGGGCTCTTGGGCCGTCAGCCTCTGGGCCGCCCACCTGACCTGCCCGGGTTTGGACTGTTGTGCCTCAGCCTCCAGGCCGGCCCCCTGAACTTTTTGTGAACAATTTTTCCTGGCCGCCTGCCCCTGTCGTGAGCCTGTTTTTTGTTCTGTTGCATTCCGGGCTCCGGTGTTTGCACTT
Source organism: Mchenga conophoros (assembly GCF_057382185.1). Taxonomy (NCBI): domain Eukaryota; kingdom Metazoa; phylum Chordata; class Actinopteri; order Cichliformes; family Cichlidae; genus Mchenga; species Mchenga conophoros. The sequence goes on from NC_140528.1 coordinate 69,990,359, forward strand.
TTTTTTTGTTTGTTTCTGGCTCCTTGTTTGGGAGCCAGCCCTTTAGGAAGGGGTGTTGTTAGGATGCCTGGGTCGTTGACCCAGGGTTTTTGAGTTTATTATGTTATTTATAATTTCTAGTTTTTGGTTTCTTTGAGTTCTGTCTTATGGTTTATGTCTCTGTCTTCTCTAGTTGCTCTGTCTCCCCTGTCAGCTGTATCCCTTGTCTAGTTCATGTCTCTGTGTATCCTTAGTTGCTATATCCCCGTGTCCAGTCAGTGTCTGTGTCTGCCCTGGTCCCACGTCTCTGTTCCCTCTGTTGTAGTGCCTGCATGTGAGTCTGTGTCTTTTGTTCAGTCTGTGTTATGGGTTTCCTGTTTTACTTTGAAAGTCCATGTCTGATGTTAATGTGTCTGGTTTTGCTTCCCCTTGTCTCGTTAGGCCTGATTTGCCCCAGCTGTGTTTCCCTCCTGTTACCCATTCCCTGATTGCTTCCTCTGTGTATTTAAGCCCTGTGTTTCTCTGTGTCTGTGTCGCGATCTACTGTTTATTTGGCTGTGTGTTCTGTCAGTCCTCTGGTTTAAGTTTATTTTGATTTTTTTTTCCCCAGTTATGTTATATTTTGAGTTTTACATTAAAGCTGTTTTGAGTTCACGACTGTCTCCGGAGTCTGCACCTTGGGTCCTATTCCTGTCTGCACACAGCCACACATAACAACCTGGGGTGTATTTGTTTCCAGGGTTATTGGGGGGGGCTGTCTCTTTTCGGCTCTTTACGGCCACTGGCATTTTAGTTGTTGTTGTGTTTTGTTTATTTATTCTTCTTTATGAATGGCTAATGGCAATATACACCCCAGCATTGTTGGGTCAAGCATAGGGATGGGTACCGGTATCCGGTGCCATAATGGCACCGGTTCTGACATAAACAGTAGTAACCAGACCAAAAAGCAGCGCACATTTCGGTGCTTTTTTTTTTTTTCCTGAGATGTCATACACTTTGGATTCCAGCCAATCATTCTACGTTTGTGAGCGTAGTAGGTGGGCCCAGGTACGTACGTTCTTTTAGAGCAGAGCTACAGATTAAAAATGCCCAAAGCAAAGCGGTCAAAGTCTGGCTGTACTTTACAGCAAAAGATGCAAACTCAGCAGCCTGCAACAAGTGCTTTAAGGTGATACTGTGCAAAGGAGGTAACTCCTCGAATCTGATGAAACGCCTGGCGACGTATAGCATTTTGTTAAAAGCTGAGAAATGCGCCGTATTTGATAGCTTGCAGCGAGACCTCACACCATGCACATCTACTGCGGGTGGGTTGCCTGTTATCGGACCCGGAGTTAGCAACATCCCCCAAAAACCCGAAGAGGAGAGTCCTGGCCCCTAGCCCTGGCAGTGTAGCAGAAATGATGACGGATGATGATGGCAGCAGCAGCAGTTATTCTCTGCGTGAGTAGCTTAATGTTGTTCGTGTGTAATTTACGTTGAGTAGGCTAACCTCGTTATTAAATTATTGCATGTAAGGTGAACTAGCAAACATCATCATAGCTACATGCGGCTGTCCTCTTGTTTGATGGCAGATACTCCCTTCACCCTGGCCAAAAAGGCTAAAATGACCAAAGAAAAAGTGGAAAACAGCTAAATATGAGAGGTTTTTGGACAAAGTTTATTTTTTCCATTGTTTAAGCACTGCTTCCAGCCAAGAGTGATGCCACATATCCCCTATAGCTGCAGAAAAGGTTAACATTGTTATCTTTTTACAAAAAAAAAGCAGCTGAACATGAGAGGTTTTTGGACCAATTTTGTGTTCTCCATTCTTTAAGCACCGGCACCGTTTCAAAAGTACCGGTTTGGTACTGGTATCGGATAAAACCTAAACGATACCCATCCCTAGTTAAGCATGCCTCTTAGATTTATTAGTTGGAATATTAGAGGTATGGGCAACCCTGTTAAGTGATCTAAGGTTTTCACTCACTTGAAACATCAAAATTCTGATATAGCATTTTTACAGGAGACTCATCTTCGCATTAAAGATCGTTATAGGTTCGAAACACCGAGGAGACCGAGCTTTCGCTGTTGTAGCCCCCAAACTATGGAACAAACTGCCCCTCCATATTAGGCAGGCCCCAACACTTGAAATGTTTAAATCACTTTTAAAAACACACTTTTTTTCAAAGGCCTTCTAGGAGTGTTATCAGAGCCAGTTTGTAGTCAATTTTTAGTCAGCTGTTGGTCATTCTTAATCTTTTTACTTTGTTAATCTTATTCATTGTATATCTTATTGTTTATTCTACTCATGTTGATTTATTTTTATCTTCTTTTTCAATTATATATTTGTTTTGTTTATTGATTTCATTGTATGCTTAAAGTATGGTTTTAACTGCTACCTCTGTTTTATTATTGGAAAGCACTTTGGTCAACTTTGTTGTTTTTAAAAGTGCTATATAAATAAAGTTGGATTGGATTGGATTGGATAGGTTATATTGCCCTTGGGTGGGTCAGCTCTTTCACTCAAATTTTAATTGAAAAGCTAGAGGAGTGGCCATTCTCATTAATAAGAAAGTTCAATTCTCTTTGTTATCACTGATAGGAATGGTAGATACATCATTGTTGCTGGTACTCTAATGCAGAAAAAGATTTTGTTGGTAAATGTATATGCCCCGAATTTTGATGATGCTGAATTTGCTAATACATTGCTGAGTAACATCCCCTTTTTGAATACTCATTTTGTTAGGTCTGTGTTTCCACAAGCCCCGCTGGTTCAGAAACTTATTCTCGTTAACGACAAAAGCAAGACGAACATCTTTTACTAGCTAGCAAGGGAGGCCCCAGCCGGTGTCTCAGAAAGCACTCTGAATCCTACCGCAATAACCCCAACGACGGCCTCGCTTGCTGCCTTTTATTGGGAAAACAGTTCACACAATACACATCACAGCAAAGCAACGCCCACCATAAAACCCCCCAAATGGTTCTAAGACAAGGCACTATGTGTGTGTATGTGTAAACATCTGTATGCATGTGAGAATGTGTGTGTGTATGTGAGAATGTGTGTGTGTGGAACAACATTTAGTATGATGATCTGGGAACAACACCAGCACGACGATATCAGATCGTGCATTCCGTTACTCCCCAACACTGGCTATGGTTTGAAAATACACCCCACCCCTAACGGCTGCGCCTCCCGAAAAATTTTGTCAGGGCTCTTATCTCACTTCTTTATTTCAAACAATCAACAGAAAATTTCACAGTCATATTTTTATATAAGGTTTTTAAGGCGTTGGTGTTAATTTTTAAGTAACATGAGCCCAGCGGCAGCAGCAACGCTAGGCTAACACTAACAAGCTAGCAAGATTATAAACCTGGTGCTAAACTAAGAGAAGCCAAAAAATCTGTTTGAATAAGAGTAAACATTTACTCACCAAGTCAGTGTATCAGGTAAAGATCCACAGCAATGACAACAATAATATCTTGAGCTGACGCTTTTCCAGGTTTGCTCAACATATTCCAGAAAAAAGTGCTGGCACCATGAACATGCGGACTGATCCATGATAGGGAGGAGGACGGTAGTGACGGGGCATTTTCAAAAAACATCTTTCATCCTTCCGCACTGAGAAGCAAAACTTCCAGCTTACTTAGTTTTTCTAAGTTAAGACAACTCAAATAAATTGAGTTGATCAGCGTTTTTGCATAAAAAGTACTGGTAACTTACTTAAATTGAGTTCTAATAACAAATTGATTAAAAATTGAGTTCAGCCTACTTAATATTTTTAATTAAACACAATATTAGATTTTACAGTAATTACACAGTTATTACTAATTAGTTATTATTTAATTATGTCAATCACATACAACAAATAAACAGGCCACCTTCCCATGGTCTGAAGGGTGTTTTTATGGTGGTAATGCTGTGAGCTGGTTCCCTCAGATAAGGTTTGGGGGTAACTCAGAGCTGGCAAACCACAGTTTATGGAAAAATTATGATGGGTTATCCAATTTTGAAGTCACCAACTGCTTTACTTAGACTAACATAATTCTTGACTTGGACTATCCCACCTTAAGAAGTCCTTATATTCTCCTAACAAATTCCCTCTCTGCTTTTTAATAATATTGGCTTAAATTACTTACTTTCATTTACAGTCAATAGTTAAGCAACTATACACAAGAGATTTGTATCCATACATTCATTTCATTTCTGTTTCTCATGTATGGATGGCTGTTTGTATATGTTTGTGACAGTGTATAATTTTGCATCCTTGTATGCACAGGTACATCCATCCATTCACTTCCACTTATCCTTTTGAGGGTCGCGGGGGGTGCTGGAGCCTATCCCAGCTGTCATAGGGCGAGAGGCGGGGTACACCCTGCACAGGTCGCCAGTCTGCCGCAGGGCCAACACACAGGGACAGACAACCATTTGCACTCACATTCATTCGAACATTCACACCTAGTGACAATTTGGATTATCCAATCAACCTATCCCCACAAGCTGCATGTCTTTGGACGGTGGGAGGAAGCCAGAGTACCCGGAGGGAACCCACGCAAACATGGGGAGAACATGCAAACTCCACACAGAAAGACCCTGGCCTGATGGTGGAATTGAACTCAGGACCTTCTTGCTGTGCGGCAACAGTGCTAACCACCGTGCCACCGTGCTGCCTTGCACAGGTACATATTTTTGTATATATGTGTGTGTTTTCTGTTTTTCCATCCTTGTTGCATGTCCTTGTCCCGTGCTGTTGTTGCTTTGTAGAAAATAAAAAATTTAAAAAGGATGCAAAATTATGTGCAATTTCAGTATTTGAGTGTGGAGATATTGTGTGTTGTAAAAAAAAGAAGCAGCAAGGTCAGGTTAGAAGGTTTTCTTAATGCTATTGTCATCAGTTCGGCTGGAGCCTATCTCCACCGAAATGGAGTACACTGTGGACAGATAGGCACATAAACCTGAATTTAGATTAGATTAGAATTAAACTAGCATTTGTGCGAGGAAGCTGCAGTACCATCACATCACACCAGTAGATGAAAATTCAGCTGTGTTTGTTTGGTGTAATTTGATCCAAATTCAGCCCAAGATCAATGTCTCTTTTGAACATGTATAGGTCTAATACAGCTCTCAAAATATCATGTCACTTACCTCACTGAACTCATTAAAAAATGCTGAAAAATGTTGGTTGAAAAATAAAATATGTAGAGGTCGTTTTTTAGACTGAGGTCCATATTCTTTCACCAAAAAAATACTTCTAATTCAATGTGTAAACCTAAAATTAAAAGAGAATTATTAGAATTAGATTTAGTTTTACTTGTATCAAAAATCTATGAAGGGGTCTTAAGAGTGCTATGATCGTATTTCCTAATCAATTTTTTGAAAAGAAAAATTAGAGTAGTTGATTAGAGTAGTATATTTAAAAATCAAGATAGGCAGGGTTTGTTCAATGTCTTTAATTGAAGCTTCTTTAGTTTATCATGATAGACTTGTGAAGAACCTGCTTCAGAAAGAAAAAGGTGATATTAATATTATATTTTTTTATAGGGACAGTTCTTTAAATAATTTTAAATGTGTGTATCAGGATCACTTAGAATTTTTACCATAATTATCCAATACAATACAAACAGAATACATACAATAATAGAATACAATATATACAAGAAATATATTTAAATATTGACTGGTAAAGGTGACCAAAGAGGACATTTTCACACATCTTATATTTCATGAATGCTAGGTGAGGTGATGATTTCCTGATTATCACTTTCATTTTTTTTCACTCTCAGAGTCAGAAGCTGAGGAGATGCTTCATGGATTAAAACTTGATCTCATTGATATTAATAACTTACAGTATGACTTTATCACAGGACTTACATTATAAATTGACAACCAATGACACCTTTGTTGGAAATTATGTTAAAGTTTATATTGATAGATAACATAAAGGTTAATTTCAGTTTTAGCTACTTCTAAATCATGGTATGATTGCTCTTCATCAGAAGCTCCTCGTGGATTTTCAGTTGGAACAAAATCCTTTTTCATACCCAGTCACAGGAGACATTTCCTCAAGTTATTTCACAAGAGCATCAGCGCAGATGTTATTGCTGGCCTGACAGGAGCCATGACAGCAGCACCATACAGGAAGCAGTGAGGAGACTGATCTTGTGGCTCACTCCATGTGACACTTTTGTAAATGTTGAGAAAAAGAAAAAAAGGCATTTCTTTCAGAAACTGTTCTGTAATATAGTAATATGTTTGACATGATTGAATTAAATATATCTTACATATGCCGTCCACAAGAATAGAACTGATATCAATGTCGAAGGGTGTTATCTTGGCTGCATCAATCAAAACTTGTGCAATCTCTTTTGCATTAGGGACCAGTGACATTGCAAATCCAATGTCCATGTTATTGATAATGGATCCCTTACTGTGAAAGGAAAAACCGAAAACTTAGTTTTGTTTCCTTTATTTACTTGAAATATTTGTAAAATTATATACCATAAACAATTTACCTGAATGCAGTCACATTGATGGAGCGGAATGAAGGAAATCTGGCCAGGTAGAAAGGTTTAAGCTGCAGAAAAATGAGTAAACACACTGTAAGTATGTATGTTTTGCTTTTTGGGATTGTGCTTCTTTACTACAATGTCAATTGGGACATATTATTAGGACTATGTAATATCATAGTGCAACATATATACATAATAGTGTTTGGGGGGTTCTGGTCACCCAGCTACCCATTTCTTGAATGGCTAGCATAATACAGGTTACAGGTCACCTTTATGTTTTATCTTTTTTCTTTAAACACTTGCAAAAGCATGGCAATGAGTTGGAAAAAAATAGAAACACAGTATTTACTGTGGAATTTTAGTTCAGTTTATATCATGGTGGAAATGTTTTTGATATATAGTTTATTGCATATAGTGTATATCATTTTTGTTTATCTCAATTTGTATAATCTTATAAACAATGGAGAAATTGTTGACTTTAGGAGGGGATTCATAAATGTATGGATAGAAAAGATGGCCATACATTTTTTTAATGCTATCAAAATACTGTTATATGACAATATAAGTATATACTCTGCAATTATTCACAATACATACACTTAAGTATTATTTAACTACTAGAAGAAAACTTACTGCTGTCTCTATCAGTGAAGCTCGTTCTTTAAAAGCTGTGGATGATGATGTCAGCAAGTCAGTTATAAATATCCCATTAACAGATCTGAATTGCACTGCCTTTTTTTGTACTGGCTCAGCAGTTGTAGTTGTTACAGCTTTAGTGGTTGTGGGAGTTGCCGTAGTTGCAGTTGCTGCAGTTGTAGTTGCTGCAGTTGTAGTGGTTGTAGGAGTCACTGTAGTTGTAGTTGTTGCAGTCAAAGTGGTTGTAGGAGTCGCTGTAGTTGTAGTTGTTGCAGTCAAAGTGGTTGTAGGAGTCGCTGTAGTTGTAGTTGTTGCAGTCAAAGTGGTTGTAGGAGTCGCTGTAGTTAAGGAAGTGTTGCTTGAATAAACAGTTCTGGGATATTATGAATTTTAAAATATGAGAATATCAAATATTGCTTACCTGGGTCACTGACAATAACAGACTCTTTGCTAATGTTGAAGGTCGTTATGTTTGAAACTGCATTGATCAAAACATTTTCAATCTCAGTGTTATTAGGCACTGATATAGATGCAAAGTCAATATTAACGTCACTGATGATGGATCCATTTCTGCAAAATAGAAAACATTGTTTACTTGCATTCAGTTATCGCAAATATTTATAACTATCATAAAATATTTGGTATATTGCATCAGTATGTAAAAAATAAATTGCCTGAATCTGATCACTCTCATTGAGCGGAATGAAGGAAATGTCTTGTAGAAAGGTTCGAGCTGCAGAAACACACACAATCACTGATCTTTGAGTGTGTATGCATAAGTGAGTGTAAACATTTAAATATTGCTTGACTTCAACAGCAAAACTTACTGTTAACACTGTCTGTCTGTCTCTTTCTGTAAATGCTGAAGATGATGAGTTCTCTAAGTCAGGTGTAAATGTTGCTCCAACATCTCTGAACTGCAACTGCTTTGTTGTAACAGCCTCAATAGTTGTAGTTCTTACAGTTGTAGTGGTTGTAGGAGTAACTGTGGATGCGTTTGTTGGGGTAGTGATGATTGGTGTTGTAGCATTCACAGGTGTAGTTGAAGCTGTTGTAGACACTGTAGTTGTATTTGTTCCTGGTGTGGTGTTTGTAAGATTTGCTATGGTTGCGTTTGTAGGGGTAGTCATCATTGGTGTTGTAGCATTCACAGGTGTAGTTGAAGCTGTTGTAGACACTGTAGTTGTATTTGTTCCTGGTGTGGTGTTTGTAAGATTTGCTATGGTTGCGTTTGTAGGGGTAGTCATCATTGGTGTTGTAGCATTCACAGGTGTAGTTGAAGCTGTTGTAGACACTGTAGTTGTATTTGTTCCTGGTGTGGTGTTTGTAAGATTTGCTATGGTTGCATTTGTAGGGGTAGTGATGATTGGTGTTGTAGCATTCACAGGTGTAGTTGAAGCTGTTGTAGACACTGTAGTTGTATTTGTTCCTGGTGTGGTGTTTGTAAGAGTTGCTATGGTTGCGTTTGTAGGGGTAGTCATCATTGGTGTTGTAGTGCTCACAGTTGTAGGTAAAACCACTGTAAATGCCAAAAAAAATGAAAAGAGGTGTTGCTTGAACAAAACAGTTCTGAGATATTATGAATTAAAAAATATGATAATATTAAATAGTGCTTACCTGGGTCACTGACAATAACAGACTCTGTGCTAATGTTGAAGGTCGTTATGTTTGGAGCTGCATTGATCAAAACATTTTCAATCTCAGTGTTATTAGGCACTGATATAGATGCAAAGTCAATATCAACGTCACTGATGATGGATCCATTTCTGCAAAATAGAAAACATTGTTTACTTGCATTCAGTTATCGCAAATATTTATAACTATCATAAAATATTTGGTATATTGCATCAGTATGTAAAAAATAAATTGCCTGAATCTGATCACTCTCATTGAGCGGAATGAAGGAAATGTCTTGTAGAAAGGTTCGAGCTGCAGAAACACACACAATCACTGATCTTTGAGTGTGTATGCATAAGTGAGTGTAAACATTTAAATATTGCTTGACTTCAACAGCAAAACTTACTGTTAACACTGTCTGTCTGGCTCTTTCTGTAAATGCTGAAGATGATGAGTTCTCTAAGTCAGGTGTAAATGTTGCTCCAACATCTCTGAACTGCAACTGCTTTGTTGTAACAGCCTCAATAGTTGTAGTTCTTACAGTTGTAGTGGTTGTAGGAGTAACTGTGGATGCGTTTGTTGGGGTAGTGATGATTGGTGTTGTAGCATTCACAGGTGTAGTTGAAGCTGTTGTAGACACTGTAGTTGTATTTGTTCCTGGTGTGGTGTTTGTAAGATTTGCTATGGTTGCGTTTGTAGGGGTAGTCATCATTGGTGTTGTAGCATTCACAGGTGTAGTTGAAGCTGTTGTAGACACTGTAGTTGTATTTGTTCCTGGTGTGGTGTTTGTAAGATTTGCTATGGTTGCATTTGTAGGGGTAGTCATCATTGGTGTTGTAGCATTCACAGGTGTAGTTGAAGCTGTTGTAGACACTGTAGTTGTATTTGTTCCTGGTGTGGTGTTTGTAAGAGTTGCTATGGTTGCGTTTGTAGGGGTAGTCATCATTGGTGTTGTAGCATTCACAGGTGTAGTTGAAGCTGTTGTAGACACTGTAGTTGTATTTGTTCCTGGTGTGGTGTTTGTAAGATTTGCTGTGGTTGCGTTTGTAGGGGTAGTCATCATTGGTGTTGTAGCATTCACAGGTGTAGTTGAAGCTGTTGTAGACACTGTAGTTGTATTTGTTCCTGGTGTGGTGTTTGTAAGATTTGCTATGGTTGCGTTTGTAGGGGTAGTCATCATTGGTGTTGTAGCATTCACAGGTGTAGTTGAAGCTGTTGTAGACACTGTAGTTGTATTTGTTCCTGGTGTGGTGTTTGTAAGATTTGCTGTGGTTGCGTTTGTAGGGGTAGTCATCATTGGTGTTGTAGCATTCACAGGTGTAGTTGAAGCTGTTGTAGACACTGTAGTTGTATTTGTTCCTGGTGTGGTGTTTGTAAGATTTGCTGTGGTTGCGTTTGTAGGGGTAGTCATCATTGGTGTTGTAGCATTCACAGGTGTAGTTGAAGCTGTTGTAGACACTGTAGTTGTATTTGTTCCTGGTGTGGTGTTTGTAAGAGTTGCTATGGTTGCGTTTGTAGGGGTAGTCATCATTGGTGTTGTAGTGCTCACAGTTGTAGGTAAAACCACTGTAAATGCCAAAAAAAATGAAAAGAGGTGTTGCTTGAACAAAACAGTTCTGAGATATTATGAATTAAAAAATATGATAATATTAAATAGTGCTTACCTGGGTCACTGACAATAACAGACTCTGTGCTAATGTTGAAGGTCGTTATGTTTGGAGCTGCATTGATCAAAACATTTTCAATCTTAGTGTTATTAGGCACTGATATAGATGCAAAGTCAATATCAACGTCACTGATGATGGATCCATTTCTGCAAAATAGAAAACATTGTTTACTTGCATTCAGTTATCGCAAATATTTATAACTATCATAAAATATTTGGTATATTGCATCAGTATGTAAAAAATAAATTGCCTGAATCTGATCACTCTCATTGAGCGGAATGAAGGAAATGTTGTCTTGTAGAAAGGTTCGAGCTGCAGAAACACACACAATCACTGATCTTTGAGTGTCTATGCATAAGTGAGTGCAAACATTTAAATATTGCTTGACTTCAACAGCAAAACTTACTGTTAACACTGTCTGTCTGGCTCTTTCTGTAAATGCTGAAGATGATGAGTTCTCTAAGTCAGGTGTAAATGTTGCTCCAACATCTCTGAACTGCAACTGCTTTGTTGTAACAGCCTCAACAATTGTAGTTGTTACAGTTGTAGTGGTTGTAGGAGTAACTGTGGATGCGTTTGTTGGGGTAGTGATGATTGGTGTTGTAGCATTCACAGGTGTAGTTGAAGCTGTTGTAGACACTGTAGTTGTATTTGTTCCTGGTGTGGTGTTTGTAAGATTTGCTATGGTTGCGTTTGTAGGGGTAGTCATCATTGGTGTTGTAGCATTCACAGGTGTAGTTGAAGCTGTTGTAGACACTGTAGTTGTATTTGTTCCTGGTGTGGTGTTTGTAAAATTTGCTGTGGTTGCGTTTGTAGGGGTAGTCATCATTGGTGTTGTAGCATTCACAGGTGTAGTTGAAGCTGTTGTAGACACTGTAGTTGTATTTGTTCCTGGTGTGGTGTTTGTAAGTGTTGCTATGGTTGCGTTTGTAGGGGTAGTCATCATTGGTGTTGTAGTGCTCACAGTTGTAGGTAAAACCACTGTAAATGCCAAAAAAAATGAAAAGAGGTGTTGCTTGAACAAAACAGTTCTGAGATATTATGAATTAAAAAATATGATAATATTAAATAGTGCTTACCTGGGTCACTGACAATAACAGACTCTGTGCTAATGTTGAAGGTCGTTATGTTTGGAGCTGCATTGATCAAAACATTTTCAATCTCAGTGTTATTAGGCACTGATATAGATGCAAAGTCAATATCAACGTCACTGATGATGGATCCATTTCTGCAAAATAGAAAACATTGTTTACTTGCATTCAGTTATCGCAAATATTTATAACTATCATAAAACATTTGGTATATTGCATCAGTATGTAAAAAATAAATTGCCTGAATCTGATCACTCTCATTGAGCGGAATGAAGGAAATGTCTTGTAGAAAGGTTCGAGCTGCAGAAACACACACAATCACTGATCTTTGAGTGTGTATGCATAAGTGAGTGTAAACATTTAAATATTGCTTGACTTCAACAGCAAAACTTACTGTTAACACTGTCTGTCTGGCTCTTTCTGTAAATGCTGAAGATGATGAGTTCTCTAAGTCAGGTGTAAATGTTGCTCCAACATCTCTGAACTGCAACTGCTTTGTTGTAACAGCCTCAACAATTGTAGTTGTTACAGTTGTAGTGGTTGTAGGAGAAACTGTGGTTGCGTTTGTTGGGGTAGTGATGATTGGTGTTGTAGCGTTCACAGGTGTAGTTGAAGCTGTTGTAGACACTGTAGTTGTATTTGTTCCTGGTGTGGTGTTTGTAAGGTTTGCTGTGGTTGCGTTTGTAGGTGCAGTCATTGTTGTTGCAGTTGAAGCCACTGTAAATGCCAAGAAAAGGAAACAAAGTGTTGCTTTAACAAACAGTTCTGAGATAATATGAATTAAAATGTGATAATATTAAATAGCGCTTACCTGGGTCACTGACAACAACATTGGTAATGTTGAAGGCTGTTATGTTTGGAGCTGCATTGGTCAGAACATTTTCAATGTCAGTGTTATTTGGCGCTGATGTAGATGCAAACTGAATGTAGATGTCAGTGATGATGGATCCATTTCTGCAAAATCAAGCCAAATATTGTTTTACTTGCATTAATTCTTTGTGTATTATGTATTATATGTAGTCATCAAACAAAAAATAAATTACCGGAATCCAGTCACTTCCATTGAGTTGTATGAAGAAAATGTTTTATTGTAGATCGGTTCAAGCTGCAGAAACACAAACAATCAAAGATATGTGAGTCCATATGCTAAAGTGAATGCATGCATTTAACCACTTTTTGACTTCAAGAGAGAAAACTTACTGTTGTCACTATCAGTGATGATCTATTTTTAAATGCTGGAGATGATGAGATCAGCAAGTCAGCTGTAAATGTCTCTCCAACCGATGCGAACCGCAACAGCTTTGTAAAAACTGGCTCAGCAGTTGCAGTTGTTACAGGTGTAGAAAACAAAGAGGAAGAAAAAAGCAGTTAAAAACAAAGTCATTTTTCATGATGCTCTCTTGTTTCTATACATTGGTAAATCTAATTTAAAGTACTCTTTCTGCTGTTTAGCACATTAAATAATTATGTTTATTTCATCATTCTCTGAGAATGATGAAATAAATAACTACACAGACTATATATCAAACTATATCAAATTGAATGTGATATATTAAATATGAATAGCTATATTGCTTTGTTTAAAAAAAAAATCCTTTGGGAATCACATGTGTGATTTCTGTTTACTCACTGTTTATTTGGGTTGCTACGACAGATGCTGGATTGATACTGATGTTGAAAGTGTTGTTGGGGTTAGACACCGCTTCAACTAAGGTTTGTTGAACAGCTTCAGCTTCTGGGATTTGTGCAGGTGTTATTGTGTTGTTAAACACAACCTGCACTTCTGCTTCAGTATCAGATGCTCGTGTTCTGGTCCCAGCTTGTCTAAAGAAAAAGAAGAAGAAAACACTCAATTCTTAATGAAATATGTTAAATTAACATTAATTATTTGCAATTACTGTTAATAAGATTAGTGTTGTCATAAATGAACAAAAGTAAAAATCTTACCTGAATGCTATGACAATAACACGGCTGAAAAGCAAACCATATCGAGCTCTATAGATGACTTCATACTGTGTGGAGCAAAGAAGTAGAAATTAATTAATTAATTCAAATCAGCTGGAATCTTAACAACACTTCAAAATGAATCTCAGTATTTTACTCACCACTACTACCACTTCTGTCGCAAGTGCTATAAATTCTGGACTAGTTTTATCTTTGAGTTGAGGCACAAAGGGTTTAACCAAAACTGCTGCAAGAACAACAACTGGTGTACGAACTACCGGCACTGCTGCTGCTGCTGTTGTTGTTGTTGTTGTTGTTGTTGTTGTTGTTGTTGTTGTTGTTGTTGTTGTTGTTGTCGTCGTCGTCGTCATCGTCGTTTTTTCTGTTGTTGCCACAGTTGAACCATTTGTTGTTACTGCTGCTGTTGAACCAGTTGTTGTTGCTGGTGTTGAACCATTTGTTGTTGTTGCCGCAGATTGTGTTGTCGTTGCCGCAGTTGAAACAGTAGTTGTTAATCCAGGTGTTGTTATTGAAGCAGGTGTTGTTGTTGCTGGTGTTGAACCAGTTGTCGTTGAAACAGGTGTTGTTGTTGCCGCTGTTGAACCAGTTGTTGTTACTGTTGTTGAACCAGTTGTTGTTGCTGGTGTTGAACCAGTTGTTGTTGAAACAAGTGTTGTGTTTGTTGGAGTTGAACCAGTTGTTGTTGAACCAGGCGTTGTTGCCGCAGTTGAACCAGTTGTTGTTGCTGTTGTTGAACCAGTTGTTGTTGCTGCTGTTGAACCAGTTGTTTTTGAAACAGGTGTTGTTGTTGAAGCAGTTGAACCAGTTGTTGTTGAAACAGGCGTTGTTGTTGCCGCAGTTGAACCAGTTGTTGTTACTGTTGTTGAACCATTTGTTGTTGTTGCCGCAGATTGTGTTGTCGTTTCCGCAGTTGAAACAGTAGTTGTTGATCCAGGTGTTGTTATTGAAGCAGGTGTTGTTGTTGCCGCAGTTGAACCAGTTGTTGTTACTGTTGTTGAACCAGTTGTTGTTGCTGGTGTTGAACCAGTTGTTGTTGAAACAAGTGTTGTGTTTTTTGGAGTTGAACCAGTTGTTGTTGATCCAGTTGTTGTTGTTGAACCAGGTGTTGTTGTTGCCGCTGTTGAACCAGTTGTTGTTGATCCAGGTGTTGTTGTTGAACCAGGTGTTGTTGCTGCTGCTGTTGAACCAGGTGTTGTTGTTGCCGCTGTTGACCCAGTTGTTGTTGCCGCAGATTCTGTTGGTGTTGCTACAGTTGAACCAGTTGTTGTTGATCCAGGTGTTTTTGTTGAACCAGGTGTTGTTGTTGCTGCTGTTGAACCAGTTGTCGCTGAACCAGGTGTTTTTGTTGATACAGTTTCTGGTATTGTTGTTGATGCAGTTGAACCAGTTGTTGTTGTTGTTGCCGCAGTTTCTGTTGTCGTTGCCGCAGTTGAACCAGTTGTTGTTGATCCAGGTGTTCTTGATGATCCGGTTTCTGGTGTTGTTGACGCAGTTGAACCAGTTGTTGTTACTATTGTTGAACCACTTGTTGTTGTTGCCACAGATTCTGTTGTCGTTGCCGCAGTTGAACCAGTTGTTGTTGATCCAGGTGTTGTTGTTGCATTAGGTGTTATTGTTGCTGCTGTTGAACCAGTTGTTGTTGCTGTTTTTGATCCAGGTGTTGTTGTTGAACCAGGTGTTGTTGTTGCAGTTGAACCAGTTGTTGTTACTGTTGTTGAACCAGTTGTTGTTGTTGCCGCAGTTGAACCAGGTGTTGTTACTGCTGCAGTTGAACCAGTTGTTGTTGCTGCTGTTGAAGCAGGTGTTGTTGAACCAGTTGTTGTTGCTGCAGCTTCTGTTGTTGTTGCTGCAGTTGAACCAGTTGTTGTAGACGCAGTTTCTGTTACTGTTGGGGCAGTTGAACCAGTTATTGTTGCCGCAGTTTCTGTTGTTGTTGCTGCAGTTGAACCAGTTGTCGTTGCCGCAGTTGAAGCAGGTGTTGTTGAACCAGTTGTTGTTGCTGCAGATTCTGTTGTTGTTGCCGCAGTTTCTGTTGTTGCTGCCGCAGTTGAACCAGTTGTTGTTGTTGCCGCAGTTGAAGCAGGTGTTGTTGAACCAGTTGTTGTTGTTGCTGCAGATTCTGTTGTTGTTGCCGCAGTTTCTGTTGTTGTTATTGCAGTTGAACCAGTTGTTGTTGCCGCAGTTTCTGTTGTTATTGATGCAGTTGAACCAGTTGTTGTAGCCGCAGTTTCTGTTGTTGTTACTGCAGTTGAACCAGTTGTTGTAGCCGCAGTTTCTGTTGTTATTGATGCAGTTGAACCAGTTGTTGTCGCCGCAGTTTCTGTTGTTGTTGCCGCAGTTTCTGTTGTTATTGATGCAGTTGAACCAGTTGTTGTAGCCGCAGTTTCTGTTGTTGTTGTTGTTGCCGCAGTTTCTGTTGTTGTTACTGCAGTTGAACCAGTTGTTGGAGCCGCAGTTTCTGTTGTCGTTGCCGTAGTTTCTGTTGTCGTTGCCATAGTTTCTGCTTTTGCAACAGCAACTGAGCATATGGACAATAACATTTCGTTTTTTCTCTTTCTGAGACCTGTATTATGATTTTTTGTAATGTATTCAGTTACTTACCCAAAATGGTTAACAAAACAGTCAAGCCTCGACCAGCACTCATTGTGGCCTGAAATATTTGACAATGTGCATATTTGTTATAAATTGCAAGTTGTTATTATTGATAAGTGTGTATTCATGGACTTGCTGTTTATTTTTCTCTTTCCAGGCACTTTGCCAATGCATGTTTGGGATCAGTGTCACGGTGAAAAATTAAACTGTTGCCAATCAGACACTTTCCAGATGGTATTGCGTGATTGATCAAAATCTGATAGTACTTTTCTGCATTCATAATTTCATAGGTTTTGACATGATCTCAAACACCATTCACCTGAAATGGACTCAGGTGGATAGGCATAAGTCAAATTGTCTTTGGCATTTTTAGAATATTAAAGAAAATGGAACAAATTTTATTTATTTATTTATTATTTGACAGTAACAAAGTCATTTATACTCCTAGATAAATCTGCCTACATAAGAAGTAGTTGTCTGTTACGCACTGCCTCCACTAACCCCTGCAACCCCCAAAAGTGGAAAATTGTGTACATGGATCTCCAAAAGTTGATTCTGTTCATCTGGACATAGCGTTTTGTGGGAGAAACGTTTCGTCACTCATCCAAGTGACTTCTTCAGTTTCAGCTGACTGCAGGTTTCCCCAATCTTATAAACAGTACATTTGCATAATGACTGACTTTTGGAGATTTACTGTCCTGGATGATTGAGAATGCATCAGGATGTGTACATGGATATTAAAGTGAGACTGGGCTGATGAAAATATGTGTTCTGGGACACAAAAAGAAGGTTGGAAAGTTTCTAATTCAGAAATTTGTGACCAGAAAACAAATCTATATTCTAAAAGTTGTGATATAACAGAAAACAAAGCAACTTCAGTTTATTAATTTAACTTGTTGTTAATTTAAATTGTTTTTTCTAATAATATTATATATTTTGTAGTATATACTATGTCATACAAACTGGAAATAATAATCATGCAATTTTTTTAAACTTTTACAAGGTACTATTTAGATCATTATTAGGAGCCAGTGAAGTAAATTTTTAAGGCTTGGTTTAAGTTTAAAAACACTACCTGCAGTGAGCTTGTATGTAAAAAAAAAAAAAAAAAAAAAAACCCAAATCACAATAGAACTTTTTTTCCATTATTATTTTAGGTTAAATGTAATAAATGAAAATAAATGAAAATAAATGACAATAACTAATGCACAATCAATTTCAAATCAAAATGCCTAGCACAAACTCATTACATATAGATCATAGACATAAAAATGTCCTTACCCCAGGGCTGTAATTCTTAGAATCCTTATTATGCCTCCCCTGTGCCTTTCTGATCTCTTCTGTTGCCAACCGTTTGTTCAGGTGTTATATATTTGCTTCACAAGTATGTGATGTGTACGCACAATTCTATTGAAACGTTTTGAACCAGCAGTTGAAGATGAAAAGATTAAAAAAAAAAAATTTTAACATTCCCGAACAGCATTAAGTCAGGTTCATGAGCCAGTCAGCAGCGTTGTTAGTCACCTTTCCACTGACGTGAACTAATCAGATGTCATAACATTATGTCTTTCACAGACTGACCTCTGATCCTTTGAATTAAAATATTTTGGCTCAATAATCCGAAAAGGCATAAAATATATAACAAGACTTCTGAGGTTAACCGTATATATTTCCACAAATCTTTAACAGAATGCTTCATTAAATTAAAGACAAGCAGACAAGCAGATGATATCTATCTTGTAACTTCATCTTTGGCTTTCACCTTGGAACAGTAGACAAGTATTTTCAAAATGCATTCAGTACACATTGCAATGTTATCTTTTTAAACAATCCACTGACTATCAATGTGAGATCTACTGGCCAAAAATGAAACCAGAAATGCACAAAATCCCTGTCTTTATGTTTGTCTGTTTCTCTTCATGTTCACCTCCTTGGGAGCTGAACATCTAAGTCTCTCAAACAGCTACATCTTATCCCTGGAAGGTTCCTATTCATATCAGACATGATGGCATCTTCATTATGTAGAGCTATAGGTATTTTATGCACCTAGAACACCCTATAAAAGCATCATACCATTTTCATTTGATGACAATAGTATCACATTTATATACACAAAACAGGATTTTTATATATATATATATATATATATTGGATATATTACAATGCAACACATTGCCTGGCATTCACCTTACTATAGACTAAAATGACAGTCTATAGTGTTTGCGTGGGTTCCCTCCGGGTACTCCGGCTTCCTCCCACCGTCCAAAGACATGCAGCTTGTGGGGATAGGTTAATTGGATAATCCAAATTGCCACTAGGTGTGAATGTGAGTGTGAATGGTTGTCTGTCCCTATGTGTTAGCCCTGCGACAGACTGGCGACCTGTCCAGGGTGTACCCCGCCTTTCGCCCTATGACAGCTGGGATAGGTTCCAGCGCCCCCCGCGACCCTGAAAAGGATAAGCGGAAGCGAATGGATGGATGGATGGATGGATGGATGGATGGATCTTGCTTTTCCCAGTTCTAGCTTCACTTGGTTCTGGTTAGTACCCCTGTTTTCCATCCCCTATTAGTTTGAACCCTCCTGTTACATTCTGATCTTTCTCGGTGTCTTTGTTACTCTGCTGTCAGTTCAGCTCAGGAAGTCATAGAATTCATCCTAGGCACCTTATTTAACATAATTGTTTAACATTTTGTTTATTTTTCATGTAGAGTGCTGTGTGGCAGGCAGAAGGGAGGTGGACCCAAAATGCAGGACTCTTGGAGACAGGACTTAAACTCAAAACACAGATTTATTGCTGGAAATAACAAGACCACACAGCAAAATGAGAGCACAATACGATAAAGGGCAAAGGCAAACGCAGGGCTTAAATACACAGTGGAGTAAGCAGGGAATTGGAGACAGGAGGGAAACACAGCTGGGAGAAATTAGAGCTAACGAGACAAGGGAAACAAAACTAGACACACTGAAACGAGACAGGCTTTCAAAGTAAAACAGGAAACATGACAAGCACAGACTTGACACTGAACTAAACCTGCACTAAACACAAGGGCACAAGAACAAAACCTAACTCTACCTAACTAAACTCTTAACCAGAATTGAACTGAAACATAAAATAGTAGTAATCAAAACAGCACAACTAGAGAATCAGAGCATAAATCATATAGAATAATATCAAAATATCAAGAAACTGAAAATGCTGAGTCATAATGAACCAGAACCATGGAAATTTTGTTTATTAGGTTTGTTGTTTTATGAAATAAAACCAAATCATTACTACAGCCACACAAACAATATTTCAAATTCATGTTGTCATTTTTAACAGTTGTCAAAAGTGAAACAAAATAAATATATTTTTAAGGGGTTTTTGTAAGCCAGTTTAACTGGAATCTTGTATTATCTGTTTTGGTAAGCTCCATTCTTCCACAGACCTGTACAAAACTGTTCATTGATTTAACTGGTTCTTGCTTTGGATAATAAAAATCTTCTTGTAGAGTATTCATATCTATCTATACTGAAATCTATTTTTTTATACAAAATGACTGGACTCTTTGTAATAATAATATTTCTAATAAATACAAAGAATAAATCAATCTGTATTTTACAATCAACCAATTAAGACATGTATGCATTCTGACAATATTAGTTCATTCATGCTGCTCTGTTTTGTACCATTTGCAATTTCTTAATCTGTTCCATTGTACCACCAGGCCATACTGGGCAATAATCAGGATTAGACAAAATCAGTGGCTGAACTAATTGCCACTAACAAATTGTTATTCCTTTTTTCTATAAACCTATATCAATGTTAACTTGTGTTGCTAAGTCTGTCATCAAGATGCTTATATTTTAATTTTCATTCATAATCTGTTAATGAAAGGCTCGACATTTATCGCAATTTATATTTGCCATTGTATATATCTCAAGAAAAATCTCAAGAAAAATACCTCAAGAAAAATTCCTAAAGACGACTTAAAGACTACTTAATGAAATTTCCGGAAAACTCGGCTAAGAGAAATTTAGGTTCTGTTGTTGTCATACCAGACATTGATTTTCAAGCTCAATGTACATCTTTTTGCCTCATATACTGTATTTCTTTTTAGGTTTGTACATCTTTCAATAAATCACTACACATGTTATAGTGATATTTTATGGTTGTCATTTGTACTTAGAAACATATAATCAATAATGCTTAGAAATATATAATCGATTGTATATTGATAGAATGTCTCATCCTTAGTAGTCTGCACTCTGTGTGCTTTCCAGAGTGTTCTGGCATACAACAAATGTCCAAGAGAGGTCGTACCTTCTCGTTCTATTTTTTGCTCGTCCCCGTTTTGTGAGTGTGGACGCTTCCTCTCTTTGCTCTTTAAATGCTTTGCTTCTTTTGTTGATTTTTATTGATTTTCATGCTGATTTTTTCCCCATATGAGCTTACCTGCGATAGCTTCTGGACACTTATAGATCATTAGGACTAAAGTGTTCTTTCTTTCTTTTTTTGTCCATTTGATTGACCTTTATTATAATTATGAATTTATTTTATATTCTGTTGCTACAAATGGGACAGACATGACTGGGGGATAGGACAGGGAGAAAGAATGAAAGAAAGAGAGGGAGAGAAAGAAAACCAAAGGGGAGAAGAGACGGTGAGAAATGGGGGGAAGAAAGAAAAAGAAAAAGAAAAACAAACAAAACACCTGGATCACCTGTATGGAGAAAAAAAACAGAAGAGAAAGCAAACAACAAAGAGCAACATAATAAAAAAAGAAAAAAAACAGAAGAGAAAGCAAACAACAAAGAGCAACATAATAAAAAAAGAAAAAAAAACAGAAGAGAAAGCAAACAACAAAGAGCAACATAATAAAAAAACAGCACCATCACAATAAACTAGCTAGCAGTAGATATCAGTAGATACTAAATAATAAACGATATTGTGCAGCACGCAAGATAGACAGCGCACAATGTGCTTTGAGGCAGCAGCCAAGAAAGGTGTAGTCTGCGTCTGTGAACACCCGTGTGTACACCTGTGTGCATACCTGTGTGGATCAGCATGCTTGTATTCCAAAGGTTTCTCCATGTAACGATCTGCTAGGGAGTATTGGGAGCCATAGCCCCGTCCACCAGGGTATGAAGCAGGTATGGAGGAGATCCAGGCCCCAGATATCCAGAGGCCCCAGAGTACAAGGACCCGAGGAGGACCACCAAAGGGGGGGAACCGTGCCACCCTCCTGGGAAGAGCTGAGTAGAGCCCCAAAGGAGAGGTCACCCGGCAGCTACGGAGCAGAGGCCAGAGGGGGTTGCAGTGGCGTGCCCGCGAGCTCTGCCGGAAGCCAGCTGTGCCAGAGAGGACCGAGCTTCAGGCCCAGAGGCCAGAGGCCTGAGGGCATCCCACCCCCCGGAAGGAGCCCAGCCGGGCCACAGGCGCCAGGAGTGAGCTGGTACATACATGAGCGCCCAGCCCCAGACGACAAGGACCACCAACACACCAACGTCTGAGGGCATCAGCCACCGGCAGGGAGTGTGGTGAGGGGAGATAGGCCTCCGTACTTTAGAGGGCCTGAGATGTACCCAGAGAGGTTGAGTCTAAGACCCAACCTGACATATAGACACAGACGAACAGGCACACGCGGACACAGACGTGCATTCCCACCCCATATGCACAACCAAATACTCGGCACTCACCCAACGTGTAGACAGACACAAATAGACACTGCACAGACAGTCGCACTCCCCAAACATACTCTATATCCCAGGTCCAGGTATCCCCGCCCTCAGAGGGGCAAGCCGCAGCTATACCCAGGAGATGTAACCCTTCTCTCTGGGGTGGAGGCAAGCGGACCACCTCCTTATCTGCAGTAGCAGGGAGGCCCCGCATCCCAGACCCCAGTCTGACGGCCAGCACCTCCTCCCAGCCTAAAGGACTGACTATCTAGGACTAGGACTAAAGTGTTCTTAACAGAAACAGCAATATTTTTATAGTTACCTTATCGTCAGCGCTCCCTGTGTCTGTGGCCTACACACAGCTGAAGCCTGATTACATCGTCTGGGCACCAAACAGCCTCAATAGCCTGGAAAGGTGCTAACCACTAGGGATTTAGGGATAATGTTGACCTAGGCAATACATTTTCATTAATTCATTTCAACTGTAGAAGTCTCTATAAAAGTTTTGTTCTGATCTATGATTTTTTGAATAGTCTGAAAGGCAAGTTTAAAGTGATAGCACTATCAGAAACATGGATAGATGAGGAAAGGGGTTGGGACTTTCACATTGATGGGTATGAATTACATCATATAAATAGATCTAATAAGAAGGCAGGAGGTGTGGCACTTTTTGTTGATAGTGATTTGAAATGTAAACAGGTTGAATATATGTCTGTGGCTATTGATGATTTAATGGAGTGTGTGACAGTAGAAATAGAAAGGGAAAGAAAGAGTAATATAATTGTTACTTGTATGTATAGAAGGCCTGGGACACTGATACAAACATTCACAGATGTAGTAGAAGATTTATTGAACAAGGTAAAGGGAAATAAGACATTATGTATTTGCGGTGATTATAATATTGATTTTTTTTAAATGTCCAATCATAAGGCATCATCAGATTTTTTTGAGTTATTATTTGGAAGAGGGTTTTACCCTCTGATTACTAAACCTAGTAGAATAACTAAAAAGTCAGCTACTTTAATCGATCACATTTTCATTAATTGCTTGGAAAGCAACATTATAAGTGGACTTGTCATAAATGACATAAGTGATCATTTACCTGTTTTTGTTACTTTAGATTATAAAATGACACAAAAGGAGGAAGTGTGTGTGGACAGATATATAAGAATTAGAAATGATGATGCAATAAATGAGTTCAGGCAAGATCTTATGAAAGAAGATTGGAATGAGGTTTATGTAAATGACGTTAATGCTGCATACGAGGCATTCTTAAATACTTATTTGGTTTTGTATGAAAATCACTGTCCACTGGTATTATATAAGCAAAAGAAAAAGAAAACTACTGGTAAACCATGGATGACAAAAGGACTAGAAAATGCATGTAAAAAGAAAAATAAATTGTATAGAGATTATATAAAACTTAGAACAAAGCCTGCTGAAATGAAATATAAAGATTATAAAAATAAGTTAGTATTAATTATCAGAAAGGCTAAGAAAGAGTATTATAATAAATTATTTTACAAAAACAAAAATAATGTTAAGGGTACGTGGAATATCTTAAAAAACGTATTGGGTAATAAAAAATACATCTTTAAATGTACCTACTTACTTTAATAAGAAAAATAAGGTCGTACGTGATATGAATGAAGTGGTAAATGAATTTAATTCTTTTTTTGTAAATATTGGGCCTAACCTGGCAAACTTAGTTAGAAAACAGGATGATTCAGAATGGAAAGGAGATAGCAGAGTGGTACGGTCTATGTTTTTAGGGGAAATCACTGAAAAAGAAATCATAGCTATTGTAGCAGAATCTAAAAACAAGACATCCACTGACTGTGATGGGTTAGACATGGTCATTGTAAAAAAGACCTTGGATTGTATAACCAGACCTCTCTGTTATATTTTTAATCTCTCATTTTATTCGGGTGTATTTCCTGACCGAATGAAAGTGGCAAAAGTTATCCCTCTTTATAAATCGGGAGACAGACATAGTTTTAATAATTATAGACCAATATCATTGCTATCACAGTTTTCTAAAGTGCTTGAAAAACTCTTTGCACAAAGATTTGATAATTTCATTGAAAAACATCAACTGTTAAGCGAAAGTCAGTACGGATTTCGACGGAACAGATCAACAGCAATAGCATTAATGAATACTATTGAAGACATTTCATCAGCAACACATCATAATAAATATACTATAGGGGTATTCATTGATTTAAGAAAAGCTTTTGACACTCTGCAACACTCCATCTTGATTTCTAAGTTAAGAACTTATGGTTTGAGAGGAATAGTATCAGACCTAAGCAGCTATTTAGATAATAGGTTTCAGTATGTGCAGTGTTTAGGCAATTCATCTGATAGAATGAAAATAGAATGTGGGGTCCCTCAAGGTTCTGTTTTAGGACCAAAACTTTTTAATTTATATATAAATGACATTTGTGATGTGTCAAAAATGTTGAATTTTGTTTTGTTTGCAGACGATAAAAATTTTTATTGTTCCGGAGAGAACTTGAAAGAATTGGCTAAAATTATGGTTATTGAAATGAAAAAAATTAAAAAATGGTTTGATGTAAATGAGTTATCACTGAATCTGGAAAAAACAAAGTTTATGATATTCGGAAACCGTGTAAAGGAGGAAGAGATAGCATTATCTGTACAGGGAGTATTAATTGAAAGAGTGACAGAATTCCGTTTTCTGGGTGTAATAGTGGATGACAAGTTAACATGGAAATCACATATTGAACATGTTAAAAAAAAAGTTGGCTAAAAGTATTTATATCCTGGGTAATGTTAGACATATATTAGATTACAAGACAATGAGAATATTATATTTTTCATTGTTTCTACCCTATCTGAGCTATTGTGTTGAAGTATGGGGGAATACATACGTGACTAATATGAAACCATTATATTTATTACAGAAGAGAGCGCTTCGAATTATGCATAATGTTAAATATAGAGAACATACTAATAGTTTGTTTATAAAATCTAAATTGTTAAAACTAGAAGACATAGTGAAATTACAGACTTTAACTATTATGTTTAGGGCAAAAATTAAAACACTACCTCTTAAGTTACAAAGTTTATTTGTATTGTGTTCAGAGAATGGGGATGGCAGAAGGAAGTTTTATTTTAAGCACCGGTTTGCTCGAACCACACAAAGGCAAATGTGTCCAACAGTCATAGGCATTAGAAACTGGAATTCTCTCAGTGATCATCTTAAGTGTTGTATAAATGTTTCTCAATTTAAAATCTGCTATAAGAATAAAATGATAAACCAAGATGAAGAAGTTGAAAAGAATAGAATTTAATTGTAGAAAAATGGTCCTTTTAGTTTGATACTTAGTGGTATTGTCCATTGTTGAGTATATTGTTCTGTTTGCTTTGTTTTGTTTTGTTATGTGCAGAAAATTGTCATAGTGTAATTTTGGTTGCCTACTTGTATTACCACAGATAGGGGGCAGGTATCAATAAGAATTTATTCTTCTTCCTGCTCCTTTTCATGCATGGAAACAGTGTTACTTTAATTGAAAGGAAGGTTGTGTATGGGAATGCATTACTGCTGTACCATGTGTGAAACAAAAAAATAAATAAATAAATAAATATCGGACAACCATCCATCTAAAAGTAGCAAAGTAAGGTCTGAATATCTGTTGAAAAGTAAAAGGCCACAGGGAAAGCTAAAGGCTCTGCCTGAAACTCTGATTGTGGGTGACTCTGCTGTAAAGGATGTACAAAGGATGTGCGGTAAGAACACTAAAGTCCTCTGCTTTCCTAAGGATATGGTCAACAACCTGAAGGAGAGAATTCTTCAAATTGCAGATGAATATCCAACTGTGACAAACATTGTTCTGCATACAGGATCAAACAATGTGTCCAAACAACAGTCGGAGGTTCTGAGACGGGACTTTACTGGATTATTAAATACTGTAAACTCTCTGAATGCAGCTGTATTCGTCAGTGGACCTGTACAGCCCGTCAGAGGAGGAGACGAGAGATTCAGCAGGTTGTTTGCACTGAATAAATGCCTTATATCAGCATGTACTGACCACTCAATTTTTCATAAACAATTTTAATATTTTTTGGGAACGCAGGCATCTGTTTAAAGCAAATGATTTAATTTTAACAAGTCAGGGGTGAAACTGTTCACCTCCAACTTGTTTTATTCCATACGTCATCCATCTGTGCTTGGTGCCAAGACTGAGATAAATGAGGAGTTATCTCATAAAGAGGAACAAACAGTACTCCAAGAACAGACAAAGCCCTGCAGAAACCTTGAGGAGGAGCCTCATCTGCCCCCACCCGGGAAGAGCCTCAGAAAGGAGAGACATCTGAGGCAAGAAGAGGGTTCCCTATTTGCCTCCAACTCTCTCAACAACACCAATGACCAGGACCAGGACCAGGGACCACGATCTTCCCCAGTCCCCCAAACCCCTGACAGGCCATCACCCTCCTCCACCTCCCTTTCTCCCTCCTCCCCACACCTGAAATTCACTGAGAAGATGATGGAGCGGGTCAATGCTGGGATCAGATCTCCCCCCCGGCCCAATCCCTTTTTGTCCCCCATAAACCCCCCACCCGAGCAGCCAAAGGTTCGCCATCGAGCCCCGCCCTCAACAGAGCAATCGAAGTCACATTGCCCAGCCTCGCCCCCCTTAGTTCCTCCTTACCACCTTCATGCTCTGTCTCCGCAGTCTGATGTGTGATTATGGCAGTGGTGACTTTTCCCAGGAGAAGCTGGGACCCTGTTTACTAGAAGGTTTTAAAATTTCTGTACTTTTAGGTGACAGAAGGAGACATGTGGCCTGGTCAAAAAACAGAGAGCTGCACTCTAAAAGACCTTTAAACATAGTAAACATACCTTGTGTGCCACAGACTGCTCCCAAACACGAGGGGACAAATAATACCTCTAAAACACTTAAGCTGGCTTTATTAAACGTTAGATCTTTATCTGTCCATCCATCCATTCACTTCCGCTTATCCTTTTCAGGGTCGCGGGGGGCGCTGGAGCCTATCCCAGCTGTCATAGGGCGAGAGGCGGGGTACATCCTGGACAGGTCGCCAGTCTGTCGCAAGGCTAACACACAGGGACAAACAACCATTCGCACTCACATTCATTTGCACATTCACACCTAGTGACAATTTGGGTTAGCCAATTAACCTATCCCCACAAGCTGCATGTCTTTGGACGGTGGGAGGAAGCCAGAGTACCCGGAGGGAACCCACGCAGACACGGGGAGAACATGCAAACTCCACACAGAAAGACCCCGGCCTGATGTTGGAATTGAACTCAGGACCTTCTTGCTGTGCGGCAACAGTGCTAACCACCGTGCCACCGTGCTGCCCTAGATCTTTAGCTGGGAAAACATTTTTAATTAATGATTTAATCACTGAGCACAGCCTTGATTTTATGTTTTTAACTGAAACTTGGTTGGACCAAAGTAACAGTGGAGCTGTTCTCATCGAGACGACCCCTCCTAACTACAGTTTTATCAGTGAGGCCAGGGTGAGCAGGAGAGGAGGAGGGGTTGCTGTCTTATTTAATGAATCATTTCAATGTAAGCAGCTATCTCCTGGAAGTTTTCAGTCTTTTGAATATGTGGCTTTACAGCTGAAGGCCCCATCCAAAGTTGTGTTTCTTAATGTTTACAGGCCTCCCAAACACTGCACAGACTTTTTTAATGACCTCAGTGAACTGCTGTCTGTGATCTGCATTGATTTCGACTGTGTAATTATTGTTGGGGATTTTAACATCCATGTGGACAACCCTCAGGGCAAAGGGACTAAAGACCTGAGTAACACTCTGGGCAATTTTGAGCTGACTCAGCATGTAACAGAGGCCACACATAATAGAGGACACACTCTTGACCTACTGATTTCCAAGGGCCTGAGCATTTCAAAGGTTACTGTGTCTGATGTGGGCTTATCTGATCATTACTGTGTTTTCTTTGAAAGTAAAATCTCAGCCCACACAAATATATCAACAGCAGTGATCACAAAACTGTGTATAACTGAATACTGTAGTGAGATCTTTAACCAGGTCTTCCATTAACACCTGACCTGTCCAGAGGTTCAGTCAATGAGCTCATCAATATCTTCAATGCTAAAATTTTAAATGTTATGGACACTATTGCTCCCATTAAGGTGAAGGTTATCTCTGGAAGAAAAAAGTCTCCATGGAGAAACTCCACACTAGTGAAAAATGAAAAAAGACAGTGTAGGAAAGCTGAGCGCAGATAGAGAAAAACAAACCTCCAGGTTCATTATGACATTTATAAAGAGAAACTTCGCAATTATAATTTACAGCTGAGGAGTGCAAGAAGGTCCTACTTCTCTGACATCATCACCAAAAACAGCCATAATGCTCGGGTCTTATTTTCTACAGTTGACAGGCTAACAAACCCTCCTGTGTCAGTGGCAGCTGAACTTCATTCGACCATGGCCTGCAATGACTTTGCCAAATTCTTCACAGAAAAAATCCAAAAGATTAGACAAGCAATTGGTACATCAACAGCAGATTCAGGATATGTACTGTGTCCACCGAAAAACTGTTTAAACACCATCAAACGGTTTTACCCTATTAACAGCAAAGACCTGGAGGACATCTTAGGTCAACTGAACTCCTCCTCTTGCTGTTTAGATGTCCTGCCAACAAGTTTTTTCAAAAAGGTCTCAAAGACTTTGGAGTCAGACCTGTTACAGATCGTCAACTTTTCTTTAATG
This sequence comes from Mchenga conophoros, assembly GCF_057382185.1. Classification (NCBI taxonomy): domain Eukaryota; kingdom Metazoa; phylum Chordata; class Actinopteri; order Cichliformes; family Cichlidae; genus Mchenga; species Mchenga conophoros. The sequence continues at coordinate 70,018,781 of NC_140528.1, forward strand.
TCAGGTGTGTTTCCAGAACCACTAAAAACTGCTGTAATCAAACCTATACTGAAAAAGGACAATCTTGACAAGACACAAATAAACAACTACAGGCCGATCTCAAATCTCCCATTTTTAAGTAAGATCATTGAAAAAGCAGTTTCTCAACAGCTCAGTTACTTCTTAAAACAGAATAACTGCTATGATGCCTTCCAGTCAGGTTTTAGACAGAACCACAGCACTGAAACCTCTCTGACCAAAGTGTTTAATGACATATGTCTGAATACAGACAGTGGAACAATGTCAGTCTTAGTTTTACTGGATCTCAGTGCAGCATTTGATACAGTTGACCACAACATATTACTCAAACGACTGGAGAACTGGGCAGGTCTTTCAGGAACTGTACTAAACTGGTTCAAAACATACGTAGAAAACAGGAAATACTTTGTACCAATAGGTAACTTCACATCTGAGCAGACAAGTATCACATGTGGAGTTCCCCAAGGTTCCATCTTGGGACCCCTTCTGTTTAACATTTAGATGCTCCCACTTTCACAGATTATAACGAACAACAAAATAAACTACCACAGCTATGCAGATGACACACAAATATATATCACAATGTCACCAGGAGACCAAGGCCCTGTACAGGCTCTTGGTAAATGCATTGAGGAAATTAATGATTGGTTGTGCCACAATTTTCTCCAGCTAAACAAAAACAAAACTGAAGTAATAGTCTTTGGTGCCAAAGAAAAACAATTACAGGTCACCAGAGAACTTCAATCTATACACCTAAAAACCACAAACCAGGTGAGAAATTTGGGTGTAGTGATGGATGCAGACCTAAACTTAGAAAAACACATTAAGACAATAACAAAATCAGCTTACTATCACCTCAAGAATATTTCAAGGATAAAAGATCTGATGTCTCAACAGGACCTGGAAAAACTAGTCCATGCATTCATCTTTAGTAGGCTTGACTACTGTAACAGCATCTTTACAGGTCTACCTAAAAAATCAGTCAGACAACTACAGCTCATTCAGAACTCTCACTAAGGTCTCACTAAGACCAAAAAAGTGGACCACATCAGTCCAGCTCTGAGGTCTTTACACTGGCTGTCTGTCCGTCAGAGGATAGACTTTAAAGTTCTGATGCTGGTCTATAAAGCACTGAATGGTTTAGGACCAAAATACATCAGTGACCTCCTGACCCAGTATGAACCTTCCAGATCCCTCAGGTCATCTGGATCCGGTTTTTTATCAGTTCCCAGAGTCAGAACCCGACATGGAGAAGCTGCATTCAGGTTTTATGCTCCATATATCTGGAACAAACTCTCAGAAAGCCTCAGATCAGCTGAAACACTCAGTTTCACACAGTTTATTTAAACCCAGGTTGAAGACTTACCTGTTCTCAGCTGCATTTGAATAAAACACCAAATCCACACTTTTAAGCTTAAATTTCAAAAAGTTTTTTTTAATCAATTTTAAATCATGCTTTTTATTTGTTTTTGTTTTTTAATGTCTCTGTAAAGCACTTTGAATCACCTTGTTGAATTGTGCTATATATAAATAAACTTGCCTTGCCTATATAGTATGGGAGGACACCTACTGTGTATCTGTTTGAGTACAAGAGCCCTTTCTTTAGGTGGACCGCTGGACTCCTGGCACCGTTTTTTTAAGGAGGCAATCACAGGGTCATATCTTGACCCACATACACACATAAACCCCCCCCCCCCCCCCCACACACACACACACACACATACATATACATACACATACACAGACTGGTACTCTTTGTTCACGTATATTCCTTTTGAGATGTCATATGTTAATGAGACTATGCATATTCATGTAACCACAATAAAGAGCAGTGCTACGGGGCGCTGACTGAGAGTGACTGGGGTTCGAGCGGTAGCGCTCATCTCGGTCATCTCCCTCGTGCACGAGATCACACAAAGAATTCTGCCTGGTGTCCTATGATGTGCTAGCTGCAATTGTCTCGACTGTTCCACACTGTAAAAAAAAAAAAATCATGATATAAAAGTATTTTACTGTGTATTTTACAGTTTTGTACTGTTCTTCTAGAACAGTAGTTCTTAACCTTGTTGGAGGTACCGAACTCCACCAGTTTCATATGCGCATTCACTGAACCCCTCTTTAGTGAAAAATAAAATATGATTTTTTTCAAATTCAAGACATAGATATGTTTTTTATTGGTGCACAAAATGAGCCGTGCCTGTCACGGTGGAAGCTCTGCCGAACCCCCGAGACAGACTCACCGAACCCCTAGGGTTCGATCGAACCCAGGTTAAAAACCACTGTTCTAGAATATCATTAAATTCACATAAATAGACTGTGATTTAACATGTCAAATGTAAATTAACATAAAATCACTGTAAATGTAATAAAACATAATTTTCTTGTTTTTTTAAAAGTATCTGTCTGTACATATGCATATTTAGATTGTTAAAATACATTATTTATTTTATTAACCTTTATTTAACCAGGAAAAGTCCCATTGAGATTAAAAACCTCTTTTGCAAGGGAGTCCTGGCCAAGAGGCGACAACACGTTGAAATTACATTCACAAATGCATCATAATTTCACAAATATTTGTCCATTATTTGAAAGATTGAACTGTTAAATTCAAATGTAATGCTATGGAAAAATATATAAAATGATTCGTATAAACTTTTTTTACATCAAATAATAATTATTATTATTATTGTTGTCTGGTGGCTGGGTACTCTTCCTTTGAAAGAGCACCCAGCCACTGGTACAGATATGTGGACGACACCTGGGTCAAAATCAAGACACAAGAAGTGGAATCCTTCACTGCGCACATTAACGCTGTGGATAAAAACATCAAGTTCACCAGGGAAGACACAAAGGACAACTGTTTGCCTTTCCTGGACAGCACTGTGCACATTGAAGAGAACGGCAAACTCAACATCGAAGTTTACTGGAAGCCCACACACACGGACCAGTACTTCCTCTTTGACTCCCATCACCCTTTGGAACACAAACTTGGAGTAATTAGGACCCTACACCACCGGGCAGAACATGTTCCCTCTAAGCCTGAAGGAAAAAAGAAGGAACACACACATGTAAAGGAAGCACTCAAAACGTGCGGCTATCCTAAATGGGCGTTCTTAAAGTCAGCAAAGAGGCACAGAAAAGAAGACCAGACACCAGCGAAGGAGGATAAGAAGGACAGACGCAACAACATTGTCATCCCCTATGTAGCCGGTGTATCAGAAAAACTCAGGAGAGTTTTCTCCAAGCACGACATCCCGGTGTATTTCAGACCCAGCAACACGCTCAGACAAAAACTGGTTCACCCGAAAGACAAAACGCCAAAACACAGACTTAACAATGTGGTGTATGCTGTACAGTGCAGCGAGGAATGCCCAGACCTCTACATTGGAGAGACCAAACAGCCACTTCACAAGCGCATGGCACAACACAGAAGAGCCACCTCCACAGGACAAGACTCAGCAGTCCATCTGCATCTTAAGGATAAAGGACACTCTTTGGAGGATGCCAATGTTCACATTTTGGACAGAGAGGGCAGATGGTTTGAAAGAGTGAAAGAAGCCATCTATGTCCACTGTGAGCGACCATCTTTGAACAGAGGCGGGGGTTTACGACACCAACTCTCTGCCATCTATAATCCAGTTTTGAGATCCCTTCCCAGACGCCTTAACGCCCACTCACATCACATCCTGGGCCATCTGACCTCAGGAATTCGCATGATAAGGTGGGGCCAGGTTTCACAATGAACACACCCGAAACTCTGGCTGATTGGGACCCACACCCAGTTTCACACCTTGGCTCAGGCGATTAGAGGATCATCAGGGGGTCCTTTTGTCCCTCTGTGGGGGGACACTCCCACTAGGTTTATATCTGGGACTCTCCACCATTTGACCTTAGAACTGAAGAAGCTTCTCGGATGAGAGGTGAAACGTCTTCAAGCAACTTAAACAAGTCCAGACGCTTTTCTTTGCAAGCTCCTTTGACTACGATGACCTGGATGACTCAGAACCTTCACAGACATATTATTATTGTTATTTAGGGCGATCGTGGCTCAAAAGTTGGCAGTTTGCCTTGTAATCAGAAGGTTGCTGGTTCGAGCCACGGCTCGGACACTCTCGGTCGTTGTGTCCTTGGGCAAGACACTTCACCTACCATCTACTGGTGATGGCCAGAGGGGAATTATAAAGTGGAATTGTAAAGCACTTTGATGGTCTCATAAAGCACTATATGAATGCAATCCATTATTATTTAAACCAACTGTATATTTCTGTACATTTAAGTATTATCATTAATATTGCCGCATTCATTGAGTGATACATCTCCTGTTGTCAGGCCTGCAGGTATCAGGCTTGTGATGTTCTCCTTTATCTCATAGTGGACTGTAAGGAAGAGGACTCCCTTACTATATTTATTTATATTATCTGTATAGCACTTTAGAGCACACCTTTCACTTTATTAAAAGCACCTTATCAAGCACTTTATTTAGCATGACACTTTAAGCATGGATTTGCACACACAAGAAGTTTAAATATTTATTGACTATTTATTGGGAATTTTAAAATCAGTTGGTAGCCTTATTTCAGATCCGGCACAGCTGCTCCTCATCAAGGAATGTGGTGGTTGTCTGTCAGGAGAGAAGAATGGTGGTTGTGATCAAGGTTTACCAGTAAGGAAAACTAATGCAAATTTGTGTGTGAAATCTAGGGATAAAAGTGGTGCAAATAGGTGTTTGTAAGATAATGATTACTCACCTTTCTTGCCTGTGTCCTCTTCAAGGTGTTTGGGCAAATGTTTCCCCGGGGGTCCAGACACCATTTAAAGGTTCCGGGAGAGACCATTGGTAAAGAGAGTGTGGTGAATCTTTTTGTGCTTGGGTTTCTGGGTTTTTATAATATTGGGTTTGGTGTATCATTAAAGTGTGAAATATTTATTAATATGTAAATGTGAAAATGTATTTATTTATTCTTATTGATATATTGTATACTGTGGTGGAAGGTTGGGATTTAAGAATTTACCTGAGTGGAATAATGGTTAAGTCTGTGACAGCTGCACATATTTAAGGCTGCCAGTTGTCATTAGAGTGTGGATTTTTGTGCTGTGAAGAAGCTTGACAAATTAATTGTTGTAAGGAGAGCTGTATAGCAAATAAATGCTTTTTTTGTTCCACTACACTTGCCCTGAGCAGGATTCGAACCTGGCCCTTCTGGTACTGAAAGCAGGTACTCATCTCACTGCACCAAACTCTTTCTCACTACACTTGCCTTGGTCCATCTCACTGTGTTTCCAGCCGCTAAGGGCCGCACTGTTACATGGACAGAAATTATTTTTTGGAGTGGCACAAATAATTTATGTGGCATCAAATTTGATGCAGAACACCTGATTGTTCTGTAAGTAGTTTGAAATGCTTATTTTAAAAAACGCCTTGGCTGCATTTTTTGGTAAACAGCTGCAAAAAACTTTGGTTTTTTTTGCATAACTCTTGCATAAGTAATTATATAGTTACTTTTTTGAAGAAGTAACTATATAATTAATTGCCCAGCATTGTATCATTATATACTGTATTTTGCAGACAGAGAGTTACAGGACTCTCTCCCAGACCACAGACTCATAATACAAGTCAGAGCTTTATAAAAAGAAAGAAAGTTGTGTTTACAAAATTGGAGTTCAAGTTATTTTTACTTCCAATAGTGTTAACATACTACACAGTTCATGAACAAGATTTTTTTTTAAATTTTCATTGTATGTGGGCTAAAGCACTTAATTAAAAGTAGTCTAACATAAATGTAAATGCTGTAATTTGATTATTTTAATAAACCATGTAACTTGGATGGATTCGATGTTGGCGTGCCCAAAGTGCACACGTCTGCTGTTGCTCACAGTGGTCCAAGGGACCACTCAGGGAGTTTGTGGGTTCGCTCAGACACATGAAAATTTAGAGGGAACATTGGCGTCGAGTATTGTTATAAGAATTCCCCCCCTTAATAAAACCTGTCTGGTCAACATCCACAATAGAGCACATTACTTTTTCTAGCCTAAGAGCCAGTGTCTTTGAAAGTATTTTATTATCAACACCAAGAAGGCTAATAGGCCTGTAAGATGAGCATGACTCCGGATTTTTATCTTTTTTAGCTATCAATGTTATATTAGCCTGGTACATAGATTCTGGGAGTTTCGATTCTTCAAATGCTTTATTAAAAACCCTTAATAATAAACTATTTAACTTCACTTTCATTACCTTAAAAAATTCTACTGGGAAGCCATCTGCCCCAGGACATTTCCCTGACTGGAGTGCAGCTATAGCTTTATCCACCTCCATCAATGTTATGGGTGACTCCAGCAGGCTAACCTGATCTTCAGAGAGCTGAGGGAATACTAAGTCATTTAGGAAAAAGCCTGAGTTAAGCCTTGTTATGTCCATCTCAGACTGGTATAAATTTGTATAGAATTCTCTAAAGCAGTGGTCTCCAACCTTTTTTGCGCCACGGACCGGTTTATGCCCGACATTATTTTCACGGACCGGCCTTAAGGTGTCACGGATAAATACAACAAAATAAAACTAGTACCGGTACCGAAAAAAAGGAGATTTATTGATAACACACCTGAAAAGACCCAGGAAAACCAAGTTAACGATAAAAACGATAACAAAATAACGCTGAAAACCGATAAAAACCCTGAAAACCATACATTTCACACCTGAGCCTCAACTCTCGCAGCCCGGTACCAAACGACTCACGGACCGGTACTGGTCCGAGGCCCGGGGGTTGGGGACCGCTGCTCTAAAGCACTTATTAATCTGACTGTTTCCTACTTGCCTTTCACCATTCACATCCACAATAGCTGTGATAAAAGAACTTGATGGAGTATTCCATGCAAGACAAGCCAGAAAGCGGTTAGGCTTATTAGCTGATTCAAAAAGACGTTTTCTGGCAAAAAGGACATCTCTTTCAGCCTTTCGCATTATCAAATTATGCAAGGATGTCCTAGCAATATTAAGCTCACTTAATGTTTCAGCTGATTTTGTTCCCAACGTTTTTCTTTAGCGAATAACTCGTAGTTCTTCTCCATGTTTGAGCAATGTTAATATTTAACTTTGAAGTACTTTATGGTCAAAAAGCTCTGTCAATATATACAATACTGCAACTCAGTTAAAGTACAGTAACAGTTTATAGGACTGGACTGGGGATCAGTGAAGCAAGGCTCAAAGATGCTTACCCTTGGTTTTAAAAGGCATATATATTCTGCTATTTATGTCATGACGCCTCCACAAATATGTATATTCTTGACTATAGATTTTTTTTTTATCCCTCATTAAATAAGGGGTAAATAAATGTGATCAAATTAAACTGATCATATCAGCATATAGCCAAAATGCATACTCTGTGGAATGTATCTGGAATTTGAAATAATATGGAAGCAAAGGTGGGGGAATATTGTTAAATCATGCATGAGGCTGCTACAACTGTAGTTTGCCTTCACCAGTGTGTGAATGTGAGAGTGAATGAATAGTGGCATTGTAAAGCGCTTTGGGTGCCTTGAAAAGCGCTATATAAATCCAATCCATTATTATTATAAACAGTAATATTTGTCAAATTTGTGATTACTAACTACTGTTTAGGGGGCCCAAAGTTTCACAAATACCACAGCTACCGTAATGATTTGTTGCTTATTATTTAATCTTGAATTTAGCAGGTATGATGAGTCTCTTTGGCTTCCCCCAGAGCTTAATGAATGCTATATAATTTTAAATTCATCACTTGTTGTGAATTCTCCCACAGACAACAATGTCTCTCTGATTCCTCTTGTCAGTCATTAGTTACCATCATTCATACCAGAAGTATTACAGAAGTATTTTACATGCCACCATCAAAGTGCTGGGACTGTTAGTTCAAGGAGTGTGCGCTTATAATGGTAGAGAAGTTTGAGGAAGAACTGGCAGGGGATGGGGTGTGGAACCTGTGGCTATGTGTAACGGAGCAAAAGTGATTTTATTTCCACAGTGTCTTTTTTTTTTTAAAGGAAGGAAACCTTCCTCCAAACGGACAGAGCAGTGGAGCCGCCAAGGGAAAGCACACGAATAAAATCTGTATAATTAAAATATAATTTATTATATTTAAATAGTTAAAAATGTAAAATGAATTAAAACAACCTTGGCCAAGGGGTAACACAATAAAAATCAATAAAACACAACATTAAAAGTCCAGTGGCATCCGCCACGATATAAAAGTCACAAAGAACTAAAAAAGTCCAGCGAAGTGATGTAAAAGGGAAACCCAGCAGAGTCCTCGCCTTCCTCCCCGCATTCCGCGTCCTGGTACGCTGAAGAAAGGGAGGGAGCAGCAGTCACTATTCTTTTCGGCAATTTTCATTCAATAAAAGGGGATAAGTCGAAGACTTACCCCGGGTGGGCAGAGCTCTCAACTCCGCCCGCCGCTTCTTTAAAACTGCAAATCGGCACCAGCTGTCTCGCCGCCTCTGCTCTCCCGCAGTGCACAAGCTGGGCTCTCGTTGCTACTGCCGTCCGCCTGTTCGCTCCGCGTCGCTGGTGCTGTCCGTCCTCCTCGAACGCCAAGCTCCAACCCTCTTATGTGTCACTCAGCACTCTGTAAATTACACTGCCTTTCCTCTCAGGTGTGTCCAATTAGTAAAAATGGGGAAAGGCGGAGTCTCTCCAGGACAATTTGACGGTATAACCAAAACATGCAATCTAAATAAAACACTGCACAAAATATAACCAGTACATGCAATATAAAAATATAAATAAGTACACTTCACATTAAAATACAGCACAGCAAAACAACATCCGTCCTTCCCTAGATGACATCTGCATGCCACACACAGCAAGTGAACTGCTCCTATTTGGATTAAAACATCTTCCAGCCGTGTTCAGTTTCTGTAGAAAAATGCACATGAGTATTCAAGCTCTCAGTTGATATTACTCTTTCAGTGGATCAGATGCTTAAAATTACTTCATTCATGGATAAGAATTCAGAGTTAAACAGGTAAATAAACATAGCTCAAATCAGGGTTCATGCTATCAAGGCTAAGCAAGGCGAGGCTTTGCTCCTTATGCCTTGTGTTTTCTGTTTGCATCTAAAAAATTTGGAATGTCATCTCATTTTTTGGCAACACACTTAGCGTGTAAAGGCCTTTACATTTATAGTTCAACATTCAACATTTGCATCATAGACTAAACTACCTCTTCTTTCAGTGGGAACAAAGTCCCTTTTTCATACCCAGTCCTTCTTCCTGATATTGCTGTCATTCGGAACCGCTACATCGATCACTACGGCCGCCTTCTTCTGTTTGTCTACCACCACTATGTCCGGTTGGTTAGCCACCACCATTTTGTCCGTCTGTATCTGGAAGTCCCACAGGATCTCAGCTCGGTCATTCTCCACCACCCTTGGGGTCATCTCCCATTTTGACCTCGGGACTTCCAGGTTATACTCGGCACAGATGTTCCTGTACACTATGCCGGCCACTTGGTTATGGCGTTCCATGTATGCCTTGCCTGCTAGCATCTTGCACCCTGCTGTTATGTGCTGGATTGTCTCTGGGGCATCTTTACACAGCCTGTACCTGGGGTCTTGCCTGGTGTAATAGACCCCAGCCTCAATGGATCTTGTACTCAGAACTTGTTCTTGTGCTGCCATGCCATGAGATATATATACATATATATATATATATATATTAGGGGTGCAACGATACACAAAATTCACGATTCGGTTCGGTTCGATACTTTGGTGTCACGGTTCGATATTTTTCATTTATTAAAATTATAAATATATATTTTAACTCAAAAGTACAGTTTTTAAATTTAACCCTAACCCTTGTGCGTGTTTTTTATTTTGACAGAGAATACGCACCTGCGGACCACTTATGTGCAGCCCTGGTTATTTAGCTCATCATATTGCAGCCACAGAAATTATTTTGTCCATGAAACCATAAAGCTGCACTTTCTTTTTGCCTTATAGTCTGATTTGTCATAACTAGGGATGGGTACCGGTGTGTTCTGACATAAACGGTAGTAACCAGACCGAAAAGCAGCGCACATTTCGGTGCTTTATTTCGGTGCTTTTTTTTTCCTGAGCTGTGATACACTTCTAGCCAATAATTTTTACGTTTCCGAGAATAGTAGGCGGGCCCAGGTACGTACGTTCTTTTAGAGCAGAGCTACAGATTAAAAATGTCCAAGCCGAAGCGGTCAAAAGTCTGGCTGTACTTCACAGCAAAATATGCAAACTCAGCAGCCTGCAACAAGTGCTTTAAGCTGATACTGTGATACTGTGCAAAGGAGGTAACACCTCAAATCCGATGAAACACCTGGCGACGCATAGCGTTTTTTTTAAAAGCCCAGAAATGCGCCGTATTTGATAGCTTGCTGCGAGACCTCACACCGAGCGCATCTACTGTGGGTGGGTTGCCTGTTATGCAACATCCCCCAAAAACACGAAGAGGAGAGTCCTGGCCCCTAGCCCTGCCAGTGTAGCAGAAATGATGACGGATGATGATGGCAGCAGCAGCCGTTCTTTTCTGCGTGAGTAGCTAAATGTTGTTCGTGTGTAATTTACGTTGAGTAGGCTAACCACGTTATTACATTAATGCATGTAAGGTGAACTAGCAAACATCATCATAGCTACATGCAGCTGTCTTCTTGTTTGATGGCAGATGCTCCCTTCACCCTGGCCAAAAAGGCTAAAATGACCAAAGAAAAAGTGGAAAACAGTTAAACATGAGAGGTTTTTGGACAAAGTTTGTGTTTTTTCCATTGTTTAAGCACTGCTTCCAGCCAAGAGTGATACCATATATGCCCCATAGCTGCAGAAAAGGCTAACATTGTTATCTTTTTACAAAAAACAGCTGAACATGAGAGGTTTTTGGACCAATTTTGTGTTCTCCATTCTTTAAGCACCGGTTTGAGCACCGTTTGAGCACCGGCACCGTTTCAAAAGTACCGATTTGGCACCGGTATCAGATAAAACCTAAACGATACCCATCCCTAGTCATAACTTTTCCGTATTGTGGTAAGCTTTTCTTTGGCTGTCACTTCTTCACCTTGACCTGTCTTATTTGGCTCAGCAGAACTAAAATATATATCCTGCTGCTTTTACACACGCACTCACATAAGCTCAGCGATTCTCTGCGCGATCAACCTCTCACATGTTTAAGCTGCGGGAGATTTCACTCGTCATGTTTGCATAGTAAGCTAACGATTGATAAGACGATGTCAGAGGAATTGGTGCGCAAATTATCATCACTCACCAATCAGTGCTGTCGCTCTCTATACACAGTTCGCGCGATTGCAAAGTGAAAGCAAAAAACAAGCGCAAATTCAAACGCGACTTCAATATGTCACATATTGACAGTGGCTCACCGATGCCAATGACATAATTACCCAGCTACATTTCCGAAAGAATGCAAAAGCATTGACATATATTTTTCCTTCCTACAATAGTCCGACGGGCAGGGAAGAGATAGATTTTGGTAGCCCAACTGGAAAAATCGCTAGCCCCGGGACATCGGGCTAGCGATATTGCGAGCCCTGTATCTGATTGAGCAATCACTCATCTTTGGAAAAGAGAGTTTATTACAGAGAAATGGCTCTTTCCAAAATAAAAGCTATACTATACGCTTCTTCTGGGCTATATTCTCAGCAGCATATTAAACATATCAGGTCCCCATAAGGATAATCATGTGCTAACGGCTGTCCAAATGACTCGGGTAAAGTTTGTAGCATGCATGCTTGTTGTTTTTGCACTAGGATGATGTAAATGTGCAGTCATATTCGTTGTGTTCCCACTAGTGCTTTCAGGTTAATCTCGTTGAAATGACCTTAACGCCACAACACGGCAAATCTCCGTTAACGAGCTACCCCTGATCGCCCCGTGCATGGGGCTAGACGGCCAACACGTTAACGAGCTAACTGCGCTAACACACTAGTTCCCACCCATGTAATTGAGCATTGCATGGCACATCCAACATACTGTTTTACTTTGGTCCATGACTGCTTACCTTCAGGGTCATACGTCACATGAAAACCAAAATAATTCCAAACGCCAGATCTGAATGAGGGTGGGGGAGGTTCAATTTGCCATGTTGCAAGGAGAGCTTAACTTCTGTCTCATTAGCTTGCCCTGCGCTCTTCCTTCTGACTATGCTGTCTGTGTTGAGCGCTCAGTGGATCTGCGCTCGACAGTGCAGCCTAGGCGGAGTAGTCGAACGCAGATTCACTGAGCGCTCCACACAGACAGCATCGTCAGAAGGAAAGTTGATAAAATAAATTACAAATGTTGTATTGTTCGATACATATGCGTACCGAACCGAAAGCACTGTATCGAACGGTTCAATATCGATACGAATATCGTTGCACCCCTAATATATATATATATTGTAAGGTGGTGCTTGTCCATGAAGACCTCTAAAAGTCAGAACCAGAATCTTAAGAATATTGGGAGGAAGACAGGACAAAGATGAAGAGAGCCAGAGATTAATAATAACTAATAATTGAATGTAGAAAGGTGTATAAACAAAGATGTTTAACAAAAATGAGAGTGTGTCATGGTCCTGGGTCATTTGACCTAGCGTTCCTGTTTTTTGGTAATTTTGTATTATGACCTATGTATATGTTCTCTTTGCTTGTCTTAAGTTTATTTGCCTAGTATATTATAGTGTTTGGTTATCCTGTTTTGAGTTTCTTATGGTCCCTGTTTAGTTCCTTGATTATTTTATTCCCTCTGCGTCTCCCTCTGTGCGTCTCTGTTTGTGTGTTTGTCTGAGTTCTTGTGCCTTGTTTTCCCTTTCCGGTTTATTCCATTTTTATCCAGTTTTCCCAGTCCGTCATGTCTAACTCGTCTCTTCTCTCTCTCTCCCTCATGCTCCTTTGTGTTGCTTCACTCCCTCTCGTCTGCCTCTCCTCCACTCCTGTGTCACATTCCCCAGTTTCCTGTTTTATTGTCTCGTATTTCCATGTTTCACGTATCTTGTTTTGCTTTCCCTGTGGTGTCATGATAGCAGTAAAAAGAAAGTAGTTACAATTGAGGAGTTCACTTGAATAGAATGCATAAAGAACCTCACTTAGGTGAAATGTGAACTCAAAATGCAGCTTTATTGCTGAGAAAGGAAAAGGGATACAAAACTGGGAAAAATAACATGAACACAGCACGGGGGACACAGCTGACACAAATTAACAAATAGCAGTAAATCATGATTACTGTGTAAAATATATGAGTGTCTTTTGTCCTCTCTCCCTCCTCACATCTCTAGCCAGTAGTGGCAGATGGCTGCCCTGCCTGAGACTGGTTATCCCGGGGCGTTCTTCTTGTTAAATGGAAGTTTTTCCTTCCCACCGTGACGGCATGAATAAAATTGAATGGAATTTAATGTATAGATTTTAAAATTAAATCATTCCTTGGAAATCACTCATTTCTTTGTTCTTTCACAGTAGTTATGAAAACCAGATGCACAAGTGGCTATCTTCCTGACAAACACATGGGTGGCTTAGAGTACTTTTAGATCATTACACATTTTTGAAGAGATTTTGAACGTCATCTGTCAATATGAGCTAGCAGGCTCTATTGAGAGCCATCAGAAGATAAAAAATGGCTATTCAAACTTTGCAAGAAAAACTGGGAGAAAAATGTAAGCAGTTTGAAACAAAAGCTATCCCAAAAGGAAGAAAGAAACAGATTTTAAACGGTCTTTATTATATCAAAGATTTTATTTTGATAGTCCAAAATATTTACAGGCAGTCATAAATCAAAACAAATGGTGGCCACAGGATAGTTAATTAGATATAGAAAAACTGTTATCATTCAGATTTAGCACACTTTGATTAAATTGTTACTGTAATGTCCAGACTGTGCTAATCACCAGGTCTCTCTGTGTGACAGAGGCAGCTGGACACATGTTATATATGTGATGTATGGGCTTTAACCCTTTCACGCATAGTGGTTACTTTAGTGGACAGATATTAAAAGGTTGTTTTCTTGTATTTGTGACAGTGTTGATGGTATACTAGCACATAAGCTACCACATTGGACACTGATGTGTCACTCATGTCACCCTGCCACCCACTGGTCAGTCAGTGTTGTCCACTTAAGTGGACATGTAAAAAACTCCTTGATAAAAAATGAAGATCCAAAATCCTTTTTTATGCCAAAAGATGAATAAAAATACTTGAGAAAAAATCCTGATTGAGGTTGTAATAATTTATGCATGACAGGGTTAATTCTGAAACTGTCACACTTGTTGCGATCCCTGAAAACCATTTAAACTTGAATAGCTTTTGTATAATCTAGCAATTCTGTAATGTTGTGCAGGTGTTGCTGATATGATGAAAATCGAGTGTGCTCATTAACTTCAAAGCTATTTTTTGAATGTTCCGAATGAAAAGAGGGACAAACACCAAAGCCCTGCTGCCTGAGCCTGGGAGAGAATTTTGGTGACTAATAATACATAACAATGAGAATTTAAATAATGATAAATTTGAAAAATAGCAACTACTGTGCTCCAGTGCTTTTGCTTTGGTGCACCTAATTATGCGTTAAACTTAATTATGATTAAAGACTGTTGAGCATTTATACACAGAAAAGAGCTTAAAAACAGCTTGGCATACTAAAAAGCACAAATTATATACAATTTGTACATATGTGTATTCTTTTTCGTTCTTTTTTCATCATGTTCGTTAACACACCTGGAAACTTGAATTCAAACAAAGAGAGGAGTGCAGTGTACCTTACTTAAACACCACAACCACCACGAACATGTCAGTGCTTGGCTCACTTTTACAATCATTGTTACAACAATTCAGAGCATAAATGAAACTCAGGTTACTTCTTGCTGTACACCATTTATTTCAGAGCTACAGCCTATCTAATCTATGTAACATTGTGCTTCACATCAATGGGCAGGTGAGCTAATGAAAATAACACGCAGCTTGCAAAACCAGGTCTTTCACTGTCATAGACATTTGGGATCAAGACAAGCTGAAGGCAAAGTATTTTTTTTTCTTCTTTTACGTCACTTGATACAACACATTTTGCTACAGTCTCTGACGCATTTTTTTCTGTGTTATTGCTCTCCAAGGGGGCCATCAGGTGACTATCAATCAGGTGCTGCCTGCCTGAGTGTAATTAAAAGAAAGAACATTTATTACAGCATAAAAAATAAAATCTTGCTAGCTTTTTTAATATTTAAACAGAGGTGGGTCGAGTATCCAAAAATTGTACTCAAGTAAGAGTAGCATTACTTTAAAATATTATTACTCAAGTAAAAGTGAAATGTAGTCGTCAAAAACGTTACTCAAGAGTAAAAAAGGACTTGGCGAAAAGACTACTCAAGTAGCGAGTAACTGTTTGAAATGTCCGATTTATTTTTTAAATAAATGCTATCAGACAAAGAAAAATTAATAAATATACAAATTTTAGTATTTTCAAAAGGAATATATGTAAAAACATCAACAAAATAAGGCACAACTATTTTAATTTCCAGATTTCAGTTTTAAAGCCTATTTAACCAATATCTACAGTAAATAATATAAATATATAAACAGTGCAAACAATTTCCAGTGCCAAGATATGCTGTAAACTTTATATTCATTTTTGCCTCAGAGAAAACATTAGAATGAGGCATCTTCAACATATGTACATACAAGGGATCTCAGTTTACCATAAGTTGTATGGGTGTGCATCTATTTCTGCATTTTTGCAGAAATAGATGCAAAAATGTGCCATTTCTTCACTCAATGAGGTGATGGTTAAGCTTCAGCAGCAGTTTGCTCTCAAGGTTCTTTCTGTGAAGCTGTAACTGTTTAGCAGTGAACAGGAGTCCTGCATCACTGAGAAGTCCTTCACAAGCTCCAGATGCAGGAAGAGCTGTATTGATTTTGATGGACAGCTTCTTGATGTGAGGAAAGCCATGCAATAGATCCACACCTCCAGTGAATGGACATGAAAGGTACCTCTCCAGCTTCCCTGCTTCTGGCTTTCCTAACCCCCAACAATATACTTTTCATGTTTGTACAATATAATATTTATATTGTACGAACGTGATAATATATTGTTCAAACGCGAAAGGTATATTGTTAGAACAATATACTTTTCATGTTATAACGTGATATAGCTCTGCTTTTCTTTTGCCTGGGTGGCAGCTCTACGCTTCCGTATCCAAGGCTTTTCAATGTGGCCTCACAAAATTATCTCGACTACAACAACCATGAAAAGAGTTGGATGGACATTGCTGCTCAATCACAGGTGCCTGGTCAATGTTTTTCATTAGTAATTTAGCAAAGTTGATGGTGGTGGTGTGTGTGTGTGTCTGTAAGACAGAGAGAGGGAGAGCGAGAGACAGATTTTGTATGATAAGCTTCATGTTATCGACGCACAGTTTGAGCAATCAGGTTGCATCAGAGCATCAGGCCGTCTAGTGTGAGACCCTGCATGGTGACCTATGAACTTTTAACCCCTGAGATTTAATTGTACAGTTTGAGCAGGAGCTGAATAAAAAAATCGCAGTGTTTGCCAAGCTTAATACAGACTGTTTAAACTAAACAAGCTGCTGTTTCACATAATAAACCCTGTCACCCGCAGTATTGCCTTCTGTTTTAACAGTTAAAGCAGTAGAGACGAGCTGTTCGCATGTGCGTTGAACTCTAGCGTCATTAACCAGGCTAGCTGTTAGCTTATAGCTCACGCTAGCTAACCAGCGTGCAGTTAAAAGGACAGCCGAAGCTGCACAAAACACCCACAAACTTCACAAACCTCACTACAACGTAGCGCCGAAAATATGACTCGCAGCTCGAGCTCGACACAGCTGCTGTAACATAAGACTGACATCCAGTTAACTACAGCTAAAAAGATATTTAGAGAAAACTTACCGTTTCCTCAGGTTACACGAGCTGAGTTTTTTCACGCTGAAAAGTTGGTTTGTTTTGGCTCTCACTGAAGACATAGCTGTTCTTTTGTACTGCTTTTAAACTAAACATTGTTTGTCTATGAGGCCAAGGCTGTCCATCCTCTTCAGCTCTAGCGTAGACGACTGGCTCTGCCATGTTATATTGTTTCTTCTTTCCGTGTGTCCACTACTTTCAGACGCTTGGGCCGCTCTGCCCGCCACAGTTTCAAACTGGTCATGTGACTGCATGGCCACATCTGATTGGTAAAAAAGTTACCGGAAACTCCACTGGCGGCGTGTTATCTAATGTGTTAAACTATTTATTTTTTTAAAAAGTAACGAGTCAAATTTTGCAAATGTAGCGGAGTAAAAGTAACGTTTCTTCTTCACAAATGTACTCAAGTAAAAGTAAAAAGTATCGTGCAAAAAAAGGTACTTTAAAAGTACATTTTTTTCAAAAACTTACTCAAGTAAATTTAACGGAGTAAATATAACTCGTTACTACCCACCTCTGTATTTAAATATAGTTGTATTAGCGAATTCATAAAGCATCTTATATTAATATACACGCACACCCTAAAAATTTAAAAGCAAGTTCTTTGCTATGTTGGCAAGTACACTTCAGTGTGATGTTTTGGAAAAGTCTTTAAGATATAGATAAAAAAAAAAAATAGAAAGCTAAAGGGAGAAGCTGGTTTGCCTAAACATCAAGAGCAGGTGGATGTGAAACTGTCTGTCAAAAAGAAAAGGTCTGAGCATTTTTCTTTACCTGATTTGTGTTGTTCTGCAATTGTTCTTCTGGGTTTGAATCATTGGAAGCAGGAAAGCTGATGCGGTTCACAATTGGATAATCAAAGATAAGAGGGGTCAGAGTGGCAATCTTGGGTGTATACTTAAAAAATATTGTGTTGGCCGTAGATGGGGGGAAAGATGTAGAGTTAACTTGGGGCCCTGTTGTGTTGGCTTGGGCAGTGTTTGGTGATGATTGCTCTGTAGAAAATAATGAAGGCGAACTCGACTCTATTACAGCAGTGGATTTTGGAACCATTACTGTAGATGGTAAAGGGCTGAATGAGGGTGAGGGTGTGACAGAGCTGTTTACATTTTTGTTAGCAACAGTTCCTTTACTTTGGGAAGGAGTCCCATTTGTTGTTCCCTCAGGTGTACTCTGAAATGTTTCCAGTGAAGTGTTTTCTGTCATGGTTGATTGTGCTATATGTTGTATGGCCTGAGTTGGTGTTACTGAAGTAGTTGTCACAGATGCTGCAGATTTGGTAAATTCTTGTGTAAACTGATCAGTACTGCTACCTTCCTCCTTGGTTGCTGGTCTTGTTACAGATGTGGGTGACACATTTGTGGATGCTGTGGCCAGTGGTTGCAGAGTTGTGCCTTCACCTGTATATGATGGTGTGTAGGTTGGTTTTGGGACATCTGTTGGCATTTCTTTTGATGATTTTAAAGTGGAAGTTTCTGTTTGCATGTTTGTTGTTTCATCGCCTGTACTTTGTTGTGATGCTGTGTTTCCTGATAAAGCTTTTTGATTTGATGTGATTGGAAACGATGTTGTGGTTAGGTTCGATGGTACTGTGCTATTTGTTGGTGTTGTGAATTCTGTTTCTGTGTATGATGTTGTCTGCCTTGTTGTAGTGGTGCTTTCCTTTGTAGATGCTGTAGGCTCAGTTGTTGTTGCTGTAATAGACACTGTCGTTTGTGTTGATGTAAGGGCTGTTGTAGATGCATGTATATCAGTTGTGAGTGGACCAGACTGTTTGGGAGTTGTAATGGCCACTGTGTCCACAGATCCTGCAGTTTGGGTTTTCACCCCTGTTTTACTAGAACCATATGCACTGTTTGTTGGTGTTGTATGTCGGGTTGTTGTTGTTGAGCCATAGGTTTGATTCCCACCTGTGGATGGCTCTGTTGTAGATGATGCTGACGTTGACATCGGTGAAGCCGCTGATTTGGCTGTCTCTGATGGTCTAGCTCCTGCTGAAGTTTCTGACTGTGTTGCCGGAGTTAAGATTGTTGATAAATCCTGTGATGTTGCAAGCGAAGCTGTTGTAGTTTGCGTTATTGTGTTGGTCACTGATTCACCATATGATGGTGTGGAACCTTTACCATCTGTTGATCCAGCAGACTGATTTGAAGTTGTATACCATTCATTTGTTTTTGATGGGGCCGTTTCTGATGTGCTAGATCCTGTTAGAATAGCCGTACTTTTTGGTGATTCTGGTGTTCCCTCAGGTGTACTCTGAAATGTTTCCAGTGAAGTGTTTTCTGTCATGGTTGATTGTGCTATATGTTGTATGGCCTGAGTTGGTGTTACTGACGTAGTTGTCACAGATGCTGCAGATTTGGTAAATTCTTGTGTAAACTGATCAGTACTGCTACCTTCCTCCTTGGTTGCTGGTCTTGTTACAGATGTGGGTGACACATTTGTGGATGCTGTGGCCAGTGGTTGAAGAGTTGTGCCTTCACTTCTATATGATGGTGTGTAGGTTGGTTTTGGGACATCTGTTGGCATTTCTTTTGTTGATTTAAAAGTGGAAGTTTCTGTTTGCATGTTTGTTGTTTCATCGCCTGTACTTTGTTGTGATGCTGTGTTTCCTGATGAAGCTTTTTGATTTGATGTGATTGGAAACGATGTTGTGGTTAGGTTCGATGGTACAGTGCTATTTGTTGGTGTTGTGAATTCTGTTTCTGTGTATGATGTTGTCTGCCTTGTTGTAGTGATGCTTTCCTTTGTAGATGCTGTAGGCTCAGTTGTTGTTGCTGTAATAGACACTGTCGTTTGTGTTGATGTAAGGGCTGTTGTAGATGCATGTATATCAGTTGTGAGTGGACCAGACTGTTTGGGAGTTGTAATGGCCACTGTGTCCACAGATCCTGCAGTTTGGGTTTTCACCCCTGTTTTACTAGAACCATATGCACTGTTTGTTGGTGTTGTATGTCGGGTTGTTGTTGTTGAGCCATAGGTTTGATTCCCACCTGTGGATGGCTCTGTTGTAGATGATGCTGACGTTGACATCGGTGAAGCCGCTGATTTGGCTATCTCTGATGGTCTAGCTCCTGCTGAAGTTTCTGACTGTGTTGCCGGAGTTAAGATTGTTGATAAATCCTGTGATGTTGCAAGCGAAGCTGTTGTAGTTTGCGTTATTGTGTTGGTCACTGATTCACCATATGATGGTGTGGAACCTTTACCATCTGTTGATCCAGCAGACTGATTTGAAGTTGTATACCATTCATTTGTTTTTGATGGGGCCGTTTCTGATGTGCTAGATCCTGTTAGAATAGCCATACTTTTTGGTGATTCTGGTGTTCCCTCAGGTGTACTCTGAAATGTTTCCAGTGAAGTGTTTTCTGTCATGGTTGATTGTGCTATATGTTGTATGGCCTGAGTTGGTGTTACTGACGTAGTTGTCACAGATGCTGCAGATTTGGTAAATTCTTGTGTAAACTGATCAGTACTGCTACCTTCCTCCTTGGTTGCTGGTCTTGTTACAGATGTGGGTGACACATTTGTGGATGCTGTGGCCAGTGGTTGAAGAGTTGTGCCTTCACTTCTATATGATGGTGTGTAGGTTGGTTTTGGGACATCTGTTGGCATTTCTTTTGTTGATTTAAAAGTGGAAGTTTCTGTTTGCATGTTTGTTGTTTCATCGCCTGTACTTTGTTGTGATGCTGTGTTTCCTGATAAAGCTTTTTGATTTGATGTGATTGGAAACGATGTTGTGGTTAGGTTCGATGGTACAGTGCTATTTGTTGGTGTTGTGAATTCTGTTTCTGTGTATGATGTTGTCTGCCTTGTTGTAGTGATGCTTTCCTTTGTAGATGCTGTAGGCTCAGTTGTTGTTGCTGTAATAGACACTGTCGTTTGTGTTGATGTAAGGGCTGTTGTAGATGCATGTATATCAGTTGTGAGTGGACCAGACTGTTTGGGAGTTGTAATGGCCACTGTGTCCACAGATCCTGCAGTTTGGGTTTTCACCCCTGTTTTACTAGAACCATATGCACTGTTTGTTGGTGTTGTATGTCGGGTTGTTGTTGTTGAGCCATAGGTTTGATTCCCACCTGTGGATGGCTCTGTTGTAGATGATGCTGACGTTGACATCGGTGAAGCCGCTGATTTGGCTATCTCTGATGGTCTAGCTCCTGCTGAAGTTTCTGACTGTGTTGCCGGAGTTAAGATTGTTGATAAATCCTGTGATGTTGCAAGCGAAGCTGTTGTAGTTTGCGTTATTGTGTTGGTCACTGATTCACCATATGATGGTGTGGAACCTTTACCATCTGTTGATCCAGCAGACTGATTTGAAGTTGTATACCATTCATTTGTTTTTGATGGGGCCGTTTCTGATGTGCTAGATCCTGTTAGAATAGCCGTACTTTTTGGTGATTCTGGTGTTCCCTCAGGTGTACTCTGAAATGTTTCCAGTGAAGTGTTTTCTGTCATGGTTGATTGTGCTATATGTTGTATGGCCTGAGTTGGTGTTACTGACGTAGTTGTCACAGATGCTGCAGATTTGGTAAATTCTTGTGTAAACTGATCAGTACTGCTACCTTCCTCCTTGGTTGCTGGTCTTGTTACAGATGTGGGTGACACATTTGTGGATGCTGTGGCCAGTGGTTGAAGAGTTGTGCCTTCACTTCTATATGATGGTGTGTAGGTTGGTTTTGGGACATCTGTTGGCATTTCTTTTGTTGATTTAAAAGTGGAAGTTTCTGTTTGCATGTTTGTTGTTTCATCGCCTGTACTTTGTTGTGATGCTGTGTTTCCTGATAAAGCTTTTTGATTTGATGTGATTGGAAACGATGTTGTGGGTAGGTTCGATGGTACTGTGCTATTTGTTGGTGTTGTGAATTCTGTTTCTGTGTATGATGTTGTCTGCCTTGTTGTAGTGATGCTTTCCTTTGTAGATGCTGTAGGCTCAGTTGTTGTTGCTGTAATAGACACTGTCGTTTGTGTTGATGTAAGGGCTGTTGTAGATGCATGTATATCAGTTGTGAGTGGACCAGACTGTTTGGGAGTTGTAATGGCCACTGTGTCCACAGATCCTGCAGTTTGGGTTTTCACCCCTGTTGTACTAGAACCAGATGCACTGTTTGTTGGTGTTGTATGTCGGGTTGTTGTTGTTGAGCCATAGGTTTGATTGCCACCTGTGGATGGCTCTGTTGTAGATGATGCTGACGTTGACATTGGTGAAGCCGCTGATTTGACTGTCTCTGATGGTCTAGCTCCTGCTGGAGTTTCTGACTGTGTTGCCGGAGTTAAGATTGTTGATAGAATTTCGTGTTCTGATACTGCTTGGCCTACGTTTGCATTTGGTGATTGGCTGATTTGGGTACGTTCATGACTATCAGTCAAGTGTGTAACGTTACCAGGGCTTATATTTTGAATTTCATTTTTTGATTTTGTAAGTTTATGCTTATTTGGTTCTGATGTTCTGTTTTCTCCTTGGATTTCCTCTGTTCTATTCAAGCTGGTTTTCGGAGTGGTTGTTGGAGTAAATGTATTTGCTTCTGTAGATGAAATCCTTGGTTTTGGTGTGGATGAATTATCACTTTTTAGCAGCTGTTCTTCATTTGCAAAAGCCTCATTTATCGATTTGTCCTGAATTATGTACAAAGCTGTGGAAGAGATGAAAACCAAACAGTTTTACATAAACTAATGTAGTATAACATGCTATAAGCAATAGCAAAAATTAAAACCTAAATCATTTTGCTGTGATGTGTACGGAAGAGGATTAGGGCCACTGGGAAAAAAAAAGAATTCTGACTTTAATCTCAGAATTCTGACTTTTTTCTCAGAATTCTGAGATTAAAGTCAGAATTCTTTTTTTTTTTTCCAGTGGCCCTAATCCTCTTCCGTAGATGTGAGTATATGTATCACAGTGCACTCAAAAAAAAATGATTTGCCCTCATAAACCCAAAAAAATAATTTTGAGTAAAGTGCAGCCGAAAAATATCAAATCAAATGTTTACTGACTTAAATAATTAGTCGTTAAGGAACATTTGCTTGGTATAATCTGAATATATACCAGTCAAGTAAACTTCACTTAACCAGATAGGTTTAAATTGTTAACATTTTACATCTATTTTCTTCCCTTAATACTTGGGGCAAAACGTAGAGTACAACCTGGAGAGGTCGCCAGCCTAACTGAGGTCTAACTCAGAGAGACAGACAATCATTCGCACTCACATCAAGTGGTTCACCAATTAACCCAACCCCACTAACTTACATTTTTACACAATATGTAAAAAAGAAGAAAAAAAAAGAAAAAATAGATGAAAATTTTTACATGTACTCTAATGACTTTTGAGTGCATTGTCCTTTTAGCAAATTAATTAAACTCAAAATAAAAGTGAACAGGTGAGACAAGTCTGTAACCATAACTTTGCAAATGTATGTGATACATTTTTAAGGATTAAGGCTTTTGTCGCCCCATTATTATTCTAAAAACCCTGGTGAAGACACTAGGACGTTTGTGATCATACTCCTGACATGAACTCTGAGGTGGTGACACAATTTTCCCCAGGATGTAATTTAGGTCACATTGTCACTCAAGTTTGGGTTCCAGCTGGTGGATGAGGGAAAGGGGAGGCAAGAGGAGGAGAGACCCGAGGCAGCCACCGGTCCGAGTGTCAGGTGAACTGAACATCAGGTAAGAAGTTATGACCTGCAGTCTATCTGGGATCAGATATAAACAAGTTTAGGTGTGGTTTATTTTCGTTGTGCTGACTTTTTACACTCAGTTAGAATAACTCGTACTGCATACTAGCCAGCGGTGCACATCGCAAATTAGCTCACATAGACACATTAGTTGTGCCGCTTCTTAATGACGGTATGTTCAACTCAATTCAATTTTATTTATATAGCGCCAAATCACAACAAAAGTCGCCTCAAGGCGCTTCATAGATAAAGAGAAAAACCCAACAATTATATGACCCCCTATGAGCAAGCACTTTGGCGACAGTGGGAAGGAAAAACTCCCTTTTAACAGGAAGAAACCTCTGGCAAAACCAGGCTCAGGGAGGGGCGTGGCCATCTGCTGTGACCGGTTGGGGTGAGAGAAGGAAGACAGGATAAAAGACATGCTGTGGAAGAGAGACAGAGGTTTATATCAGATATGATTCAATGCAGAGAGGTCTATTAACACATAGTGAGTGAGAAAGGTGACTGGAAAGGAAAAACTCAATGCATCATGGGAATCCCCGGCAGCCTACATCTATTGCAGCATAACTAAGGGAGGATCCAGGGTCACCTGGTCCAGCCCTAACTATATGCTTTAGCAAAAAGGAAAGTTTTAAGCCTAATCTTAAAAGTAGAGATAGTGTCTGTCTCCCGAATCCAAACTGGAAGCTGGTTCCACAGAAGAGGGGCCTGAAAACTGAAGGCTCTCCCTCCCATTCTACTTTTAAATACTCTAGGAACAACAAGTAGGCCTGCAGAGCAAGAGCGAAGTGCTCTAATAGGGTGATATGGTACTACAAGGTCATTAAGATAAGATGGGGCATGATTATTTAAGACCTTGTATGTGAGGAGCAGGATTTTGAATTCAATTCTGGATTTAACAGGAAGCCAATGAAGGGAAGCCAAAAGAGGAGAAATATGCTCTCTCTTTCTAGTCCCTGTCAGTACTCTTGCTGCAGCATTTTGGATTAGCTGAAGGCTTTTCAGCAAGTTTTTTGGACATCCTGATAATAATGAATTACAGTAGTCCAGCCTGGAAGTAATAAATGCATGAACTAGTTTTTCAGCATCATTCTGAGACAGGATATTTCTAATTTTAGAGATGTTGCGCAAATGGAAGAAAGCAGTCTTACATATTTGTTTAATATGTGCGTTGAAGGACATGTCCTGGACAAAAATGACTCCAAGGATCCTCACGGTGTTACTGGAGGCCAAGGTAATGCCATCCAGAGTAAGAATCTGCTTAGATACCATATTTCTAAGATTTTCAGGGCCGAGTACAATAACCTCAGTTTTATCTGAATTAAGAAGCAGAAAGTTAGCGGCCATCCAGGTTTTTATGTCTTTAAGACATTCCTGCAGTTTAACTAATTGGTGTGTGTTATCTGGCTTCATGTGTCATGGTCCGGGTGAGTGCGGGGTTTTTCCACTCTGCTGGGCTCCACCTTCAGGCAGAGACTCCAATCAGCTTTCACACCAATCAAGTCACCAGTATATAAGGCCAGCACTCACAACAGACCTCTGCCAGATCTACTGCTAACTCACGTTAGTGCTAGGCTCCCAAGCCCTTGTGAGAGCCTCCTAAAAATTGCATTTCTCCTCACCGTGTTTTCTTTGTCATAGGACCCACCTGGCCGTCACACTGAACTACACACATCTCCGCCTGGATGCTGGTTGCTTCCTTATCATCATAAGACTCCACCTGCCTGCCTCCCTGCCAGGTCCCTTGCTCCAAGTATATTCTGGACCCTCTCTGGAGACTCCTTGCATGACACTTTCACCTGCAACGCGTAAGCCTTAACCACCACAGTCTAATCCTTCGGCTATGATTCACTAGACTGCCACTGACTGCCTGTCTTTTGTCATTATAGTGACTGTGTACCTCCACCCAAGCCGCTGCCCCTTTGTCCATTCCCAGGATCCGTCTATGAAATCTTGCACCTAGTCATAGCACTCAGTCAGAGTTTCATGTTCATAGTTTGGCCTCATAGTTCTCAGTTCATAGCTTCCACAGCTCATAGCATTCAAAGTTTCCTGCTTTGTAATTTTACTAGGCACTGTAAATAAAGCACTGTGTTCACGCCTGTTTTGCCTCCCTCTGTGTCTGCATTTGAGTCCACACCCACAGCCTGGCCCTCTCGGCCGTAACATCATGAATAGATAGAGCTGGGTGTCATCTGCATAGCAGTGAAAATGTATGCTATGTCTTCTAATGATGCTGCCTAAGGGAAGCATGTATAATGTAAACAGAATTGGTCCTAGCACTGAACCCTGTGGAACTCCATAATTAACCTCAGTGTGTGAAGAGGACTCTCCATTTACATGCACAAATTGGAGTCTATTAGATAGATATGATACAAACCACTGCAGTGCAGTACCTGTAATACCTACAGCATGTTCTAATCGCTCTAATAGGATATTATGGTCGACAGTATCGAATGCTGCACTGAGGTCTAGCAGGACAAGCACAGAGATGAGTCCACTGTCAGAGGCCATAAGAAGATCATTTGTAACCTTCACTAAAGCTGTTTCTGTGCTGTGATGAGCTCTGAAACCTGACTGAAACTCTTCAAATAAACCATTCCTCTGCAGATGATCAGTTAGCTGTTTGACAACTACTCTTTCAAGGATTTTTGATATGAAAGGAAGGTTGGAGATTGGCCTATAATTAGCTAAGACTGCTGGGTCTAGAGATGGCTTTTTGAGTAAAGGTTTAACTACAGCCAGCTTGAAGGCCTGTGGTACATAGCTGATTATTAGAGATAGGTTGATCGTATCAAAGAATTAATTAATGGCAGGACTTCTTTGAGCAGTTATGCAGGAATGGGGTCTAAAAGACACGTTGATGGTTTGGAGGAAGTAATTATTGAAGTTAACTCAGAAAGATCA